>NW_027141429.1:2350000-3098676 GCF_036365525.1 Heterodontus francisci
ATATAAGTCTCAGTGTCTGCGCTGTGGTGTGTGTGTGTGTATGTGTGTGTACAAATATATAAGTCTCTGTGTCTGGGCTGGTGTGTGTGTGTGTGTGTGTGTGCAAATATATAAGTCTCAGTGTCTGGGATGTGTTGTGTGTGTGTGTGTGTGTGTGTGTGTGTGTGTGTGTGTGTGTGTGTGTGTGTGTGTGTGTGTGTGTGTGTGTGTGTGTGTGTGTGTGTATGTATGTGTGTGTGAAATATGTCTCAGGGCCTGGACTGTGGTGTGTGTGTGTGTGTATACATATAATTCTCAGGTCTGGACCAGCATGAGGCACTGTGCTGACCACACTAGAGCCCTGACCAGCATGAGGCACTGTGCTGACCACACTAGAGCCCTGTCCAGCATGCGGCACTTTGCTGACCATACTAGAGCCCTGACCAGCATGAGGCACTGTGCTGACCACACTAGAGCCCTGTCCAGCATGGGGCATTGTGCTGACCATACAAGAGCCCTGTCCAGCATGGGGCATTGTGCTGACCACACTAGAGCCCTGTACAGCATGGGGCACTGTGCTGACCATACTAGAGCCCTGTCCAGCATGGGGCATTGTGCTGACCATACTAGAGCCCTGACCAGCATGAGGCACTGTCCTGACCACACTAGAGCCCTGTCCAGCATGGGGCATTGTGCTGACCATACAAGAACCCTGTCCAGTATGGGGCATTGTGCTGACCATACTAGAGCCCTGTCCAGCATGTGGCACTTTGCTGACCATACTCGAGCCCTGTCCAGCATGGGGCATTGTGCTGACCATACAAGAGCCCTGTCCAGCATGGGGCACTGTGCTGACCACACTAGAGCCCTGTCCAGCATGTGGCATTGTGCTGACCACACTAGAGCCCTGTCCAGCATGGGCATTGTGCTGACCATACTAGAGCTCTGTCCAGCATGGGGCATTGTGCTGACCATACTAGAGCTCTGTCCAGCATGGGGCATTGTGCTGACCATACTAGAACTCTGTCCAGCATGGGGCATTGTGCTGACCATACTAGAGCTCTGTCCAGCATGGGGCATTGTGCTGACCATACTCGGGCCCTGTCCAGCATGGGGCATTGTGCTAACCATGCTGGAGCCCTGCCCAGCATGGGGCATTGTGCTGACCATACTCGGGTCCTGTCCAGCATGGGGCATTGTGCTAACCATGCTGGAGCCCTGTCCAGCATGGGGCATTGTGCTGACCATACTAGAGCCCTGTCCAGCATGGGGCATTGTGCTGATAATACTGGAGCAATGTCCAGCATGGGGCATTGTGCTGACCATACTAGAGCCCTGTCCAGCATGGGGCATTGTGCTGATAATACTAGAGCCCTGTCCAGCATGGGGCATTGTGCTGACCACACTAGAGCCCTGTCCAGCATGGGGCATTGTGCTGACCATACGAGAGCCCTGTCCAGCATGGGGCATTGTGCTGACCATACTAGAGCCCTGTCCAGCATGGGGCACTGTGCTGACCACTCTAGAGCCCTGTCCAGCATGGGGCATTGTGCTGACCACACTAGAGCCCTGTCCAGCATGGGGCATTGTGCTGACCATACTAGAGCTCTGTCCAGCATGGGGCATTGTGCTGACCATACTAGAGCCCTGTGCAGCATGGGGCATTGTGCTGACCACACTAGAGCCCTGTCCAGCATGGGGCATTGTGCTGACCATACTAGAGCCCTGTCCAGCATGGGGCATTGTGCTGACCATACTAGAGCTCTGTCCAGCATGGGGCACTGTGCTGACCATACTAGAGCCGTGTCCAGCATGGGGCATTGTGCTGACCATACTAGAGCTCTGTCCAGCATGGGGCACTGTGCTGACCATACTGGAGCCCTGTCCAGCATCGGGCATTGTGCTGACTATACTAGAGCCCTGTCCAGCATGGGGCATTGTGCTGACCATACAAGAGCCCTGTCCAGCATGGGGCATTGTGCTGACCAAACTAGAGCTCTGTCCAGCATGGGGCACTGTGCTGACCATACTAGAGCTCTGTCCAGCATGGGGCATTGTGCTGACCATACTAGAGTCCTGTGCAGCATGGGGCATTGTGCTGACTATACTAGAGCTCTGTCCAGCATGGGGCACTGTGCTGACCATACTAGAGTCCTGTGCAGCATGGGGCATTGTGCTGACTATACTAGAGCCCTGTCCAGCATGGGGCATTGTGCTGATAATACTAGAGCCCTGTCCAGCATGTGGCACTGTGCTGACCACACTAGAGCCCTGTCCAGCATGGGGCATTGTGCTGATAATACTAGAGCTCTGTCCAACATGGGGCATTGTGCTGACCATACTAGAGCCCTGTGCAGCATGGGGCATTGTGCTGACTATACTAGAGCCCTGTCCAGCATGGGGCATTGTGCTGACCATACTAGAGCCCTGTCCAGCATGGGGCACTGTGCTGACCATACTAGAGCACTGTCCAGCATGGGGCACTGTGCTGACCATACTAGAGCTCTGTCCAGCATGGGGCATTGTGCTGACCATACTAGAGCCCTGTGCAGCATGGGGCATTGTGCTGACTATACTAGAGCCCTGTCCAGCATGGGGCATTGTGCTGACCATACTAGAGCTCTGTTCAGCATGGGGCATTGTGCTGACCATACTAGAGCTCTGTCCAGCATGGGGCATTGTGCTGACCATACTAGAGCCCTGTCCAGCATGGGGCACTGTGCTGACCATACTAGAGCCCTGTCCAGCATGGGGCATTGTGCTGACCATACTAGAGCTCTGTCCAGCATGGGGCATTGTGCTGACCATACTAGAGCCCTGTCCAGCATAGGGCACTATGCTGACCACTCTAGAGCCCTGTCCAGCATGGGGCACTGTGCTGACCATACTAGAGCCCTGTCCAGCATGGGGCACTGTGCTGACCATACTAGAGCTCTGTCCAGCATGGGGCATTGTGCTGACCATACTAGAGCCCTGTCCAGCATGGGGCACTGTGCTGACCATACTAGAGCTCTGTCCCGCATGGGGCATTGTGCTGATAATACTAGAGCTCTGTCCAGCATGGGGCATTGTGCTGACCATACTAGAGCCCTGTCTAGCATGGGGCATTGTGCTGATAATACTAGAGCTCTGTCCAGCATGGGGCACAGTGCTGACCATACTAGAGCTCTGTCCAGCATGGGGCATTGTGCTGACCATACTAGAGCTCTGTCCAGCATGGGGCATTGTGCTGACCACACTAGAGCTCTGTCCAGCATGGGGCATTGTGCTGACCATACTAGAGCTCTGTCCAGCATGGGGCATTGTGCTGACCATACTAGAGCTCTGTCCAGCATGGGGCATTGTGCTGACCATACTAGAGCTCTGTCCAGCATGGGGCACTGTGCGGACCATACTAGAGCCCTGTCCAGCATGGGGCACTGTGCTGACCATACTAGAGCCCTGTCCAGCATGGGGCATTGTGCTGACCATACTAGAGCCCTGTCCAGCATGGGGCATTGTGCTGACCATACTAGAGCTCTGTCCAGCATGGGGCATTGTGCTGACCACACTAGTGCTCTGTCCAGCATGGGGCATTGTGCTGATAATACTAGAGCCCTGTCCAGCATGGGGCATTGTGCTGACCATACTAGAGCCCTGTCCAGCATGGGGCACTGTGCTGACCACACTAGAGCCCTGTCCAGCATGGGGCATTGTGCTGACCATACTGGAGCATTGTCCAGCATGGGGCATTGTGCTGACCATACTAGAGCCCTGTCCAGCATGGGGCACTGTGCTGACCATACTATAGCTCTGTCCAGCATGGGGCATTGTGCTGACCATACTAGAGCTCTGTCCAGCATGGGGCACTGTGCTGACCATACTGGAGCCCTGTCCAGCATGGGGCACTGTGCTGACCACACTAGAGCCCTGTCCAGCATGGGGCATTGTGCTGACCATACTAGAGCTCTGTCCAGCATGGGGCATTGTGCTGACCATACTAGAGCCCTGTCCAGCATGGGGCATTGTGCTGACCATACTAGAGCTCTGTCCAGCATGGGGCACTGTGCTGACTACACTAGAGCCCTGTCCAGCATGGGGCATTGTGCTGACCATACGAGAGCTCTGTCCAGCATGGGGCATTGTGCTGACCATACTAGAGCCCTGTCCAGCATGGGGCATTGTGCTGACCATACTAGAGCTCTGTCCAGCATGGGGCATTGTGCTGATAATACTAGAGCTCTGTCCAGCATGGGGCACTGTGCTGACCATACTAGAGCCCTGTCCAGCATGGGGCACTGTGCTGACCACACTAGAGCCCTGTCCAGCATGGGGCATTGTGCTGACCATACTGGAGCATTGTCCAGTATGGGGCATTGTGCTGACCATACTAGAGCTCTGTCCAGCATGGGGCATTGTGCTGACCATACTAGAGCTCTGTCCAGCATGGGGCATTGTGCTGACCGTACTAGAGCTCTGTCCAGCATGGGGCACTGTGCTGACCACACTAGAGCCCTGTCCAGCATGGGGCATTGTGCTGACCATACTGGAGCCCTGTCCAGCATGGGGCACTGTGCTGACCATACTAGAGCTCTGTCCCGCATGGGGCATTGTGCTGACCATACTAGAGCTCTGTCCAGCATGGGGCATTGTGCTGATAATACTAGAGCTCTGTCCAGCATGGGGCACTGTGCTGACCATACTAGAGCCCTGTCCAGCATGGGGCATTGTGCTGATAATACTAGAGCTCTGTCCAGCATGGGGCATTGTGCTGACCACACTAGAGCCCTGTCCAGCATGGGGCACTGTGCTGACCATACTGGAGCATTGTCCAGCATGGGGCATTGTGCTGACCATACTAGAGCTCTGTCCAGCATGGGGCATTGTGCTGACCATATTAGAGTTTTGTCCAGCTTGGGGCATTGTGCTGACCATACTAGAGCTCTGTCCAGCATGGGGCATTGTGCTGACTATACTAGAGCTCTGTCCAGCATGGGGCATTGTGCTGATAATACTAGAGCTCTGTCCAGCATGGGGCATTGTGCTGACCATACTAGAGCCCTGTCCAGCATGGGGCATTGTGCTGACCATACTAGAGCCCTGTCCAGCATGGGGCACTGTGCTGACCATATTAGAGTTTTGTCCAGCATGGGGCATTGTGCTGACCATACTAGAGCTCTGTCCAGCATGGGGCATTGTGCTGACCATACTAGAGCTCTGTCCAGCATGGGGCACTGTGCTGATAATACTAGAGCCCTGTCCAGCATGGGGCATTGTGCTGATAATACTAGAGCCCTGTCCAGCATGGGGCACTGTGCTGATAATACTAGAGCCCTGTCCAGCATGGGGCACTGTGCTGATAATACTAGAGCTCTGTCCAGCATGGGGCATTGTGCTGACCACACTAGAGCCCTGTCCAGCATGGGGCATTGTGCTGACCATACTGGAGCATTGTCCAGCATGGGGCATTGTGCTGACCATACTAGAGCTCTGTCCAGCATGGGGCATTGTGCTGACCATACTAGAGCTCTGTCCAGCATGGGGCACTGTGCTGATAATACTAGAGCCCTGTCCAGCATGGGGCATTGTGCTGATAATACTAGAGCCCTGTCCAGCATGGGGCACTGTGCTGATAATACTAGAGCCCTGTCCAGCATGGGGCACTGTGCTGATAATACTAGAGCTCTGTCCAGCATGGGGCATTGTGCTGACCACACTAGAGCCCTGTCCAGCATGGGGCATTGTGCTGACCATACTGGAGCATTGTCCAGCATGGGGCATTGTGCTGACCATACTAGAGCCCTGTGAAGCATGGGGCATTGTGCTGACCATACGAGAGCCCTGTGCAGCATGGGGCATTGTGCTGATAATACTAGAGCTCTGTCCAGCATGGGGCATTGTGCTGACCATACTAGAGCTCTGTCCAGCATGGGGCATTGTGCTGACCACACTAGAGCCCTGTCCAGCATGGGGCATTGTGCTGATAATACTAGAGCTCTGTCCAGCATGGGGCACTGTGCTGACCATACTAGAGCCCTGTCCAGCATGGGGCATTGTGCTGACCACACTAGAGCCCTGTCCAGCATGGGGCATTGTGCTGACCATAATGGTGCATTGTCCAGCATGGGGCATTGTGCTGACCATACTAGAGCTCTGTCCAGCATGGGGCATTGTGCTGACCATATTAGAGTTCTGTCCAGCATGGGGCATTGTGCTGACCATACTAGAGCTCTGTCCAGCATGGGGCATTGTGCTGACCATACTAGAGCTCTGTCCAGCATGGGGCATTGTGCTGACCATACTGGAGCCCTGTCCAGCATGGGGCACTGTGCTGACCATACTGGAGCTCTGTCCCGCATGGGGCATTGTGCTGACCATACAAGAGCCCTGTCCAGCATGGGGCATTGTGCTGATAATGCTAGAGCCCTGTCCAGCATGGGGCATTGTGCTGACCATACTAGAGCATTGTCCAGCATGGGGCATTGTGCTGACCATACTAGAGCCCTGTCCAGCATGGGGCATTGTGCTGACCATACTAGAGCCCTTTCCAGCATGGGGCATTGTGCTGACCATACTAGAGCCCTGTCCAGCATGGGGCATTGTGCTGACCATACTAGAGCCCTGTCCAGCATGGGGCATTGTGCTGACCATACTAGAGCCCTTTCCAGCATGGGGCATTGTGCTGACCATACTAGAGCCCTGTCCAGCATGGGGCATTGTGCTGACCATACTAGAGCCTTTTCCAGCATGGGGCATTGTGCTGACCATACTAGAGCCCTGTCCAGCATGGGGCATTGTGCTGACCATACTAGAGCCCTGTCCAGCATGGGGCATTGTGCTGACCATACTAGAGCCCTTTCCAGCATGGGGCATTGTGCTGACCATACTAGAGCCCTGTCCAGCATGGGGCATTGTGCTGACCATACTAGAGCCCTGTCCAGCATGGGGCATTGTGCTGACCATACTAGAGCCCTTTCCAGCATGGGGCATTGTGCTGACCATACTAGAGCCCCGTCCAGCATGGGGCATTGTGCTGACCATACTAGAGCCTTTTCCAGCATGGGGCATTTTGCTGACCATACTAGAGCATTGTCCACCATTGGGCACTGTGCTGACCACACGAGTGTACTGCCCACCATGGGACACTGTGCTGACCACACTAGAAGTGGCCGGCTGTGTGGTTCGCATCATTTTATGGGTCCCATCGTCTGCGCCCTCAGCACCAGTGGGTCTGTCGAGTTGAAAATCGTGGCTGGGAACAGATACAGAGAGAAAGTAATTCACTTTAAAAAGAGAATTGAGAAAAGATTGAAGGCATATTATTTGCAGAAATATGGGAAATGCACAAGAGAATGGGACTAATGGAGTGGTGAGGCCATGGAGGGATACAGACTCAAGAATGAGAATATTAAAATTAAGGTGCTGCCAAACCGAGAGCCATTGTAGATCAGTGAGCACAGGGGTGATGGGTGATCGGGATTTGGTGTGAGTTAAGATACAGGCATCAGAGTTCTGGATGGGCTGTGGTTTATGGAGGTTTATAACTGGGAGGGTGACCAGGATAGATTCGGAATACTCAAGTGTGGATTTAACAAAGGCACATATGAGGGTTTATGCAGCAGATGGGCTGAGGCAGAAGTGGAGACGAGTGATATTACTCAGGTGGTAGTAGACAGGGTTGGTGATGGAGAGAATTTGGAGATGAACTGAAGTAAGGTAAAAATAGAACACAGAGGTTGTAAACTGTCTGGTTCAGCCTCAGGATCGGGTATGTGGTTCACAGATAGGGGATGGAGTTTGTGATGGAGACCAATGGACCAATGACACTGTCTTCTCTCTTCCCACAATTTACGTTCCAGAACAGTATTTCAGTAAACAGGGTTTACAGATCTCCTAGCTGGAAATAGAGACAGTATCAGCAGCAAAGAGGAGAGAGTAAATTACAAGAACTGAAATACCGTTCGCAGTGGTTTATACAGCTGATTTCTGGAGATAGAGATTCAGCAGAAATAACAACAGCAGCAAGGAGGGTAGAGAAAATTACAGGAGCAGTAATGCAGTTAAACATGGTTAATCAAGGTAATTACTGGAGATATTCACCGGGATTAACAACAGCAGCAAGGAGGGTAGAGTAAATTACAGGAATATAATACAGTTAAACATGGTTTAAAGAATAAATACCTGGAAACAGATACTAACCAGGGACACCAACAAGACCGAGGATGGGATAATAAATGTATTGAGCAATCCGAAGTGCGAGGTAGATGCGAAAGTCTAATGAGAACCGATCATAATGTGTAGAAAGATCGTGAAGTTCTGAGGATAAACTCTTGCTCATTGTTGTAACATTCCAATCTATTGTTCTCAGACTCTGACCCATTGTTATCAGATTCTGACCCATTGTTCTCAGACTCTGATCCATTGTTCTCAGATTCTGACCCATTGTTCTCAGATTCTGACCCATTGTTCTCAGATTCTGACCCATTGTTCTCAGATTCTGACCCATTGTTCTCAGATTCTGACCCATTGTTATCAGATTCTGTCCCATTGTTCTCAGACTCTGTCCCATTGTTCTCAGATTCTGACCCATTGTTCTCAGATTCTGACCCATTGTTCTCAGATTCTGACGCATTGTTCTCAGATTCTGACCCATTGTTCTCAGATTCTGACCCATTGTTATCAGATTCTGTCCCATTGTTCTCAGACTCTGTCCCATTGTTCTCAGATTCTGACCCATTGTTCTCAGATTCTGACCCATTGTTCTCAGATTCTGACCCATTGTTCTCAGACTCTGTCCCATTGTTCTCAGATTCTGACCCATTGTTCTCAGACTCTGTCCCATTGTTCTCAGATTCTGACCCATTGTTCTCAGATTCTGACCCATTGTTCTCAGACTCTGACCCATTGTTCTCAGATTCTGACCCATTGTTCTCAGACTCTGACCCATTGTTATCAGATTCTGACCCATTGTTCTCAGATTCTGACACATTGTTCTCAGATTCTGACCCATTGTTCTCAGACTCTGACCCATTGTTCTCAGATTCTGACCCATTGTTCTCAGATTCTGACCCATTGTTCTCAGACTCTGACCCATTGTTCTCAGATTCTGACCCATTGTTCTCAGATTCTGACACATTGTTCTCAGATTCTGACCCATTGTACTCAGACTCTAACCCATTGTTATCAGATTCTGACCCATTGTTCTCAGATTCTGACCCATTGTTCTCAGATTCTGACCCATTGTTCTCAGATTCTGACACATTGTTCTCAGATTCTGACCCATTGTTCTCAGATTCTGACCCATTGTTCTCAGATTCTGACCCATTGTTCTCAGACTCTGACCCATTGTTCTCAGACTCTGACCCATTGTTCTCAGATTCTGACCCATTGTTCTCAGATTCTGATCCATTGTTCTCAGATTCTGACCCATTGTTCTCAGACTCTGACCCATTGTTCTCAGATTCTGACCCATTGTTCTCAGATTCTGACCCATTGTTCTCAGACTCTGACCCATTGTTCTCAGACTCTGACCCATTGTTCTCAGATTCTGACCCATTGTTCTCAGACTCTGACCCATTGTTCTCAGATTCTGACCCATTGTTCTCAGACTCTGACCCATTGTTCTCAGATTCTGACACATTGTTCTCAGATTCTGACCCATTGTTCTCAGATTCTGACCCATTGTTCTCAGATTCTGACCCATTGTTCTCAGATTCTGACCCATTGTTCTCAGACTCTGACCCATTGTTCTCAGATTCTGACCCATTGTTCTCAGATTCTGACCCATTGTTCTCAGACTCTGACCCATTGTTCTCAGATTCTGACCCATTGTTCTCAGATTCTGACCCATTGTTCTCAGACTCTGACCCATTGTTCTCAGATTCTGACCCATTGTTCTCAGATTCTGACCCATTGTTCTCAGACTCTGACCCATTGTTCTCAGATTCTGACCCATTGTTCTCAGACTCTGACCCATTGTTCTCAGATTCTGACCCATTGTTCTCAGATTCTGACCCATTGTTCTCAGACTCTGACCCATTGTTCTCAGATTCTGACCCATTGTTCTCAGATTCTGACCCATTGTTCTCAGATTCTGACCCATTGTTATCAGATTCTGACCCATTGTTCTCAGATTCTGACCCATTGTTCTCAGACTCTGACCCATTGTTCTCAGATTCTGACCCATTGTTCTCAGACTCTGACCCATTGTTCTCAGATTCTGACACATTGTTCTCAGATTCTGACCCATTGTTCTCAGATTCTGACCCATTGTTCTCAGATTCTGACCCATTGTTCTCAGACTCTGACCCATTGTTCTCAGATTCTGACCCATTGTTCTCAGATTCTGACCCATTGTTCTCAGACTCTGACCCATTGTTCTCAGATTCTGACCCATTGTTCTCAGATTCTGACCCATTGTTCTCAGACTCTGACCCATTGTTCTCAGATTCTGACCCATTGTTCTCAGACTCTGACCCATTGTTCTCAGATTCTGACCCATTGTTCTCAGATTCTGACCCATTGTTCTCAGACTCTGACCCATTGTTCTCAGATTCTGACACATTGTTCTCAGATTCTGATCCATTGTTCTCAGATTCTGACCCATTGTTCTCAGACTCTGACCCATTGTTCTCTGACTCTGACCCATTGTTCTCAGATTCTGACCCATTGTTCTCAGATTCTGACCCATTGTTCTCAGACTCTGACCCATTGTTCTCAGATTCTGACACATTGTTCTCAGATTCTGATCCATTGTTCTCAGATTCTGACCCATTGTTCTCAGACTCTGACCCATTGTTCTCAGATTCTGATCCATTGTTCTCAGACTCTGACACATTGTTCTCAGATTCTGACACATTGTTCTCAGATTCTGATCCATTGTTCTCAGACTCTGACCCATTGTTCTCAGATTCTGACCCATTGTTCTCAGATTCTGACCCATTGTTATCAGATTCTGACCCAATTGTTCTCAGACTCTGACCCATTGTTCTCAGATTCTGACCCATTGTTCTCAGATTCTGACCCATTGTTCTCAGATTCTGACCCATTGTTATCAGATTCTGACCCATTGTTCTCAGATTCTGACCCATTGTTCTCAGATTCTGACCCATTGTTCTCAGATTCTGACCCATTGTTCTCAGATTCTGACCCATTGTTCTCAGATTCTGACCCATTGTTATCAGATTCTGACCCATTGTTCTCAGATTCTGACCCATTGTTCTCAGATTCTGACCCATTGTTATCAGATTCTGACCCATTGTTCTCAGATTCTGACCCATTGTTCTCAGATTCTGACCCATTGTTCTCAGATTCTGACCCATTGTTCTCAGACTCTGACCCATTGTTCTCAGACTCTGACCCATTGTTCTCAGATTCTGACCCATTGTTCTCAGATTCTGACCCATTGTTCTCAGACTCTGACCCATTGTTATCAGATTCTGATCCATTGTTCTCAGACTCTGACCCATTGTTCTCAGATTCTGACCCATTGTTCTCAGATTCTGACCCATTGTTCTCAGATTCTGACCCATTGACCTCAGATTCTGACCCATTGTTCTCAGACTCTGACCCATTGTTCTCAGACTCTGACCCATTGTTCTCAGACTCTGACCCATTGTTCTCAGATTCTGTCCCATTGTTCTCAGATTCTGACCCATTGTTCTCAGACTCTGACCCATTGTTCTCAGATTCTGACCCATTGTTCTCAGATTCTGACCCATTGTTCTCAGATTCTGTCCCATTGTTCTCAGACTCTGACCCATTGTTCTCAGACTCTGACCCATTGTTCTCAGATTCTGACCCATTGTTCTCAGATACTGACCCATTGTTCTCACATTCTGACCCATTGTTCTCAGACTCTGACCCATTGTTCTCAGATTCTGACCCATTGTTCTCAGATTCTGACCCATTGTTCTCAGACTCTGACCCATTGTTCTCAGATTCTGACCCATTGTTCTCAGACTCTGACCCATTGTTCTCAGATTCTGACCCATTGTTCTCAGACTCTGACCCATTGTTCTCAGATTCTGACCCATTGTTCTCAGACTCTGACCCATTGTTCTCAGATTCTGACCCATTGTTCTCAGACTCTGACCCATTGTTCTCAGATTCTGATCCATTGTTCTCAGACTCTGACCCATTGTTCTCAGATTCTGACCCATTGTTATCAGATTCTGATCCATTGTTCTCAGACTCTGACCAATTGTTCTCAGATTCTGACCCATTGTTCTCAGACTCTGACCCATTGTTCTCAGACTCTGACCCATTGTTCTCGGATTCTGACCCATTGTTATCAGATTCTGATCCATTGTTCTCAGACTCTGACCCATTGTTCTCAGATTCTGACCCATTGTTCTCAGATTCTGACCCATTGTTCTCAGATTCTGATCCATTGTTCTCAGACTCTGACCCATTGTTCTCAGATTCTGACCCATTGTTATCAGATTCTGATCCATTGTTCTCAGACTCTGACCCATTGTTCTCAGATTCTGACCCATTGTTCTCAGACTCTGACCCATTGTTCTCAGATTCTGATCCATTGTTCTCAGACTCTGACCCATTGTTCTCAGATTCTGACCCATTGTTCTCAGACTCTGTCCCATTGTTCTCATACTCTGACCCATTGTTCTCAGATTCTGACCCATTGTTCTCAGATTCTGACCCATTGTTCTCAGACTCTGACCCATTGTTCTCAGATTCTGACCCATTGTTCTCAGATTCTGACCCATTGTTCTCAGACTCTGACCCATTGTTCTCAGATTCTGACCCATTGTTCTCAGATTCTGACCCATTGTTCTCAGACTCTGACCCATTGTTCTCAGATTCTGACCCATTGTTCTCATACTCTGATCCATTGTTCTCAGATTCTGATCTATCCTCTCCCTCTCTCTGGAGCCGCTGATCCCTGTGAGTGCCGGGCGTGATGCTCCCGCTGACAGTATGGGACAACACATCGAAAGGAGTCCCATATTAATAGGAGAGGGAAACCCTCCTGTGACACAATCAGGGTCCATGGAGACTGGCATTAATTACAATCACTGAACAAACAGTTTCAGTTAACACCTTTCAATCCAACACCTTTTTGAACCACAATAAACTGGAACTCTTACCCAGTCTGAATGGATGTATAGGGGTTTCTGAGGGAAGGAATGGTGGAAATAGCAGAGGCACTGGCCAGAATCTTCCAATCCTCCTTGGATATGGGTGTGATGACAGAGGATTGGAGGATTGTAAATCTTACATCCTGTTTAAAAAAGGAGATATGCGATAAATGCTGTAATTACTGACCAGTCAGACTAGTGTCACGACTGGGGACATTTGTAGACGTGACAACCCAAGAGAAAAATACTTGTTGCTTGGAAAAACATTGGATAGTAAATGGTTAGCAACCTGGATATGCTAAAGACTATTGATGTCTGGCAAACAACAACAACAACAACAATTTATATTTAGATATTTCCTTTAATGTTACAGAACATCCCAAGGTGCTTCACAGGAGCATTATGAAGCAAAGTGCGAACTGAGATACAACAGGAGATATTAAGTCAAAGGACCAACAGCTTCGCCAAAGAGGAAGGTTTCAAGGAATGTCTTAAAGGTGGGAAGTGAGATGGAGAGGTGCAGAGGCGGAGATGTGTAGGGAGGATACTGCAGCTTGGGCCCCGGCAGCTGAAGGCACGGTCGCCAGTGGTGCAGTGATTTAAATAACGGATGTAAAAGAGGCCAGAATTAGAGGAGCACAGATGTCTCGATGGGTTCTGGAGCTGGAGGAGATTACAGAGATAGGGAGGGGCGAGGCCACTGAGAGATATGACAACAAGGATGAGAATTTTAAAATCAAGATATTGCTTGACTGGGAGCCAATGTCGGTCAGTGAGATATAAACAGGACTTGGTGTGAGCTAAGACATGGGTAGCAGAGTTTTGGATGACCTCAAGTTTACAGAGAGTGGATGTGGGAGATCAGCCAGGAGTGAGTTGGAATAGTCACATCGAGAGGTGACAAAGGCATGAATGAGGTTTCAGCAGCAGATGGGCTGAGACAGGGGTGAAGTCAGGCGATGTTACTGAGGTGGAAATAGGCGGTTGTAACGATACCCTGAAAATGAGGTTAAAGCTCATTTTGTGGTGAAATGTGACACCAAGGTTGTAAACATATTGTCTGAATGTCAGACTGTCACCAGGAAGAGGGATGGAATCAATAGCAAGGGAACAGAGTTGGAGTGGGGAGTGATAACAATTGCTTCAGTCTTCCCAATATTTAATTGGAGGAAATTTCTGCTCATCCAGTACTGGATGCCGGATAATCAGTCTGATAATTTAACAACAGTGGAGGAGTGGAGATAGGTGGTGGTGAGGTAAACTTGATGGAATTATTTGATAAAACAATGGAGAGTGTTGATGAGGGTGGTGTGATTGAAGTTATATATATGGACTTTCAAAAGGTGTTCGATCAAGTGACATTCAATAGACAGGTTAGGAAAACTGAACACTATGGATTAAAGGGACAGTGACAGTGTGGATATAAAATTGACTAAGGAACAGTAAACAGAGAGAAGTGGTGAAAGGTTGTTGTTCAGACTCGATGGGAGTATACAGTGGTGTTCCCCTGGGCTCAATATTAGGACCACTTCTCTTTTTGCTCTTGGAAACCCAGGGTGGGTAGGGCAGAGACCTTTCCTCCTCTTTTTTTCCAGAGCTTTCCCTCTCTCTGCAGCCTCTGCTCCATTTGTTGATCATGTTACAGACCCAGAGACACTGTAACTACAGTCCCCATTCATCGTACAGAGTTGGGTCACCAAGTCCTCTCTCCTCCCTGAATGTCTGCAGCAGCTCACAGCACAACCTCCAGAAAATCATCCACAGCACCTCCACTAACTTTATAATAACAGAAGTAAGTCAAAAGCCCCTCACCTGTAAGTTGGACGCCTGGTCCTTTTAAATAACACTAGAAGGGGTTCCTCGTGCTGCTGAATGTATGTTCTGCTGAGAGTGACTAACACAGGCGGTCAGTCGACATGCAAGGACCAAGTTTCAAAGACGTACATCAAAGTTGCTGAAATGGCTGATCGACATCATATTCAGACCCCTCCTCACACTACAGACACACACACGTTACACCGACACCAGCACCCCAGCCAGCCTGGGTGTCCTGTACAATTTGCTGGATGTGACCAGCAGTGCAGCTCACACCATTTTATGGATTCAAGATTCCACAGCATGAGTGCAGCAGGAGAGATGAAATGTGTGGTCAGGAAGACTACACTGTGGCTGTCTGGATACAAAATTGTCTGGCCCATTGAATACAGAGGGTGTTAGTAGATGGAAAGTATTCAGCATGGAGCTCGGTGACCAGTGGTGTTCCGCAGGGATCTGTTCTGGGACCTCTGCTCTTTGTGATTTTTATAAATGACTTGGATGAGGAAGTGGAAGGCTGGGTTAGCAAGTTTGCCGATGACACGAAGGTTGCTGGAGTTGTGGATAGTGTGGAAGGTTGTTGTAGGTTGCAACTGGACATTGACAGGATGCAGAGCTGGGCTGAGAAGTGGCAGATGGAGTTCAACCTGGAAAAGTGTGAAGTGATTCATTTTGGGAGGTCGAATTTGAATGCAGAATACATGCTTAAAGACAGGGTTTTTGGTAGTGTGGAGGAACAGAGGGATCTTGGGGTCCACGTCCATAGATCGCTCAAAGTTGCCACCCAAGTTGATAGGGTTGTTAAGAAGGCGTATGGTGTGTTGGCTTTCATTAACAGGGGGATTGAGTTTAAGGGCTGCGAGGTTATGCTGCAGCTCTATAAGGCCCTGGTTCGACCACACTTGGAATATTGTGTTCAGTTCTGGTCTCCTCATTATAGGAAGGATGTGGAAGCTTTAGAGAGGGTGAAGAGGAGATTTACCAGGATGCTGCCTGGACTGGAGAAAGGTTGAGGGAGCTAGGGCTTTTCTCATTGGAGCGAAGAAGGATGAGAGGTGATTTGACAGAGGGGTACAAGATAATGAGAGGCATAGATAGAGTAGATAGCCAGAGACTTTTTCCCAGGTGGAAAGGGCTACCACCAGTGGGCATAATTTTAAGGTGACTGGAGGAAGGTTTCAGGGAGATGTCAGAGGTAGGTTCTTTACACTGAGAGTGGTGGGTGCGTGGAATGCGCTGCCAGTGGTGGTAGTAGAAGCAGATACATTAGGGAAATTTAAGCGACTCTTGGATCGGTACATGGATGATAGGAGAATGAAGGGTAGGTAGTTAGTTTGATCTTAGAGTAGGTTAAAGGTTCGGCACAACACCGTGGACCGAAGGGCCTGTTCTGTGCTGTACTGTTCTATGCTCTATGTTCTGTGCTATATGAAGAGTGACAGAGGGAAAGAAAGTCACTTTTAAGCGGGAATTGGAAAAAAGATTTTTAAGAGGAACAAGTTTCAGGAACATTGGAAATGAACAGGGGATTGGGATAATCAGAGGGGTGAGGACATGGAGGGATTTGATCACATGAGTGAGAATATTAAAATTGAGGTGTTACTGGACCAAGAGCCAATGTAGGTCAGTGAGCACGGGGATATTGGGTGAACAGAATTTGGTGCAAATTAGAAGATGGCAGCAGAGTTTTGGATGACCACATGTTACAGAGAGTAGGATGTGGGAGACAAGCCAGGAGTGTCTTAGAATAGTCAAGTCTCGAGATAAAAATGCATGGATGAGGTTTTTAGCAGCAGCTGAATTGAGCTCTCTCTCTCTCTCGTTCTTTCTCTCTCTGTCGGCCTCATTTGCTCTGTCCCACACTCAGAATCTTATAAGTTTCAATCAAGTCGCCTCTTACTCTTCTAAACTCCAGCTGACATAAGCCTAGCCTGTCCAGCCTTTCCTCATTAGAGAACACCCCCATTCCAGGCATTAGTCTAGTAAACCATCTCTGAACTGCTTCGAATGCATTTCCACCTGTCCTTAAATGAGGAGATCAATACTGTACACAGTACAATACTGTACTCAGTCTATCTATCCCTTTGTGGTTCACTTGTGTCCGCGTCACTACATACTGTCCGACCGACGTTTCTGTCATCAGCAAATTTAGCAAACATACCTTTGGCCCCTTCATCCAAGTGATTTATATAAATTGTAAAGAGCTAAGGCACCCGCACTGATCTCTGTGACACACCACTCGTTACATCTTGCCAAACAGAAAATGATCCATTTAAGCCTACTCTCTGTTTCCTGTTAGCTAGCCAATCTTCTATCCAAGCCAATAGGTTGCCCCCGACACCATGAGCTTTTATATTCCGCAATGAACTTTGGTGTGGCACATTATGAAATCCCTTCTGGAAATCTAAGTACAGTACATCCACCAGTTCCCCTTTATCCACAGCACCTGTTACTTCTTCAAAGAACTTCAATAAATTGGTTAAACATGGTTTCCGTTTCACAAAAGCATGTTGACTCTGCCTGATCACCTTGAATTATTCTGTGTGTCCTGCTATAACGTCTTTACTAATAGCTTCTTACATTTGATCCATAGCCAGAAAGCCTTTCTCACCTGCCACAGGCCGTATGTCCACTATGTCTATTCTGATTTTGTGCTGTATTTGAACTGTTACTCCTCAATAAACTGCTTGTGACCCTTCGACCTCCTTTTGGTTAATCTGTGACCCTGGATCAGATCTTACATTGGTGTAGGAGAGGGAACACAGCTCATGTCAAAGTCCTGCCTCCCTTTTCTATGATCCTACATAATGGACAGGGACTACTGGGCAGTAATGTGCTCAAAGGTTATCAGCAGTAATTGATTATCCCTATATTTGTATATTGTCGAACATTAAAACATACCCTGCTCTGGTGTCCAGTGCACCCTCAATATTCATGATGAAAATATCAGAGGAGTGGGAACCAGACAGCTCTGATCACCCTGAGCTGCAGGCGATTCTCGAGTCCGTGTCGAGTGTATCCACAACCCATAAAGATGACTGTGGAAACATGAGCAGACCCGAAGAAATTAACTGACCATTGCATGATCCATGAAGCAGTATTCTTACCGAGCTGAGATTATATCATACATTCCAGACACTATCATGTCATTGTTATACCAGGGTGTAGTTCACGAAGCCATGTTCCCTTCTATCTGCCCGATTTGACTGGTTGGAAAGCCGGATGGCAGCTGGTGACTGACTATTGACCACCACAAACTCAATTCAGTCAACCCTGCGTGAACCCGGTTGTCTGATCGACACCCACCTCACCATCCCGGATTCCCAATGTTAGGTCTGTCTTCTCCACCCTGGATATCTCTAATGGTTATTGTAGTATCCCAGTAAAACTAGAGAAACAAATTAAATTCGTATTCACTTCTGAGGACCAGAGATACCCCTGGACATGTCTGTCACAAGGGGTTCCACAATAACCCCACTATTCTCAACAAACGTGTAGCCGGGTCCCTTCTGAGATTTTCACAGTCTTCCTGCTTGCTGCAATATGTCGATGATCTTCTCATCACCACAGACGTGTCCACATATTTAACCCTTTTACAGGAACTACTGCAGTTACTTTGGGAGCTGGACTAAAAGGCCATCCACGTAAGGCCTAACTGGTGCAAGACCGTGTCACCTTTCTACGTGCCCAGATCAGATCATCCTGCATCAGCCCACACCAGCATCAGGTCGAGACCATCCAGTGTCTACCCCTGTTCACCTCAAAGTCCTGCCCTGTGTCCTGTCCTCAGGCTGGTGGGGTATCAATGGACCCTCATCCAGTATCTACCCCTGTCCACCTCAAAGTCCTGCCCTGTGTCCTGTCCTCAGGCTGGTGGGGTATCAATGGACCCTCATCCAGTATCTACCCCTGTTCACCTCAAAGTCCTTCCCTGTGTCCTATCCTCAGGCTGGTGGGGTATCAGTGGACCCTCATCCCTCGATTTGCAGAGACTGTGACTCCTCTTTATGAACTACCTAATGATGGTGATGACCAGGTTTAACCCGGTTGGACTGAAGAGAGCACAGAAGCAGTAACACAATTGAAGAAAGCTGTCGCCCAGGCAACGTGTCTTATCTCACCTAACCCTGACAAGACTTTCAACATGGAGGTGGTGGACACAGTGAAAAGCCTGACTGCTGTCCTATGTAGAGAAAACGAGGAGAAATTACTCCCCATTGTGAATGACTCCAGAATTGTCAGTGGGATTTAACTGATTTACTCTGTTTGTGAAGGACATTTGTTAACCACGTTCTGGGGCATCAAACATTTCACTTACATCACGGGGTTCCACAGGGTGATACTGCCCAGTCCATTATAAACTTTCGCAGTATAGGGTAGCACAGTGGCGCAGTGATTGGCACCGCAGCCTCACAGCTCCAGTGATCCGGGTTCAATTCTAGGTACTGCCTGTGTGGAGTTTGCCAGTTCTCCCTGTGTTTGCGTGGGTTTCCTCCGGGTGCTCCGGTTTCGACCCACATGCCAAACACATGCAGGTTGATCGGTAAATTGGCCATTAGCAATTGCCTGTAGTATAGGTAGGTGGTAGGGAAACATAGGGACAGGTGGGGATGTGGTAGGAATATGGAATTAGTGTAGGATTAGTATAAATGGGTGGTTGATGGTCTGCACAGACTCGCTGGGCCGAAGGGCCTGTTTCAGTGCTGTATCTCTTAACTAAACTAAAAGTAGTAATAGTATTCCCCTGTCAGAGAGTCGTAGAGTCATAGTCATTTCAGCACAGAATTAGGCCATTCTGCTCATCGAGTCCATGCCAGCTCTTTGTAGATAAATCCAGCCAGTCTCATTCCACAGCTCTGACTCCATATTCCTGCAAGTTTATTTACATCAAGTGTTCATCCAATATCCTTTTGAAATAATTCACCTTCTCTGCTTCCACCACCCTCGGAGGCAATGATTTCCAGGCCATTACCACTCGTTGTGTAAAAATGTTGTTCATCACATCACCCTTAACTCTTGCCCTCAATCTTAACTCTAGTCATTGTACCATCAGCTAATGGGAACATCTTTTCCTGTCTACCTTATCCAAACAGGTCATCATCTTGTATACATGTATCAAATCTCCCCTCAATCTCCTTTACTCCAAGGAAGACAATCCCAGCTTTTACAGACTATATTGTACTTAAAATCCTCCATCTCTGGAACCATTAAAGTAAACCTCCTCTACACCCTGTCAATGTCCCTCACATCCTTCCTAAAGTGTGGTGAACAGAACTGGATGCAGTACTCCAGTTGGGGCCTAACCAGAGCTTTATAAAGTTACAGCATAACCTTCCTTCTTCTGAACTCACCACCTCTATCTATGAAGCCCAAGATCCCATATGCTTTACTGACGACTCTCTCAATATATCCTGCCACCTTCAGGGATCTATGTGCATGAACCCCATGTCCCTTTGTCTCTGCACACTCTTTCGAACTTTACCATTAAGTGTAAATTGCCTCTCCCTGTTACTTCTGATAAAATGCATCACTTGACACTTGTCTGTATTAAATTCCATTTGCCTCTCGTCTGCCCATTCTGCTAGCCTATCTCTGTCCTCTTACATCGATTGGTATCAACCTCAATGCCTGCCCCGCCTCCAAGTTTGGTATCACCTGCAAATTTTGAAATGTTTCTCTGTAAGCCATTATCCAAATCATTTATACATATCAGAATAAAACAGTGTTCCTAGCACTAACCCTTGGGGAACACAACTGTCTATTTTTCTCCAGTTTGAATACCAACTATTTACCACAACTCACTGTTTTCTGTCATTAAGTCAGTTTTATATCCAAGCTGACACTGACCCTCCTTTTCCATCAGCATCAATTAACTGTCCAATTCTCACAAATCGATTGTGAAATAAAGTACAAATTCAGCTGAAAATTAAGTGAAATGCTAAATGTAAAATTAACAAATTGTTGGAAAGAGATCGACTCTTAGATCACTTAAAATTCAATCTCTCGTTAACTTGACTGCATTTAGTACTCTGTCCAAGCAGGACTCCCTAAAACTGGACTCAGTGCAGCTTATTGCATTTAGGGTTTGGGGAGAGAATTCAAAAGCTTAGGGATGAGACCAGAAAGTGCTGGAAATACTCAGCAGGTCTGGCAGCATCTGTGTAGAGAGAAACAGAGTTAATGTTTCCGGTCTCTGACCCTTCATCAGAACTGGTAAACGTTAGGAATGTAACAGTCTGTAATTTAATCTATCCCCTCTCTGTCCCATCACAGTCCTTCCTTCTTGTTCTTCTTCCCCTTTCCCCTCTTTCACATGTTCAAAGACTGTTACATTTCTAACGTTTACCAGTTCTGATGAAGGGTCACAGATCTGAAACATTAACTCTGTTTCTCTCTGCACAGATGCTGCCAGACCTGCTGAGTATTTCCAGTGTTCAGCATCCGCAATATTTTGCTTTTATTTTAGTGTTTAATTCACTGACATTTATCTTCCAGGAATTACTCCCTGGAAGTTCTGCTCTCCTCTTCCAGAGCGTAGGGCCTCGGCAGCTGAAGGCAGGACCACCAATGGTAGAGCAATTAAACTCGGAGATGCTCAAGAGGCCAGAAATAGATGAGTGCAGATATCTCGGAGGGTTGTCGGGCTGGAGGAGATTACAGAGATAAGGAGGAGTGAGATAATGAAGGATTTGAAAAGAAGGCTGAGAGTTTTAAAATTGAGGTGTTGCTGACCAGGAGCCAATGTAGGTCAGTGAGTCCAGGGGGTAATGGGTGAACAGGACTTGGTGTGAGTTAGGACATGGGCAGCAGTGCATTGGATCACCTCAGTGTTATGGAGGGTAGAATGTGGGAGACCAGCCAGGAGTGTGTTGGACTAGTCGAGTCTACAGGTAACACAGGCAAGGGGGAGTGTTTCATCAGCAGAAGAGCTGAGAGAGGGGCAAAGTTGGGTGATGATACGGAAGTGTAAGTAGGCTGTTTTAGTAATATTTAGCAGGAAGCTCGTCGCAGCGTCAACTATGAAACCAGGTTGTGAACAGTTTGCTTTAGTTTCAGACAGTTGCCAAGGAGAGAGATCCAGTCTGTAGCTAGGAAACTTTTGACGTGGGTTTGAAAACAACGGCAGCAGTCTTCCTAATATTTAATTGGCATGGCAGATGTGTGAGGAGATACATTGTCAGAAGATTTGATATATATTATCCGTTCATGGGATGTGGGTGTCGTTGACTAGGGCAGCATTTATTGCCCATCCATAATTGCCCTTGAGAAGGTGATGGTGAGCTGCATGCAAAGAACAAAGAACAAAGAAAATTACAGCACAGGAACAGGCACTTCGGCCCTCCAAGCCTACGCCGATCCAGATCCTCTCTCTAAACATGTCGGCTATTTTCTAAGGGTCTGTATCTCTTTACTTCCTGCCCATTCATGTATCTGTCTAGATACATCTGAAAAGACGCTATCGTGCCCGAGTCTACCACCTCCACTGGCAATGCGTTCCAGGCACCCACCACCCTCTGCATAAAGAACTTTCCACGCATATCCCCCCTAAACTTTCCCCTCTCACTTTGAACTCGTGTCCCCTTGTAATTGAATCCCCCACTCTGGGAAAAAGCTTCTTGCTATCCACCCTGTCTCTCCCTCTCATGATTTTGTACACCTCAATCAGGTCCCCCCTCAACCTCCGTCTTTCTAATGAAAATAATCCTAATCTACTCAACCTCTCTTCATAGCTAGCGCCCTCCATACCTGGCAACATCCTGGTTAACCTCCTCTGCACCCTCTCCAAAGCATCCACATCCTTTTGGTAATGTGGCGACCAGAACTGCACGCAGTATTCCAAATGTGGCCGAACCAAAGTCCTATACAACTGTAACATGACCTGCCAACCCTTGTACTCAATACCCCGTCCGATGAAGGAAAGCATGCCGTATGCCTTCTTGACCACTCTATTGACCTGCGTTGCCACCTTCAGGGAACAATGGACCTGAACACCCAAATCTCTCTGTACATCAATTTTCCCCAGGACTTTTCCATTTACTGTATAGTTCACTCTTGAATTGGATCTGCCAAAATGCATCACCTCGCATTTGCCCTGATTGAACTCCATCTGCCATTTATCTGCCCAACTCACCAGTCTATCTATATTCTGCTGTATTCTCTGACAGTCCCCTTCACTATCTGCTACTCCACCAATCTTAGTGTCGTCTGCAAACTTGCTAATCAGACCACCTATACTTTCCTCCAAATCATTTATGTATATCACAAACAACAGTGGTCCCAGCACGGATCCCTGTGGAACACCACTGGTCACACGTCTCCATTTTGAGAAACTCCCTTCCACTGCTACTCTCTGTCTCCTGTTGCCCAGCCAGCTCTTTATCCATCTAGCTAGTACACCTTGGACCCCATGCGACTTCACTTTCTCCATCAGCCTACCATGGGGAACCTTATCAAACGCCTTACTGAAGTCCATGTATATGACATCTACAGCCCTTCCCTCATCCATCAACTTTGTCACTTCCTCAAAGAATTCTATTAAGTTGGTAAGACATGACCTTCCCTGCACAAAACCATGTTGCCTATCACTGATAAGCCCATTTTCTTCCGGATGAATGACCAGGGATAATACAAGCTGAATGGCACAACTTTAAAGCTATTGAGAGTAACAGAGAGACCTGAGGTGTTTGTATGCAATCTTTGAAAGTAGCTGGACAGGTTAACAAACAGTTCACAAAGCAAATAGATTACTCGGCTTGATTAATAGAGACACAGAGTAGACTGGCCAGGATATTGTGTTAACCCTATAGAAAAGACTAGTCCGGCTCCATCTGGAGTATTGTGTCCAATACTGGAAACCACACTTTAGGAAGTACATGAAACCTTGGAGAGGGGACAGAAGAGTTTTACTGGAACTTTTCCAGGGATGAGGGATTACAGTTATGTAGCTGGGATTGTTTTCCTTGGAGCAGGGACATTTACAAGGTGATCAGATAGGGATATTTAACATCATGAAGGGTTTATGTAAATTATATAATGTTTCTAATGTATGAGGGGCCATTAACCAGAGGACATAGATTTATGGTGATTGGAAAAAAGAAGCAGAGTTGACATGGGGATTATTGTAATGCAATTTTTGTTTCGGATTTGCAAATTATTGTATGATAGGCTGAAGGATACAGATTCAAAAGTAGGTTCAAAAAGTGATTTGGTTAGATATTAAGGGGAAAAGTTCAAGGATCTGGGAAAGATCCAGGGTATGGAACTCACTGGAAACTCATCAAAAGAGCCAGCACAGACTTCATAGACCAAATGACCCCCTTCCATGCAATGCTATTATATGTTTCAATGACTTTTCCTGCCTGTACTTTTACAATTTTCCTATCGTTTCAAAAGGTGTTTGATAAAGTACTATATAACAGCCGTGTGACCCAATTAGAAACACATGGGATTAAAGGGCCAAAGTCAGCCGAGGCACAGTTTGTAGCTCTCTCCACTTTCAGTCACAAGCTTCCAGGATCAAGTGTCATGAAATGACTTTTTCACAAGCATCAAGGCTGACAGTGCAGCGACAGTACTGAGGGAGTATTGCGCTATCAGATGAGCAGTCTTTCGAATGAAACGTTAAACCAAGGCCCCATCTGCCCTCTCAGGTGGATGCTAATGATCCTGTGAGATTATTTAGCAGCAGATCAGGGGATTTATTCCCTGTGGCCTGGACAATATTTATCCATCAAGCAACATCATAAAAACAGATCTGGTCATGATCACATTGCTGCTTGTGGGATCTTGCTGTGCGAAAATTGGCTGCCCTTTTTCCGACAGTACAAGAGTGAGTCGGCATTATAAGTATACGTTGATTGTAAATTGCTTTGGAACATGCAGTAGTCATGAAAGGCGCGACATAAATGGAAGTCCTTTTTTTTCTTTTTCAATCCCAGCATGCAAGAAATTAGTTAGGTGACAGGTATCAGAGAGTGGGGAATAATGGCTGTTTTTCAACTGGAGCGAAGTACACAGTGGGGTTCCCCAGGGTGACTGTTGGGATCCCTGGTGTTGCATGCTAATGCAGTGGGCTTGTGTACAGAGGGGGTAATGTCCAAGTTTTCAGATGGAAGGAAACTCAGAAATGTTAATAAACAGTGAGAAGGATAGTAACAGACTTCAGGAGGACAGAGACTGACTGATGAAATGGGCAGGAACATGGCAGATGGAATTTAACACATTGAAATGTGAAGTGAGACATTTGGGTAGGAAGTATGAGAAGAAAAAAATATAAAATAAATGATACCATTATAGAGTGAGTGCATGATTAGAGAGGCCTAGGGTGTAAACACACAGATCTTAGTTAGTAGCATGCAGTGTCCTTGGTGTTAGAGAGAGACACACAGAGTAATAAAACTCAGGAGGAAATGCTGATATTTATACATCATTGGTTAGGTCCCAGATGGAGAATGGTGTCCAATTCTGATCACCACACATTGGTAAGGATGTCAAGGACGTAGTGAAGATACAGAGGTGAATTACGAGAATGGTACCAGGGATCTGGGAATACAGTTACGTGGATAGATTCGAAAAGCTGGGATTGTTCTCATTAGAGCAGTGATAGGTAAGGGGAGATTTGATATAAAATTCAAAATTATGAAGGGTTTTGATAAGGTAATCAATGTGAAACTGTTTCCAGTGTCAGAAACAGGGTTGGCACAGTGGTGCAGTGGTTAGCATTGCAGCCTCATATTATGGGTACTGCCTGTGTGGAGTTTGTGGGTTTCCTCCCTCAGCCAAAAGTCGTGCAGGTTGATAGGTAAATTGGCCATTATAAATTGCCCCTAGTATAGGTAGGTGGTAGGGGAATATAGGGACAGGTGAGGATGTGGTAGGAATATGGGATTAGTGTAGGATTAGTATAAATGGGTGGTTAATGGTCGGCACAGACTCGGTGGGCCGAAGGGCCTGATCGAGTGATGTATTTCTAAATCCAAAAATCTAAAGTTCAGTATTAAGAAGACACAGACTGAAGGTAATTGACAAAAAAACAGAGGTGAAATGAGGAGAATTTTCTTCCACAGCGAGTTGTTGGGATCTGGAATTCATTGGCTGAAAACATGGTGGAAGCAGATTCAATAATATCATTCAAAAGGCAATTTAGCAAATACTTGAAAAGGAAAAGAAAAACAGGAATCTGGGGAAAGAGGAGGAAAGAGGAACGAATTAGATGGCTCTTTCGAAGAGACAGCACTGACACAAAGGGCCGAATAGCCTTCTTCTGTGCTGCATCAATCTCTTATTTTATGAGCAAGAGAAAGTGAGTGAAGAGAGAGAGAAAGACAGAGAGTGAGAAAGTGTGAAAGAGAGAACAGCAAATAGAAATAGAGAGTACGTCGTGTTTTTGGGCAGAGGGATCATGATCTGCCCGTGCCCGTTCCTGTTGAGGCAGGTGACGAACACACTTCCTGCTGCCTCCTCATTTCCATGAATTCTATGTGCCACCCCGGGTAACCCGCGCTGCTGTCTGTCTGGATGCTTAACAGGGCCCTAAAGGTGTGTGAGGCTGACACATGTTTCAGCCAGGTTTAGCTTTTAAACGCAGTCTGTCCCTCTTAAAGAGAAGATGCACTGATTCACTGGAGGCTGCTGGTGCTCACTGTAAATTCTGCAATTGGAGACACGGTAAATAGCACACTGCAACACAGGGTTCTGTGGTTCACGGATGTGGGGATGGATGTCTTAGTTACGAAGGGTGACAGGAGGAGAGTGGCTCTGTTTCCGTGTGGTGGGGTGGAGACTCTCAAGGAACGTCCTCCGAAGGGAATCGGTGAAGGTGGTCAGGGAGGTCAATGCAAGAATTCTCGCCACGAGAATCTGGCAGCAGAGCCAGAAGAAGTTTAATGAGCTCATACGGGTGGTCAATGTCATTGAATTAATCTCCAAATGACATCTCCTACCCCCAACATCACCAACCTCTCACACTGCTCAATGCACCACACCCCCATCACTCACCCATCAGCAGTCCCTAACACTCAGGACTCACACCTAACATTCACATACTCCACCTCACCCTCACACACCTTGTACTGATCGCAGCCTCACACCCACCTCTCACTGCTTCCAATTACCTCCAGCTATTCAGCTATGGCAGGCACATCATCAAAACACAGTGCAACACAATCATTAATATTCTGCCTTCTTTCTTACAGGACAAGGTGACCCATAATCACAGGGAGCAGCAAGTGAAACGGCGAGTGACCAGGCATACCTTCATCTCCTGAGCTTGAGGGAGGAGATGATTCTTCACATCATGGGACCAGCTGTGACAGAGCCCGTGGCATCCGGCATCACCGAGAGCATTCAGGATGATGCTATGTTCCTGCCTTATGCCCCTTCTTAACTCCCACCTCCCCCCGCATCCTGCTGTCTGGGATGATGTACAAGCTGGAGATGGTGGGATCATGGACCTCCTGCTTTCCAAGGATGCATGAGGGTTACTGAGGGAAGGAATGGTGAAAATAGTAGAGGCACTGGCCAGAATCATTCAATCCTCCTTGGATATGGGAGCGATGACAGAGGACTGGAGCACTGTAATTGTTACACACTGTTTAGAAAAGGAGAGACAGAGTAAACCCTGTAATTACTGAGCAGTCAGACACGCATCACTACTGGAGAAATTTCATGGGGTCACAACCCAGGAGAAATATATTTGTTTCTTTGAAAAACATACGATAACAAACAAGAAGCAGCAGGGGTCTGGTAATAACAAATCATGTTTGGCAAACTTCAACAACAATTTATATTTATATAGCGCCTTTAACATAATGAAATGTCCCAAGGTGCTTCCCGAAAATGAGATACTAGTTTAAAGCTTGGTCAAAGAAGTAGGTTTTAACGGGCGTGTTAAAGGATGAAAGCGAGTTGGAGAAGCGGAGAGGTGAAGGGAGGGTATTCTAGAACTTGGAGCCTCATTAGCTAAAGGTGCAGATAATAGTGGTGGAGTGATGAAAATCAGGGATGCACAAGAGGGTAGAATTAGAGATGCACAGATATCTTGGTGGATTGTGGAGCTGGAGGATATTACAGAGATAGGGAGCATATATAAGGAGCAAGAGGGTAACTAGAGAAAGGATTGGCCCACTAAAGGACAAAGGAGGAAAGTTATGCGTGGACTCAGAGAAAATGGGTGAGATTCTAAACGAGTACTTTGCATCGGTATTCACCGAGGAGAGGGACATGACGGATGTTGAGGTTAGGGACAGATGTTTGATTACCCTAGGTCAAGTCGGCATAAGGAGGGAGGAAGTGTTGGGTATTCTAAAGGGCATTAAGGTGGACAAGTCCCCAGATCCGGATGGGATCTATCCCAGGTTACTGAGGGAAGCGAGAGAGGAAATAGCTGGGGCCTTAACAGATATCTTTGCAGCATCCTTAAAAACGGGTGAGGTCCCGGAGGACTGGAGAATTGCTAATGTTGTCCACTTGTTTAAGAAGGGTAGCAGGGATAATCCAGGTAATTATAGACCGATGAGCCTGACGTAAGTGGTAGGGAAGCTGCTGGAGAAGATACTGAGGGATAGGATCTATTCCCATTTGGAAGAAAATGGGCTTATCAGTGATAGGCAACATGGTTGTGTGCAGGGAAGGTCATGTCTTACCAACTTAATAGAATTTTTTGAGGAAGTGTCAAAGTTGATTGATGAGGGAAGGGCTGTCGATGTCATATACATGGACTTCAGTAAGGCGTTTGATAAGGTTCCCCATGGTAGGCTGATGGAGAAAGTGAAGTCGCATGGGATCCAGGGTGTACTAGCTAGATGGATAAAGAACTGGCTGGGCAACAGGAGACAGAGAGTAGCAGTGGAAGGGAGTTTCTCAAAATGGAGACGTGTGACCAGTGGTGTTCCACAGGGATCCGTGCTGGGACCACTGTTTGTGATATACATAAATGATTTGGAGGAAAGTATAGGTGGTCTGATTAGCAAGTTTGCAGACGACACTAAGATTGGAGGAGTAGCAGATAGTGAAGGGGACTGTCAGAGAATACAGCAGAATATAGATAGATTGGAGAGTTGGGCAGAGAAATGGCAGATGGAGTTCAATCAGGGCAAATGCGAGGTGATGCATTTTGGAAGATCCAATTCAAGAGTGAACTATACAGTAAATGGAAAAGTCCTGGGGAAATTGATGTACAGAGAGATTTGGCTGTTCAGGTCCATTGTTCCCTGAAGGTGGCAACGCAGGTAAATAGAGTGGTCAAGAAGGCATACGGCATGCTTTCCTTCATCGGACGGGGTATTGAGTACAAGAGTTGGCAGGTCATGTTACAGTTGTATAAGACTTTGGTTCGGCCACATTTGGAATACTGCGTGCAGTTCTGGTCGCCAAATTACCAAAAGGATGTGGAAGCTTTGGAGAGGGTGCAGAGGAGGTTCACCAGGATTTTGCCTGGTATGGAGGGCGCTAGCTATGAAGAGAGGTTGAGCAGATTAGGATTATTTTCATTAGAAAGACGAAGGTTGAGGGGGGACCTGATTGAGGTGTACAGAATCATGCGAGGGAGAGACAGGGTGGATAGCAAGAAGCTTTTTCCCAGAGTGGGGGATTCAATTACTAGGGGTCACGACTTCAAAGTGAAAGGGGAAAGGTTTAGGGGGGATATGCGTAGAAAGTTCTTTACGCAGAGGGTGGTGGGTGCCTGGAACATGTTGCCAGCGGAGCTGGTAGACGCGGGCACGATAGCGTCTTTTAAGATGTATCTAGACAGATACATGAATGGGCAGGAATCAAAGAGATACAGAGCCTTAGAAAATAGGCGAATGTTTAGATAGAGGATCTGGATCGGCGCAGGCTTGGAGGGCCGAAGGGCCTGTTCCTGTGCTGTAATTATCTTTGTTCTTTGTTCTATGGAGGTATTGAAAACGAGGATGAGAATTTTAAAATCAAGACATTGCTTGACTGGGAGCCATGTCGGTCAGTGATAGAGGAAGAAAACTTGGTGTGAGCTAGGACATGGGCAGCAGAGTTTTGGATGACCTCAAGTTTACAGAGTGTAGAATGTGGGAGATCAGCCAGTAGTGAGTTGGAATAGTTATGCACAGAGGTAACAAAGGCATGAATCAGGGAATCACATAATTGTTACAGCACAGAAGGAGGCTATTCAGTGTATCATGTACACATCGGCTCTCCGAAAGAGCAATTAACCTCGTGCCATTCCCCGCCTTCTCCCCATAACCCTGCACATTCTTCCTTTTCAGATAACAGTCTGATTGCATTTTGAATGCTTCAATTGAACCTGTCTCCATCACATTCTCAGGCAGTACATTCCAGTCCTTAGCCATTCCTTGCGTGAGAAAATATTGCCTCATGTCACTTCTGCCTCTCTTACCCATTAATTTCAATCTGTGCCCTCTCGTTCTAGATTCTTTTCACGAGTGGAAACAGTTTCTCTCTGTCTCCTCTGTCCAGACCCCTCATGGTTTTGAACAACTCTATCAAATCAACTCACTTCTCAGCCTTTTCTTCTCCAAGGAAAATGATCCTAACTTCTCCTGTCTATCTTCATAACTGAAATTCCTCATGCCTGGAAGCATTCTCATGGATCTTTTCTGCACTCTCTCCAATGCCCTCACAATCTTCCTAAAGTGTGGTGCCCAGAATTGGACAGAATACTTCAGCTGAGGCTGAATCAGTGTTTTATATAAGTTCAACATTACTTCCTTGCTCTTGTACTGAATGTCCCTGTTAATAAAGCCCAGGATACTGTATGCTTTATTAAATGCTCTCTCAACCTCTCCTGCCAACATCAATGACTTATGCACATATACACCTCGGTATCTCTGCTCCTTTAGAATGGTGCCCTTTATTTTACATTATCTCAATATTCTTCCTACCAAAATGAATCACTTCATATTTCTCTGCATTGAAATTCATCTACCACCTGCCTGCCCATTCCACCAAGTTGTCTAAGTACTTTTGAAATTCAACACCATCCTCCTCACAGTTCACAATGCTTCCACGTTTCGTATCATCTGCAAACTCTGAATTTGTGCCCTGAACACCATGGTCTTGGTCAGTTACCTTCTTTGGCCTCCTTGTCTCGGGAGAAAATGTGTAAGCACCTGGAGGTGGTCAGTGCTTTGTGGAGCCGCACCTGGAGTGGCTACAAAGGCCAATTCTAGAGTGAATTGGCTCTTCCACAGGCGCTGCAGATAAAATTGGTTGTCGAGGCTATTTCACGGTTGGCTCTCTCCTTGTACTTTTGTCTTTTTTCCTGTCAACTGTTAAGTCTCTTCGACTCACCATTCTTCAGACCCGCCTTTATGGCTATCTGCTAGCACGAGAGATCACTGGCAATTGACTCCCACAATTTGTGGTCAATGTCACAGGACTTCATTTCGCGTTTGCAGATGTCTTTAAAGCAGCGACACTGATGGCCAGTGGGTCTGATACCAGTGACAAGCTCGCTGTACAATGTGTCATTGGGGATCCTACCATCTTCCATGTGGCTCACATGGCCAAGCCATTTCAAGCGCTGCTGACTCAGTAGGGTGTATATGCTGGGGATATTGGGCACCTCGAGGACTTCCACGTTGGAGATATGGTCCTGCCACCTGATGCCAAGGATTCTCCGGAGGCAGCGAAGATGGAATGAATTGATACGTCGCTTTTGTAATATATATCAGGAAAATCAAGGGTACCAACACTGATCCCTGGGGACCTCCAGCCTTTCCTCCAGCCCCCAAAAAACATTCACAAACTACAATTCTTTCTTTCCTGCCACTCAGCCAAAGCCGTATCCATGTTGTTACTGTCCCTTTTCATTCATGAACTATAAGTTTTCTCACAAGTCTGTTATGTGGCACAGTATCAAATGTCTTTTGTAAATACAATACACCACATCAATAGCATTGCCTTCATCAACCCTCTCTGTTACCTTCTCAAAATCTCCAGGCTGTTAGTTAAATAGTATTTGCCCTTCAGGAATCCATGCTGTTTTCCTTACTTAACCCGAATTTGTCCATGTGACTATTAATTTGTCCCGAATTATTATTACTAGAAGTTTCCCCACCACTGCAGTTAAATTGACTGGCCTGGAGTTCTTGGGATTATCATTACACCCATTTTTGAACAAGGATGTAATATTTGCAATTCTCCAGTCCTCCGGCATCACCCCAAGTCTAAGGAAGATTGAGAATTTATGGCCAGTGCCTCTGCGATTTCCACCCTCACTTCCCTCATAATCCTTGGATGCACCTCATTGGCCCTGGTGCTTTATTCACTTTACCTCTAGACAGCCTATCTAATATGTCCACTTTATCAATTTTAAACCCTTCTTGTTTCTGAATTACCTGCTCTTTCGCCATTGCCTGTGTTGTACCTTCTTCCTTGTGTTATGACCCGAGGCGAGAGGTGTGCACTGTTAATTCAGTCCAGCTTCTCCACAGGTCACAACATTTTTTTCTCATTTTCCCACTTGCTGAAACAGTCCATCAGATACACTATTCCCATCACAATAGAACACACTTTACTGAACTAAACAATTAACAGTTTATCATAAATGAGGCAGGTGTAAGACCAGGAATCCGACAGCGAGTAACTCACCTCCTGACTCCCCAAAGCCTGTCCACCATCTATAAGGCACAAGTCAAGAGTGTGATGGAATACTCTGCACTCGCCTGGATGGCTGCAGCTCCAACAAAACTCAAGAAGCTCGACATCATCCAGGACAAAGCAGCCTATTTGATTGGCACACCATCCACATACATTGACTCCCTCCACCACCGATGCACAGTGGCAGCAGTGTGCACCGTCTACAAGATGCACTGCAGCAATGCACCAAGGCACCTTAGACAGCACCTTCCAAACCCGCGACCTCTACCATCTAGGACAAGGGGATCAAATGCATGGGAACATCACCACCTGCAAGTTCCCCTCCAATTCATACATCATTATGACTTGGAAGTATATCGCCATTCCTTCACTGTCGCTGGGTCAAAATCCTGGAAGTCCATCCCGAACACAATTGTGAGTGAACCTACCACCCATGGACTGCAGCGATTCAAGAAGGCAGTTCACCACCACCTTCTCAAGGGTTATGGAGAGATGGGTAATAAATGCTGGCCTAGCCAGTGATGCCTACATCCCAGGATCGAATAAAAAAGTCTCAACTAGAAATGAAGTAAAACAATATCACAGATCAAATTTTTAAAAATCCAACAATTAATTTTTAACTTCCCCTTCCCACCTTAACCAAACTTCAAAGTCCCTTTTAACCTGAACCAAATTTTAAAGTTACTTTTTTTTTACCTTAGTCCCTTAAAACTCAAACACAGACATATAACCAAAAACAAGATCTAAAAAAAAAGATTTTTCGATCAGAGCTCTGTTACAAACAAAAAGCATTTGGGTTAACTAGTTGCCCATTTTGAAGGAAACAACAGATGAGTTATGTTGTTCCAAACCAGCATGCAGTCTAACTTCTGAGCACACACATCCAGGTTACCAGACAACAGTTCTCTTCAGGCGGCATTGAGAATTATTTTTAGCAGGCTTTCTTCAAACAGGAAACAAGATGACGCAACTCCGCGGACTTCACAAGGTCTGTTCTGGAATTTCTGGAAAATGAGCTGGGTTGTGGTCCTCTCTGCATTCTTGACTTTTTCTTCAGACTTGACGTTATCTCCTTCTAGAAGGTAAAACCACACACACTGACCGACAACCAGAAAGCTTGTCAGTTTTTCTGCCCATCCCAGGTGTTCTCTGCGACGACGGGGCTTGTCTAATCAAAGGAGAACGTATCACTTTTCTGCCCGCTACCAGGGTTTTGGCTTCATCTCGAACCCGAGCCTTGTGATAACCAGTAACTCTGTTGCCAGTCCAGCTCCCTCTCAGTGACCTCTTGGTGGTTCAATTTTTTATAAAAATACGGTCTAACATTTATTCAGCTGAACCATAAATGCCTTTAGAAATATTTTTTTTTTACCAAAAAAGAATCACTTTTGTTACACTTGGTAAAGACAGATGCAACGTATTTATTTAATACTTCAACTATGCCATCTGCATGCATGTGCAAATCCTCTGTGTGGCACCTAATTGGTGCAACTCCTCCTTTTGCTACCTGTTTATACGTCTATAGAAAACTTAGGAACTCCATTTAATGCTAGCCGCCAGACTCTTCTCATATTCTATTTTACTTCTCTTACTTGCTTTTATGCTTCCGCTCTGCCTGGTTCTCAGTAGGATTGTCTACCTGGCGTCTGTCATAAGCACACTTTTTCTTTTTCATCTTAATCTCTACGTCACTCACCTCTTTTGTAATTCAGGGAACTCTGGATTTGTTTACACTACCTTTCCCCTTCAAAGGAATATACCTTGACTGAGCCCAAACTATCTCTTCTTTGAAGGTAGCCCATTGTTCATCTATTGTTTTCCTGCCAATCGTTGACTCCAATTTATTTTCTCCATCTGCATTCTTACCCCGCTGAAGTTGGCCTTCCCTCAGTTAATTATTCTTACCCTTTGTCCTTTTATGTAGTCAGCCTGAACCTTATGACGTAATGACCACTGTCCTTTAAGTGCTTCCCTACTGGTATTTGATCCACTTGGCCCACCTCATTCCCAAGTACCAGATCCAGCAGCGTCTCTTTTCTTGAATGAGGGTTTCAGCAGCAGATGAGCTGAGGCAGGGATTTAGTCAGGTGATGTTACAGAGATGGAAATAGGCGATTGTGGTGATGGCACCAGTATGAGGTTAGAAGCCTATTTTGTGGTCCAATGTGACACCAAGGTTGTGAACAGACTATAGTAATCTCAGACAGTTACCAGGAAGAAGGAAGGAATTGCTAGCTAGGGAAGGGAGATTGGAGCGGGAAGCAAAAACAAGGGGCTGAATTTTATTCTCCCCAGCGGAGTGCGAAACATTGGTGGCCCATATGTGCAGTCTGTGTCTGCTGTGCCACTGTGATGTAGCAGGCGACGTCTCATTTTAATACAGTGAACGGGCCGCCCACTCCACCCCCAATCACGTAACAGGGACGGCCTCAGCGACAACAGTAGTGTTGTCAGCTGTCTCTGTCCAGACACAGGTGCCATTTTTAAAGGGCAACCAGACCTGCCACAAAAAGTGGAAAAGTTTAACCCCGTACACACACCCCCGCCAGTGCACTGCAAATAAAATGTTGCCCATTTCCCCCAAAAAACTTACATTGTATAGTTGCCTTCCCACCATCCCCTCCAAAGACTTAAACTGCCGAGTACCCTCGCAACCCAACAACTGTCCAAAGTGTAGAGTTTGCCCCTTCTTCCCCTACACTATTAATGCAGAGTTGACCACGCCCACCACAAGCACCAGCCAACACCCCCCACCCCATCAGTACTCTAAAAATCCTACTTTCCCCCCTTCCCCACCTCTGTGGCGTTGGCTTTCCCTGGACGGGAAAGCGACGGTGTGTGAGAAGAAGGGTCACTGACCCGAAACGTTAACTCTGCCTCTCTTTCCACAGATGCTGCCAGACCTGCTGAGTGGTTCCAGCATTTCTGGATTTTATTTCAGATTTCCAGCATCTGCAGTATTTTGCTTTTATTATGAAGGTGTGTGAGTGTCAGCCGCTGCATGGAAGATCCCGGGCTGTCAGTAAGATCACAGGGAATTGGACTGAAATATATACATTAAGCTTATTGAAATATGTAAAGGAGGGTACCACTGCCGAGCGGTTGGGGGGGAGGGGGCGGGGAGCCACGAGCCTCTGCACAGCTGGAAAGATCAGGCCCAGCAATCCCGATGTGTGGCTCCATGGAGACCTACATCAGGAGCCCAATAGAGTCCAGCCCAATGGTTTCAGTCTTCCCAATATTTTATTGGAGGAAATTTCTGCTCATCCAGTACTGGATGTTGCATAAGCAGTCTGATAATTTAACAACAGTGGAGGAGTGGAGAGAGGTGGCGGTGAGGTAAACTTGATGGAGTTCTTTGATAAAACAATGGAGAGGGTTGATGAGGGTGGTGTGATTGAAGTTATATATATGGATGTTCAAAAGGTGGTTGATCAAATGACATTCAATAGACAGGTTAGGAAAACTGAACCCTATGGATTAAAGGGACAGTGACAGTGTGGATATAACATTGACGAAGGAACAGTAAACAAAGAGAAGTGGTGAAAGGTTGCTGTTCAGACTCAATGACAGTAGACAGTGGTGTTCCCTGGGGCTCGGTATTAGGACCACTGCTCTTTTTTCTCTTGGAAAACACGAGGTATGTAAGGCAGAGCCCTCTCCTCCTCGCTCTTTGCAGAGCTTCCCCTCTCTGCAGCCTCTGCTCCATTTGTTGATCATGTTATAGACACAGCGACACTGTAACTACAGTCCCCATACCTCGTCCAGAGTTGGGTCACCAAATCCTCCGTCGACCCTGAATGTCTGCAGCAGCTCACAACACAACCTCCAGAAAACATCCACAGCACCTCGACTAACTTTACAATGGCAGAAGTAAGTTAAAAGCCCCTCACCTGTAGGTTGGATGCCTCATCCTTTAAATAACACTAGAGGGGGTTCTTCGTGCTCCTGAATGTATGTACAGCTGAGAGTGACTAACACAGGCGGTCAGTGGACATGCAAAGACCAAGTTTCAAAGATGTACATCACAGCTGCTGGAGTGGGTGATTGAGACCATATTCAGTCCCTTCCTCACACTACAGACACACACACGTTACACACACGCTAGCACCCCGGCCAGCCTGGGTGTCCTGTACAATGTACTGGATGTGACCAGCAGTGCAGCTCATACCATTTTATGGATCCAAACTTCCACAGCACCAGTGGAGCTGGAGAGATGAAATGTGTGGTCAGGGAGAGAGACAGAGGGAAATAAACTCACTTTAAAAAGGGAATTAGAAAAAGACTTTAAGATAAACAAGTTTCAGGAATATTGGTAATGGACAGGGGATTGGGATAATTAGAGGGGTGAGGACATGAGGGATTTGATCACATGAGTGAGAATATTAAAATTGAGGTGTTACTGGACCAAGAGCCAATGTAGGTCAGTGAGCACGGGGATGTTAGGTGAACAAAATTTAATGTAAATTAGAAGATGGCAGCAGAGTTTTGGATGATCAGAAGGTTACAGAGAGTAGGATGTGGGAGACCAGCCAGGAGTGTGTTAGAATAGTCAAGTCTTGAGGTAACATAGACATGGATGAGGTTTTCAGCAGCAGATGAGCTGATCTCTCTCTCTCTCTCTCTCTGTTTCTCTCTCTGTCTCCCTCACTTGCTCTGTCCCACACTCAGAGTCTTATATTCTTCAATCCTGTCGCCTCTTACTTTTGTAAACTCCAGCTGATAGAAGAGGAGCCTGGCCAACTTTTCAACATAAGGTAACCCGCCCATTCTAGGTATTAGTCCAGTAAACCTTCTCTGAACTGCTTCCAACCCATTTACATCCTTTCTTAAATAAGGAGACCAATACTTTACACAGTACTCCAGATGAGGTCTCTGTATATCTGAAATATAAACACTCTAATTTTGTGTCCTATTCCGCTCGCAATAAATGATAACATTCCATTAGCTTTCCTAATTACTTGCTGAACCTGCAGACTAACCTTATACAATTCATGCACCAGGATACGCATATCCCTCTGCATCTCAGATTTCTTCAATCCATCACCATTCAGATAACATTCTTGGTTTTTAATATTCCTGCCCAAATGGATTTGGAGACAGAGAGAGTTTACACTCGATCAAACGTGTGTGTGTCATCACTAAGAGTTGCGGGGCGGGGCGGGACGGGGGAAGCGGAATTTTAAGAGAGTTCTGAATAAGTAAAGGCAGAAATACAATGTCATTGGCATATGATAGGAAATAGTCAATTGAACAGGTAAACGTTCGAAATGTAACAGTCTTTGAGCAAGTGAAAGAGGGGAAGGGGGAAGAAGAACACGAAGGAAGGATTGTGATAGGACGGAAAGGGGAGAGTTTAAATGACAGATTGTTACATTTCTAACCTTTACCAGTTCTGATGAATGGTTAGGAAAACTGAACCCTATGGATTAAAGGGACAGTGACAGTGTGGCTATAACATTGACTAAGGAACAGTAAACAGAGAGAAGTGGTAAAAGGTTGTTGTTCAGACTCAATGACAGTAGACAGTGGTGTTCCCGAGGGCTCGGTATTCGGACCACTGCTCTTTTTTCTCTTGGAAAACACGAGGTATGTAAGGCAGAGCTGAAACGTAAACTCTGTTTCTCTCTACACAGATGGTGCCAGACCTGCTGACTATTTATGACAATTTCTGTTCTCATTGCAGAGTTCCAGCAGCCGCAGTATTTTGCTTTCATTTTAGTATTTAATTCACTGTCACTTCTCTTCCAGGAATGCCTACCTTGAAGAAGTTCTGCTCTTCTCTTGAAGAGCTTAGGGCCTCGGCAGCTGAAGGCACGGCCGCCAATGGTAGAGTAATTAAACTCGGGATGTTCAAGAGACCAGAATTATATGACGTTTCAATGCTGCAGTGGAAGCTCAGACTGAGGTCATGAGATCCATGCTTACTGCCATGCAGGATCAGGCTGCTGCCATCATGGCTGTGGATCACAGTGTTCAAAGGGGTTTGCAGGATCTCACAGCAGTCCTGCAACCTGTGATCCAGTCGATTACTAGGATTGCTGCGGTGTCGCCCCGTGGGAATGACAGTGTCTCCGTGGAGCAGGAACCTGTTGTCCTCTCTCAGGATGACAGTATTTGTTCTCCATTCACTGTCACTCCACCAGTGTCCTTGCTGTTACCCATCAGCCAGCCCGGACTGCTGCTGCCCATGTCGAGGTGGTGCAGTCCGATTCCGAGTCCTCAAGTCACAGAGCTGCTCGAGGACATCCTGCAAGGCCATATGCAGTCTCCCCAGTGAAAGTCAGCAGACTTCCACCAGCCATGCTGCAGTCACTGGAGAAACACTGTATCGGAGCACTAGGCAAGTCGAGGGAACCCACAAGACAGGCATTAAGGGAATACACAAGGTTGAATAGTTCAGTATAGTTTGGATAATTGGATGTGCTGTTGGATAAAGATGTTAATGAAAAGATTGTTGTTGGTGTTTTTTTTCCTGGTAGCAGCCAACCAACCTCACACGGTTCGGACAGTGGAAGCATTGCTTCATCACACTGGTGGTCTGTTCCACCTTGTTCCTGGTGACTTCATTGTTCACGTTATACACATATTAATTTTGTGAGGTTGGTTGGCGGTGGGAGGAAGTTTGGGGTTGTAGAAACATGAGCTGTGTCTGGAGAGGGCGGGGTGGTTACATCTGTCTCCGTGGAGCCACATTCTGGTTCTGCATGGGAGGCCGATGTGTTGGGACTGGCTGACTGCTTCAGAATGAAGTTATTGTGGCTGCTGCCAGAATAGTGGGACATTCACCAACATGATGTACTGGGCATGCTCACACATCAACTGTACATTAATGGAGTGAGATTTTAGTCAGTTCCTGTACCTCTCCCCGTTGACATGGGGACACCGTCGAGACAACTCGACCATCAGGAATGTGGCTCTCCTGACAAAGCCAGGGATACCCTTATCGTGCTTCTCCCCGCTGAGGGAGAAAATGATGTATGAACTTCACCCGACATAGATGGCCTCTCTCACGTAGCGGATACATCAATGGTCAGCACACATTCCTCACAACTACAGGCCAGTTAGTCCAACATCAGTGGTGGGAAAAGTTTTAGAACAATAATCAGGGATAAAACAGCAGGCATGTTGAGAGGTTTGAGTTAATTCAGGATAGCCGGCATAGATTTACAAAAGGAAAGTCATGCTTGACTAATCTAATTGCACTTTTGATGATGTAACAGAGAAGGTTGATGAAGGGAATGTGATGGATGTTGTCTAGATTGGTTTGAACAATGTGTTTGATAAAGTGCCACAGAAAAGGTTAATTACCAACATTGAGTCAAATGGAATGGGAGGGTCAGTGTCCAGTTGGATAAAAACAAAGGTTTACATAGAGATAAGAGTGTATCATAGTAAATGGCAGTTTTTCAGACTGCAATATGTTTGACAGTGAGTGTTCCCCCAGGGTCAGTGCTCGGGCCACTGTTTATTTTTGCTGTGTATAAATGACTTGGAGCTTGGAATACAGAGTAGAATTTCAAAATCCGCCTCTGATACCAAACCTGGAGCTGTGACAAACAGTGAGTATGTTCAGAACCACCTGCGACAGGACATAGATACTAAGTAGATTGAGCAGACAAGTGGCAGATGAAGGTGTGAGACAAGTGTGAGGTGAGGCATTTTGACAGAGAGGATTGGAAGGCAATATAGACTTAATAACACAGTTCTAAACAGTGTGCAGGAACAGAGAGACCTGTGGGTGCATGTGTATCCATCTTTAAAGGTGACAGGACATATTGAGAGATTGGTTAGTAAAATACATATAATCTTATATTTCATAAAGAGAGGTATCGAGTTCAAAAGCAGAGAAGTTATGATGAATGTTTAAAAATCTCTGGTTAGGTCTCAGCTGGACTAGTTTGTCCAATTCTGGTCATCACACTTCAGAAAGATTGTGAAGGTCTTTGAAATGGTGCTGAAGAGATTTAACAGGATGGTTCCAGGGATGGTGGATTTTAGTTCCAAGGTTAGGTTACAAGATTATGACAGGTCTGGATAATTTAGACAATGAAAAAGTGTTCCCATTAACTGATGGAAGAAAGACTAGGAGCACGGATTGAATGTTTTGGACAAGAGATGCAGGAGGAATATGAGGAAGAACATTTTTCTTTATGCAGCGTGTGTTAATGATCTGGAACTCACTGCCCACAAGTGTGTTGGAAGCAGAGACAATCAGTGATTTCAAATGAAAGCTGGTGGGCACCTGAATGAAATGAATTTGCTACAGGGATTGAGCGGGCGAGTGGGACTGAATGGATTGCTCCATGGAGAGCCAGCATGTACATGATGGGATGAATGGACTCTTTCTATGTCGTAAATGGCTCTATCAGTCTCTGTGACTCGATGTTGGATACTTCTCCTGCTCCTGCCTGGAAAGATCCGGATACATAGAAGTTCAATGAAACTGTGAAGTTAACAGCCACTGACAGCTCCGTCCTCACCCTGGTGTGAGGCTCCAGGTCGTGTTACAGGAGGTGACACAACTCTGTGACCACCTCCTTATTGAATCAGAGTCACCTCACACACTGCTCCTGGGTTAGGTGTAGGTAGCAAAAGTGTTCTCGGAAAACCGGAGGTGCGTAGGGCAGAGCCCCCTCTTCCTCCCACTTTACAGAGCTTGCCCTCTATGCAGCCTCTGCTCCATTTGTTACAGACCCAGAGACACTGTAACTACATTCCCCATACCTTGTCCAAATTTACATCACCAGATCCTCTGTCCTCCCTGAATGTCGGCAGCAGCACACAACACAACCTCCAGAGAACCATCCACAGCACCTCCACTAACATTACAATAGCAGAAGCCAAAAACCCCTCACCTGTAAGTTGAATGCCTGGTCCTTTTTAAATAACACGAGAGGGGCTTCCTCGTGCTGCTGAATGTAGGGTCAGCTGAGAGTGACCAGCACAGGCGTTCCGTGGACAGTCCAAGTTTCAAAGACGTACATCACAGCTGCTGGAATGGCTGACAGAAGATATATAAAGACCCCTCCTCACGCTGCCAGCACATGCTTGGTGAACGGGGGCTCGAGCCCTCTCCAGCATGGAACACTTGAAGTGACTGGCAGAGCAGCTCGTATTATTTTATGGATCCAAACTTACATGGCGTTAGGCCCAGTGGCGCTGTAGAGCTGAAAATCATTGCCAGAGTAGATAAACAGAGAAAACGACTATAGGATCATATGAATTAGGGGCAGAAGTAGGCCATTCAGCCCGTCAAGCCTGCTCCACCATCTAATAAGATCATGGCTGATCTGTTTGCATTTCGAATTCCGCACCCCCATCTACCCCCGATAAACTTGGATTCTCTTGCCTAACAAAAATCTATCTCCCTCTGCGTGAAAAATATACAATGACCCCCCCCACCCCACCCCCTCCACCACCTTCTAAGGCAGAGATTTCCAAAATCACACAATCATCTGAGGAAAAGAAAAGTCTCCTCATCTCTGTCTGAAAAGGGCGACCCCTAATTTTCAAACAGTGCCTTTTCAAACAGTTACTTTTAAAAGGTAATTGAAGAAAATACTTTCAGGCAAAAGAGTTGTAGGAATATGGGAATGGAGAGGGGAATGGGATTAATTGGAGGGGTGAGGCCATGGAGAGATCCAAGCACAATAATGAGAATATTAAAATTAAGGTGCTGCCAGACCGGGAGCTAATGTAGATCAGTGAGCACAAGGGTGATGGGTGATCGGGATTTGGTGTGAGTTAGAATACAGGCAGCATAGTTATGGATGGGCTGTGGTTTATTCAGGTTTATAACTGGGAGGGTGACCAGAATAGAATTGGAATAGTCAAGTGTGTATTTAACAAAGGCACTGATGAGTGTTTATGCAGCAGATGGGCTGAGGCAGAGGTGGAGATGTGTGTTAGTACAGAGGTGATAGTCGGCAGGGTTGGTGAGAATATGGAGATGAACTCAGCTCAGATTTAAATAGAACACAGAGGTTACAAACTGTCTGGTTCAGCCTCAGATATTTGGCAATGAGGAGATCATGGTTCATGGATAGTGGATGGAATTTCTTATAGAGACCAATGAAAACTCCACTGTTCCCAAATTTAAGTAGCAAGAACATTATTTCAGTGAAACAAATTTTACAGATGTCATAGCGGGAAATACAGACTTTCCAGGGACAGCAACAGCAGCAAAGATCGGAGAGTAAATTACAGGCACTCTAAAGCACTTGGCAATGGTTGATAGAGATAATACCTGGAGACATATATTTGCCAGGAATAACAACAGCAGCAAGGAGGGCAGAGGAAATGACAAGAATGGGAATGCAGTTAAACATGGTTTATCGAATTAATAGTTAGATACAGAGACTTACTAGGGACACCAATAATAGCCAGGAAGGGGTAGTAAATGTATTGAATATTCCTGAGTGCGGAATAGATCAGACTGTTTAATGAGAACTGATCATAATCTGCAGAAAGAAAGTTAAACTCCCAGATGAAACTCCTGCCCATTGTTGTAACATTCCAATCTATTGTTCTCTGATTCTGATCTTTCCTCTCCCTCTCTCCAGAGCCGCTGATCCCTATTAGTACCGGGAGTGATGTGATACTCCCACTGACACTATGCAAAGGCACAGATGAGGGTTAGTGCAGCAGATGGGCTGAGGCAGAGGTGGAGATGGGTGATATTACAGAGGTGGTAGTAGGCAGGGTTTGTGAAGGAGAGAATATGGAGATGAACACAGCTCAGGTTTAAATAGAACACAGAGGTTGCAAACAGTCTGGTTCAGTCTCAGACATTGGACTTGGAGTATGTAGTTCACAGATCGGGGACAGGATTTCTTATGGAGACCAATAACACTGGTTTCGGGATTCAGAGAAAAAAAAATTACTTGAACAGTATTTCAGTGAACCAGGGTTTACAGATCGTATTTGTGGAAATGAAGACTTACCAGGGCAGTAACAGCAGGAAAGATGAGAATAAATTACAAGAACTATAATACTATTAGCAATGGTTGTGGAGCTAATAGCTGGAGACAGAGATTCAACAGGACTAACAACAGCAGTAAGGAGGGCAGAGTAAATTCCAGGAACATTATTGCAGTTAAATATGGTTTATAATATTAATAGCTGTATTGACAAACTTACCAGGGACACCAACAATAGCAAGGATGGGATAGTAAATATGTTGTATAATCAACAGTGCGTAATAGATCCGGGATGTTAAAGACAGCGAATCGTCCGTAGAAAGTATGAAAAGAGGCCATGATAATCCTCTGCCCACTTTTGTAACATTCCAATCCACTGTTCTCAGATTCTGACCCATTGTTGTAACATTCCAATCTATTGTTCTCAGGTTCCGATCTATCCTCTCCCTCTCTCTGGTGCAGCTGATGCCTGTAAGTGATGAAGCTGATAATCCACTGGCACAATCCCTTGAAAGGAATCCCTTATTAATAGAAGATGGAAAACCTCCAGTGACACAATTAGGGTCCATGGAGACTGACATTAACTACAGTCACTGAACAAACAGGTTCTGTTAACCACTTTCCATCCAAACACTTTTTGTGCCTCAAAGAAGTAGAACATTTACCTGGTCTGTATGGGATGTATGAGGCTACTGAGGAAAGGAAATGTGGAAATAACAGAGGCCCTGGACAGAATCTTTCAATCGTCCTTGGATATGGGAGTGATAACAGAGAACTGGAGGGTTGTAAATGTTACTCCCTGTTTAAAAAAGGAGAGATGGGGTAAAACCTGTATTAATGACCAGTCAGTCTAATGTCGGTGGTTGGAAATTTCTAAAGGTCACAAGCAGGATATAAGTATTCCTTACTCATAAAAGGGATAACATTTGAGAAGCAGCACGCAAATGCGAATTCAAAATCATGTATGGCAAACGACAACAACAACTTATTTTATATAGTGTCTTTAATGTAATAAAACATCCCATGATGCTTCCTTATAAAACAAAACATGACACCGAGAGATATAAGAAATTATTAGGTCAGAGGACCAAAAGCGTGGTCAAAGATGTAGGTTTTAATAGGTGTCTTAAAAGAGGAAAGTGTGGTGGAGAGGTGGCGGGATGGAGAGGCGGAGAGGTGTAAGGAGGGTATTCCAGAGCTTGGAGCTGAGGTAACTGAAGGCGTGGTCACCAATGGTGGAACAGTTAAAATCAGGGATGCACAAGAGGCCGGAATTAGAGGAGCACAGATATATACAGGACGGGGGCGAGGTCATGGAGGAAAAATAAGTTGAGAATTTAAATAAAGAGATTACTTGATCAGGAGTCAAAGTCGGTCAGTGATATGTGCACGGGACGTGGCACGATTTAGGACATGGCAGCAGAGTTCTGGAGGACATTAAGTTTACAGAGAGTAGCAGGTGGGAAATCAGAGAAAAGTGTGTTGGAGTAGTCATTTCTAGGGATAAGGAAGGCATGAATGAATTTCAGCAGCAGATGGGCTGAGACAGGGGTGAAGTCGGGCGCTGTTACTGAGGTGGACGTAGGCGGTTGTAATGATATCCTGAAAATGAGGTTAAAGTGTGATACTAAGGCTGCAAACAAACTGTATGAATCTCAGACTGATACAGGGAGAGGGATGGAATCAATAGCAAGGGAACAGAGTTGGAGTGGGGAGTGAAAACAAGGGCTTCAGTCTTCCCAATATTTAATTGGAGGAAATTTCTGCTCATCCAGTACTGGATGTCGGATAAGCAGTCTGATAATTTAACAACAGTGGAGAGAGGTGGTGGTGAGGTAAACTTGATGGAGTTCTTTGATGAAACAATGGAGAGGGTTCATGAGGGTGGTGTGATTGAAGTTATATATATGGACTTTCAAAAGGTGTTTGATCAAATCACATTCAATAGACAGGTTAGGAAAACCGAACCCTATGGATTAAAGGGACAGTGACTGTGTGGATATAACATTGGCTAAGGAACAGTAAACAGAGAGAAGTGCTGAAAGGTTGTTGTTCAGACTCGATGGGAGTATACAGAGGTGTTTTCCAGAGCTCGTTATTCGGATCACTGCTCTTTTTGCTCTTGGAAAACCCGGGGTGGGTAGGGCAGAGCCCCCTCCTCCGCCCTCTTTGCACAGCTTCCCCTCTCTGCAGCCTCTGCTCCATTTGTTGGTCATGTTACAGACCCAGAGACACTGTAACTACAGTCCCTATAACTTGACCAGAGTTGGGTCAACAAATCCTCTGTCCTCCCTGAATGTCTGCAGCAGCTCACAACACAACCTCCGGAAAACCATCCACAGCACCTCCACTAATTTTACAATGGCAGAAGTCAGTAAAAAGTCCTACACCTGTAAGGTGGATACCGGGTCTACTTAAATAACACTAGAGGAGGTTCCTCGTGCTGCTGAATGTATGTTCAGCTGAGAGTGACTGACACAGACGGTCAGTGGACATGCAAAGACCAAGTTTCAAAGTCGTACATCAAAGCTGCCGGAATGGCTGATTGACACCATATTCAGACCTTCCTCACACGACAGACACAAACACATTACACCGACACCAGCACCCCGGCCAGCCTGGGTGTCCTGTACAATGTACTGGATGTGACCGGCAGTGCAGCGCACACCAATTTATCGATCCAATCTTCCACAGCACCAGTGGAGCTGGGGAGATGAAATTTGTGGTCAGGGATAGAGACAGAGGGAAAGAAACTCACTTTAAAAAGGGAATTAGAAAAATACTTTAAGATGAACAAGCTTCAGGAATATTGGAAATGAACAGGGGATTGGGATAATCAGAGGGGTCAGGACATGAGGGATTTGATCATACGAGTGAGACTATTAAAATTGAGGTGTTACTGGACCAAGAGCCAATGTAGATCAGTGAGCACAGGGATGTTGGGTGAACAGAATTTAGTGTAAATTAGAAGGTGACAGCAGAGTTTTGGATGACCACAAGGTTACAGAGAATAGAATGTGGGAGAGCAGCCAGGAGTGTGTTGGAATAGTTAAGTCTCGAGGTAACAGTCAGGTCCTCCAGCCAAAATGGACAGTTTGACCTTTTCTCACATTATACTCCATTTGCCAGTTCTTTGACCTCTCAGTTAACCTATCTGTATCCCTTTCTAACCTCCTTATGTCCTCTTGAGAACTTACCTTCTTACCAATCTTGGAGTCATTAGCAGATTTCGTAAGCATACCTTCGGTCCATTCATCAAAATCATTTATATCAATTGTAAAAAGTTGAGGCCCCAGCACTGATCGCGGTGGCACACCACTCGTCGCAGCTTGCCAACCAGAAAATAACCCATTTATGCGTACACTGTTTCCTGTTAGCTAGACAATCCTCTATCCATGTCAATTATGTTACCCCCTACACTATGAGCTTTTATTTTCCACAATGACGTTTGATGTGGTCTGTAAATCTCAGTACAGTAAATCCACCAGTTCCCCTTTATCCACAGTACATGTTACTACTTCAAAGAACTCCAATATATTGGTTAAACATGATTTCCCTTTCACAAAACCATGTTGACTCTCCCTGATCACCTTGATTTTTTCGACGTGCTTTAACGTCTTTCTAACGTCTTTAATAATAGCTTCTAACATCTGATCCATAGCTGAAAGCCATTCTCACCTGCCACAGGTCCTATGTACACTATGTCTCTTCTGATGTTATGCTCTATTTGAACTGTTACTCCTCAAAGAGTCATAGAATTATAGAGATATACAGCACAGAAACAGGACCTTCAGCCCACTGTGTCTGTGCCGGCCATCAAGAACCGAACTATTCTAATCCCAATTCCCAGCACTTGGCCTGTTGCCTTGTTTGCCATGGCGATTCAAGTGCTCATCTAAATACTTCTGAAATGTTGTGAGTGTTCCTGCCCGGGCCATCTCTTAAGGCAGTGCGTTCCAGATTCCAACCACCCTCTGGGTGAAAATTATTTTCCTCAAATCCCTTCTAAACCTCCTGCCAATTACCTTAAATCTATTCCCCCTGGTTATTGACCCTCCGCTAAGGGAAAAAAGATTCTTCATATCTAACCTATCAATGCCCCTCATTATTTTGTATAGCTCAATCATGACACCCCTCATCCTTTTCTGCTCTGAGGAAAACAACCCGAGCCTTTTCTGTCGCTCTTCATAGCTGAAATGCTCCAGCCCAGGCAACATCCTGGTGAATCTATTCTGCACCCTCTCCATTGCAATCACATCCTTTCGATAGTGCGGCAACCAGAACTATACACAGTCCTCCAGTTGTGGCCTAACTGGAGTTTTATGCTCCATCATAACCTCCCTGCTCTTATATTCTATGCCTCGGCTAATAAAGGCAGGTGTCCCATACGTCTTCCTGACCGCATTGTCTGCCTGTGCTGCTGCCTTCAGTGATCAATGGACAAGTACACCTAGGTCCCTCTAACCTTCTGTACTTCCTAGGGTGCTACCATCCATTGCATATTTCCTTGCCTTGTTCGCCCTCCCAAATTACATCACCTCACACTTCTCAGGATTAAATTCCATTTGCCACTCCTCTGCCCATCTTACCAGCCCATCTATATCATCCTGTAATCTGAGGCTTTCCTCCTCACTATTTACAACACCACCAATTTTCGTGTCAGCTGTGAACTTACTGATGAGACCTCCTATATTCACGTCTAAATCATTAATGTACACTACAGACAGCAAGAGTCCCACCACCGATCCCTGCAGTACACCACGGGTCACAGGCTTCCACTTGCAAAAATAACCCTTGACCATCACCCTCTGCCTCCTGCCGCAAAGCCAATTTTGGATCCAATTTGCCAAATTGCCCTGGATCCCATGGGCTCTTACCTTCTTAACAAATCTCCCATGCGGGACCCCATCAAAAGCCTTACTGAAGTCCATGCAGACTACTGCTTTACCCTCATTTACACCCCTAGTCACCGCCTCGAAAATAATCAATCAATTTAGTTAGACACGAACTCCCCTTGACAAAGCCATGCTGACTATCCCTGATTAATCCCAGCCTCTCCACGTGGAGATTAATCCGCTCCCCCCGAATTTTTTCCAATGGTTTCCCTGCAATAAATTGCTTGTGACCCTTCGACCTCCTTTCTGTTAAGCTGTGAAACTCTATCAGATCTTACAGTGGTGTAGGAGTTTCAACAGAGTTCCTGCCTCCCTTTTATATGATTTTGCAGGGTGGAAGATGAAGAGATGAAATGTGTGGTCAGGGATAGAGACAGAGTGAAAGAAACCCACCTTTAAAAAGGGAATTAGCAAAAGACTTTAAGATGAACAAGTTTCAGGAATATTGGAAATGGACAGGGGATTGGGATAATCAGAAGGACGAGGACATGGAGGGATTTGATCTCACGGTTGGAATATTAAAATTGTGGTGTTACTGGACCAAGAGCCAATGTCGGTCAGTGAGCACAGGGATGTTGGGTGAACAGAATTTGGTGTAAATTAGAAGATGGCAGCAGAGTTTTGGATGATCACAAGGTTACAGAGAGTAGAATGTGGGAAACAAGCCAGCAGTGTGTTAGAAGAGTCAAATCTCGAGGTAACTAAGGCATGGATGAGGGTTTCAGCAGTCGATGAGCTCAGCTCTCTCTTTCTCTCTTTCTCCATCTCCCCCGCTCTCTCTCTGCCGCCCTCACTTGCTCTATCCCACGCTCAGAATCTTCAATGTTTCAATCAAGTCGCCCCTTACTCTTCTAAACAACAACTGATATAAGCCTAGCCTGTCCGGCCTTTCCTCATAAGATAGTCCGCCCATATTATTCTAATAAACCTTCTCTGAACTGCTTGCAACGCATTTACATGTTTCCTTACATAAGGAGACCAGTACTGAACACAGAATTCCAGATAATGTCTCACCAATGCCCTCCCTACCTTTGTATTCAATTCCACTCACAATAAGTGATAACATTATATTAGCTTTCCTAACTACTTTCTGAACCGACATACTAACCTAATGCAATTCATGCACCAGGACAGCCAGATACTCCTGCATCTCAGAGTTCTGCAATCCCTCACCATTCAGATAATATGCTTAGTTTAATTTCATTTTTACTACCAATATGGACAATTTCACATTGCCCCACATTCAACTCCATTTCCCAGATCTTTGCCTTCTCACTCAATCTATCCATGTCCGTTTGTAGCCTCCTGTGTCCTCTTCAGAACTTTGTTACGTCAACAGATTTAACAACCACATCTTCGGTCCTTTCATCTAATTCATTTAAATAAACTGTAAAAAGTTGAGGCCCCAGCACTGATACCTATGGCACACCTCTCGTTACATCCTGCCAACCATAAATGTACCCATTTATGCCTGCTGTCTGTTTCCTGTTAGCGAACCAAACGTCTATCCATGGCAATGTCTTACCCCCTACACCATGAGCTTTTATTTTTCGCAATGACCTTTGATGTGGCACCTTATCAAATGCCTTCTGGAAATCTATGTACAGTACATCCACCAGTTCCCCTTTATCCACAGCACATGTTACTTCTTCAAAGAACTCCAGTTAATTCATTAAACGTAATTTCCCTTTCACAAAACCATGTTGACTCTGCCTAATCACCTTGAATTTTTCTACCTGCCCTGTTATAACATCTTTAATAATAGCTTCTAAAAAATCTAATCCACAGCCAGAAAGCCTTTCTCAAATGTCACAGATCGTTTCTCTACTGTGTTTATTCTGATTTTGTGCTGTATTTGAACCGCCACTACTCAATAAACTGCTTGTGACCCTTTGACCTCCTTTTGGGTAATCTCTGACCCTTGATCAGACCTTACAGTGGTTAGGAGAGGGAAGACAGACATCGGGATGATAGGCTTGGTTCACTTGGTTTGTGAGAAATAGTAAACTCAGTTGAGTGATGAATGAGTAGGAGATTTGGCAACAAGAACAGTTTACACTCAATCAAACGTGTGTGTTCATCAATAAGAGCGTGGGTGGGGGGGGGGGCGGTTCTTTCAGAGAGTTTTGAATAAGTAAAGCCAGAAATACAATCTCACTAGCATATCACAGGAAATAGTCAATTGATAACCTGGTAGAGAAGAAAAACAGGCACACCTGGGGAGACGGACATCCTAAGGATTTTCGAGGTGTATGATTGTAATTACGATTTTATTCTCAATGGAATATTTGCGTATGTTCAGAAATGCAAATTTAAGCTAAAAAAAAAAGGGCTGAGATAAGTTGGTCAATGGGGCACATCTGTGTACCTGAACAGAAAGTGCTGAAAATACTCAGTGGGTCTGGCAGCATCGGTGCAGAGAGAAACAGAGTTAATGTTTCAGATCTGTGACCCTTCATCAGAACTGGTAAACGTTAGAAATGTTGATATACAAGCTGGAGATAGTGAGACCATGGACCTCCTGCTTTCCATTCCACCCCCAATCCTTCACCTCAAACCTCCCCTTCTGATTTTATACTTTCCAATTATAACCCAATACTACCAACTTCCCAGTCACAGCAGCTCCAGGAGACAGAAAGAGAGCAGCAAAAGAGCACTAAAGCCCCATCACTTGGTCAGATGCTCACAGCCACCAGATCAAATACTTATAGTGCGTGTACCTTAGAGGCTGGTATAGAGTCGGAATCTGCATGTGGTGAGTCACCGAGCATGAGTGAGCTTCAGCCAGTCCAGGGGGAAAGGATAGTTCATGTGTCAGATCACCGGAGGGCGAGGTCACAAACGAGTTATAATACATAGGACTCAGATGTGAACATTGCTGGAGCTGCTGCCCATGTCGAGATGGTGCATTCTGAATCCGAGTCCTCAAGGCCCATAGTTGTTCGAGGACGTCCTGCAAGGGCATCTGCAGTCTCTCTCAGTGAAAGACAGCAGCCTTCCACCAGCCATGCTGCAGTCACTGGGAAACACTGTGTAGGAGCACTTGGCAAGTTGGGGGAACCCATAAGACAGGGACTAAGGGAATACACAAGGGTGAATAGTTCAGTTTTGTTTGTATAATTGCATGTGTTGTTGGATAAAGATGATCATGAAAAACATTTTGTTGGTGTTTTTATTGCAGGATGGTTACCTCGGGGACGCTGTGATGGGGCATCTCAGATGGGTGTAATGGTGGAGAAGAGGGGGATCCATGGTGGGAAAGGGAAGTTGTCCTATGGGAACTGGAATCTTAGCAGCGTCTCTACGACAGCCTGTCCAGTTTGAAATCATCCAGGAAATATCCTCCCTGCCTCCTCCTCCTACTGAGGTTGCCTGCGGATTCCTGGTGCCAATGCCTGTGTCCTCATGATGGTGATGATGTGAAGGGTGCAGCAGAACACCATGAACTTGGACACCTGCTCCAGTATGTACTGGAGGGCTCCCCCCCAGCGGTTCAGACATCGGAAGCATTACTTCACCTTGTGGTTTTGTGTGGGGGAGGATAGTGTCTAGGGTTTAGAGGTCATGAACCACATTCTGGTTCTGCATGGGTTCCCGATGTGTTGGGACCGGCTGACTGCTTCAGAATGAAGGTATGGTGGCTGTTGCCAGGATAGTGGACATTTACCAACATGATGTACTGGGCATGCTCACACACTAAATGTACATTGATGGAGTGAGAGTTCTATCAGTTCCTGTACCTCTTCCCGTTGCCATGGGGATCCCGCAGAGAAACCTAGACCATCAGGAATCCCGCTATCATGACAAAGCCACGGGATCTCTCACCTGCTTCTCCCTGATGATGGAGCAGACAGTATAATTCACCTCACCCGACATAGATGACCTCCGTCGCACAGCAGATACATCAATGGACAACATAGAGAGAGATAATGGATACGTCACCCGCTCTTGATGGAAAGATCCAGATAAGAACATAATAACATAAGAACTAGGAGCTGGAGTAGGCAATTCAGCCCCTCAAGCCTGCTTTGCCATTCAATATGATCATGGCTGATCTCATCTCGGCCTCAACTCCACTTTCCTGCCCGTTCTCCATAACTCTTCAACCCATTACTAATTAAAAATTTGTCTATCTCCTCCTTAAATTTACTCAATGTCCCGGCATCTATTGCACTCCGGGTAGTGAATCCCACAGACACACGACCCTTTGAGAGAAGAAATTTCTCTTCATCTCTATTTTAAATCCTTATCCCTTATCCTAAAACAATGACCTCTCAAACTAGGTTGCCCCACAAGAGGAAACGTCTTATCTCTGTCTACTTTGTCAATCCCCTTAATCATCTTATATACCTCAATTCGATCGACTCTCATTCTTCTAAACTCTAGAGAGTAAAGGCATAAAGAGCTCAATCTCTCTTCATAAGACAAACCCCTCATCCATGGAATCAATCTAGAGACCCTCCTCTGATCTGCCTCCAATGCAACTGCATCCATCCTCAAGTCAGGAGACTAAAACTATACACAATACTCCAGGTGCGGTTTCATTAAGGCCTTGTACAGTTGCAGCAACACTTTCCTACTTTTATATTCTACTCCTTCAGCAAGAAATACCAAAATTCCATTTGCCTTCCTTTTCACCTGCTGTACCTGCAAACAAGCTTTCTGCGATTCATGCACGAGGACACCCAGATCCTTCTGCACCGAAGCACTCTGAAGTTTCTCTCCATTTAGATAATAATTTGCCTTTCTATTCTTCCGACCAAAATGGATAACCTTACACTTTTCCACATTAAACTCCATCTGCCAAATTTTGGATCATTCACCTAACCTATCCATATCAATTTGTAAATTTATTATTTAATTATTGCAATTTACTATCACACCTATTCTAGTGTCATCTCCAACTTTGGCAACAGTACTTTCTATCCCTGCATCCAAATCATAAATATATATTGTAAATAGCTGGGGCCAAGGACCAAACCCTGTGGTACCCCACTAGTTACATATTGCCAACCAGAAAAAGACCCATTTATGCCGACTCTCTGTTTTCTGTTGGTTCGCCAATCCGCTATCAAAGTTAATAAATTGCCCCTAACCCCATGTGATCTTACCTTGTGTATTAACCTTTTGAGCAGCACCTTATCAAATGTCTTCTGGAAGTCCAGATATACTACATCTGCAGGATCCCCATTTTCCACTTTTCTTGTCACAGCTTCGAAGAACTCCAGCAAATTCGTCAAATAGGATTTACCCTTCATAAAACCATGCTGACTCTGATGGATTGCGTTTTGACTTTCTAAATATCCAGTTATTACTTCCTTAATAATGGGTTCTAACAATTTCCCAATGATAGATGTTTCCTACTTTCTGCCTTCCTCCCTTTCACCCAGTTCATTCCAAAGTTCAATGAGGAGGATGTGGCAGAATTTTCCGTCACTTTTGAAAAGCTTGTCAAGCAACTGAAATGTCCGGCGGAGAGCTGGACACTGTTCTGACAAAACAAAGTAACAGGAAATTCCCATGAGATTTATTCACTATTGCCAGATGAAAGTTCATCAGATTATGAGATGACTAAAAATGCAATGCTGGGCGTACATGAGATAGTACCGGAAGTGTACCGTCAAACATTCCAAACCCTCCGAAAGCAGCCTGACTAAAGTGATCTCGAGTTTGAAAGTGTTAAGCAGCTTCCGAACACAGGGACATAGGAGCTGGAGTAGGCCATTCAGCCCATCGAGGCTGCTCCACCACTCAATATGACCATGGCTGATCATCCACTTCAATGCCTTTTTCACACATTATCTCCATATTCCCTTTTTGTCATTTGTAGTTAGAAATCTGTCAATCTATAGTTTAAACATACTCACCGACTGAGATTCCACATCCGTCTGGGATGCAGAATTCCAAAGATTCATAAATCTCTGAGTCAAGAAATTTCTCCTCATCTCTGTCCGAAGTGGCTTCCCCCTTATTTTGAAATTGTATCCATTAGTTCTAGACTCCGCAACCAGGGGAAATATCGTACACGCATTTACGCTGTTTATCTCTTTAATTATTTCGTTGGTTTCAATGAGATCCCGACACATTCTTTGAAACTCTAGAGAATACAAGCCCAGTTTCTCTCTTCATAGAACAGTCTCGCTATCCCGGGAACAAGTCTGGTGAACCTTCATTGCACTCCGTCTATGGCTATAATATCCTTCCTAAGGTAAGGGGACCCAAACTGCACACAATATTCCAGGTGTGGTCCAAGCAAGGTTCTATACACATGAAGTAAGACTTCACTACTCCTGTACTCAAATCATCTTGTGATAAAGGCTAACAGACCATTAGCATTCCGAATTGCTTGCTGGACTGCATGTTAGTTTTCAGTGAATTGCTGACACACGGGTCCCTCTGTACATCGACACTTTCTAGTCTCTTACTATTTAAGAAATACTCTGCACATCTGTTCCTCCTACCAAAATGGATAACGTCACATCTGTCCATATTATATTCCATCTGCCATGTTCTTGCCCAGTCACAATGTCTGTCCAAATCCCCTTGAAGACGCTTTGCATCTTCCTCACAACATACATTCCCACCTAGTTTTGTGTCATGTGCGAACTTGGAAATATTACATTTGGTCCCCACATCCAAATCATTGACATATATTGTTAACAGCTGGGGCCCAAGTACTGATCCTTGTGGTACACAACTAATCACAGCCTGCCAAAGTAAGAATGACCCGTTTCCTCCTACTCACTGTTTTCTGCCTGTTAACCAATCTTTAATCCATGCCAGTATATTACCTCCTATCCCATGTGCTTTAATGTTGCGAACCAACCTCCTGTGGGGGACTTTATCAAAATCCTTCTGAAAATCCAAGTATAACACGTCCACCGACTCCCCTTTATCAATTCTGTTAGTAACATCCCCAATAAAAACTCCAACAGGTTCGTCAAACATGATTTCTCATTCATAAATCCATGTTTGCGATGCCCAAACAGATTATTATCCAACTGTCCATTTATCACATCCTTTAGAATACAGTCCCAGCATTTTCCCAACGACCGATGCACGAAAGCAGGTCGATAATTCCCTGTTTTTACTCTCCATCCCTGCTTAAATCGTGGGGTGACATTTGCTACCTTCCAATCTGCAGGAACCGCTCCAGAATCTATAGCATTTTTGAAGATAGTCACCAATGCAGCCACCATCTCCATAGCTATCTCTTCCCACACGCTGGGATGCAGAATATCAGATCCTGGGGCCTCATCAAACTTCAGCCCCATTAATTTCTCCAATGCAACATTCTTACTAATATTAATTTCCTTCATGTCCTCATTCTCCCTAATCCCTTGGATCTCTAATTCTGGAAACTTCCTTGCATCTTCCTCAATGAGGACAGACACAAAGTAATCATTTAGCTTCACTGCCATTTCTCTGTTCACCATTATAAATTCCCCTGACTCTGCCTGTATTGGACCCACATTTGTCTTCGCCAAACGTTTCATTTTTAGATAGCTATAGAAGATTTAAAGTCAGTTTTTGTGTTTACATTTGACCAGTGGATACAAACACTCAAATTACAGCCCACAAATCTGAACCTTAGAGTGGTGATCTATCTCAAGGAGTTCAAAAACTCGCTCTCCCGACCATTAAAACCCACAAAGAGGAACGAAAGGTTCAAAGAGCCAGGCAGGTTGCAATTCTGGCTGATGAATTTTCCCTTGTACACAAAGCCTTAACCACAAAGGGAAACCCTCCCCTAGTCACCACAAAGACCCGAGAATAAAAGGTGGGAGGGTGATAGGAGCCCGATCAGCCTTGGGCAAGGAGGAAAAGCTTGACACCCAGGGGACCATCCTCAGGCAAATAGGACGGCACTGAGAGCAGGAGTAATGGCCGAAGACCGGTGCGTTTCCATTGGAATAAGGCAGATCACCATCGAGCTGAATGCTGCAAGTTATGGGAAAACCTGTAGCATTAATCAGGGACCACCAGATCAGTGCAGGATAATGGGACTTGATGGAAAGCACAACAGATCAGGCTGTGCCTCCAACTGCGGCAGTCAGACCCAGTAAACCCACCACAGAGAGTGTGGGAAAAATAAACAAAATCCCTGAGAGGTACCAGGAATTTGTATCATAATGAAAAGTGACCACATACCCCTTGAGTGAGGCAAGTAAAACAATAGTCATACTCAAGGATACAGGGGCCACCCAATCCCTTCTGCTGGGAAAAAGAAAGTGCAGTGAATGCTAGACCGTTAGTGAATGGTATTGGAAGACAGTATCTGTCCATACACTTATATCTGGTGCACTTGGAGTGTGACCCAGTTTCATGACCCTTTACCATGGGGATTGTACCTAGTTTACTGGGTGATGGGTCGAACTGCTCCTGGGTAATATTCTGACAGGGGAAAAGGTGGCAGCTTCCCCAGTAGTTCAAGAGAGACCAAAAGAGGTCCGGGAGACAGAGTAGTTACAGGAGAAGGTCCCGGACATTCTCCCTGATTGTGTGGTGACTCGGTCCATGGCCAAACAATCCCCTGAACTGACACTGCAGACGGATTACCCTACATTCGGGTTGTCTGACACCTTCTTCGGGAAGTTAGAGGAGACAAAGAATGTACTAAACAGTTCTTCCTTATTTGAGGTTCAACAACCCGACCCAGTGTTAAAAAATAGCACAGACTGTCCAAACCAAAACTGAAGCAGAGGGAGTTGCAGAGTGTTACCATTTAAATAATGAGGTGCTGATGAGGAAGTGGCGACCTCCTCACAGAGCAGAGGATGAAGAGTGGACAGTGGTTCACCAGATAGTGGTGCCGCTGAGGTCCCTTAAAGAAATATTAAGAATGACCCACGACCTTCTAATGGATGGACATTTCGGTGTCTGAAAAATCAAAGCCCGCAGAAGACAGTATTTTGACTGGCCACAACTTCACAAAGATGTGGTGACGTTTTGTAAAACTAGTCACATGTGCTAAGTTGTGGGGAAGCACCAACCTGCAATAAAGCCTGCACCCTAATTCACATACCAGCTTTTGGGGACCCCTTCAGCAGAGTGCTGGTGGATTGTGGTGTCACCTGCTGAAAACAAAACGGGATACCAGTATCTTCTCACCATTATGGATGTGGTGACCCGATTCCCAGAGGCCTTTCACCCGAAGAACTATCCCTGCCAAGGCTGTGGTGAAGGGGCTAACCCAATTCTTTACCCTATATGGGCTGCCTGCTGAGATCCAGTCGGATCAGGACAAACATTTTATGTCCATTTTTTTATAAGGTCATAGGTAATCTGGAGCACCGCAGCCTCACAGCTCCAGCGACCCGGGTTCGATTATGTTTACTGCTTTTGCGGAATTTGCAAGTTCTCCCTGTGACCGTGTGGGTTTTCACCAAATGATCCGGTTTCCTCCCACAGCCAAAGACTTGCAGGCTGATAGGTAAATTGGCCATTATAAATTGCCCCTAGTATAGGTTGGTGGGAGGGGAGTTGAGGGATGGTGGGGATGTGGTAGGAATATGTGATTAATGTAGGATTAGTATAAATGGGTGGTTGATGGTCGGCACAGACTCGGTGGGCCGAAGGGCCTGTTTCAGTGCTGTATCTCTAAATAAATAAAATAAGTAAATAAATAAAGTCCTCAGCCTACCATCCATAGTCACAAGGGGCTTTGGAGCGGTACTATCAGACCCTAAAGACAATGATCAGGCCATACTGCTATGAGCAACCCCATGACTGGGACAAAGGGCTGGGATTTCTCCTGTTGGTTTCCAGGGACTTATCCAATGATTCCACTGGCTTTAGTCTCTTTGAATTAGTTTATGGACACGAGGTGAGGGGTTCCCTTAAACTAATCAAGGAGAGGTCTTTGGGACACAGGGATGAGTCGTCCACGTTAGACTACATTTCTATGCTTTGGGAGCACCTGAAGACCTCCCAGGCAGCTATGGAAAGGTAAGGAGACAGAAATGCCAAGGCTAAAACATTTCAGGACAGAGACCATGTATTGTTACTATTCCCACTGCAGGGTGAACCCCTGAAATCCCGGTTCAGTGGTCCATATCGAGTGGCAAAAGGAATTGTCAGGTACATTATTTAATTGACACTCCAGACCAAAGGCAAAAAGCAAAGGCTGTGGAGGGAACAGCCAAGTACAGATCTGTCAGGCAGTCAGGAGGGAAGGATTGGAAAGGGCGGTGAGGACAGGTTAGAGGAGGGCCAGGAGGATTCCAACTGGAACCCCCTACTCTCCGAATAGCCAAAACTGAAATGTGGGATCCATCAGTCCCTACGCTCTCCTCCTTAAATGCAGGTCAAAGAGGCAGTCTAAAAAGGCTGCTAACAGCATTTACAGAAACGTGCAAGGACAAGGAAAGGTCCCAAAAAGGCATGTCAATGGTGAGGGAGATGCCTCACCTAGTCGAAGTGCCGCTGCAGAGTGCAGCGAAAGCTGGACAAAGACCTGCGAGCAGTAATGTCCCAGAGGACATAGGGTAGATAAAAAAAAAATGATTCTTCCCATAGTAAAGGGAAAAGTGAAGGGAACGTACCCTAAAGTAAACAGCACTTGTGTACCTCACCAGAAAGCTAAAAGTAAGGTCAGTGTGGATCTACCCACTGAAGAACACAATGATCAGGTCCCAAACCCAAAGCTAATCAAACACAACAATTTCAAAGGCAAACTCAGCAAGAACAAAGGCCCAGAGGAAATCTCAGACACCTCACAGGGTCTAAAAAAAAACAATTTATTACACACTGTCTGTTTAGGGAGAAAGATTGTTAAGGTGCAGGAACATGAGTAGTTAAAACTTCATTAGAGGAGAGAAAAGGTAAACAATGCAATCGTTGATGCATTGTCCAGCATCGAACCCGACACATAACCATCCCAGACAAAACGCCAAAAAAGTTAAATCAGTGCAGCTGTAACAGACAATGTCAGCTGCAATAATTCTAAGATTAATGTGTGAATTTGAGAAGTGATTATTCAGAATGCATGTGTATTGCTTTCTTTTTCTTCCCACAGTTCTGAAATGAAATGTTCCCGTTATCACATTTCTTTCCATGTGCTGCGCTGGTGTTAAGATAACACAACATGCCAAATGAGGAATTTTAATTCATCGTTTGGAAACTTACACTAACCTTTTAATAGAAAAAATCCTACAGTTAACCTTGAAAAAACTGGCAGCCAAGATGGCCACCGTAATTGGCATCTGAAACACATTTTCACATTCTAAGGCCTACAACAGGAGACACATGTCTGATGAGCCTGGAGCAATATCATTGGCTTGCTCTAGTGATTGAATTATCTAAGATTACATTCATTAACACGGCATGCAAGACTACCCTGACACATTGACTTTGAAAGAGCAAACTCCTCCATGTATAAATACTGGTATCCTGAGCCCTGGGGAGATAGAAGTTTCTAACCTTGAATCTCATTAGAAGGGTCCAGAGAATACACTGAGGCAGTCAGGAGACCTTCTGTCCATCTCTGTGAAAGCTGGGAGTTTCCCCTGGACAAAGACAGGCAAGCCAATGATTCAAACTGTGAAGAAGCAGAAGGGCTGTGACCCCTCTCTCTCTCTCCATCTCTCTCTCCACCTAACATGACAAGTTTGAAAGCCACATGTGACTGCGGGCCCCTCAAGCCTACTTATTGCTGCAGACAGAGTAACCAGGGGAAGAAAGCCTCAAAGAAAATCCTGAGCAATGTGGACCAGCCACATACTGCACTTCGACAAGCAAAAGACTTCAAGAATATTACTTCAGCTGGAAGACCACGGAATCGCCCAACATTACAGAATGAGTTTTTTGAAATTTATTCAGGACTCAAATCCAACCACAAATTTACTTCTCACTCTGTAATCTATTTGAGTGTGTGTGATTCTCGTGTGACTGTGTGTGTAACTGTGTGTTTCGTTTTTTTATGATTTTATTCAGATCGGGTTTCTCTTGTTAAGTTTAATAAACTCACCTCTTTCATGTTTAAACTCAAGAGAACTTGTCCAATCGGTTTCTTCACCATCACACCAAAGGTAAGATGTAAAAGACTCACTGAGACGTTAAGCATATTCACTGTTTATAAAGGACAAACACTGTTGTGGTCAAATAAAGAAGAGCCACTCTGACCCCTCCTCACATGGCCATAACAATTGGCCGGGCTGGGGATGGAGAGAATATGGGGATGAACTCAGCTCAGCATTAAGTAGATACCAGAGGTTGTAAATTTCCTGATTCAGCCTGAGACAATGGCTAGCGAGGGGGATGCAGATCATGGACAGGGAATGGAGTTGTGACAGAAACGGAAGATAATAAAAAAAAACAAAGAACAAAGATAATTACAGCACAGGAACAGGCCCTTCGGCCCTCCAAGCCTGCGCCGATCCAGATCCTCTCTCTAAACATGTCGCCTATTTTCTAAGGTTCTGTATCTCTTTTCTTCCTGCCCATTCATGTATCTGTCTAGATACATCTTAAAAGACTCCATCGTGCCCGCATCTACCACCTCCGCTGGCAATGCGTTCCAGGTGCCCACCACCCTCTGCGTAAAGAACTTTCCACGCATATCCCCCCTAAACTTTTCCCCTTTCACTTTGAACTCGTGTCCTCTAGTAATTGAAACCCCCACTCTGGGAAAAAGCCTCTTGCTATCCACCCTGTCTATACCTCTCATGATTTTGTACACCTCAATCAGGTCCCCCCTCAACCTCCGTCTTTCTAATGAAAATAATCCTAATCTGCTCAACCTCTCTTCATAGCTAGCGCCCTCCATACCAGGCAACATCCTGGTGAACCTCCTCTGCACCCTCTCCAAAGCATCCACATCCTTTTGATAATGTGGCGACCAGAACTGTACGCAGTATTCCAAATGTGGCCGAACCAAAGTCCTATACAACTGTAACATGACCTGCCAACTCTTGTACTCAATGCCCCGTCCGATGAAGGAAAGCATGCCGTATGCCTTCTTGACCACTCTATTTACCTGCGTTGCCACCTTCAGGGAACAGTGGACCTGAACACCCAAATCTCTCTGGACATCAATTTTCCCCAGGACTTTTCCATTTACTGTATAGTTCACTCTTGAATTGGATCTTCCAAAATGCATCACCTCGCATTTGCCCTGATTGAACTCCATCTGCCATTTCTCTGCCCAACTCTCCAATCTATCTATATTCTGCTGTATTCTCTGACAGTCCCCTTCACTATCTGCTACTCCACCAATCTTAGTGTCGTCTGCAAATTTGCTAATCAGTCCACCTATACTTTCCTCCAAATCATTAATGTATATCACAAACAACAGTGGTCCCAGCACGGATCCCTGTGGAACACCACTGGTCACACGTCTCCATTTGGAGAAACTCCCTTCTACTGCTACTCTCTGTCTCCTGTTGCCCAGCCAGTTCTTTATCCATCTAGCTAGTACACCTTGGACCCCAAGCGCCTTCACTTTCTCCATCAGCCTGCCATGGGGAACCTTATCAAACGCCTTACTGAAGTCCATGTATATGACATCGACAGCCCTTCCCTCATCAATCAACTTTGTCACTTCCTCAAAGAATTCTATTAAGTTGGTAAGACATGACCTTCCCTGCACAAAACCATGTTGCCTATCACTGATGAGCCCATTTTCTTCCAAATGGGAATAGATCCTATCCCTCAGTATCTTCTCCAGCAGCTTCCCTACCACTGACGTCAGGCTCACCGGTCTATAATTACCAGGATTATCCCTGCAACCCTTCTTAAACAAGGGGACAACATTAGCAATTCTCCAGTCCTCCGGGACCTCACCCGTGTTTAAGGATGCTGCAAAGATATCTGTTAAGGCCCCAGCTATTTCCTCTCTCGCTTCCCTCAGTAACCTGGGATAGATCCCATCCGGACCTGGGGACTTGTCCACCTTAATGCCCTTTAGAATACCCAACACTTCCTCCCTCCTTATGCCGACTTGACCTAGAGTAATCAAACATCTGTTCCTAACCTCAACATCCGTCATGTCCCTCTCCTCGGTGAATACCGATGCAAAGTACTCGTTTAGAATCTCACCCATTTTCTCTGCGTCCAAGCATAATGGTTTCAGTCTTCTCACGATTTAAATGGCAAGAACACTAAATCAGTGAAATATGGTTTATGAATCTAATAGTTGGATACAGAGACTTACCAGGGACACCAATAGTAGCGAGGATGGGATAGTAAATAAATTGACTCATCTTCAGAGCAAAATAGAGCCGCTGTTCTAATGTTATCCAATAATAATCTGCAGTAAGATAGTCAAACCAATAGGATAAACTCCTGTCCATTGTTGTAACATTCCAATCTATTGTTCTCAGATTCTGACCCATTGCTGTAACATTCCAATCTATTATTCAGATTCTGATCTCTCCTCTCCCGCTCTCTGCAGCCCACGGATCCCTTTTAGTGCCGGAGCTGATGGTCCCGCTAACACTTTCGGAAAGCACATTGAAAGGAGTCCTGCATTAATAGAAGAGGGAAACCCTCCAGTGACACCATTAGGGTCCATGGAGACTGACATTAATTACTGTCAATGAACAAACAGGTTCAGTTAACCCCTTTCAATTCAACACTTTTTGTACCACAATAAAGTAGAACATTTACCCAGTCTGCATGGGTTTTGTGAGGGTTACTGAAGGAAGGAATGGCGGAAATGACAGAAGCACTGGACAAAATCTTTCAGTCATCCTTGGATATGGGAGTGATGCCAGAGGTCTGGAGGATTGTCAATGTTACACCCTGTTTAAAAAGGAGAGGTTGGGTAAACCCTGTAACTATCAGTCTAATGTTGGTGGTTGGAAAATTCTAGAGGTCATAACCCAACACATAAATATATCCTGTTTGTAAAACACGGGATAATAAATGACAAGCAGCACGGAAAGGTTAATGAAATATCATTCCTGAAAATCTTCATCAAGTTCGTTGAGGACGTAACTGTGATTGTTTCATGTAATATAATCATAGAAAGTTTAAGATACAGAAAGAGGTCATTTGGCCCATTGTGTCTGCACCGGCCGAAAAATGATCCACCTATTCTAATCCCATCTTCTAGCATTTGATCCATAGCCCTGCAGATAATGACACTTGAGGTGAACATCCAGATTCCTTTTCACTGAGTGGAGGGATTCTGCTTCAACTATCCTTTCAGGCAGTAATTTCCAGACTCTCACTATAAACAGGGGATGCAATACTGAACCCTGTGGAACGCCACTGTCAACAGTCCTCAGGTCAGTAAAATATCCGTCAACAACTACACTTTAATAAAAACAAGACATGCTGGAAATACTCAGCAGGTTTGGCAGCATCTGTAGAGAGAGAAGCAGAGTTAACGTTACAGGTCAGTGACCCTTCATCATTGACCTGAAACGTTAACTCAGCTTCTCCCTCCACAGATGTTGCCAGACCTGCTGAGTATTTCCAGCATTTCGTGTTTTTACTTCAGATTTCCAGCTTCCGCAGTATTTTGCTTTTATTATAACAATTACCCTTTGTTTCTTGCAACTGAGCCCATTTTGTATTTTTGGGTGGACAAGTTGCTCCTCAACTCCCCGCTAATCCTTCTACCAAGCACTTTAAGTTACTGCCCCCTCGTCACTGATCTCTCTGCTAAGGTGAATAGACTCTTCACCTCCACTCTATCCAGACCCCACAAAATTATGTCCATTTCAATCAGATCTCCCTTCAGCCTTCTCTGTTCCAAGTAGAACAACCCCAACCTGTTTAATCTTTCTTCATAGCTGCATTTTTCCAGTCCTGGCAAACATCCTTGTAAATCTCCTCTGTACCCTCTCCAGCGCAATTCCATCCTTTGTGTAATTAGGTGACCAGAACTGCAGAGTACTCAGGTTGTGGCCCAACCAATGATTTATACAGTTCCAGCATAACCTCACTGCTCTTGTATTCTATACCTCGGCTAATAAAGGAAAGGATTCCATATGCCTTCTTAACAACCTTATCGACCTGACCTGCTACATTCAGGACATCAGTGGACATTCTCTCCAAGGTCCCTCACTTCCTCTACACTTCTCAGTATTTTCCGATTGATCGTCTATCCCTTTGCCTTGTTTGACCTCCTCAATTGCATCGTCTCATACTTAACCAGGCTGAATTCTATTTGTCACTTTTCTGCCATCAATATTTTCCTGCAGCCTAGCTATCCTCCTCGCTACCTACCGCATGGCCAATCTGTGTTCCATCTGCACACATCTTGATCATGCCCCCTACATTTACGTTCAAATCGTTAATATATACTACAAAAAGCAGGGGACCCAGTACTGAGCCCTGTGGAACGCCACTGGAAACAGACCTCAAGTCAGAAAGTCACCCGTCAACAATTACCCTTTGTTTCCTGTCACTGAGCCAATTTTGTATCCAGCTTTCTGCATTTCCCTGGATTCCATGGGACTTCATTTGTTTTACCTAGTATGCCACATGGGACCTTGTCAAAAGCCTTGCCAAAATCCACGGAGACCATATCATCTGCACTACCCTCATCTATCATCCTTGCGACTTCTTCGAAAAATTCAATCAAGTTGGTCAAACAATATCTTCCCTTATCAAATCCATGCTGACTGTCCTTGATTGACCTGAGCCTTTCTAAGTGACAGTTTATCCTGTCTCTCAGAATACATTCCAATAATTGGCCCACTACTGAGGTTACACTGATTGGCCTGCAATTATTCGGTCTATCTCTTGCTCCATTTTTAAAGAGGTACAATGTTAACACTTCACCAATCCTCTGGCACTACACCTGTATCCAGTGAGGATTGGAAAATGATGGTCAGACCCTCTGCTATTTCCTCTCTCACTTCTTTTGACAGCCTGGAATACATTTCATCTGGCCCTGGTGATTTATCAACTTTCAAAGCTGCTAATCCCATTAATACTTCCTCTCTCCCTATGTATATCACATCCAATAATTCACATTCCTCCTCCTTAACCACAGTATCTGCATCGTTCCCCTCTTTTGTTAAGAGAGATACAAAGTGCTCATTAAGAACCTTATCAACATCTTCCGCCCCTACTCATGTATATCCACTTATGTATATAGATATTCAAACGGCCTGTGATCAACTGACATTTCATAGACTTGTCATGACATGGATTAATGTGACAGTGATAGTGTGGATATTTCATAGACTTGTCATGACATGGATTAATGTGACAGTGATAGTGTGGATATTTCATAGACTTGTCATGACATGGATTTATGTGACAGTGATAGTGTGGATATGACACTGACTCAGGGACAGAAAGCAGAGAGAAGTGGTGAACAGTCATTGTTCAGACTGGAGGTGGAGGGGTGTATACAGTACTGCTTCTCAGGGTTGGATTCACTCAGCGTGATATCAAGAAACGATTGAAGGCACGGGATACTGCAAAGGCTATGGGCCCTGACAATATTCCTGAAATAGTACTGAATACCTGTGCTCCAGAACTTCCGTTCCCCCATCAAACTGTTCAAGTACAGCTGCAACATTGGCATCTACCCGTCAATGTGCAAAATTGCCCAGCTATTTCCTGTACACAAAAAGCAGGACAAGTCCAACCCGGCCAATTACCGCCCCATCAGCCTATTCTCAATCATCAGTAAAGTGATGGAAGGTGTCATCGACAATGCTATCAAACAGCACTTGCTTAGCAATAACCTACTTAGTGACGTTCAGTTTGGGTTCCGCCAGGGTCACACAGCTCCTGACCTCATTACAGCCTTGGTTCAAACATGGACAAAGGGGCTGAATTCAAGAGGTGACTGCCTTGACATCAAGGCAGCATTTGACTGAGTATGGCATCAAGGAGCCAGAGCAATAATGGAGTCAGTGGGAATCAGCGGGAAATCTCTCTGCTGGTTGGAGTCATACCGAACGCAAAGGAAGATGGTTGTGGTTGTTGCAGGTCAATCATCTCAACTCCAGGACATCACTGCAGGAGTTCCTCAGGGTAGTGTCTGAGACCCAACCATCTTCAGCTGCTTCATCAATGACCTTCCTTCAATCACCAGACCAGAAGTGGGGATGTTGGCTGATGATTGCACAATTTTCAGCACCATTCGTGACTCCTCAAATACTGAAGCAGTCCGTGTAGAAATGCAACAAGACCTGGACAATATCAAGGCTTGGGCTGCTAATTGGCAAGTATCATTCGCACTGCACTAGTGCCAGGCAATGACCATCTTCCACAAGAGAGAATCTAATCATCTCCCTTGACATTCAATGACATTACCAAAGCTGAATCCACCACTATCAACATCCTAGGGGCTACCATTGACCAGAAACTGAACAGGAGTAGCCATATAAATACCATGGCTCAAAGAGCAGGCCATAGGCGAGGAATGCTGAGGCGATTAACTCACCTCCTGACTCCCCAAAGCCAGTCCACCATCTGTAAGGCACAAGTCAGGAGTGTGATGGAATACTCTCCGCTTGTCTGGATGGGTGCAGCTCCAACAACACTCAAGAAACTCGGCACCATCCAGTACAAAGCAGCCCGCTTGATTGGCACCCCATCCACGACATTCACTCCCTCCACCACCGAAGCACAGTGGCAGCAGTGTGTACCATCTACAAGATGCACTGAAGCAACACACCAAGGCTCCTTAGACCGCACCTTCCAAACACACAACCTCTACCACATAGAAGGGCAAGGGCAGCAGATGTATGGAAACACCACCACCTGCAAGTTCCCCTCCAAGCCACACACCATGCTGATTTGACACTATCTTGCCGTTCTTTCACTGTCGCTGGGTTAAAATACTGCAACTTCCTTCCTAACAGCACTGTGGGTGTACCTACCCCACATGGACTGCAGTGGTTCAAGAAGGCAGCTCACCACCACCTTCGCATGGTCAATTAGAGATGGGCAATAAATGCTGGCCTGGCCAGCGATGTCCACAACCCATGAATGAATTTTTAAAAATGATGCCAGCAAAGTAAAGGGCTGTAAATGTTACACCCTGTTTAAAGAAGGAGAGGTTTGATAAGCCCTGTAACTATCAGTCTGATGTTGATTCATGGAAAATTCTGGAGGCCATAACCCAGCACAAAAATATTTCTTACTTGTAAAATCATGTCTTAATAAATGACAAGCAGCAGGGATAGCTTCATGGAAAATCATCTCTGATAATCTTGATAGTTTGTTGACAGAATTGTGAGTGTTAACGAGGATAGCGTGTTTCGTGTTGTAGAATCATAGAATCGTAGACAATTTAAGGCACAGAAAGAGGCAACTTGGCCCATCGTGTCTGTGCCAGCCGAAATGTTATCCACCTATTCTAATCCCACATTCCAGCACTTGATCCGCAGCCCTGCAGATTATGACACTTGAGGTGCACATCCAGACTCCTTTTGAATGAGTAGAGGGTTTCTGCCTCAACCATCCTTTCATGAAGTGAGTTACAGACCCTCACTAAAAGCATGGCACCCAGTACCGAGCCCTCTGGAACACGACTGGGAACAGTCCTCCAGTCAATACCCGTCAACAATTACCCTTTGCTTCCTGTCACCGACGCAATTTTTTATTTCTGGGTGAGCATGTTTTTCCTCAACTCCTTTCTGAAAGTTCTACCAATCACTTTAAATCTATGTCCCCTAGTCACTGACATTTCCGCTAACGTGAATAGACCCTTCACCTCCACTCAATCCAGGCCCCACAAAATGTTGTTCATTTCAATCAGATCTCCCCTCAAGCCTTCTCTGTTCCATGAAGAACAACCCCAGCCTATCCAATCTTTCCTCATAGCTGCATTTTTCCAGTCCTGGCAACATCCTCGTAAATCTCCTGTGTACCCTTTCTAGTGCAATTACATCCTTTCTGTTACCAGAACTGCACACAGTATTCAAGTTGTGGCCTAACCAATGATTTATACAGTTCCAGCTCTTACATTCTCTACCTAGGCTAAAAAGGGAAATGATTCCACATGCCTTCTTAACTGCCTTATTGACCTCTCCTGCTATCTTCAGGGATCTGTGGGCATTCACTCCAAAGTCCCGTACTTCCTCTACACTTCTCAGTATTGTCCTAGTAATCGTGTATTCCTTTGCTTGGTTGAGCTTCCCAATAGCATCACCTCACACTTATCCAGGTCGATTCCCATTTTTCTGCCCATCTGACCAGACCGTCAATATCTTCCTGCAGCCTACAGTTATCCTTCTCGCTATCCGCCACATGGCCAATCTTTGTGTCGTCTGCAAAAGTCTTCATCATACCCCTAAATTTACGTCTAAATCTTTAATATAGACCAGAGAAAGCAGGGGACTCATTACTGAGTCCTGTGGAATGACACTGGAAACAGTCCTCCAGTCGCAAAAATACTTGTCAATAATTACCCTGTGTTTCCTGCCACTGAGCCAATAGTGTATCCGCCTTGCTGCATTTCTCTGGATGCCATGGGATTTTATTTTTTGAACCAGTCTATCATGTGGGAACTTGTCAGAAACCTTACTAAAATCCATGTAGACCACATCAACTGCACTACCCTCATCTATATTCCTTGTAACAGCTTCAAAAAATTCGATCAATTTGGTCAAACAAGAGAGTCAATTAACAAATCCATGCTGACTATCCTTGATAAACCTGTGCCTCTCTAAATGACAGTTTATCCCGTCTCTCAGAATAGATTCCAATAATTTGCCCACTACTGAGGTTAGACTGACTGGCCTGTAATTATTCAGACTATCCTTCGCTCCATTTTTAAACAGAGGTACAACGTTAGCAATTCTCCAATCCTCCAGCACCACAACTGTATCTAGTGAGATTGGGAAATGATGGTAGGCAGACCCTCTGCTATTTGCTCTCTTACTTCTTTGAACAGCCTGGGGTACATTTCATCCGGTTCTGGTGATGTTTCAACTTTCAAGGATGCTAATCCCATTAATACTTCCTCTCTCCCTATGTTTATCATATCCAATAATTCACACTCTTCCTCCTTAACGACAATATCTAAATCCCTCCTCTTTTCTGAAGACATACGCAAAGTGCTCAATAAGAACCATACCAATATCTTCCACATTTATACAAAGGTTACCTTTCTAATCTATTATGGGTCCGACTCTTCCCTTAGTTATCCTCTTCCTCTTAATGTATTGAGAAAACATCTTTGGGTTCACCTTGATTTTGCTTGCTAATGTTCTTTCATACCCTCACTTTCCTTTCCTAACTTCCTTTTTGATTTGATCCCTCCACTTTCTATACTCCTCTCAGCTTTCTGCAGTATTAAGTTCTCAGTGTCGGACAGAAGCTTTGCTTTTCTGCGTTATCCTACCCTGTCGGCTCCTTGACATCCATGGGACTCGAGATTTGGCCGCCTCACCCTTTTTCCTTGTGGGAACATGTTTATCCTGAACCTTCTGAATCTCCCCTTTGAATGCCTCCCACTGCTGTGAGACTGAACTACCTTCAAACTGCTGTTTCCAGTCCACTTTCGCTCCTGAGTTTAGTAATATTCGCCTTTCCCCATTGAGAACTCTAACTGCTGATATATCTCTTGTCCTGCTCCATAATTCAATTAAAACTAACTGAATTATGATCACTCCCACCAAAATGCTCTTCCCTGCCACTCCTTCCACCTGCCCATCTTCATTTCCTAAAACAATGTCTAAAACTGCACCCTCTGTTGTTGGACTTGCGACATCCTGGCCAAAAACGTTCTCCTGAATGCACCTCAAGATTTCTGTTCCCTTAATTATTTTCATACTAAAATTATCCCAGTTAATATTGGGGTAATTAAAATACCCTACTATTACTGCCCTATTGTTCTTGCACTTCTCAGAGACTTGCCAACATATCTGCTCTTCTATCTCCCTCGGACTGTTTGGCTGACGGGATCACACTCCCAGCAGTGAGATTGCCCCTTTTTGGTTCCTTAGCTCAATCCATATCGCCTCAGTTGATGAACCTTCCAACATATCATCCCTCCTCACAGCTGTAATAGATTTCTTGACCGAAATTGCCACTTCCCCTCCTTTCTTATCCCCCTCCCTATCGTGTCTGAAAACCCTGTAACCAGGAACGTTGAGCTGCCATTCCTGTCCCTCCTTCAGCTATGTTTCTGTGATAGCTATGATATCATACTGCCACCTGTCCACCTTGCCCTCAGCTCATCTACTTTATTTGCTATACTCCTTGCATTGAAATAGATACCCTTGAGCACAGCCAAACACTTAAAAAAAATTCTAACCCTCTTTTCCTCTGTTTTCTAGACTCATCCATTAATTTTCTGCCTTCTATTTTCATTTCAGGTTTTGTCCCAACTGAGTCTACCCTCAGGTCCCCACCTCCCTGCAAAACTAGTTTATACCCTCCCCGACAGCACTAGCAAAACATTCTGCAAGTAACTCAGTCCCGGCTCCAATCAGGTGCAACCAGTCCGGCCTGTACAGGTCCCATCTCCTCCAGAGCCGGTCCCAATATCCAGGAATCTGAAGCCCTCCCTCCTGCACCGTCTTCCCAGCCACGTATTCATCTGTTTTAGTTTTCAATTTCTGTACTCAGCTGTGCATGGCACTGGGACTAATCGAGAAGTTACTACTTTGAGGTCCTGCTGGCTAATTTCTTCCCTAGCTCCATAAATTCTGACTGCAGGACGACATTCCTCTTTCTACCTCTGCTGCTGGTTCCAATGTGGACCATGACTGCTGGTTGTTCCCCTTCTCCTTCAGGATGCTCTGCAGTCGCTCAGTGACATCCTTGACCCTGGCACCAGGGAAGCAGCACACCATCCTCGATTCGCGTCTGTGGCCACATAAACGCCTGCCTGTTCCCCTGACTACTGATCACTTTGGCTCTTCCAGTCATCCCTCTACCCCGATCTGCAGCTCTGCCACCCGTGTTGACACTTTCTTCAGTATTCTGAACTGAATACCTGTTGGAGAGTGAGATGCACTCAAGGCTTTGCAGCACTACCTGCCTGATTCTTTTTGACTGTCTGGGGATCACCAATTCCTTCTCTCCCTGCATAATCTTCAGCTGTTGGGTGACCACATCTATAAACATGCTAAAGCTGAATAATTTGGTGTATTAGAAGGAAGAATGTGCAGGATTATGGGAAGAAGGCAGGGAATGGGATTAGGTGAATTGCTCATTCGGAAAGGCGACGCAGACACGTCGGACTGAATAGTTCCTTTTGTGCTGTAATAACACTGTGATGGGGCGTCTCAGATGGGTGTAATGGTGGAGAATGGGGGATTCATTGTGGGAAAGGGAAGTTGTCCTATAGGAAACTGAATCTTAGCAGGGACTCTCCGACAGCCTGTCCTGGTGGAAGGCATCCAGAAAATATCCTCCCTGCCTCCTCCTCATTCTCCTGAGGTGGCCTCCGGATTCCTGCTGCCAATGCCTGTGTCCTTGTGATGGTGATGATATGAAGAGTGCAGCAGAACACCATGAACTTGGGCACCTGCTCCAGTGTGTACTGGAGGACTCCCCCCGAACGGTTCAGACATCGGAAGTAAAGCTTCATCACACAGATGGTCAGTTCCACCATGTTCCTGGTGACTCCATTGCATACATTTTGCACATGTTAATTGTGTGCGTTTGTTTGGTGGTGGGAGATGATTTGGGGTTGTAGAAACATGAGTTGGGTCTAGAGGGGGTTTTCCTTTGTCTCCGAGGAGCCGCATTCTTGTTCTGCATGGAGACCCACAGTGTTGGGACCGGTTGACTGCTTCAGAATGAAGGTATGGTGGCTGCTGCCACGATAGTGGACATTCACCAACATGATTTACTGGGCATGCTCACACACCAACTGTACATTAATGGAGTGAGAGTTCTTTCAGTTCCTGTACCTCTCCCCGTTGACATGGAGACCCCGCAGAGCCACCTACACCATCAGGATTCCCGCTATCCTGACAAAGCCACGGGATCTCTCATCCTGCTTCTCACTGCTGAGGGAGAAAATGATGACATAGATGGTCATCCTCACCTCCCAGAATTATTAATGTACAACACACAGGCCTAGTAACTACTGGTCAGTTAGTGTAACATCAGTGGTGAGTAAGGTTTTAGAAACAATGATCAGGGAAAAAGGACAACACACACTTGGAGAGGTTTGAGTTAATTATGGAGTGTCAGCACGGATTTCTAAAAGGCAGATTATGCTTGATGGGCTAATTAAATTTATTTCGATGATCAGAGAAGGTTGATGAAGGGGATGTGGTGGATGGTGCCTACCTGGATTTTATGAAAGTATTTGATTAAGAACCACACACAAGTTTGGTTAACAAAATTGAAGCTCATGGAATAGCAGCTAATTGGATCAAAAACTGTCCAAAGGACAGCAAAAAGAGAAATGTGTTAAATGGTTATTTTTCAGACTGGAGGATGGTCGACATTGATGTTTCACAATGGTCAGTGCTAGGACCACAGTTGTTTTTTTTTTGCCGTATTAAAATGACACGGATCTTGGAATACGGAGTAGAATTTATATTTTTTCTGATGATTGCAACCTTGGAGGAGTGGAGAACAGTGAGGGTGATACAAACCACCTACAACATGAGATAGATAGGCTAGCAGAATGGACATAGAAGTGGCAGGTAGAATTTAATAAAGAGTAGTGTGAGGTAATGTATTTTGTCAGAAAGAATAGGAAGACAACATAGACTTAATGACACAGTTCAAAAGATTGTGCAGGAACAGAAGGACCTGGGGCTCCATATGCATTGATCTTTGAAGGTGGCAGGACATATTAGCAGAGTGTTTCGCAAAACATATCAGATCTTGGGCTTCATCATTAGAGGCAAATATACAAAAACAGGGCGGCTTAGCTGAAACTTTACAAAGCTTTGGTGAGACCCCAACAAGAGAACTGTGCCCTGTTCTGGTCACCAGACTGTAGGAAGGATGTGAAAGTCCTTGACAGGGTGCAGAGGAGATTTACCAGAATGATTCCAGGGATGGGAGTTTAGTTACAAAGTGAGTTTGGAGAAGATGGAGTTGTTCTCCTGGTGTAAAGGAGATTGAGAGAGATTTGATAGAGGTGTACATGATTATGATAGACTTAGATAACATAGACAAGGAAAAACTGTTCCCATTAACTGATGCAACGCGGACCAGGGGGCACAGATGGAAGGTTTTGGTTAAGAGATGCAGGGGAATGTGAGGAGGAACATTTTTACACAGTGGATGGTAATGAGCTGGAACTCACTGCCCAGGAGGATGGTGGAAGCCAAGACAATCAAAGATTTCAAAAGGAAACTGGATGGAAACCTGAAGGAAATGAACTTGCAGGGATACGGGGATTGAGCGGGGGAGTGGGGCTGACTGGATTGTTGCACAGAAAGCCGGCAGTGAGGGGCTGAATGGCCTCTTTCTGTGTTGTAAATGACTCCATCAATTTCTACCACTCGATGTTGGATATGTCAACTGCTCCTGCCTGTAAATATCCAGATACATAGAAGTTCAATGAAACTGTGAGCTTAACAACCACTGACAGCTCCGTCCTCACCCTGGTGAGAGGCTCCAGGTTGTGTTACAGGAGGCGACACAGCTCTGTGACCACCTCCTTATTGAATCAGAGTCACCTCACACATTGCTCCTGGGTTAGGTGTAGGTAGGAGAAGTGCTCTTGGAGCACCCGGGATGGGCAGGGAAGAGCCCTCTCCTCCTCTCTCTTTACAGAGCTTCCCCTCTCCGCAGCATCTGCTCCATTTGTTGGTCATGTTACAGACCCAGAGACACTGTAACTACAGTCCCCATACGTCGTCCAGAGTTGGGTCACCAAATCCTCTCTACACAAAGAACTAAGAACAAAGAAAATTACAGCACAGGAACAGGCCCTTCGGCCCTCCAAGCCTGTGCAGATCCAGATCCTCTATCTAAACATGTCGTCTATTTTCTAAGGCTCTGTATCTCTTTACTTCCTGCCCATTCATGTATCTGTCTAGATACATATTAAAAGACGCTATCGTTCCCGCGTCTACCACCTCCGCTGACAACGCGTTCCAGGCACCCACCATCCTCTGCGTAAAGAACGTTCCACGCATATCCCCCCTGAACTTTTCCCCTCTCAATTTGAACTCGTGACCCCTAGTAAAACTTTTCCCCTCTCACTTTGAACTCGTGACCCCTAGTAATTGAATCCCCCACTCTGGGAAAAAGCTTCTTCCTATCCAACCTGTCTATCCCTCTCATGATTTTGTACACCTCAATCAGGTCCCCCCTCAACCACTGTCTTTCTAATGAAAATAATCCTAATCTACTCAACCTCTCTTCATAGCTAGCGCCCTCCATACCAGGCAACATCCTGGTGAACCTCCTCTGCACCCTCTCCAAAGCATCTACATACTTTTGGTAATGTGGCGACCAGAACTGCATGCAGTATTCCAAATGTGGCCGAACCAAAGTCCTATACAACTGTAACATGACCTGCCAACTCTTGTACTCAATACCCCGTCCGATGAAGGAAAGCATGCCGTATGCCTTCTTGACCACTCTATTGACCTGCGTTGCCTTCTTCAGGGAACAATGGACCTGAACACCCAAATCTCTCTGTACATCAATTTTCCCCAGGACTTTTCCATTTACTGTATAGTTCACAAATGTCCCTGAATGTCTGCAGCAGCTCACAACACAACCTCCAGAAAAACATCCACAACACCTCCACTAACTTTACAATAGCAGAAGTAAGTCAAAAGCCTGTAAACTAGATGCCTGGTCCTTTTAAATAACACCGGAGGGGTTTCCTTTTGCTACTGAATGTATGTTCAGTGGTCAGTGGACATGCACAGAAAAAGTTTAAAGAAGTACATCAAAGCTGCTGGTATGGTACATTGACATCACTTTCAAATCCACCCTCAAAGGAACAACACATACAAGGTACAATTGAGCTAGAGCCCTGCGCAGCTTGGGACACTGTGCAGGGCATAGTAGAGGTGGCCGGCTGTGAAGACCACGCTGAAGGCACATAGATGATGTGACTGGGCTGGAGCCCCACCCAGCATGGGATATTGTGCAGACCGCACTGGAAGTGGCCGGCTGTACGATTCACATCTCTTTTTGGATCCCAATTCTGTACCGTCAGCAGCAGTCTTGCTGCAGAGTCTAAAATCGTGGCTCGGAACAGATACAGAGGGAAAGAAATTCACTTTACAAGGAGAACTGAAAAAAGATTGAAGTCGAAAGATTTGCAGGAATATATGAATTGGAGAGGGGAAAGTGAATAAATGGAAGGGTGAGCCATGGAGAGATTCAAACACAAGAATGAGAATGTTAAAATTAAGGTGCTGCCAGACCGGGAGCCAATGGAGATCAGTGAGCACAGGGGTGATGGGTGATCGGGATTTGGTGTGAGTTCGAATACAGGCAGCAGAGTTCTGGATGGGCTGTGGTTTATGGAGGTTTAGAACTGTGAGGGTGAACAAGGTGGAATTGGAAAAGTCAACTGTGTATTTAACAGTGATGCGGATGAGGGTTTTTGCAGTAGATGGGCTGAGGCAGAGGTGGAGTTGGGTGATATCATAGAGGTGATATTAGGCATGGTTAGTGATGGAAAGAATATGGAGATGAACTCAGCTCAGGTTCAAATATAACAAAGAAGTTGTAGACTGTCTGGTTGAGCCTCAGATATTGGGCAGGGTGGAATATGTGCCTCCCAGATAGGTGATGGAGTTTGTGATGGAGACCAATGACACTGGCTTCAGTCTTCCCAAAATGTACATAACAGAACAATTTTTCAGTGAAACAGGGTTTACTGATCTCCTGGCCTGAAATAGAGACAGCAACAGCAGCAAAGATGAGAGAGTAAATGACAAGAACTGTAATACAGTTGACAATGGTTTACAGAGCTAATAGCTGAAGATATTCACCAGGCATAACAACGGCAGCAAGAAGGGCAGAGTAAATTACAGGAGCAGTAATGCAGTTAAACATGGTTTAAAGGATTTATAGCTAGATAGAGAGACTTACCAGGGACACCAATAATAGCCAGGATGGGATAGTAAACGTATTGAATAATCTTCAGTGCGAGATAGATACGAGAGTTTAATGACATCCGATCATAATATGTAGAAAGAGAGTAAAGATCCGAGGATAAACTCCTGTCCATTGTTGTAACATTCCAATCTATTGTTCTCAGATTCTGATGTATCCTCTCTCTATCTCTCTGGAGCAGCTGATCTCTGTAAGTGCCGGGGCTGATGTTCCCACTGACATATGGAATAACACATTGAAAGAAGCCCCTTATTAATAGAAGATGGAAAACGTCCAGTGACACAATTAGGGTCCATGGAGACTGACATTAATTACAGTCACGGAACAAACATATTCAGTTAACCCTTTTCAATCCAACACTTTTTGTGCCACAATAAGTTGAACATTTACCCAGTCTGGATGGGATGTATGATGGTTGCTGAGGGAAGCAATGCTGGAAATAGCAGAGGCACTGGCCAGAATCTTCCAATCCCCCTTGGATATGGGCGGGATGACAGATTTCCACAGGCTCACCACCCTCTGGGTGGAGAAACGTCTCTTCATCTCAGTCCTGAAAATTTTACCCCATATACTTAGATTATGACACCTGGTTCGGGAGTCTCCACCATCGGGAACATCCTTCCTGCATATACCCTGTCAAGCCATGTTAGAATTTTATAGGTTTCGATGAGATCCCTCCTCACTCTTCTGAATTCCAGTGAATATAGTCCTAACCGACTCAATCTCTCCTCATACGACAGTCCTACCACCCCAGGAATCAGTCTGGTAAAACTCTACTGCACTCCCTCTATAGCAAGGACATCATTCCTCAGATAAGGAGACCAAAACTGCACACAATATTCCAAGTGCAGCCTCATCAAGGCCCTGTATAATTGCAGCACAACATCCCTGCTCCTGTACTCGAATCCTGTCTCTATAAAGGCCAACATAACATTCGCCTTTTTCTACCGCCTGTTGCACCTGCATATTTACCTTCAGTGACTGGTGTACGAGAACACCCAGGTCTCGCTGCATATTCCCCTCTCTCAGTTTATAGCCGTTCAGATAATAATATGCCTTCCTGTTTTTGCTAGTAAAGTGGATAACTTCACATTTATCCACATTACTAGCATCTGCCATGCATTTGCCCACTCACTCAAATTGTCCAAATCACCCGGAAGCCTCTTTGCATTCTACTCACCACTCACCCTCACACTCAATTTTGTATCAGCTGCAAATCTGGAGATATTACATTTAGTTTCCTCATCTAAATCATTAATATATATTGTGAATAGCTAGGGTCCCAGCTCCGATCCCTGCGGTACCCCACTAGTCACTGCCTGCCATTCAGAAAAAGATCCGTATGTTCCAATGCTTTGTTTCCTGTCTCCCAAACAATTTTCTATCAATGCAATACACTACCCCCAATGCCATGTGCTTTAATTTTACACGCTAAACCCTTACGTGGAACTTTGTCAAAAGCCTTCCGAAAGTGCAAATAAATCACATCCACTGGCTCCCTCTCATCACCTCTACTAGTGACATACTCGAAGAATGCTAGTGGATTTATCAAGCATGATTTCCCTTTCATAAATCCATGCTGACTCTGTCCGACTCGACCACTGTTCTCCAAGTGCTCTGCTGCAAAATCTTTGATAATGGACTCCAGGATTTTCCCCACGACCGATATCAGGCTGACTGGTCTACAATTTCCAACTTTCTCTCTACCTTCCTTTTTTAACAGTGGGGTTACATTCGCTACCTTCCAATCTGTAGGAACTGTTCCAGAGTCCATAGAATCTTGGAAGATGACCACCAATGCATCCACTATTTCTCGGGCCACTTCCTAAGTACTCTGGGATGTAGATTACTAGGCCCTGGGGATTTATCTGCCTTCAATACCATCAACATCTCCAACACCATTTCTCTACTAATACTGATTTCTTTCAGTTCCTCTCTCTCACTAAACCCTGTATTCACCAACATTTCTGGTATGATATTGGCGTCCTCCTTTGTGAAGACAGAACTAAAGTATGCATTTAGGTGGTCAGCCATTTCTTTGTTTCCCAGAATAAATCCCCCTGTTTCTGACTGTAACGGACCTGCATTTGTCTTCGCCAATCTTTTCCGCTTCACATACCTATAGATTCGTTTACAGTCAGCTATTATGTTCCCCGCAAGCTTAATCTTGTACTCCATTTTCCCCTTCTCAATGAATCCCTTGGTGCTCCTTTGCTGAATTTTAAACTGCTCCCAATCCTCAGGTCTGTTGTTGTTTTCCTGGCGAATTTATATGCCTCTTCCTTGGATCTAACGCTATCTCTAATTTGCCTTGCAAGCCATGATTTGGCTACCTTTTCCATTTTACTTTTGCGCCCGACAGGGATAAACAATTGTTGCAGTTCATCCATGCGCTCTTTGAATGTTTGCCATTGCCTTTCCACCGTCAACTCTTCAAGTAAAGTTTCCCAATGTATCATCAACGACTCATGCCTCATACCTTCGTAGCTTACTTTATTAAGATTCACGACCCTAGTCTCAGAATCAACTAGGACACTCTCCATCATGATGAAGAATTCTATCATATTATGGTCGCTCATCCCAGAGGGATCTCGCACAACTAGATTGTCAATTATTCCTCTCTCATTATACAATAACCAGTCTAGGATGGCCTGTTCTCCAGTTGGTTCCTCAAAGAATTGGTCCTGAAAACCATCCCGTATATTCTCCAGGAATTCCTCCACAATGTATTGCGACCAATTTAATTTGCCCAATCTATATGCAGATTCAAGAAACCCATAATTACAGATGTTCCTTTATCGCATGCGTCTCTAATTTCCTGTCCAATGCCATTCCCAAATTCAGCACTACAGTTTGGGGGTCTATATACAACCCCCACTACCGTTTTCTGCCCCTTAGTGTTTCTCAGCTCTACCCATACATATTCGACATCGTCAGAGCTAATATTCTGCCTCACTATTGCGTTCATTTACTCTTTAACCAGCAATGAAACTCCACCGGGGTTGGAGATAGGCCGTTTTAGTGATGGTGTGAATATTTGGTAGGAAGCTGATCTCAAGGCATCTCAGCGTTAACTATGTAACTAAGTCTGTGAGCAGTTTGGCTTAGTCTCAAACATTTACAAAGGAGAGGGATGGAGTGTGTAACTAGGAAATGTTTGGAGCAGAGACAGAAAACAATGGCTTCAATCTTCTCAATATTTAATTAGCATTGCAGATGTGTGAAGTAATACATTTTGAAACGATGAATGAAGAGAGACAATACAAGTTAAATGGTACAACTATAAAGATGGTGAAATAACAGAGACACCTGGGATTTGTACACAAATCTTTGAAGGTGGCAGGAAAGGTTAACTTGACAGTTAATAAATATATGGAATCCTAGGGTTTATAAATAGAGGCAAAAAGAACAAAAGCAAGGACATTATTTGAAACATATATAAAATACTAGTTCAGCTGCACCTGGAGTCTTGTGTCGAATACTGGGAACCACACTTTAGGGAGGACATGAAGCCTTCGGAGTGGGTACAGAACTGTTTTCCTAGTATTTGTCAAGGCATGAGGAATTACAGTTATGTATTTGGGGTTGTTCTGCATAGAGCAAAGAACTTTCAGAGGAGATTTGATTGAGGTGTTTAACATTAGGAAGGATTTAGATAAATTAAATAAAGAGAATCTGTTTCCAATGTCCAAGAGACACAGATTTAAGGCGATTGGTAAAAGAAGCAGATATGAGGATATTTGTTTCTGAGTGGTTTGGATTTGGGATGCACTGTCTGATAGGCTGATGGATACAGATTCAATAGTAGATCCCAAAAGGGAATTGGATAAATATCTGAAGGAGAAAAAATGCAAGGATATAGTGAAAGAGCCAGGGAATGGGACTAACTGGATTGCTCTTTGAAAGGGCCAGCACAGACTTGATGGGCCGAATGGCCTCATTCAGTTTGTGCTATTCTATGATTCTATGATGGTTCCCACCTGGACTTTCACAATATTCCAATCCTTTCACAAGGCGTTTGAGAAAGTACCACATAACAGCCGTGTTACCGAATTAGAAACACATGGGATAAAAGGACCAATGTCAGCTGTGGCTCAGTTTGTAGCTCTCTCCCCTTTCAGTGGCAAGCTTCCAGGATCAAGTGTCACTGCAGGACTTGATTACAAGAATCAATGCTGACATTGCAGTGCAGTACTGACGGTGTGCTGCACTGTCAGAGGTGCAGTCTATCGAATGAAACTTTAAACCAAGTTGCAGTCTGCCCTCTCAGGTGGATGTTAAAGATCCCATCGCACTATGCAGAAGCAGAGCAGGGGAATTATTCCCGGTGTCCTGGTCAATATTTTTTCCTTCAATCAACATCACAAAAACCCATCTGATCATTCTCACATTCCTGCTTGGGGGATCTTGCTGTGCAGAAATTGTCTGCCTGTTTCTTACATTACAAGAGTGACTTCACTTTAAGAAGTATACATTGGTTGTAAATCACTTTGGGACATGCAGTGGTCATGAAAGGCGTTTCATAAATGGAAGTCTGTTTTTTTATTTTCAATGTCAGCATGCAGGAAATTAGCGCAGTGACAGAAAGTAGAGAGTAGTGGAGAATGTTATTCTTCAGCCTGGAGGGAAGTACACAGTGGGGTTCCCCAGGGTCACTGTTGGGATCACAGTTTTTTTTTTTTAAGAGATACAGCACTGAAACAGGCCCTTCGGCCCACCGAGTCTGTGCCGACCATCAACCACCCATTTATACTAATCCTATACTAATTCCATATTCCTACCACATCCCCACCTGTCCCTATATTTCCCTACCACCTAACTATACTAGGGGCAATTTATAATATCCAATTTACCTATCAACCTGCAAGTCTTTGGCATGTGGGAGGAAACCGGAGCACCCGGAGGAAACCGACGCAGACACAGGGAGAACTTGCAAACTCCACACAGGCAGTACCCAGAATTGAAACTCGGTCGCTGGAGCTGTGAGGCTGCGGTGCTAACCACTGCGCCACTGTGCCGCCCCAGTTGCTGTATGTTAATGCAATGGGCTTGTGTACAGAGGGGATAATGTCAAAGTTGGCAGGAAACTCAGAAATGTTAATAAACGGTGAGAAGGATAGTAACAGACTTCAGGACGACAGCGACTGACCAGTGAAATGAGCAGGAACATGGCAAATATAAATGAACACAGTGAAGTGTGAAGTGAGACATTTGGGTAGGAAGTGTAAGGGAAGGCAACAGAAACAAAGGGGTATTGTTTAAATGAGGAGACAGGAACAGAGAGACTCGTAACGTTAACTCTGCTTCTCTTTCCACAGATGCTGCCAGACCTGCTGAGTGACTCCAGCATTTCTTGTTTTTGTTACAGAGAGACTTGGTGTGTATTCAGACAGATCTTTGAAGGCCGCACGAAAGGTTGACAAGTTTATGTCTGATATAACAGACATCAGGTAGAAAATACTATTGAGAAACAGGCTGAATATTGAAAGTCCAGAGGGGAAGTGAAAAAGCAAATAAGGGAAGCAAAGAGAGAGCATGAAAAGAGGCGAGCATTAAAGGAAATCCCTAAGTTTTCTATCGGCATCTAAATAGTAAAAGGGTAGTAAAAGGAACAATGGGGCCGACTCAGGACCATAAAGGGGATTTGCACATGGAGGCAGAGGATATAGCTGAGGTACTAAATGAATAATTTCCACCTGTCTTTACCAAGGAAGAAGATATGAAATCCTTTCCTTTATTAGCTGAGGTATAGAATATACGAGCAGGGAGGTTATGACAGAATTGTATAACTCATTGGTTAGGACACAACTTGAGTACTGTGTGCAGTTCTGATCACCTCATTACAGAAAGGATGTAATTGCACTAGAGAGGGTACACAGAAGATTTACGAGGATGTTGCCAGGACTGGAAAAATGCAGCTCTGAGGAAAGATTGGACAGGCTGGGGTTGTTCTCCTTGAAATAGAGAAGGCTGAGGGTAAATCTGATTGAAATGTACAAAACTGAGAGTAGAGTGGAGCTGAAGGGTCCATTCACCTGAGAAAAGAGGTCAGTGGCGAGGGGGCATGGACTTAAAGTGATTGGTAGAAAGACTAAAAGGGAGCTGCGGATTTTATTTTTCACCCAGCGGGTGGTCAGAGTCTGGAACTCACTGTCTGAAAGGGTAGTTGAGGCAGAAACCAAAAACTCATTCAAAAGGTGTCTGGATGTGCACCTCAAGTGCTGTAATCTATCAAATGCTGGAAGGTAGGATTAGAATGGATGGATCGTTTTTTGGACAGCATAGACACGATGGGCCAAGTGGTCTCTCTGTGTGCCATAAACTGTCTATGATTCTAAGATGCAACCCAGGCAATGTTGAAAGAGGAGATAAGTCAGACACTAGTGGGGTTTAAAATTGATAAAGAGGAAGTATTAGATAGGCTGTCTGGACTTAAATTGAATAAAGCACCAGGACCAGATGAGATGTATCCAAAGATACTGAGGGAAGTGAGGGTGGAAATCGCAGAGGCACTGGACATAATTGTTCAGTCTTCCTTAGACTCGGGGTGATGCCAGAGGACTGGAGAATTGTAAACGTTACACCCTTGTTCAAAAAAGGGTGAAAAGATCAGGCCAGCAACTACAGGCCTGTCAGTTAAACTTCGGTGGTGGGAAAACTTCTGGAAAGAAATAATCTTGGACAAAGCTAATAGTCACATGGACAAATGCGAGTTAATTAAACACGCCAGCATGGATTTCTTGAGAGAACATCATGTTTAACTAATTTACTGGAGATGTTTGAGGTGGTATCAGAGAGAGTTGATGAGGGCAATTCTGTTGATGCGGTGTACATTGGTTTTCATATAACGGTCTATTCAGTTTCAAATGAACCTGCCTCCACCATTCTCAAACAGTGCATTCCAGACATTTAACTATTCCCTGCATGCAAAAACCTTTTGATACAATGCCACACAACAGACCTGTGAGCAAACTTGTAGCTCATGGAATAAAAGGGACATTAGCAACATGGATAAGAAATTAGCTGAGTGACAGGAAACAAAGAGTAGTGGTTAATGGATGTTTTACAGGCTGGAGGAAGGTTTGTGGTGGAGTTCCCCAGACATCAGTGTTCGAATCCTTGCTTTTCCTGATATATATTAAGGACCTAAACCTGGGTGTACAGGGCACAATTTCAAAGTTTGCAGCTGTTATGAAAGTTGGAAGCGTTGTGAACTGTGAGGAGGATAGTGTAGAACTTCAAAAGGACACACACAAGTTGCTGGAATGGGCAGACAGGTGGCAGATGAAGTTCAATACAGAGAAATGTGAAGTGATTCATGTTGGTAGGAAGAACATGGGGTGACAATATACAATTCTATAGGGTGTTCAGGAGCAGAAGAACCTGTGTGCATATGTGCAGAAGTCATTGAAGGCGGCAGAACAGGTTGAGAAAGTGTTTAATAAAGCATGCAGTATCCTGGGCTTTATTAATAGGGGCAGAGAATACAAGAGCAAATAAGTTATATTGAACTTATATAAGACACTATTTCAGCTTCAGCTCTGGTATTGTGTCCAGTTCTGGGTGCCACACTTGAGGAAAGACGTGAGGGCATTGGAGAGAGTACAGAAAAGATTGACCAGAATCATTCCCAGGTTGAGGAATATTAGTTATGAAGATAGATTGGAGAAGTTAGGACTGTTTTCCTCGGAGAAGGCCGAGAGGTGATTTATTAGAGGTTTCAAAAATCATGAGGTGTCTGCATAGAGCAGATAGAGAGAAACAGTTCCCACTCGTGAAAGGATCGAGAAAGAGAGGGCACAGATTTAAAGTCATGGGTAAAAGAAGCAAAGACGACCTGAGGAAAATATTTTTTCACACAGTGCGTGGTTAGAGTCTGGAATGCACTGCCTGAGAGTGTGGTGGAGGCAGGTTCAACTGAAGCTGAATAGATTGTTATATGAGAAGGAAGAATGTGCAGGATTACAGGAAGAAGGCAGGGAACGGCTTTAGGTGAATTGCTCATTCGGAGAGCCAGTGCAGATACGAAAGGTTGAATTGGTCCTTCTGTGCTGTAATAATTCTCTGATGTTTTTATTACAGGATGCTGACCAAGGGAACACTGTGATGGGGCGTCTCAGATGGGTGTAATGGTGGAGAATGGGGAATTCATGGCTGGAAAGGGAAGTTGTCCTATGGGAACTGGAATCTTAGCAGGGACTCTCCGACAGCCTGTACGGGTCGAAGGCATCGAGGAAATATCCTCCCTGCCTCCTCCTCCTGAGGTGTCCTCCGGATTCCTGGTGCCAATGCCTGTGTCCTCATGATGGTGATGATATGAAGGGTGCAGCAGAACACCATGAACTCAGACACCTGCTCCAGTGTGTACTGGAGGGCTCTCCCCGAGCAGTTCAGACATCGGAAGCATTGCTTCATCACACCGATGTTCTGTTCCCCCATGTTCCTGGTGACTCCATTGCTCACATTATACACATGCTAATTGCATAACTAACGGTTGACGGTGGGAGGTGGATTGAGGGTGTAGAAACATGGGCTGTGTCTAGAGGGGGTTCCTTTGTCTCCAAGGAACCACATTCTGGTTCTTCATGGAGCCCCGATGTGTTGGGACCGGCTGACTGATTCAGAATGAAGGTATGGTGGCTGCTGCCAGGATAGTGGACATTCACCAACATGACGTACTGGCCATGCTCACACACCAACTGTACATTGATGGAGTGAGAGATCTTTCAGTTCCTGTACCTCAACCCATGGGTTGACATGGGGGCCCCGCAGAGCCACCTACACCATCAGGAATCCCGCTATCCTGACAAAGCCACGGGATCTCTCATCCTGCTTCTCCCTGCTGAGGGAGATATTGATGACATAGATGGTCACCCTCACTTCCCAGAATTATCAATGGACAACACACAGTCCTAGTAACTACTGGCCAGTTAGTTTAACATCAGTTGTGAGGAAAGTTTTAGAAGCAATAATCAGGGGAAAAGGACAACACACACTTGGAGAGATTGAGTTAATTAAGGATTGTCAGCACGGATTTCTAAAAGGCAGATCATGCTTGATGAAGTAATTGAATTTATTTAGAAAATCAGAGAAGGTTGATGAAGGGAATGTGGTGGATGTTGTCTACGTGGATTTTATGAAATTATTTGACGAAGAAACACACAGAAGCTTGGCTAACAAAATTGAACCTCATAGAATAGCATCTAATTGGATCAAAAATTGTCCATAGGACATAAAAAAGAGAAATGTGTTAAATGGTTGTTTTTCAGACTGGAGGATGGTAGACAGTGATTTTCCCCAAGGGTCAGTGCTTAGGACCACTGTTTGTTTTTTTGCTATATATAAGTTACATGGATCTTGGAATACAGAGTAGAATTTCAACATTTTCCGATGATACCAATCTTGGAGGTGTGGTAAACAGTGAGGATGTTGCAAACCACCTGTAGCAGGAAATAGATAGGCTAGCAGAATGGACAGAGAAGTGGCAGGTGGAATTTCATACAACGGAGTGTGAGGTGATGTATTTTGTCAGAAGGAATAGGAAGGTAATATAGACTTAATGACACAGTTCTAAAGATTGTGGAGGGACAGAGCGACCTGGGGGCTGCATATGCATTGATATTTGAAGTTGGCAGGACATATTAGGAGAGTGTTTAGCGAAGCATATCAGATCTTGGACTTCATCATTAGAGACAATGAATTCAAAAGGATACTGGATGGACACCCGAAGGAGATGATCTTGCAGGGATACGGGGACTGACTGGGAGAGTGGGACTGACTGGATTGTTCCACAGGGAGCGGGTACCGAGGGGCCGAATGGCCATCTTCTGTGCCATAAATGTATCTATCACTCTCTATGACTCTATGTTTGATATGTCTCCTACTCCTGCGTGGAAATATTCAGATACATGGAAGTTCAATGAAACTGTGACTTTAACAGCCACTGACAACTCCGTCCTCACCCTGGTGTGAGAAAGAACAAAAGAACAAAGGACATTACAGCACATGAACAGGCCCTTCGGCCCTCCAAGCCTGCGCCGATCCAGATCTTCTATCTAAACATTCGCCTATTTTCTAAGGTCTGTATCTCTTTGCTTCCTGCCCATTCATGTATCTGTCTAGATACATCTTAAAAGACGCTACCGTGCCCGCGTCTACCACCTCCGCTGGCAACGTGTTCCAGGCACCCGCCATCCTCTGCGTAAAGAACTTTCCATGCATATGCCCCCTAAACTTTTCCCCTCTCGCTTTGAACTCGTGACCCCTAGTAATTCAATCCCCCACTCTGGGAAAAAGCTTCTTGATATCCACGCTGTCTATAGCTCTCATGATTTTGTACACCTCAATCAGGTCCCCCCTCAACCTCCGTCTTTCTAATGAAAATAATCCTAATCTACTCAACCTCTCTTCATAGCTAGCGCCCTCCATACCAGGCAACATCCTGGTGAACCTCCTCTGCACCCTCTCCAAAGCATCTACGTCCTTTTGGTAATGTGGCGACCAGAACTGCACGCAGTGAGGCTCCAGTTCGTGTTGCAGGAGGTGACACAGCTCTGTGACCACCTCCTAATTGAATCAGAGTTACCTCACACACTGCTCCTGGGTTAGGTGTGCATAGGAAAAGTGCTCTTGGAAAACCCAGGGAGGGTAGGGCAGAGCCCCTTCCTCCTCTCACTTTACAGAGCTTCCCCTCTCTGCAGCCTCTTCTCCATTTGTTGGTCGTGTTACAGACCCAGGGACACTGTAACTACAGTCAAGAACAAATACCAAGTTACAGTACAGCACAGGAACAGACCATTCGGCCCTCCAAGCCTGCGCCGATCTTGATGCCTGCCTAAACTAACACCTTCTGCACTTCCGGGGCCCATATCCCTTTATTCCCTTCCGATTTATGCATTTGTCAAGATGTCTCTCAAACGTCGCTATCGTATTTGCTTCTAACACCTCCCACGGCAGCAAGTTCCAGGCACTCACCAACCTCAGTGTAAAAAATCTGCCTCGCAGATTCCCTCTAAACTTTGCCCCTCGCACCTTATACCTATGTCGCCTAGTAACTGACTCTTCCACCCTGGGAAAAAGCTTGTAACTAACCAAACTGTCCATTCCGCTCATAACTTTGTAAACCTCTATCATGTCGCCCCTCCACCTCCGTCGTTCCAGTGAAAATAATCCGAGTTTTTCCAACCTCTCCTCATAACTAATGCCCTCCAGACCAGGCAACATCCTGGTAAACCTCCTCTGTACCCTCTCCAAAGCCTCCACATCCTTCTGGTAGTGTGGCAGTCGGAATTGCACGCAAAATTCCAAGTGTGGCCTAAGTAAGGTTCCGTACAGCTGCAACATGACTTGCCAATTTTTATACTCTGTGCCTCGTCCGATGAAGGCAAGCATGCTGTATGCCTTCTTGAATACCTTATCCACCTGCGTTGCCACTTTCAGTGACCCGTGGACCTGTACGCCCAGATCTCTCTGCCTGTCAATACTCCTAAGGGTTCTGCCATTTACTGTATACCTCCCACCTGCATTAGACCTTCCAAAATGCATTACCTCACAGTTGTCCAGATTAAACTCCATCTGCCATTTCTCCGCCCAAGTCTCCAACCGATCTATATCCTGCTGTATCTTCTGACAATCCTCATTATTATCTGCAACTCCGCAAACTTACTAATCAGACCAGCTGCATTTTCCTCCGAATCATTTGCACATACTACAAACATCAAACGTCCCAGCACTGATCCCTGCGGAACACCACTAGTCACATCCCTCCATTCAGAAAAACACCCATCCACTGATACCCTCTGTCTTCTATGACCGAGCCACTTCTGTATCCATCTTGCCAGCTCACCTCTGATCCCGTGTGACTTCACCTTTTGTACCAGTCAGCCATGCGGGACCTTGTCAGAGGCTTTACTAAAGTCCATATAGATAACATCCAATGCCCTTCCCTCATCAATCATCTTCGTCACTTCCTCAAAAAACTGAATCAAATTAGTAAGACACGACCTCCCCTTCACAAAACCATGCTGTCTGTCGCTAATAAGTTCGTTTGTCTCCAAATGCGAGTAAATCCTGTCCCGAAGAATCCTCTCTAATAGTTTCCCTACCACTGACGTAAGGCTCACCGGCTTATTTTTCCCTGGATTATCCATGCCACCCTTCTTAAACAAAGGAACAACATTGGCTTTTCTCCAGTCCTCTGGGACCTCACCTGTAGCCAATGAGGATGCAAAGATTTCTGTCAAGGCCCCAGCAATTTCTTCCCTTCCCTCCCTCAGTATTCTAGGGTAGATACCATCAGGCCCTGGAGACTTATCTATCTTATTGCTTTGCGAGACACCCAACACCGGCTCCTTATTGATAATGAGATGACTGAGACTATCTGCACTCCCTTCCCTCGGCTCATCATCCACCAAGTCCTTCTCTTTGGTGAATACTGATGCAAAGTACTCATTTAGCACCTCGCCCATTTCCTCTGGCCCCACGCATAGATTCCCATCTCTGTCCTTGAATGGGCCGACCCTTTCCCTGGTTACCCTCTTGCTCTTTATAAATGTATAAAATGCCTTGGGATTTTCCTTAATCCTGTTTGCCAATCACTTCTCATCACCCCTTTTAGCCTTCCTGACTCCTTGCTTAAGTTACTTCCTACTGTCTTTATATTCCTCAAGTCTGTTCCTCGCCATCCAGCCCTTACAACTGCTTCCTTTTTCTTTTTGACGAGGCTCACAATATCCTGTGTTATCCAAGCTTTCCCGAAACTTGCCAAACTTGTCTTTCTTCCTCACAGGAACATGCTGGTCCTGGATTCTAATCAGCTGACGTTTGAAAGAGTCCCACATGTCAGATGTTGATTTACCCTCAAACAGCCGCCCCCATTCTAAATTCTTCAGATCCTGCCTAATTTTGTTATAATTAGCCTTCCCCCAATTTAGCACCTTCACCCGAGGACTACTCTTATCCTTATCCACAAGTACCTTAAAACTTATGGAATTATGGTCACTGTTCCGGGAATGCTCCCCCACTGAAACTTCGACCACCTGGCCGAGCTCATTCCCCAATAACAGGTCCAGAATGGCCCCATCCCTTGTTGGACTATATACATACTGTTTCAAGAAGACCTCCTGGATGTTCCTCACAAATTCTGCCCCATCCAAGCACCTAGCACTAAGCGAGTCCCAGTCAATATTGGGGAAGTTAAAATCACCCACCACGGCAACCCTGTTACCTTTACATCTTTCCTAAATCTGTCTACATATCTGCTCCTCTACCTCCTGCTGGCTGTTGGGAGGCCTGTAGTAAACCTCCAACACCGTGACTGCACCCTTCCTATTCCTGAGCTCCACCCATATTGACTCGCTGCATGACCCCTCTGATTTGTCCTCCCGCAGTACAGCTGTGTTATTCTCCTTAACCAGTAATGCAACTCCGTCACCCCTTTTACATCCCCCTCTATCCCGCCTGAAGCTTCTAAAGCCTGGAACATTTAGCTGCCAATCCTGCCCTTCCCTCAACCAAGTCTCTGCAATAGCAACAACATCATATTTCCAAGTACTAATCCAAGCTCTAAGTTCAGCTGCCTTACCTGTTATACTTCTCGCATTGAAACAAATGCATTTCAGAACACCAGTCCCGCTGTTCTCAGAAACATCTCCCTGCTTGCTTTTCCTCTTAGTCCTACTGGCCTTCTTTATTATGTCCTCCTCATTTATTTCACTAGCTGTCCTACTGCTATGGTTCCCACCCCCCTGCCACACTAGTTTAAACCCTCCCGAGTGACGCGGGCAAACCTTGCAGCAAGGATATTGGTGCCCCTCCAGTTTATATGTAACCCATCCTTCTTGTACAGGTCCCATCTGTCCCTGAAGAGAGCAAAATTGTCCAGATATCTGAAACCCTCCCTTCTACACCAGCTGCTCAGCCACGTGTTTAGCTGCACTATCTTCCTACTTCTAGCCTCACTGGCATGTGGCACAGGGAGTAAACCAGAGATTACAACCCTCGAGGTACTGTTTTTTAACTTTCCACCTAACTCCCTAAACACCCCCTGCAGGACCTCATCACTCTTCCTGCCTATGTCATTGGTACCGATGTGTACCACAACCTCTGGCTGTTCACCTTCTCCCCTTCAGAATGCCCCATGTCCGTTCAGAGACATCCTTGACCCTGGCACCAGGGAGGCAACATACCATCATGGAGTCTCTTTCATGTCCACAGAAGCGCCTATCTGTGCCCCTGACTATAGAATCCCCTATAACTATTGCTCTTCTGTGCTTTGTCCCTCCCTGCAGAACAACAGTGCCAGCCGTGGTGCCTCTGCTCTGGCTGCTGCTGTTTCCCCCTGATAGACCATACCTCGTCCAGAGTTGGGTCACCAAATCCTCTGTCCTCCCTGAATGTCTGCAGCAGCTCACAACACAACCTCCAGAAAACCATTCACAGCACCTCCACTAAATTTACAATAACAGAAGTAAGTCAAAAGCCCCTCACCTGTACGTTGGATGCCTGGTCCTTTTAAATAATACGAGAGGGGGTTCCTCATGCTGCTGAATATATGTTCAGCTGAGAGTGACTAACACATGCGATCAGTGGACATGTACAGACCAAGTTTCAAAGACGTACATCAAAGCTGCCGATATGGTATATTGACATCACATTCAAAACCATCCTCAGAGCAACAACACATACATGGTACGATTGAGCTAGAGCCCTGCCCAGCATGGGGCACTGTGCAGGCCGCACTAGAAGTGCCTGGCTGTGCAGTTCACATCTCTCTATTGATCCCAGCTTCTGTACCGTCAGCACCAGTAGTGCTGTGGAGTCTAAAATAGTGGCTCGGGACAGATACAGTGGGAAAGGGATTCACTTCAGAAGGAGAAATGAGAAAAGATTGAAGTCAAAACATTTTCAGGAATATGAGAATGGGCAGGAGAATGGGACTAATTGGAGGGGTGAGGCCATGGAGGGATTCAAACACAAGAATGACTATTTTAAAATTAAGGTGCTGCCAGACCAGGAGCCAATGTAGATCAGTGAGCACAGGGGTGATGGGTGATCGATTTGGTGTGCGTTAGGATACAGGCAGCAGAGATCCGGATGGGCTGTGGTTTATGGAGGTTTATAACTGGGAGGGTGACCAGGATAGAATTGGAATAGTCAAGTGTGGATTTAACAAAGGTACAGTTGAGGGTTTATGCAGCAGATTGGCTGAGACAGAGGTGGAGGTGGGGGATATTACAGAGGTGGCCATAGACAGGGTTGGTACTGGAGAGAATATGGAGATGGACTCAGCTCAGGTTTAAATAGAATACACCGATTGCAAACAGTCTGGTTCAGCCTCAGATATTGGACAGGGTGGTGTATTTGTTTCACAGATGGGGGATGGAGTTTGTGATGGAGACCAATGACACTGGCTTCAGTCTTCCCAAAATTTACATAACGGAACAGTATTTCAGTGAAACGGGGTTCACAGATGCCCTACCGGGAAATAGAGACAGCAACAGCAGTAAAGATGAGAGAGCAAATGTCAAGAAATCCAATAAAGTTGGCAATGGTTTATCGAGCTAATAGCTGGACATATTCACCAGGAATACAACGGCAGCAAAAAGTGCAGAGTAAATTACAGGAGCAGTAATGCTGTTAAACTTGGTTTATAGAATTAATAGCTAGATAGAGAGACTTACCAGGGACACCAATAATAGCCAGGATGGGATAGTAAATGTATTGAATAATCTTCAGTGCGAGACGGATCCGAGTGTTTAATGAGTAAAAATCATAATATGTAGAAAGGTAGTAAAGATCCGAGGATAAACTCCTGTCCATTGTTGTAACATTCCAATCTATTGTTCTCAGATTCTGACCAAGTGCTGCAACATTCCAATCTGTTGTTCTCAGATTCTGACCAAGTGTTGTTACATTCCAGTCATTTGTTCTCAGATTCTGATCTATCCTTTCTCTCTCTCTGGAGCCGCTGATCTCTGTTGTGGTTGTGCCGGGGTTGATGTTCCAGCTGAAACTATGGGACAACACTTGGGAGCCCCTTATTAATAGAAGATGGAAAACTTCCAGTGACACAATTAGGGTCCATGGAGACTGACATTAATTACAGTCACTGAACAAACAGATTCAGTTAACCCTTTTCAATACAGCACTTTTTGTACCACAATAAAGTAGATCATTTACCCAGTCTGGATGGGATGCATGAGGGTTGCTGAGGGATGGAATGGTGGAAGTAGTAGAATGTTATAATTTTCTATGAGATCCCTCTTCACTCTTCCGAATATAATCCTATCTCTCCTCATACGTCAGTCCCGGCATCCCAGGAATCAGTCTGATAAACCTTCATTGCACTCTCGCTATAGCAGGAACATCCTTTCTCGGAGAAGGAGACCAAAACTGCACACAATATCCAAGTGCGGCCTCACCAAAGCCCTGTATAATTGCAGCAAGACATCCCTGCTCCTGTACGAGAATCCTGACTCTATGAAGGCCAACATAACATTCGCCTTTTTCTACTGCCTGTTGCACCTGCATGCTTACCTTCAGTGACTGGTGTACGAGAACACCCAGGTCTCGTTGCATACTCCCCTCTCTCAGTTTATCGCCGTTCCGATAATAATCTGCCTTCCTGTTTTTGCTAACAAAGTGGATAACCTCTCATTTATTCACATTATACTGCATCTACCATGCAATAGCCCACTCACTCAACTTGTCCAAATCACCCTGAAGCCTCTCTGCATCCTCCTCACAACTCACCCTCCCACCCAGTTTTGTGTCTTCTGAAAATTTGGAGATATTACATTTAGTTCCCTCATCTAAATCATAAATATGGAGTGTGAATAGCTGGGGCCCCAGCACCGATCCCTGTGGTACCCCACTAATCACTGCCTGCCATTTGGAAAAAGATTCGTTTATCACTACTCTTTTTTTCCATCTGCCAACCAATGTTCTATCTATCGCAATACACTACCACTAATCCCATGCGCTTTAATTTTACTCACTAATCTCTTATGTGGGACTTTGTCGAAAGCCTTCTGAAAGTCCAAATAAAACATATTATCTGGATCCCCCTCATCCACTCTATTAGTTACATCTTCGAAGAATTCTAATAGATTTATCAAGCATGATTTCCCTTTCGTAAATCCATGCTGACTCTATCCGATTCTAACACTGTTCTTCAAGTGCTCTGCTATCAAATCTTTGATAATGGACTCTAGAATTTTCCCCACTACCGACGTCAGGCTGACTTGTCTATAATTCCCTGCTTTATTTCTACCTCCCTTTTTAAATGGTGGGGTTACATTAGCTGCCCTCCAATCAGCTGGAACTGTTCCAAAGTCTATAGAATCTTGAAAGATGACCACCAATGCATCCACGATTTCTAGGGTCACTTCCTTAAGTAATCTGGGATGTAGATTTTCAGGCCCTGAGGATTTATCGGCCTTCAATACCATCAACTTCCCCAACACAATTTCTCTACTAATACTGATTTCCTTCGGTTCCTTCCTCTCACTAAACCCTGTGTTCCCCAACATTTCTGGTAAGATATTTGTGCCATCCTTTGTGAAGACAGAATCAAAGTCTGCATTTAGTTGGTTAGCCATTTCTTTGTTTCCCATAATAAATTCCCATGTTTCTAACTGTAAGGACCTACATTTGTCTTAACCAATCCTTTCCTCTTCACACACCTACAGAAATCTTTACAGTCAGGATGTATGTTCCCTGCAAGCTTACTCGTGTACTTTATTTTCCCCTTATTAATCAATCCATTGGTCCTCCTTTGCTGAATTCTAAACTGCTCCCAATCCTCAGGTCTGTTGCTTCTTTCTGTCGAATGTATATGCCTCTTCCGTGAATCTAATACTATCTCTAATTTTCCTTGCAAGCCATGGTTTGGCTACGTTTCCCATTTTACTTTTGCGCCAGACAGGAGTAAACAATTGTTGCAGTTCATCAATGCACTGTTTGAATATTACCATTGCCAATCCACCATCATCCCTTGAAGTAACGTTTCCCAATCCATCATAGCCAACTCGTGCCTCATACCTTCATACTTTCCTTTATTAAGATTCACGACCCTCGTCTCAGAATCAACTACGTCACTATCCATCTTAGAGTCATAGATTCGTGCAGCATAGAAACAGGCCCTTCGGCCCACTGCGTCCATGCCGACCATAATGCCGATCTATACTGATTCCACGTGCCTGCATTAATTCCATATCCGTCTATGCTTTGCTCATTCAAATACCTGTCCAGTTGACTCTTAAATGTTGCTGCTGGTCCTGCCTCCACCACCTCCTCTGGCAGCTCATTCCAGATAAGCAATATTCTTTGTGTGAAAAATTTACCCTTTTAATCCCCTTTAAACCTACTCCCTTTCATCTTAAATCTATGCCCTCCAGTTTTAGTCACCCCTACCATGGGAAACAGACTCTGGCTACCTGCTCTGTCTATGCCTCTCATAATTTTATATACCTCCATCATGTCCCATCTCAGCCGTCTTTGCTCCAGTGAAAACAGACCCAGCCTACCCAATCTCTCATTATAACTCAAGCCCTCCAAACCAGGCAACATCCTTATGAATCTTTTCTGCACCCTCTCTAGCTTAATCACATCTTTCCTGTAGTGTTGCGACCAGAACTGCACACTGTACTCCAAATGCGGAATAACCAATGTTATGTACAACTGTAACATGACGTCCCTACTCTTGTACTCCATGCCGCAGTTGATGGAGACAAGCATGCCATGCACCTTCTTCACCACCCTGTCTACCTGTGTTGCCACATTCAGGGAACTAGCACTTGCACCCCAAGTTCTCTCTGCTCAACAACACTCCCCAGGCCCTGTCATTCACTGTATATGTCCTGCCCTGGTTTAATTTCCCAAAATGCATTACTTCGCACCTGTCTGCATTAAATTCCATTTGCCAATCCCTTGCCCACTTTCCAAGTTTATCTATATCCTGTTGTAACCTCAGACAAGCTTCTTCACTTTCTACTATTCCATCATTTTTTGTATCATCTGCAAACTTACCAATCATGCCCCCTACATTCACATCCAAGTCATTAATATATATGACAAACAAGAGAGGACCCAGAACCAATCCCTGCGGCACACCACTGGTCACCAGCCTCTAATCTGAAAAACAACCCCCCACTACCATCCGATCACCAAGCCAAATTTGTATCCAATTGGCTAGCACACCCTGGATCCCATGTGTATGAATCTTCTGGACCACTCGACCATGCGGGACCTTGTCAAAGGCCTTGTTAAAGTCCATGTAGAAAACGTCCATCGCCCTGCCCTCGACAATCCTTTTGGTCACCTCCTCAAAAAACGCAATCAAATTCCTGAGACATGATTCCCATGCACAAAGCCATGCTGACTATCTCTAATCAGACGTTGCCTTTCCAAATGCATATAAACCCTGTCTGTCAGAATCCCTTCCAATAACTTTCCCATCACTGATGGAAGGCTCACCGGCCTGTAGTTCCCTGGCTTATCACTGCTGCCCTTATTAAATAAAGGCACAACATTAGCTATCCTCCGGTCTTCCTGTACCTCTCCCATGGCTAACGATAATGTAGAAATCTCTGCTCGGGCTCCAGGAATATCCTTCCTTTCTTCCCATAGCATCCTAGGATACACCTGGTCAGGCCCTGGGGATTTATCTACCTTAATGCGCTTCAAAACCTCCAACACCGCCTCCTTTGCAATGTTCATATGCTCCAGGATATCGCTGTTCCCTCCCTTGAACTCAGTAGCTTCCATGTCATCTCCATGGTAAATAAAGACGAGAAGTATTCATTTAAGACCTCGCCCATTTCCCGTGGCTGCACAAGTAGATTATCACACTGATCCTTAAGGGGACCGACTCTCACCCTAGCTACCCTTTTACTCTTAATATACTTATAGAATATTTTAGGATTCTCCTTTAGCTTATCTGCCAGGGAAATCTCATGGCCCCTTTTCTCCCTCCTAATTTCTTTCTTGAGTGCACTCCTACATCCACTCTTTTCCTGGAGGGACTCGTTTGATCCCCAGCTGCCTATACCTGACATATGCCTCCTTCTTTGTCCTGACCAGACCCTCAACATCCCTCATCAAACAAGGTTCCCTAAACTTGCCAGCCTTGCCCTTCCATCTAACAGGAATATGCCGGCCCATAACTCTTCCTATCTCACTTTTAAAAGCCTCCCACTTGCCAGACGTCCCGTTACATGTACACAGCCCTTTCATTCAACTTTTGAGAGTTCCTGTCTGATGCTATCAAAATTAACCTTCCTCCAATTTAGGACTTCAACCTGAGGACCAGTCCTTCCTCTTCCATAACTATCTTGAAGCTAATAGAGTTATGGTCACTGGTCCCAAAGTGCTCCCTCACTGACACATCATCCACCTGCCCATCCTCATTTCCAAAGAGGAGGTCGAGTGTAGCCTTTTCTCTCGTAGGGCCATCCATATACTGTTTCATAAAACTATCCTGGACACACTTAACAAATTCTTGCCCATCTGATCCCTTAGCACCAAGGCAGTCCCAGTCAATATTAGGAAAGTTAAAATCACTAACTATTACAACCCTATAATTCCTACACCTATCTGTGATTTCCCTGCATATATGCTCCTCCAATTCCCTCTGACTATTGGGGGGCCTATAGTATAATCCCATCAAAGAGATCACCACTTGCTTATTTCTAAGCTCCACTCATTTGGCCTCACTGGACTTTCCCCGCGGGATATCCTCTCTAACTACTGCCGTGATGTGCTCCCTAATCAATTGTGCAACTCCCCATCCTCTCTTCCCTCCAACTGAAGCATCGGGACACCATAACATTGAGCCGCCAGTCTTGCCTATCCCTCAACCACGTTTCTGTAATAGCTATAATATCACAATCCCATGTACTGATCCATGCTCTGAGTTCATCTGCCTTAGCTGTAAGGCCTCTTGCATTAAAGTAGTTTAGTTTAGAGATACAGCACTGAAACAGGCCCTTCGGCCCACCGAGTCTGTGCCGACCATCAACCACACATTCATACTAATCCTACACTAATCCCATATTCCTATCACATCCCCACCTGTCCCTATATATTTCCCTACCACCTACCTATACTAGGGGCAATTTATAATGGCCAATTAACCTATCAACGTGCAAGTCTTTGGCATGTGGGAGGAAACCGGAGCACCCGGAGGAAACCCACGCAGACACAGGGAGAACTTGCAAACTCCGCACAGGCAGTACCCAGAATCGAACCCGGGTCCCTGGAGCTGTGAGGCTGCGGTGCTAACCACTTGCAGTTTAGTCGACCAGACCTTCCACGCTCCCTGTCAGGCCACTGCCAGGCCCGCCTACTGGACTTGCTTGCATTAACCTCTACATTTACCTTAACTATGTCATCGGAGAGACTACTACTTTGAGTCCCACCTCTCTGCAAGACTAATTTAAACCCTCCCGAGTCGTACTAACAAACCTCCCCGCAAGGATATTGGTCCCCTTCCAGTTTAGATGCAATCCGACCCTCTTCAACAGGTCACCTCTGCACCAGAAGAGATCCCAATGATCCAAGTAGCTGAAGCCCTCCCGCCTACACCAGCTCTTCAGCCACACTTTCATTTCCTTAATCCTCCTATTCCTATCCTCACTAGCACGTGGCACAGGGAGTAATCCTGAGATTCTTCTTCCTCTTTGTCTTTGGCCTCCTTACCTCGAGAGACAATGGGTAAGCGCCTGGAGGTGGTCAGTGGTTTGTGCAGCAGCGCCTGGAGTGGCTAAAAAGGCCAATTCTCGAGTGACAGGCTCTCGCACAGGTGCTGCAGAAAAATTTGTCTGTCGGGGCTGTTACATAGTTGGCTCTCCCCTTGCGCTTCTGCCTTTTTTCCTGCCAACTGTGAAGTCTCTTCGACTCGCCACATTTTAGCCCCTCCTTTATGGCTGCCCGCCAGCTCTGGCGATCGCTGGCAACTGACTCCCACGACTTGTGATCAATGTCACAGGACTTTATGTCGCATTTGCAGACGTCTTTAAAGCAGAGACATGGACGGCCGGTGGGTCTGATACCAGTGGCGAGCTCGCTGTACAAAGTGTCTTTGGGGATCCTGCCATCTTCCATGCGGCTCACATGGCCAAACCATCTCAAGCGCCGCTAACTCAGTAGTGTGTATAAGCTGGGGATGTTGGCCGCCTCGAGGACTTCTGTGTTGGAGATACGGTCCTGCCACCTGATGCCAAGTATTCTCCGGAGGCAGTGAAGATGGACTGAATTGAGACGTCGCTCTTGGCTAACATACGTTGTCCAGGCCTCGCTGCCATAGAGCAAGGTACTGAGGACACAGGCTTGATATACTCGGACTTTTGTGTTCCGTGTCAGTGCGCCATTTTGCCACACTCTCTTGGCCAGTTTGGACATAGCAGTCGAAGCCTTTCCCGTGCGCTTGTTGATTTCTGCATCTAGAGACAGGTAACTGGTGACAGTTGAGCCTAGGTAGGTGAACTCTTGAACCACTTCCAGAGCGTGGCCGCCGATATTGATGGATGGAGGATTTCTGACATCCTGTCCCATGATGTTCATTTTCTTGAGGCTGATGGTTAGGCCAAATCCTGAGATTACCCCTAGAGGTTCTACTTTTTAACCTTCTGCCTAACTCCCTATATTCACTTTGCAGGACCTTAGCTCTCTTCCTGTCTATGTCGTTAGCACCAATATGGACCACGACCTCTGGCTGCTCACTCTCTCCTTTCAGAATTTCCTGCAGCCACTCCGAGACATCCTTGACCCTCGCAGCAGGGAGGCAACATACCATCCTGATGCCTCTTTTGCGGCCACAGAAACGCCTACCTGCACCCCTTACGATAGAATTTCCTATCACGATAGCTCTTACACCCCTTTTCCTGTCCTGCTGTGCGGCAGAGCCCTCTGTGGTCCCATGGGCCTGGCTGTTGCTGCTTTCCCCTGGGAGGTCATCCCCCCCAACAGTATCCAAAGCGGTCTATCTGTTTGAGAGGTGGTGGCCACAGGGGACTCCTGCACTACCTGCCTGTGCCTACTACTCTGTCTGGTGGTCACACATCCCTTTTCTGCCTGTGCAGCTATTATCTGCGGTGTGACCACCTCGCTAAACATGTTATCCACGACGTCCTCAGCACTATGGATGCTCCACAGTGAATTCTCCTGCAGCTCCATCTCCATAATGCGGGTCGCCAGTAGTTGCAGATGGCCCCACTTCCTGCACACATGCCCACTAGGGATACTGGAAGCATCCCTGATTTCCCACAAAGGGCAGGAGGAGCAGATCACGGGGCTGAGCTCTCCTGTCATGACCAACCCTTAGATTAATTAGTTACACCATTAATTTAAAAAAAATACTAATTACATGAGGGGCCTTTTTCTACCCACTTCAATCTAAGATTCTTAATAAACTACACTAAATTAAAAAAAGAAACACTTCAGTAGTACTCACCTTATCACCAGAGTTCTTTTCCCACAAAAATAAACTTTTCACTTTTTTAAAGATATCTACATGCACTAATAGCTGCTACTCACCCAACCAATCAGCTTGCAGCTCTCCTCTGACGTCACTGTTGGCTTTCTTCATGACATATTCTATTATATTATGGTCGCTCATCCTCAAGGGATTTCACAAAACTAGATTGTCAATTATTCCTCTCTCTTCACACAATACCCAGTCTGGGATGGCCTGTTCTCTAGTTGGTTCCTCATCATATTGGTCCAGAAAACCATCCCGAATACACTCCAGTAATTCCTCCTCGACGTTATTGTGACAAATTTGATTTGACCAATCTATATGCAGATTTAAGTCACCCATAATTACAGATGTTGCTTTATCGCATGCATCTCTAATTTCCTGTTTAAGACCATTCCCACATCACCACCACAGTTTGGGGGTCTATATATAACCCCCACTAACGTTTTTTGCCCCTTAGTGTTTCTCAGCTCTACCCATACAGACTCCACATCATCAGCTCTCATATCCTTCCTCACTATTGTATTACTTTCCTTTTTAACCAGAAATGCAACTCCACCGCGGGTGGAAATAAGCCATTTTACTGATGGTGTGAATATTTGGTCAGAAGCTCATCGCAAAGCATCTCAAGGTTAACTATGTAACAAAGTGTGTGAACAGTTTGGCTTTTCGTCTCAAACATTTACAAAGGAGAGGGATGGAGTATGTAGCTAGGAAATATTTGAAGCAGAGACAGAAAACAATGTCTTCAATCTTCTCAATATTTAATTGGCATTGCAGATGTGTGAGGTAATACATTTTGAAAGGAGGAATGAGGAGAGACAATACAAGTTAAATGGTATAACTATAAAGGTGGTGAAATAACAGAGACACCTGGAGTATTTGTACACAAATCTTTGTAGCCAAACCGTTAATAAATATATGGGATCCTCGGTTTTACAAATAGAAGCAAAAAAAGCAAAAGCAAGGACATTATGTGAAACATATAAAATACTAGTTCAGCTGCATCTGAAGTCTTGTGTCGAATACTGGGAACCACACTTTAGGAAGGACATGAAGCCTTCGGAGAGGGTACAGAACTGTTTTACTAGATTTTGTCCAGGCATGAGGGATTACAGTTGTGTAGCTGGGGTTGTTCTGCTTAGAGCAGGGAACTTTCAGAGGATATTTGATTGAGGTGTTTATCATTAGGAAGGGTTTAGATAAATTAAATAAAGAGAAACTGTTTCCAATGTCCAAGGGACCGGTAATCAGAGACACAGATTTAAGGCGATTGGTAAAAGAAGCTGACATGAGGATTTTTGTTTCTGAGTGGTTTGGATTTGGGATGCACTGTCTGATAGGCTGATGGATACAGATTCTATAGTCTATCCCAAAAGGGAATTGGATAAATATCTGAAGAAGAAAAAATGTTCGGATATAGTGAAAGAGTCAGGGAGTGGGACTAACTGGATTGTTCTTTGAAAGGGTTCAGCACTGACTTGATGGGCCGAATGACATCATTCAGGGCTGTGCTATTCTATGATTCTATGATTGTTCCAGCCTGTACTTTCCCAATATTCCTATCCTTTCAGCAGCTGTTTGATAAATTACCACACAACAGCCGTGTTACCAAATTAGAAACACAAGGGATTGAAGGACCAATGTCAGCAGTGGCTCAGTTTGTCGCTCTCTCCCTTTTCAATCACAAGCATCTAGGATCAAGTGTCACTGCAGGACTTGATCACAAGAATCAAGGCTGACACTGCAGTGCAGTACTGAGGGAGTGTTTCACTGTCAGAGGTACCGCCTTATCAATGAAAAGGTAAAGCCAGGCCCCGTGTTGCCCACTCAGGTGGATGTAAAGATCCCATGGAATTATTTTGAAGGTCAGGGGAATTATTCCCAATGCCCTGGTCAACATTTACCCCTCAATTCAACATCACAAAAACAGATCTGATCATGATCACACTGCTACTTGTGGGATCTTGCTGTGCGGGAATTGACTTTGTTTTTCCTGCATTTACAAGAATGACTAAACGTTAAAAACTACTCGTTGGTTGTAAATCGCTTTGGGACATGCAGTGATCATGAAGGCGTTACATAAATGGAAGTCCTTTTTTTATTTTCAATGTCAGCATGCAGGAAATTAGGTCAGTGACAGAAAGCAGACAGTAGTCGAGAATGGTTGTTGATCAGTCTGGAGGGAAGTACACAGTGGGGTTCCGCAGGGTTACTGTTGGAATCACTGTTGCTGTATGTTAATGCAATGGGCTTGTGTACAGAGAGGATAATGTCAAAGTTTTCAGAGGGCTGGAAACTCAGAAATGTTAATAAACAGTCTGAAGGATAGTAACAGACTTCAGGAAGACAGAGACTGACTGGTGAAATGGACAGGAACATGGCAGATGTAATTTAACACAGTGAAGTGTGAAGTGAGACATTTGGGTAGGAAATATGAGGTGAAACAATATAAACTCAATGGTACCATTATAAAGCGGATGAAGGATTAGAGAGAAGTGGCGTGTACACACACAGATCTTAGAAGGTAAGATGTAGTGTCTTTGGTGTTAGAGAGAGAGATACAGAGTAATAAAACTCTGGAGGAAATGCTAATGTTTATACATCATTGGTTAGATCCCAGCTGGAGAATTGTGTCCAATTCTGATCACCACGGTTTGGTATGGATGTCAAGGACTTAGTGAAGATACTGAGGTGATTTTCTGGAATGGTACCAGGGATCTGGGAATTCATTTACGTTGAGAAATTTGAAAAGCTGGGATTGTTCGCTTTAGAGCACTGACGGGTAAGGGGAGATTTAATATAGAATTCAAAATCATGAGGGGTTTTGATAGGGTAATTAATGTGAAACTGTTTCCAGTGTCAGAAAGTTCAGTATTCAGAAGACACAGATTGAAGGTAATTGACAAAGAACCAGAGGTGAAATGAGGAGAATTTTCTTCCACAGCAAGTTGTTTTGATCTGGAATTCATTGCCAGAAAACATGATGGAAGCAGATTCAATAATATCTTTCAACCTCTCACACTGCTCAATGTACCACACCCCCATCACTCACCCATCAGCTGTCCCTAACACTCAGGACTCACACATAACATTCACATACTCCACCTCACCCTCACACACCTTCCACTGATACCAGCCTCACACCCACATCTCACTGTCTCCACATACCTCCAGCTATTGAGCTATGGAAGGCACATCACACAAACACTGTGAAACACAATTACTGATATTCCACCCCCTCTCTTACAGGACAAGGTGGCCCATAATCACAGGGGGCAGATGTGAACTGGTGGGGGCCAGGCATATCTTCATCCCCTGAGCCTGAGGGAGGAGATGGTTCTCCACATCATGGGACTGGCTGTCACAGAGCCCGTGGTATCCGGCCTCGCCGACAACATTCAGGCTGTTGCTATGTTCCTGCCTTATGTCCCTTCTTAACTCCCACCTCCCCCTCATCCTGCTGTCTGGGATGATGTCCAAGCTGCAGATGGGACCATGGACCTCCTGCTTTCCATCCCACCCCCAATCCCACACCCCAACCTTCCAATTCTGATTTATACTTTCCAACGATAACTGAAAACTGTCAGCTTCCCAGTCACAGCATCTCCAGGAGACAGAGAGAGAGCAGCAGCACAGCACTGATGGTGAAGCCCCATCACTTGGTCTGATACTCACAGACAACAGATCAAACACTTACACTGTGTGTGCTTTAGAGGCTGGTAAAGAGTCAGAATCTACACGTGGTGAGTCACCGAGCACGAGTGAGCTGCCGCCAGGCCAGGGGGAAAGGATAGTTCATGTATCAGATGACCGGAGGGCAATGTCACAAACGAGTTATAATACACAGGACTCAGATATGAACTTTGCTGGAGCAGCATACAGGAGAATGCTGATGGATATGGACACAGAGATACTTTGTCCATTGACAGGCCTGTCAGACAGTCTGTTGCCACTATCAAATAACATGGAGGAGTCCAGCTCAAACATGGCACAGGACATTGCACAGAGCTTGAAGCCCATTTTTTCCCCTGTGGAAGTGGTCACTAACTCCATGACAGCACTAGCGGACCCAGCTGTGATACAATTGTTGGTGACCATTGTCTCAGCTTCCACTGCAGCACAGACGGCATGCTGCCCATGACGTGGTGGTGCAGTCTGAATCCGTGCCCTCAAGGCCCTGTGCTGCTCGAGGACGTCCTGCAAGGCCATCTGCAGTCTCCCGCAGTGAAAGTCAGCAGCCTTCCACCATCCATGCTGCAGTCACTGGGGAAACACTGTGTAGGAGCACGAGGCAAGTCGAGGGATCCACAAGACAGGCACTAAGGGAATATTCAAGGGTGAATAGTTCAGCTTTGCTTGTATAATTGGATGTGTTATTGGATAAAGATGTCAATGAAAAGGTTTTTGTTGGTGTTCTTTTATTGCTGGACACTGTGATGGTGCGTCTCAGTTGGGTGTAATGGGGGAGAATGGAGGATCCATGGTGGCAAAGGGAAGTTGTCCTGTGGGAACCGAAATTCTAGCAGGGTCTCTCCGACAGCCTGCCCGGTTCAAAGGCATCCAGGAAATATCCTCCCTCACTCCTCCTCCTGAGGTAGCCTCCGGATTACTGGTGCCAATGCCTGTGTCCTCATGATGGTGATGATATGGAGGATGCAGCAGAACACCATGAACTTGGACACCTGCTCCAGTGAGTACTGGAGGGCTCCCCCCGAGCGGTTCAGACATCGGAAGCATTGCTTCATCACACCGATGGTCTGTTCCACCATGTTCCTGGTGACTCCATTGCTCACGTTATACACGGGTTATTTTCATGCGGCTGGTTGGCATTGATGCTGGGGGTTGAATTAGGAGTGATGTACAGAGTGAGGTAGGCATTGTCTCCGAGGAGCCACATTCTGGTTCTGCATAGCTTCATAGCTATCGCCCTCCATACCAGGCAACATCCTGGTGAACCTCCTCTGCACCCTCTCCAAAGCATCCACATCCTTTTGGAAATGTGGCGACCAGAACTGCACGCAGTATTCCAAATGTGGCCGAACCAAAGTCTTATGCAACTGTAACATGACCTGTCAACTCTTGTACTCAATACCCCGTCCGATGAAGGAAAGCATGCCATATGCCTTCTTGACCACTCTATTGACCTGCGTTGCCACCTTCAGGGAACAATGGACCTGAACAGCCAAATCTCTCTGTACATCAATTTTCCCCAGGACTTTTCCATTTACTGTATAGTTCACTCTTGAATTGGATCTTCCAAAATGCATCACCTCGCATTTGCCCTGATTGAACTCCATCTGCCATTTCTCTGCCCAACTCTCTAATCTATCTATATTCTGCTGTATTCTCTCAAAGTCCCCTTCACTATCTGCTACTCCACCAATCTTAGTGTCGTCTGCAAACTTGCTAATCAGACCACCTATACTTTCCTCCAAATCATTTATGTATATCACAAACAACAGTGGTCCCAGCACGGATCCCTGTGGAACACCACTGGTCACACGTCTCCATTTTGAGAAACTCCCTTCCACTGCTACTCTCTGTCTCCTGTTGCCCAACCAGTTCTTTATCCATCTAGCTCGCACACCTTGGACCCCATGCGCCTTCACTTTCTCCATCAGCCCACCATGGGGAACCTTATCAAACGCCTTACTGAAGTCCACCTATATGACATCTACAGCCCTTTCCTCATCAATCAACTTTGTCACTTCCTCAAAGAATTCTATTAAGTTGGTAAGACATGATCTTCCCTGCACAAAACCATGTTGCCTATCACTGATAAGCCCATTTTCTTCCAGATGGGAATAGATCCTATCCCTCAGTATCTTATCCAGCTGCTTCCCTACCACAGACGTCAGGCTCACCGGTCTATAATTACCTGGATTTTCCCTGCTGCCCTTCTTAAGCAAGGGGACAACATTAGCAATTCTCCAGTCCTCCGGGACCTCACCCGTGTTTAAGGATGTCGCAAAAATATCTGTTAAGTCCCCAACTATTTCCTCTCTCGCTTCCCACAGAAACCTGGGATAGATCCCATCCGGACCTGGGGACTTGTCCACCTTAATGCCTTTTAGAATACCCAACACTTCCTCCCTCCTTATGCCGACTTGACCTAGAGTAATCAAACATCTGTTCCTAACCTCAACATCCGTCATGTCCCTGTCCTCGGTGAATACCGATGCAAAGTACTCGTTTAGAATCTCACCCATTTTCTCTGACTCCACGCATAACTTTCCTCCTTTGTCCTTGAGTGGGCCAATCCTTTCTCTAGTTACCCTCTTGCTCCTTATATATGAATAAAAGGCTTTGGGATTTTCATTAACCCTGTTTACTAAAGATATTTCATGACCCCTTTTAGCCCTCTTAATTCCTCGTTTCACAATGCGCCGACAATCCCGATATTCTTCCAAAGCTTCGTCTTTCTTCAGCCGCCTAGACCTTATGTATGCTTCCTTTTTCCTCTTAGTTAGTCTCACAATTTCACCTGTCATCCATGGTTCCCTAATCTTGCCATTTCTATCCCTCATTTTCACAGGAACATGTCTCTCCTGCACGCTAATCCACATCTCTTCAAAAGCCTCCCACATATCAAAAGTGGATTTACCTTCAAACAGCTGCTCCCAATTGACATTCCCCAGCTCCTGCCGAATTTTGGTATAGTTGGCCTTCCCCCAATTTAGCACTCTTCCTTTAGGACCACTCTCGTCTTTGTCCATGAGTATTCTAAAACTTACGGAATTGTGATCACTATTCCCAAAGTAGTCCCCTACTGAAACGTCAACCACCTGGCCTGTCTCATTTCCCAACACCAGGTCCAGTATGGCCCCTTCCCGAGTTGGACTATTTACATCCTGCTCTAAAAAACCCTCCTGGATGCTCCTTACAAATTCTGCTCCATCTAGACCTCTAACATTAAGTGAATCCCAGTCAATGTTGCGGTCATTTCAGAGACATGGGTTGAGCAGGGACAGGAATGGATGTTGTGGGTTCCGGGATTTAGATGTTTCACTAAGAACAGAGAAGATGGGAAAAGAGGGGGGGGATGTGGCATTGTTAATCAAGGAAAGTATTACAGCGGCAGAAAGGACGTTTGAGGACTCGTCTACTGAGGTAGTATGGGCCGAGGTTAGAAACAGGAGAGGAGAGGTCACCCTGTTGGGAGTTTTCGACAGACCTCCAAATAGTTCCAGAGATGTAGAGGAAAGGATACCAAAGATGATTCTTGACAGGAGCGACAGTAACAGGGTAGTGGTTATGGGGGACTTTATCTTTTCAAATATTGACTGGAAATACTATAGTTCGAGTACTTTAGATGGGTCTGTTTTTGTCCCGTGTGTGCAGGAGGGTTTTCTGACACAGTATGTCGACGGGCCAACCAGGGGCGATGCCACATTGGATTTGGTACTGGGTAATGAACCCGGCCAGGTGTTAGATTTAGAAGTTGGTGAGCACTTTGGTGATAGTGATCACAATTCGGTTAGTTTTACCTTAGCGATGGGCAGGGACAGGGATATACAGCAGGGCAAGAATTATAGCTGGGGGAAAGGAAATTATGATGCGATTAGGCAAGATTTAGGATGCGTAGGATGGGGAAGGAAACTGCAGGGGATGGGCACAATCGAAATGTGGAGCTTATTCAAGGAGCAGCTACTGCGTGTCCTTGATAAGTATGTACCTGTCAGGCAGGGAGGAAGTTGTCGAGCGAGGGAGCCGTGGTTTACTAAAGAAGTTGAAGAGATTGTCAAGAGGAAGAAGAAGGCTTATGTTAGGATGAGACGTGAAGGCTCAGTTCGGGCGCTTGAGAGTTACAAGCTAGCCAGGAAGGATCTAAAGGGAGAGATAAGAAGAGCAAGGAGAGGACACGAGAAGTCATTGGCGGATAGAATCAAAGAAAACCCTAAGGCTTTCAATAGGTATATCAGGAATAAAAGAATGACTAGAGATAGGTTAGGGCCAATCAAGGATAGTAGTGGGAAGTTGTGTGTGGAATCGGAGGAGATAGGGGAAGTGTTAAATGAATATTTTTCGTCAGCATTTACAGTGGAGAAAGAAAATGTTGTCGAGGAGAATACTGAGATACAGACTACCAGGCTAGATGGGATTGAGGTTCACAAGGAGGAGGTGTTAGCAATTTTGGAAAGTGTGAAAATAGATAAGTCCCCTGGGCCAGATGGGATTTATCCTGGGATTCTCTGGGAAGCCAGGGAGGAGATTGCAGAGCCTTTGTCCTTGATTTTTATGTCGTCATTGTCGACAGGAATCGTGCCGGAAGACTGGAGGATAGCAAATGTTGTCCCCTTGTTCAAGAAGGGGAGTAGAGACAGCCCTGGTAATTATAGACCTGTGAGCCTTACTTCGGTTGTGGGTAAAATGTTGGAAAAGGTTATAAGAGATAGGATTTATAATCATCTTGAAAATAATAAGTTCATTAGAGATAGTCAGCACGGTTTTGTGAAGGGTAGGTCGTGCCTCACAAACCTTATTGAGTTTTTTGACAAGGTGACCAAACAGGTGGATGAAGGTAAAGCCGTGGATGTGGTGTATATGGATTTCAGTAAGGCGTTTGATAAAGTTCCCCACGGTAGGCTATGGCAGAAAATACAGAAGTATGGGATTGAAGGTGAATTAGTGCTTTGGATCAGAACTTGGCTAGCTGAAAGAAGACAGGGGGTGGTGTTTGATGGTAAATGTTCATCCTGGAGTGTAGTTTCTAGTGGTGTACCGCAAGGATCTGTTTTGGGGCCACTGCTGTTTGTCATTTTTATAAATGACATGCATGAGGGTGTAGAAGGGTGGGTTGGTAAATTTGCGGATGACACGAAGGTCGGTGGAGTTGTGGATAGTGCCGAAGGATGTTGTCGGGTACAGAGGGACATAGATAGGCTGCAGAGCTGGGCTGAGAGATGGCAAATGGAGTTTAATGCGGAAAAGTGTGAGGTGATTCACTTCGGAAGGAGTAACAGGATTTCAGAATACTGGGCTAATGGGAAGATTCTTGGTAGTGTAGATGAGCAGAGAGATCTTGGTGTCGAGGTACATAAATCCCTGAAAGTTGCCACCCAGGTTAATAGAGCTGTTAAGAAGCCATATGGTGTGTTTGCTTTTATTAGTAGGGGGATCAAGTTTAGGAGCCACGAGGTCATGCTGCAGCTGTACAGAACTCTGGTGCGGCCGCACCTGGAGTATTGCGTGCAGGTCTGCTCACCGCATTATAGGAAGGACGTGGAAGCTTTGGAAAAGGTGCAGAGGAGATTTACTAGGATGTTGCCTGGTATGGAGGGAAGGTCTTCCGAGGAAAGGCTGAGGGACTTGAGGTTGTTTTCGTTAGAGAGAAAGGGGAGAAGAGGTGACTTAATAGAGACATATAAGATAATCAGAGGGTTAGATAGGGTGGATAGTGAGAGCCTTTTTCCTCGGATGGTGATGGCAAATACGAGGGGACATAGCTTTAAGTTGAGGGGTGATAGATGTAGGACAGATGTCAGAGGTAGTTTCTTTACTCAGAGAGTAGTAGGGGCGTGGAACGCCCTGCCTGCAACAGTAGTATACTCGCCAACTTTAAGGGCATTTAAGTGGTCATTGGATAGACATATGGATGAAAATGGAATAGTGTAGGTCAGATGGTTTCACAGGTCGGCGCAACATCGAGGGCTGAAGGGCCTGTACTGCGCTGTTATGTTCTATGTTCTAAAATTAAAATCTCCTATCACCACCACCCTGTTGCTCCTACAGCTTTCCATAATCTGTTTACATATTTGTACCTCTATCTCACGCTCACTGTTGGGAGGCCTGTCGTACAGCCCCAACATTGTTACCGCACCCTTCCTGTTTCTGAGTTCTGCCCATATTGCCTCACAGCTCGAGTCCTCCATAGTGCCTTCCTTCATCACAGCTGTGATATCCTCTTTGACCAGTAATGCATCTCCTCCACCCCTTTTACCTCCCTCTCTATCACGCCTGAAGCATCGGTATCCTGGGATATTTAGTTGCCAATCATGCCCTTCCCTTAACCAAGTCTCAGTAATAGCAATAACATCATACTCCCAGGTACTAATCCAGGCCCTAAGTTCATCTTCCTTACCTACTACACTTCTTGCATTAAAACAAATACACCTCAGACCACCAGTCCCTTTGCTTACATCATCTGCTCCCTGCCTACTCTTTCCCTTAGTCACGCTGACTTCATTATCTCGTTCCTTACAGGCTTTCGTTAATACATCCTAACTCTCCACTGACCTCATTTGGTTCCCATCCAGAGCTTTCCCTCTCTGCAGCCTCTGCTCCATTTGTTGATCATGTTGCAGACCCAGAGACACTGTAACTACAGTCCCGATACCTCGTCTAGAGTTGGAACACTAAATCCTCTGTCCTCCCTGAATGTCTGCAGGAGCTCACAACACAAACTCCAGAAAACCATCCACAGCACCTCCACTAACTTTACAATAGCAGAAGTAAGTCAAAAGCCCCTCACCTGCAAGTTGGATGCTCGGTCCTTTTAAATAACCCCAGAGGGGATTCCTTGTGCCAGCTGAATGGATGCTTAACTGAGAGTGACTAACACAGGCGGTCAGTGAACATGCATAGGCCAAGTTTCCAAGCTGCTGGAACAGGTTGTTCAGATGCCATCCAGACCCCTGTTCAGTCTACCGGTCCATGCAGGGTTTCTCTTGGACTCGTGCCCTGTCCAGCATGAGAACTGTGTCGGCCACACCAGAACTGCCCATCAGTGTGGATTCCACTGCACCAGCACCAGTGATAGTACTGAGACGAAATCAGAGTCAGAGACAGATCCATAGCTAATGAAATTCACTTCAAAACGAGAAATGACAAACACTTCAAATAGAACAAATGGAAGGAATATGGGAAACCGACAGGGGAATAGGGATAATTGGAAGGTTGAGGCAATTTAGAGCTTTTAATGCAAGTATGATTATATTAAAATTGTGGCATTGCCAGACTGGGAGGTAGGTTATGTGAGTGAGTACAGGGGTGATGGGTGATCTGGACTGGGTGTGAGTTGTGATGCAGCCAGTAGATTTCTGAATGAGCTGCAGTTTATCGAGCTTTGTTATTGTGAGCATGACCAGGAAGACATTGGTATCATCAAGTGTGGATCTACGAAAGGCACGGCTGAGGGTTTATAAGTAGATGAACTGAAGGAGATGTGGAAATGAACAAAATTATAAAGGTGGCTGTCGGCAGGGTTAGTGATCGACAGGATATTGAATTGGAACTTAGCTTAGGATGAAAGGAATCGCTGACGTTGTGAAGAGTCTGGTTTGTTCTCAGACATTGGGCAGGGAGTGTGATAGAGTCGGTGGACAGGGACAGAATTTGTGACAGAAACCGATGGCAGTTGATTTAGTATTCCCAATATTTAAATAAAAGGAACAGCAATTCAGTGAAACATGATCTATAGTTCTAATAGCTGGATAGAGAGGTTTACCAGGAACAATAATATTCGCAAGAAGGGCAGAGTAATTGACAAGAACAGTACTGAAGTTAATCATCGGTTATAACATTAATAGCTGGGTAGAGAGAGATTTACCAGGGACACCAACAATGAGGACTGGATAGTAAATCGTTTGAATAGACAAAAGCGCGAAATAGATCCGATATTGTAAAGAAAGCCGATGATAATTTGTAGAAAGATAGTCAGACACCCACGAGAAACTCCTCTCCATTGTTGTTACATTCCAATCGATTGTTCTCAGATTCTGACCCATTGTTGTAACATTCCAATCGATTGTTCTCAGATTCTGATCTATCTTCTCCCTCTCTCTGGAGCCACTTATCCCTGTCAGTGCCGGTGAGAGGGGTGGGGATGGGCGTGGTGATACTATGGGATAACACATTGGAAGGTGTCCTGTATTAATAGAAGTGGGAAACCCTCCAATGACACAATTAGGGTCCATGGAGACTTACATTAATTACAGTCACTGAACAAACAAGTTCAGTCAACACCTTTCAATCCAACACTTTCGGTACCGCAATAAACAATTATCCAGTCTAGATGGGATGTATGAGGGTTGCTGAGGGAAGGAATGTTGGAAATAGCGGAGCCACTGGCCCGAATCGTCCAATCCTCCTTGGATATGGCAGTGATGACAGAGGACTGAAGTGTTGCAAATTCTACACCCTGTTCAAAACAGTAGAGATAGGCTACACCCTAGAACTACTGACCCATCAGTCTAACCTCACTGAAATGTTGGAGAAGCTTGTAGCGTCTGTAATCTGGGACAAGATAATTGTGGTTTGAATAGCATGAGTTTATAAATGACAAGAAGGTCCACCAGATATGTTCGTGGCAAATCATGTCTGACTAACTTGATCAAATTCTTTGATGAAGTAATGGAGAGTGTTGCTGCGGATACCGTGGTCGCTACTTTGCATATGAACAATCAAAAGTCGTGGAATCAAATGCCATTTAATAGATTTGTTAGGAAGTCTGAACCACATGGATTCAAGAGGCAATGACAGTGTGGATATGACATTGGCTAAGGGACAGAATACAGAGGGGAGTCGTGATCTATTGTTGCTCAGACAGTGAAGAGGATTATACAGTGATGCTCCCCAATGGTCGGTATTCAGGCCATTGTTCTTTTATAAAAACATGCATAAACATATATCTGCGTATTGTGTTTGTGTGTAACATTTACCTATATATAAAAGGCATAATTTCAATGTTCTCAGGTGACAGAAACTCGGAAATGTAAAAAAATAAGGATGATATCAGAGGGATTCAGGGAGAGAGATGACATGACGAAATGAGGCAGATGAAATTTAGTGCAGACATGGGCAAAGGGAGGAAGAATGAGGTGAGGCAATGTAAATGAAATGGGGCAGTTTTAAATTGGATGCATGAACAGATGTCTTTGAATGTAGCAGAACAAGTCGATAAAATTACTAAATACACATCCAGGATATCGAGCTTTATAAATAGAGGCATAGCGTGCAAAAGTAAGGAAGTTAACTGAAACTTTGTAAATTACTGGTTAGTTCTCAGTTGAGGAATTGTGTCCAATTCTGAGTATTACTTATTAGAAAGGATGTCAGAACCTTGGAGAAGGTGCAGAGGATATTTACTGGAATGGTCCAGGAATGAGGGAATTCATGTTCACGGGGAGACTTCAGAAACAGGAATTAGAGCAGATCAGGTCAAGGGAGAATTTACTAGAACAGATCACAATTATGTGTGGTTTTGATAGAGTAAGGGTAAGCTGTTTCCACTGGGAAAAGGACCAATAACAATACTCAAATACTTGGGAAAAGAACCAGAGGTGGCAGAAGGAAAACATTTTTTTCTACAGTGAGTTGCTTTAATCTGGAATACACGGCCTGAAGATGTGCTGGAAGTAGATTCAGGAGCAAGTTTCAAAAGGGAACTGGATAAATGCTGCAGAGGGGGATTTGCAGGGCTTTGGGAAAAGAGGAGGAAAGAGGGGTAAAATAAAAAGCTCTTTCAAAGATGGCACAGGCACGATGGGTCAATGGATTGCTTCCATGCTTTGTGATTCTCCGATTCTATGGTAACAGAATCCATTGAGTCCTTACTTCGTGTGTACAATTGATGTCCAGCAGTTTTTGAGCCAGCGGCTCATTGTTACTTGTATCCTCATACAGGTAACAGAAGAAAGGCAAACACAAGGGCCAGGTGAGGTGAATTGTGTTGACAATTGGCTATATTGGGTTATGACGTCTCTCTCTTTGATCACTTCGATCAGTCAATTACAAACTCATTGATTTTATTCTTATTTTATTTCCTGTCTATTTGTTCTCAGGATATGGGTGATACTGACACGGCTGGCATTACTTCCCCATCCCTAGTTACCATGAGAAAATGATGGGCCCTCATCCTAAACCACTGCAGTCCATGTGGTGAAGGTGTTCCCACAATACTGTTGCAGAAAGGATGTCAGGCTTTTAACCCAGTGATGATGAAGGAACGGTGATATCTGTCCAAGTCTGGATGGTCTGTGCCTCGGAGGAGGGGAATGTGGTGATGATGGTGTTTTGTGTCAGAGTCCGAGCTGAATTCTTCCCCCTCCCCTCTATCTCGTGTCCCTTGACTGCAAACTGTAATTGTTCTCTTTGGAGCAGGAATGTTAAATGGAGATTGAATAGAGATATGCAAAATCTTGAACAGTATTTGGTGAAGTAAAGACAGAGAATTTGGTTTCACTGGAAGTACTGTCAGTAACCAGAGGACACATTTTTAAGGTGATTGACCAACAAAAATGCATTGATTTATTATAAACCGAAATTCACAGCCTGAAAGAGTGTTGAAGCAGATTCAATAATAAATTTAAAAAAGAGAATTGGTTCAATAGTATCAGAGGAGATTTTCAGCGATATGGGAATTGTGTAGAGGAGAGGGACAAATGGGATTGCTCCTTCAAACAGCATGCACAGACACGATGGGCCAAATAACCTTCTCAGTGCTGTATGATTCTTTGAGTCTGTGAAAACAGAAACTATTGAAAACTTACCTGATGGGTACAATTGACGGTCAGCAATTTTAAGCAGAGGCTGATCGTTACTTGCACTTGGAACATACCTTGTTGGATTAACACAGGCGAGGGAGAGAGATGGAAATCTCCTGCTCAGTGTGTGGCGCTCATTAACACAACTTGTTGGATTCGCACAGGCCAGGAAAGAAATAGAAATTTCCTGCTCTGTGTGTGTATTTGGGGGTCAGTACCACACTGTGTGGGAATGACACAGATCAGGGATAGAATCGGTCCTTTCCTGCTCTCTGTGTGCATGTGTATGTCAGTACCACACTGTGTGGGATCAAGAGGCCGGGGATAGAATTGGATCTATCCTGCTCTCTGTGTGAGTCAATACCACATCGGGTGGAATTAAGAGACCGGGGATAGAACTGGATCTTTCCTGCTCTCTGTGTGTCAGTACCATACCGGGTGGGATTAACACAGACCGGGGACAGAATTGTTCTTTCCTGCTCTCTGTGTGGGTCAGTACCACACCGGGTGGGATTAACACAGACCGGGGACAGAATTGTTCTTTCCTGCTCTCTGTGTGGGTCAGTACCACACCGGGTGAGATTAACACAGACCGGGGACAGAATTGTTATTTCCTGCTCTCTGTGTGGGTCAGTACCGCACCGGGTAGGATTAACACAGACCAGGGAGAGCATTGGGTCTTTCCTGCTCTCTGTGTGGGTCAGTACCACACCGGCTGGGGTAAACACAGGCTGGGAACAGAATTGGGTCTTTCCTACTCTCTGTGTGGGTCAGTACCACACCGGGTGGGATTAACACAGGTCGGGGATAGAATTGGGTCTTTCTTGCTCTCTGTTTTGTTCAGTACCACACCGGGTGGGATTAATTCAGGCCGGGGATAGAATTGGGTCTTTCCTGCTCTCTGTGTGTGTCAGTATCACACCGGGTGGAATTAACACAGGTCGGGGATAGAATTGGGTCTTTCCTGCTCTCTGTGTGGGTCAGTACCACATCGGGTGGGATTAACACAGGCTGGGGATAGAATTGGGTCTTTCCTGCTCTCTGTGTGGGTCAGTACCACATCGGGTGGGATTAACACAGGCTGGGGATAGAATTGGGTCGTTCCTGCTCTCTGTGGGGGTCAGTATCATACCAGGTGGGATTAACACAGGTCGGGGATAGAATTGGGTCTTTCCTGCTCTCTGTGTGGGTCAGTACCACATCGGGTGGGATTAACACAGGCTGGGGATAGAATTGGGTCGTTCCTGCTCTCTGTGGGGGTCAGTATCATACCAGGTGGAATTAACACAGGTCGGGGATAGAATTGGGTCTTTCTTGCTCTCTGTGTGTGTCAGTATCACACCGGGTGGAATTAACACAGGCCGGGGATAGAATTGGATCTTTCCTGCTCTCTGTGTGGGTCAGTACCACACCGGGTGGGATTAACACAGACCGGGGATAGAATTGGGTCGTTCCTGCTCTCTGTGTGGGTCAGTACCACACCGGGTGGGATTAACACAGGTCGGGGATAGAATTGGGTCTTTCCTGCTCTCTGTGTGGGTCAGTACCACACTGGGTGGGATTAACGCAGGCCAGGGATGGAATTGAGTCTTTCTGCTCTATTTGGAGCTCAGTACCACACTGGGTGAAAGCCGCTAACTCAGCACAGTCTGAGGATGGAGCCTGGTCTGTCCCAATGAGGACAGAGAGTGACTGGTGAAATGGCCAGTCACCCGGCAGATTGAACTTTACACATTGAAATGTGAAGTGATACATATCGGTAGGAAATATGAGGAAAGGCAAACTAATGTTGGTGTTTGAATGGACAGACCTCGGGCTGTACTAATTTCTGAGGCAGGCGGACACTGAGAAGGCTGCTAAAAAAACAACATGTCGTGTCCTTGGCTTTATAAACACAGCACAGAGTAATAAAACTCAGGAGGAAATGCTGATTTTTATACATCATTGGTTAGGTCCCAGCTGGAGAATTGTGTCCAATTCTGATCACCACACGTTGGTAAGGATGACAAGGACTTAGTGAAGATACAGAGGTGATTTACTAGATTGGTACCAGGGATCTGGGAATTCAGTTACATGGAGAGAATGGAAAAACTGGGATTTTTCTCTTTGGAACAGTGAAGGGTAAGAGGAGATTTCATACAGAACTCAAAATCATGAAGGGTTTTGATAGGGTAATTAATGTGAAAATTTTTCCAGTGTCTGAAAGTTCAGTGTCAAGAAGACACAGATTGAAGGTAATTGACAAAGAACCAGAGGTGAAATGAGGAGAATGTTCTCACACAGCGAGTTGTTGGGATCTGGAACTCACTGCCTGAAAACATTATGGAAGCAGATTCAATAGTAATATGGTGGAGAAGGCAGATGGAATCTTTTCCTTTATTAGCTGAGGTATGGAATAAAAGAGCTGGGACATTATGCTGGAACTGCATAACTCATTGGCTAGGCCACAACTTGAGTACTGAGTGCAATTCTGGTCACCTCATTACTGAAAGGATGTAATTGCACTGGAGAGGATACAGAGGAGATTGATGAGGATGTTACTTGGACTAGAAAAAATGCAGCTGTGAGGAACGATTGGATAGGCTGGGGTTGTTCAATTTGGAATAGAGAAGGCTGAGAGGAGATCGGACTGAAATGTACAACATTTTGAGGGGCCTGGGCAGAGTGGAGGTGAAGGGTCTATTCACCTTGGCAGAAAATTCAGTGACATGGGGGGCGGGGGTGGGGTGGGGGGGGGTGGATTTAAAGTGATTGGTCGAAAGATCAGAGGGGAGATGAGGAAAACTTTTTCATACAGTGTGTGGTGGGGTCTGGAACTCACTGCCTGAAAGTGTAGTTGAGGCAGAGACCCTCAACCCATTCAACAGGAGCCTCGATATACACCTCCAGTGCCGTAATCTGCAGAGCTGTGGATCAAATGCTGAAATGTGAGATTAGAATAGGGGGATCGTTTTTCAGTCAGCACAGATACGATGGGCCAAGTGGCCTTTTTCCTTACCTTAAACGTTCCATAATTCTATGATTCTATCTTTCAAAAGGGAATGTAATAATTAGTTGTAAAGGGAAAAAGCAGGAGTCTGGGGAAAGAGGAGGGGAGTGGATCTAATAAGATAGCGCTTTCAAAGAGACAGCACTGACACAGTGGGCTGAATAGCTTCCTTCTGCGCAGCATAAATCTATGATTCTAAGAGCAACAGTGCGATATAGAGGTGCGGAAGAGAGGGAGAGAGAGAGAGAGAGGGAGAGAGAGAGAGAGGAAGAGACTGAGAAGTAATTGGAGGAAGATAAAAAGATATATGTGCTGCTTTTTGAGCGTAGGGACTGTGATTCATGATGTGCCCGTGCCCGTTCCTGTTGAGGCAGGTGACACAGAAACTTCATGCTGCCTCCTCATTTCCATCAATTCCAGTGCCGCCCTGGGTGTCCAGCGCTGCTCTCTGTCTGCACGCGTAACTGTGTGTGAGGCCGGCTCGTGTTTCAGCCAGGATTCAGCTCTTAAAGGTAGTCTGTCCCTCTTAAAGGGAAACTGCAATGGATCACAGGAGGCTGCTGCTGCTGACTGTGAATGCAATTGGAGACAAGGTAAATGGAATACTAGGACAGAGAGAGGGCTCTGCGATTCACAGATGTGGTGCATCTGTGGGGTGATAGGAGGAGAGAGGCCATGTTTCTGTGGGGTGCGTTGAAGACCCTCAAGAAACGTCCTCCGAAGGGAATGGGAGCAGGCGGCCAGGGAGGTCAATGCAAGAAGTCTGGCCCCGAGGGCCTGGCAGCAGAGCCAGAAGAAGTTTAATGAGCTCACTCGGGTGGTCAATGTCAGTGAATTCATCTCCACATGGCATCTCCTACCCCCAACACCACCAACCTCTCACACTGCTCAATGTACCACACCCCCATCACTCACAAATCAGCTGTCCCTAACAATCAGGACTCACACCTAACATTCACCTACTCCATCTCACCCTCACAGACCTTCCACTGATACCAGCCTCACATCCACCTCTCACTGCCTCCACATACCACCAGCTATTTAGCTATGGCAGGCACATCACCCAAATACATTGCAACACAGTCACTGACATTCTGCTCTCCCTCTTACAGGACAAGGTGGCCCATAATCGCAGCAGTAATCCGGCGGGGACCAGGATGCCTTCATCGCTTGAGCCTGAAGGAGTAGATGGTTCTCCACATCATAGGAACGGCTGTGACAGAGTCCATAGCATCCGGCATCACCGAGAGCATTCAGAATAATGATATGTTCCTGCCTTATGTCCCTTCTTAACTCCCACCTCCCCCTCCCCCGCCCCCCCCCCCCATCCTGCTGTCGAGGATGATGTACAAGCTGCAGATGTTGGGACCATGGACCTCCTGCGTTCTATCGCACCCCCATTCTCTCACCCCAACCCTTCCCTTCTGATTTTATACTTTCCAATGATAACCCAAAACTGCCAGCTTCCCCTTCGCCACAGCCCCAGGAGACAGAGAGAGACAGCAGCAGCACAGGACTGATGGTGAAGCCCCATCACTTGGTCTGACACTCACAGTCACCAGATCAAATACTTAGACTGCGTGGACCTTAGAGTCTGGTATAGAGTTGGAATGTGCACGTGGTGAGTCACCGAGCACGAGTGAGCTGCAGCCAGGCCAGGGGGAAACTGTTTATGATAAAGAGGACACAGATAAGAACATTGCTGGAACAGCATACAGGAGAATGCTGATGGACATGTACATTGAGATACTTTGTCCATTGACTGGCCTGTCAGACAGTCTGTTGTCACTGTCAAGGAACATGGAGGAGTCCAGCTCCAACATGGTTCAGAACATTTCACGGAGATTGAAGTCCATTCTTTCTCCTGTGGAAGTGGTCACTAACTCCATCACAGCACTAGCGGATCCAGCCGTGATACAGCGCCTGGTGACCATTGTCTCAGCTTCCACTGCAGCACAGACAGCAGACACCCAACGTCTCAGTACTGCAGTGGAAACTCAAACTGAGGCCATGAGATGCATGCTTGCTGCCATGCAGGATCAGACTGCTGTCATCATGGCTGTTGAACTCAGAGATCAAATGAGTTTTCATGCTTTTATAGCAGTCCAGCAATCTATGATCCAATAGATTACTAGGATTGCTGAGGTGTCACCAGGTGGGAGTGACAGGGTCTCGGTGGAGTATGAACCTGCTGTCTTCTCACATGATAACAGTATTTGTGAGTGTCCTTGCTGTTACCCATCAGCCAGCCCAGGCTGCTGCTGTCTATGTCGAGGTGGTGCAGTCCGAATCCGAGCCCTCAAGACCCAGAGCTGCTCGAGGACGCCCTGCAAGGCCATCTGCAGTCTCCCCAGTGAAGTTCAGCAGCCTTCCACCAGCCATGCTGCAGTCACTGTGGAAACACTGTGTAGGAGCACTAGGCAAGTTGAGGGAACCCACAAGACAGGCACTAAGGGAATACACAAGGGCGAATAGTCCGGTAATGTTTGTATAATTGGTGATGGATAAATATGTTAATGAAAAGATTTTTGCTGGTGGTTTTTATTGCAGGATGGTGACCAAGAGAACGCTGTGATGGGGCGTCTAAGATGAGTGTGATGGTGGAAAATGGGGGGGGGGGGGTGTCCATGGTGGGAAAGGGAGGTTGTCCTATGGGAACTGGAATCTTGGCAGGGACTCTCTAACAGCCTGTTTGGGTAGAAGATATCCAGGAAATATCTTCCCAGCCTCCTCCTCCTCCTCCTGAAGTGGCCTCCGGATTCCTGGTGCTAATGCCCGCGTCCTCATGATGGTGATGATTTGAAGGTTGCAGCAGAACACCATGAACTTGGACACTTGCTCCAGTGTGTACTGCAGGGCTTCCCCTGAGCGGTTCAGACATTGGAAGTATTGCTTCATCACACCGATGGTCTGTTCCATCGTGTTCCTGCTGGAGTGTTTGACTGGCAGTGGGAAGTGGGTTTAGGTGTGTAGAAGGTATAGCCATGTGTGGAGAGGGGTGATGGGGGGTTGGGGGTGGTGGGTGGTGGCGGATGCCATTGTCTCTGAGGAACCGCATTCCAGTTCTCCACGGAGACCCGAAGTGGTGGGATCGGCTGACTGCTTCAGAATCAAGTTATCATTGCTGCTGCCAGGGTAGTGGAAATTCACCAAAATGATGTACTGGGCATGTTAGCACACCAACTATACATCAATGGAGTGAGAGATCTATCAGTTCCTGTACCTCTCCCCATTGACATGGGGGCCCCGCAGAGCCACCTACACCTTCAGGAATCCTGCTATCATGACAAAGCCATGGGATCTCTCATCCTACTTCTCCCTGCTGAGGGAGTAAATGATATATTTACCTCACCCGAGATGGATGGCCTTCGTCACCAGCATGTACATCAATGGACAGCATAGAGAGAGATAATGGATACGTCACCCGCTCCTGCCTGGAAATATCCAGATACATAGAATTTCAATGAAATTATGACCTTAACAACCACCGACAGCTCCGTCCTCACCCTGGTGTGAGGCTCCAGGTCATGTTACAGGAGGTGACACAGCTCTGTGACCACCTCCTTAGTGAATTAGAGTCACCTCACACACTGCTCCTGGGTCAGGTGTAGGTAGGAAAAATGCTCTTGGAAAACGCGGGATGGGTAGGGCAGAGCCCCCTCCTCCTCCCTCTTTACAGAGCTTCCCTTGTCTGCAGACTCTGCTCCATTTGATGGCCATGTTACAGACCCAGAGACATTGTAACTACAGACCCCATACCTCGTCCAGAGTTGGTTCACCAAATCCTTGTCCTCCCTGGATACCTGCAGCAGCTCACAACACAACCTCCAGAAAACCACCCACAGCACCTCCACTAACTTTACAATAGCAGAGGTATGTCAAAGGCCCCTAACCTGTAAGTTGGATGCCTGGTCTTTTTAAATAACAGTGAACATAGAAACATAGAAATTAGGAGCAGAAGTAGGCCATTCGGCCCTACGAGCCTGCTCCATCATTCATTATGACCATGGTAGATCATCAGTAACCTATTCCCGCTTTCCCCCCATATCCTTTGATCCATTTCGCCCCAAGAGCCATATCTAACTCCTCCTTGGTGTTCCTCATGCTGCTGAATGTATATTCAGCTGAGAGTGACCAACACAGGCGGTCAGTGGACATGCACAGTCCAAGTTTCAAAGACGTGCATTAAAACTGCTGGAATGAGTGACATTCATTCAGACCCCTCCTCACACTATACATAGTACACCCAAGCTAGTGACCTGCCCAGCATAGGGCACTGTGCTGGCCGCACTAGAAGTGGATGGCTTTGCAGTTCACATCATTTTATGGATCCAGGTTTCCATCATGTTGGTACCAGTGAGCCATAGAGTGAAAAGCTTCCAGGGAAGATATAGTGTGAAAGCAACTCACTTTAAAAAGAAAATTCGACTTAAACTTGAAGGCATAAGATTTTAAGTAGTTTGTGAAATGGAGAGGGGAATGTGACTAATTTGGGGGGGTGAATCCATGGAGGAATTCAAACACAAGAATGAGGATATTAAAATTAAGGTGATGCCAGACTGGGTGCCAATGTGAATCAGTGAGCACAGGGGTGATGGGTGATCGGGATTTGGTGTGAGTTAGGATGCAGACAGCTGAGTTCTGGATGGGCTGTGGTTTATGGAGGTTTATAACTGGGAGGGTGACCAGGATAGAATTGGACTAGTGAAGTATGGATTTAACAATGGCACGGATGAGGGTTTATGCAGCAGATGGGCTGAGGCAGAGGTGGGGACGGGAAATATTACAGAGGTGGTAGTAGGCAGAGTTGGTGATGGAGAGAATATGAGGATGGACTCAGCTCAGGTATGAATGGAGCACAGATGTTGAAACAGTCTGCTTCAGCCTCAGACATTGGGCAGGGAGTGGAATGGAGTGGATAGGGAATTGAGTTTGTGACAGAGACTGAAGAAAATGGCTTGAGGCTTCGCATGATTTTACATGACAAGAACGCTAAATCAGTGAAATATGGTTTATAGATCAAATAGTTAGATACAGAGACTTACCAGGTACACCAATAATAGTGAGGATGGGATAGTAAATCGTTTCAATCATCTTCAGTGCAAAATAGATCCGCCATTCTAATGTTATCCAAAAATAATCTGCAGTAACTTCGCCAAGCCAATAGGATAAACTCCTGCTGCCCATTGTTGTAACATTCCAATCTATTGTTCTCAGATTCTGACCCATTGTTGTTACATTCCAATTCATTGTTCTCAGATTCTGACCCATTGTTGTTACATTCCAATTCATTGTTCTCAGATTCTGACCCATTGTTGTTACATTCCAATTCATTGTTCTCAGATTCTGATATATCCTCTCCATCTCACTGTAGCCGTGGATCCCTGTTCGTGTCAGGGTTGATGCTCCCACTGACACTATGGGATAGCACTTTGAAAGGAGTCCCTTATTAATAAAAGAGGGAAATCCTCCAGTGATACAATTAGGGTCCATGGGGACTGACATTAATTACAGTCACTGAACAAACAGGTTTAGTTAACCCATTTCAATCCAACACTTATTGTACCACAATAAAGTATACGATTTACCCGGTTTAGATAGGATACATGAGGTTTGTTGAGGGAAAGAATGGTGGAAATTGCCGAGGCGCTGGCCAGAATTTTACAGTCCTACTTGGATGTGAGAGTGTTATCAGAGGAGTGGAAGGCTATCAAGGTCACACACTGTTTCCAAATGGAGAGATTAGATAAACCCTATAACTACTGACCAGTCAGTGTAATGCTGACGGTTGGAAATTTCTAGAGGCCGTAACCCAGTACAAATATATATCTTGCTTGGGAAAACAGGGGATAATAAATGACAAGCAGCACGGAAAGGTCAATGGAAAATCATGCCTGATAATCTTGATCAAGTTAGTCGATGACATAACTGTGAGTGTTGATGAGGATAGTGTGTTTAGTATTATGTATATGGACTTTCAAATGGCCTGCGATCAAATGACATGTCATAGACTTGTTATGAAAAGTGGAACACATGGATTAAGGTGACAGTTATAGTGTGGATTTGGCACTGACTCAGGGACAGAAAGCAGACAGAAGTGGTGAACAGGCATTGTTCAGATTGGAGGAGGGGGAGTATACAGTATAGTTTCTCAGGGGTCTGTATTAGATCTAGTGCTGTTCCTGACATGTAGATAGATATATGAATGACATAGAGCTGTATGTAAAGAAAGACATAAGTTCATGTCTTGCAGATGACATGAAACTCATAACTAAGGTTGGCAAAGGCGCAGACCACAGAATCATCCAATCTCACAGATCTTGTTTTTTTTTAAAGAAATTATTCCGGATTCATATCCAACCACAAATTTATTTCTCATTCTAATTTATTTGTGTGTGAATCTCATGTCAGTGTCTGTGTGAATGTATCGCGTATATTTTAATTATTTTATTTAGATCCAATTAGAATTTTACAATGTAATAAACTCACCTCTGGCTTAAACTCAAGAAAATCTCTCTGATTGGTTCTTTCACGATCACAACAAAAATAAACACGTAAAACACTCACTGAGGTGATAAGCACGTCCACTGTTGAAAAGGAATAAACCTTGTTATGATCAAATAAAAGCTAGGACGAATGGGGAGCCAAGGACCCATCCCCATCTGGCTTCTACAGAACTCTGGAGGTTCTAGTGACCATACCCCAGCAAGAAACGACAAATTGGAGTCACAGGGTTACACATCACAGAAACAGTTCCATTGGCCCACCGTGTCCACTCCGGCCATCAGGCCTATCCCGCGCCGGCCATCAGGCCTATCTATTCTAATCCCATTTTTCAGCACTTGGCCCATAATCTTGTAGAGTATGGCGCTTTAAGTGCTCATCTAAATACATCTTAAATGTTGTAGTGAGGGTTCCTGCCTCTACCACACTTCAGGCAGTGTGTTCCAGATTCCAACCACCCTCTGGGTGAGAATAATATTTCCTCAAATTTTCTCTAAACCTCCTGCCCCTCAACTTAAGTCTTTGCCCCCCTGGTTATTGACACTTCTGTTAAGGGAAAAAGTTTCTTCCTATCTCAGCCCCTTATAATTTTGTGCACCTCAGTCAGGTCCCCAGTCAGCCATCTCTGCTCTAAGGAAAACAACCCTAGCCTATCCAATCTCTCTTCATAGCTGAAATGCTCCAGCCCAGGCAACATCCTGGTGAATCTACTCTGACCCTCCCCAGTGCAATCACATCCTTCCTATAGTGTGGTGACCAGATCCGTACACAGTACTCCAGTTGTGGCCTAACGAGCGATTTATACATCTCCATCATCGCCTCCCTGCTCTTACATTCCATGCCTCGGCAAGTGTCCCATATGCCTTCCTAACCGCCTTATCTACTTGTATTGCTGCTTTCAGTGATCGATAGACAAGTGCACCATGGTCCTTCTGACCCTCTGTACTTCCTGGGGTCCTACCATCCCTTGTATATTCCCTTGCCTTGTTATTCCTCCCAAAATGCATCACCTCACATTTCTCAGGATTAAATTCCATTTGCCACTGTTTTACCATTTTACCAGCCCATCTATATCGTCATGTAATCTCAAGCTTTCCTCCTCAGTATTTACATCACCACCAATTTTCGTGTCATCTGCGAACTTACTGATCATGCCTCCCAAATTCACGTCTAAATCACTAATGCATACTACAAACAGCAAGGGTCTCAGCACCGATCCCTGTGGTACACCACTGGTCACAGGCTTCCACTCGTAAAAACAACCCTCAACCATCACCCTCTGCCTCCAGCTGCGAAGGCAATTTTGGATCCAATTTGCCAAATTGCCCTAGATCCCATGGGCTCTTACATTCATAACCAATCCCCCATGCGGGACCTTATCAAAAGCCGTACTGAAGTCCATGTAGACTTCATCAACTGCTTTACCCTCATCGACACATTTAGTCACTTCATCAAAAATTCAATCAAGTTTGTTAGACGCGATCTCCCCCGACAAAGCCATGCTAACTATCCCTGATTGATCTCTGCCTCTCCAAGCGGAGATTAATCCTGTCCCGCAGATTTTTTTTTCCAATAGTTTCCCAACCACTGATGTTGGACTCACGGGCCTGTAATTACCTGGTACACGTGGCAGAGTGGCGCAGTGGTTAGCACCGCAGCCTCACAGCTCCAGTGACCTGGGTTCAATTCTGGGTACTGCCTGTGTGGAGTTTACAAGTTCTCCCTGTTTCTGCGTGGGTTTCCTCCAGGTGCTCCAGTTTTCTCCCACATGCCAAAGACTTGCAGGCTGATAGGTAAGTTGGCCGTTAACAATTGCCCCTTGTGTTGGTGGTAGTGGAATATAGGGACAGGTGGGAATGTGGTAGGAATATGGGGTTAGTGTAGGATTAATATAAATGTGAGGTTGATGGTCGGCACAGACTTGGTGGGCCGAAGGGCCTGCTTCAGTGCTGTATCTCTAAACTAAACTAAACTAAAATCCCTGCTACCCTTCTTGAATGTGGTACCACATTCGCTGTCCACCAGTCCTCTGGTATCTCGCCTGTGGCCAGAGAAGTGGTAAAAGCAATTGACCCTGAGAAAACAATTTCAAAGCAGTTTTATTGTGTTTTTCACTGCTAGAGCACTACAATATCAACATTCAAAGCCAGCACCTTCCAAAACCAGTGGCGGCACAGGGGCGCAGTGGTTAGCACCGCAGCCTCACAGCTCCAGGGACCCGGGTTCGATTCCGGGTACTGCCTGTGTGGAGTTTGCAAGTTCTCCCTGTGTCTGCGTGGGTTTTCTCCGGGTGCTCCGGTTTCCTCCCACAAGCCAAAAGACTTGCAGGTTGATAGGTAAATTGGCCATTATAAATTGTCACTAGTGTAGGTAGGTGGTAGGGAAATATAGGGACAGGTGGGGATGTTTGTTGGGAATATGGGATTAGTGTAAGATTAGTATAAAATGGGTGGTTGATGGTCGGCACAGACTCGGTGGGCCGAAGGGCCTGTTTCAGTGCTGTATCTCTAATCTAAAAAAAAAAACCGAACACGTGAACATACGAATTAAGAGCAGGAGTAGGCCACTCGGCCCCTCAAGCCTGCTTTGTCATTCAATAAGATCATCGCTAATCCGAGTTTAACCTCGACTTCACATTCTCACCTACCTACGATAACCTTTTCTCTCTTGTTTATCAAGAATCTATCTATCTCTGCCTTAAAATATCTAAAGACTCTGCTTCCACTGCATTTAGAGGACGAGAGTTCCAAAATCTCACGACCATCTGAGAGAAAGCAATTCTCCTCTTTCTTGTTTTCAATGGGCGACCTCTTATTTTTAAATAGTGACCCCTAGTTCTAGATTCTCCCACAAGGGGTAATATCCTTTCCACATCCACCCTGTCAAGACCCCGCATGATCTTATATGTTTCAATCAAGTCGCCTCGTACTCTTCTAAACTGCAGTGGATACAAGCCTAGCCTGTCCAATCTTTCCTCATAAGACAATCCACCCATTCCAGGTATTAGTCTCGCAAACCTTTTCTGAACTGTTTCCAATGCATTTACATCGTTACTTAAATAAGGAGACCACTACTGTACACAGTACTCCAGATGTGGTCTCACCAATGCCCTGTACAGCTGAAGCATAATCTTCCTATTTTTGTACTCAATTCCCCTCATGATAATCAATAACATTTTATTAGCTTTCCTAATTACGTGCTGTACCTGCATACTCACTTTTTGTTTGATTCATGCACTGGAACACCCAGATCCCTCTACATCTCAGAGCTCTGCAATCTCTCACCATTTAGATAATATGATTCCTTTTATTCTTCCTGCCAAAATAGACAATTTCACATTTTTCCACATTGTACTCCATTTGCCAGATCTTTGCCCACTGACTTCACCTATCTATATTCCATTTTTAACCTCCTGATGTCCTCTTCACAACTTACTTTACTGCCTAACTTTGTGTCATCAGTAAATTTAGCAACCATACCTTTGGTCCATTCATCCAAGTCATTTCTATAAATTGTAAAAAGTTGAGGCCCCAACATTGATTCCTGTGTCACACCACTCATTACACCTTGCCAACCAGAAAATGATCTATTTTTGCCTACCTTCTGTTTCCTGTGAACTTGGAAATCTGCTATCCATGCCAATATGTTACCCCCGACACCATGAGCAATACCGTTTGATGTGACACCTTATCAAATGCGTTCTGGAACTCTAAGTACAGTACATCCACCTGTTTCCCTTTCTCCACAGCACATGATACTTCTTCAAAGAAGTCGAATAAATTTTGTTAAACATGATTTCCTTTTGAGAAAACCATTTTGACTCTGCCGGATTATCTTGATTTTTTCTATTACGTCTTTAATCATAACTTCTCACATTTTCTGCAAGACAGATATAAAGCTAACTAGCCTGCAGCTTCCAGCTTTCTGTCTCCCTGTCTTTTTGAATGAAGGAGTTCCATTTGCAATAAAGGAGATACACACCCAGTGAAGTAACTCGGGACAGGTTAAAAGCCCTATCAGTTGAAAAGTTGAGTCATGTGGCTGGACAGTTAGGGATTACTCTCCGTCCAAAAGCTCGGAACCTGAAATCCTAAGACCTGTGTCCAACCATTTTTCACTTGAAGCTGAAGACTCACACAAGGTTAGAATCACTAACAGATAGAGTAATGTTAGCTGAGGTAAAACTAGAACAGAAGAGACTAGAATTAAAATTCCAGAGAGAGCGTGAATGAGCAGAGTGAGTGTCAAGAAAGGGAAAAAGTAAGAGTGTTCCAGAAGGAGAAGGAGAAAAGGGAGTTAAGGCAGCTCAAACAACTCGAGAAAGACCCAATACACCCAGTGAAGACACAGCTAGTGAGGAAGCTGCCCCTAGCTCAGGTCCATGCGCTGATCTCTTAAAGTTCTCCGAGTTCATGAGAAAGTTCAATGAGGAGGATGTGGCAGAAATTTTCTTCACTTTTGAAAAACTTGCAAAGCAGCTGAAATAGCCCACAGAGAGATGGACACTATTTTTACAAAATAAAATAACAGGAAAAGCCCATAAGGTTTATTCACTGTTGCCAGATGAAAATTCATCAGATTTTGTGATGACTAAAATTGCTATCCTGGGTACATACGAGATAGTACCAGAGGTGTACCAGCAAAAATTCAGAACCCTCCGATAGCAGCCTGACTAAACTTACCTCGAGTTTGAAAGAGGTAAGCAGCTTTGGAACATAGGAGCTGGAGTAGGCCATTCAGCCCATCGAGCCTGGCCTGCCATTCACTATCATGATGGCTGATCATCCACTTCAATGCCTTTTTTTACTCACTATCCCCATATCCGTTTATGTCACTGGTATTTAGAAAACTGTCAACTTCCACTTTAAACATACACAATGACTGAGCTTCCACAGCCCTCTGGGGTAGAGAATTCCAAAGATCACAACCCTCTGAGTAACGAAATTTTCCCTCCTCTCTGTCCTAACTGGCTTCTCTATTATTTTAAAATTGTGTCTGCTGGTTCCAGACTCCCCAACTAGAGGAAACATCTCACCAGCATCTAGCCGTTTCAGTATTATGTAGGGTTCAATGAGATCACCTCTCGTTCTTTGAAACTCGAGAGAATACAGGCCCAGTTTCCCCACTCTCTCTTCATAGGACAGTCCCGCCATCCCAGGAACAAGTCTGGTGAATCTTTGTTGCACTCCCTCTACGGCAATAATATCCTTCCTAAGGTAAGGGAACCAAAACTGCACACAGCACTCCAGGTGTGGTCAAACCAAGGTTCTATACAATTGAAGCAAGGCTTCACTACTCCTGTACACAAATCCTCTTGTGATAAAGGCTAACATACCATTAGCCTTCCTAATTGCTTGCTGCACCTGCATGTTAGCTTTCAGTGACTTATTGACAAGGACGCCCAGGTCCCTTTGTACATCTACACTTTCTAATCTCTTATCATTTAAGAAATACTCTGCCCATCTGTTCCTCCTACCAAAGTGGATAATCTCACATTTGTCCACATTATATTGCCACTGCCATGTTCTTGCCCACTCACACCGTCTGTCCAAATCCCCTTGAAACCGCTTTGCATCTTCCTCACAGCAAACAAAGAACAAAGAACAAAGAACATTACAGCACAGGAACAGGCCCTTTGGCCCTCCAAGCCTGTGCCGATCCAGATCCTCTATCTAAACCTGTCGCCTATTTTCTAATGGTCTGTATCTCTTTGCTTCCTGCCCATTCATGTATCTGTCTAGATACATCTTAAAAGACGCTATTGTGCCCGCGTCTACCACCTCCACTGGCAACGCGTTCCAGGCACCCACCACCCTCTGGGTAAAGACATTTCGACGCATATCCCCCCTAAACTTTTCTCCTCTCACTTTGAACTCGTGACCCCTGCATTCACACCTAGTTTGGTATCATCCACGAACTTGGAAATATTACTTTTGTCCTCATATCCAAATCATTGATATATATTGTAAACAGCTTGGGCCCAAGCACGGATCCCTGCAGCACCCCACTATTCGCAGCTGGCCAACGCAAGTATGAGCCATTTATTCCTACTCTCTGCTTTCTGCCTGTTAACCAATCCTTAATGCATACCCATATATTATCTCTTATTCCATGTGCTTTAATTTTGCTAACCAACCTCGTGTGGGAGACTTTATCGAAAGCCTTCGGAAAATCCAAGCATACCACGTCCGCCGACTCCCCTTTATCAATTCTGTTAGTAACATCCTCAAAACAAACTCCAACAGGTTCGTCAAGAATGATTTCCCATTCATAAATCCATGTTGACTATACCCAATCAGATCATTATTATCCAAGTGTCCATTTATCACATCCTTGAGAATAGATTCCAGATTTTTACCAACGACTGATGTAAGGCTAACAGATCCTTAATTTCCGGTTTTCTCTCTCCCTCCCTTCGTTAATAGTGGAGTGACATTTGCTACCTTCCAATCTGCAGGAACCGCTCTGGACTCTATAGAATTTTGAAAGATGATCATCAATGCACCCACTATCTCCATAGTTACCTCTTTCAACACTCTGAGATGCAGGTTATCATGTCCTGGGGACTTGTCAACCTTCAGCCACATTAATTTCTCCAATGCAACCTTCTTACTAATACTAATTTTCTTCACGTCCTCATTCTCCCGAGTCCCTTGGATCTCTAATTCTGGGAGATTTCTTGTATCTCCCTCAGTTAGGACAGAAACAAGATAATCATTTAGCATCTCTGCCATTTCTCTGTTCCCCATTATACATTCTCCTGACTTTGCCTGCAATGGACCCACATTTGTCTTAACCAAACGTTTCCTTTTTATGTATCTATAGAAGATTTTACAGTCTGTTTTTATGTTTTCTTTTGACCAGTAGATATTGACACTCAAGATAGAGCCCACATATGTAAACCTCAGATCGTTCTCGAGGAGTTCAAACACTCGACCTCCCTTCCAATAAAACCCACAAAGAGGGGCAAGAGGTTCAAAGAGCCAGGCTGGTTGCTTTGCAGGCTGATGAATTTTCTCTTGCACACAAGGCCTTAACACAAAAAGGGAAACACTTCCCTTGTTTCCCCGAAGACCAGATAATAAAAGGAGGATGATTGGATCCCGGCTAACCATGGACTAGAAGGAAAAGCTGGACACACGGGGGCCAATCCTCAAGCCAAATAGGACGGTACTGAGACCAGGAGTAATGGCCGACGATCTGTATGTTACCACTGTAATAAGGCAGATCACCGTCGAGCTGAATGATGGAAATGACGGGGAAAACCTGTAGGATTAATCAGAGTCCACCAGATCAGTGCCATACAACGGGCCCCAATGGAAAGCACGGCAGATCAGACTGTGCCTCTAACTGCGGCAGTCAGACCCAGTAAACCTACCACAGAGAGTGCGGGAAAACTTAACAAAATCACCAAGAGTTACCTGGAATTTGTATCCCAAGGAAAAGTGTCCCCGTACCCCTCCAATGAGGCAATCAAGCCCGTAGTCATACTGAGGGATACAGGGGCCACCCAATCCCTTCTGCTGGGAAAAGGCATGACCTTCCTCTGAGCGTGCAGTGAATGCTAGAATGTTAGTGAATGGCATCGGAAGATGGTATATGTCCATACTTTTATCTCGGGTGCACTTGGAGTGTGACGTAGTTTCAGGACCAGTAACCATGGGGATTGTACCTAGTTTACCGGTGGATGGATCGACCTACTCCCAGGTAATAATCTGGCAGGGGAAAAGGTGCAGCTTCCCCAGTCGTTCACGAGAGATCAAAAGAGGTCAGGGAGAAAGAGCAGTTACAGGGGAATTGACATTCTCCCTGATTGTGTGGTGACTCGGTCCATGGCCAAACAATCCCTTGAACTGACACTGCAGATGGATGACCCTGCTGGCTGCTTGTCTGAAACCTTCTTTCGGAAGGTAATGGACCCAAAGGATGTGATAAACAAAGCTTCCTTAGTTGAGGCTCAGCAACATGACCCAGTGTTAAAAATATATCACAGGCTGTCCAAACCAGAACTGAAGCAGAGGGAGTTGCAGAGTGTTACTAGTTAAAGAATGAGGTGCTGATGAGGAAGTGGAGACATCCTCACAGACCTGCGGATGAAGAGAGGACAGTGGTTCACCAGATAGTGGTGCCGCTGAGGTACCTTAAAGAAATATTAAGAATGGCCCACGATCTTCCAATGATTGGACATGTCGGTGTATGAAAAATCAAAGCCCACATAAGACAGCATTTTGACAGGCCACAACTCCACAATGATGTGGTGGAGTTCTGTAAAACTGGTCACACGTGCCAAGTTGTGGGAAAGCCTCAATTTGCAGTAAAACCTTCACCCCTAATCGCCATACCAGCTTTTTGGGAACCCTTCAGCAGTGTGTTGGTCGATTGTGTAGGGCACCTGCTGAAAACAATAGAGGGATTACCAGTTTCTTCTCACCATTATGGATGTGGTGACCCGATTCCCAGAGACCATTCTCCGGAACAACTATCGCTGCCAAGGTAAATGTGGAGGGGCTAACCCAATTCTTTACCCGATATGGGCTGCCTGCTGAGATCAAGATGGACCAGGACAAACATTTTGTGACTAATCTTTTTGAAAAGGTCATAGGTAATCTTGTCCTGATGGCATAAAGAGAGCTTTTGTTTAGTTTAGAGATAAAGCACTGAAACAGGCCCTTCGGCCCACCGAGTCTGTGCCGACCATCAACCACCCATTTATACTAATCCTACACTAATTCCATATTCCTACCACATCCCCACCTGTCCCTATATTTCCCTACCACCTACCTATACTAGGGGCAATTTTATAATGGCCAATTAACCTATCAACCAGCAAGTCTTTGGCATGTGGGAGGAAACCGGAGCACCCGGAGGAAATTCACACAGACACGGGGAGAACTTGCAAACTCCACACAGGCAGTACCCAGAATTGAACCCGGGTCACTGGAGCTGTGAGGCTGCGGTGCTAATCACTGCGCCACTGTCCCGCCCATCAAGAAGACTGCCTCCCTCAAATCGAAATCAGGGGACACAATCACTGACCAACGCCAGCTAATGGACCGCTGGGTGGAACACTACCAAGAACTGTACTCCAGGTCAAATGTCACTGAGACCGCCCTCAATGCAGTCCAATCTCTGCCGGTCATGAATGGGCTGGACGTACAGCCAACAAAATCGGAACTCAGTGATGCCATTGATTCCCTATCCAGCGGAAAATCCCCTGGGAAGGACGGCATTACCCCTGAAATCATCAAGAGTGCCAAGCCTGCTATACTGTCAGCACTGTACGAACTGCTTTGCCTGTGCTGGGACGAGGGGGCAGTGCCACAGGACATGCACGATGCCAATATCATCACCCTCTATAAGAACAAGGGTGGCCGCGGTGACTGCAACAACTACTGTGGAATCTCCCTGCTCAGCATAGTGGGGTAAGTCTTCACTTGTGTCGCCTTAAACAGGCTCCAGAAGCTGGCTGAGCGTGTCTATCCTGAGGCACAGTTTGGCTTTCGAGCAAAGAGATCCACCATTGACATGTTGTTCCCCCTTCGCCAGCTGCAGGAGAAATGCCGTGAACAACAGACGCCCCTCTACGTTGCTTTCATTAATCTCACCAAAGCCTTTGACCTCGTCAGCAGACGTGGTCTCTTCAGACTACTAGAATAGATCGGATGTCCACCAAAGCTACTGAGTATCACCACCTCGTTCCATGACAATATGAAAGGCACAATTCAGCATAGCAGTGCCTCATCAGACCCCTTTCCAATCCTGAGTGGCGTGAAACAGGGCTGTGTTCTCGCACCTACAGTGTTCGGGATCTTTTTCTCACTGCTGCTCTCACATGCTTTCAAGTCTTCAGAAGAAGGAATTTTCCTTCACACAAGATCAGGTGGCGGGTTGTTCAACCTTTCCCGTCTAAAAGCGAAGACCAAAGTATGGAAAGTCCTCATCAGCGAACTCTTCTTTGCTGAAGATGCTACTTTTCAGTTGGCAGGAAAAGAGACCGAAGCGCAAGGAGAGAGCCAACTGTGGAACAGCCCCAACAAACAATTTTATCTGCAGCACCTGTGGAAGTGTCTGTCACTCTAGAATTGGCTTTTATAGCCACTCCAAGCGCAGCTTCACAAACCACTGACCATCTCCAGGCTTATCCACTGATCATCTCCAGGCTTATCCACGGACCATCTCCAGGCTTATCCACTGACCATCTTCAGGCTTATCCAGTGATCATCTCCAGGCTTATCCACCGATCATCTCCAGGCTTATCCACTGATCATCTCCAGGCTTATCCACTGATCATCTCCAGGCTTATCCACTGACCATCTCCAGGCTTATCCACTGATCATCTTCAGGCTTATCCACTGATCATCTCCAGGCTTATCCACTGATCATCTCCAGGCTTATCCACTGACCATCTCCAGGCTTATCCACGGACCATCTCCAGGCTTATCCACTGATCATCTCCAGGCTTATCCACTGATCATCTCCAGGCTTATCCACTGATCATCTCCAGGCTTATCCACTGACCATCTCCAGGCTTATCCACTGACCATCTCCAGGCTTATCCACTGACCATCTCCAGGCTTATCCACTGATCATCTCCAGGCTTATCCACTGATCATCTCCAGGCTTATCCACTGATCATCTCCAGGCTTATCCACTGATCATCTCCAGGCTTATCCACTGACCATCTCCAGGCTTATCCACTGATCATCTCCAGGCTTATCCACTGATCATCTCCAGGCTTATCCACTGACCATCTCCAGGCTTATCCACTGATCATCTCCAGGCTTATCCACTGACCATCTCCAGGCTTATCCACTGACCATCTCCAGGCTTATCCACTGATCATCTCCAGGCTTATCCACTGATCATCTTCAGGCTTATCCACTGACCATCTCCAGGCTTATCCACTGATCATCTCCAGGCTTATCCACTGATCATCTTCAGGCTTATCCACTGACCATCTCCAGGCTTATCCACTGATCATCTCCAGGCTTATCTACTGATCATCTTCAGGCTTATCCACTGACCATCTCCAGGCTTATCCACTGATCATCTTCAGGCTTATCCACTGACTATCTCCAGGCTTATCCACTGATCATCTCCAGGCTTATCCACTGATCATCTCCAGGCGTATCCACTGACCATCTCCAGGCTTATCCACTGATCATCTCCAGGCTTATCCACTGACCATCTCCAGGCCTATCCACGGACCATCTCCAGGCTTACCCACGGACCATCTCCAGGCTTATCCACGGACCATCTCCAGGCTTATCCACTGATCATCTCCAGACTCACCCACTGTCTCCCGTGACAAGCAGGTCAAAGACTGAGACACTAATCCCATATTCCTACCACATCCCCTCCTGTTCCTATATTTCGCTACCACATACCTATACTAGGGGCAATTTATAATGGAGAATTTACCTATCAACCTACAAGTCTTTGGCTGTGGGAGGAAACCGGAGCACCCGGAGGAAACCCTCGCAGACCTTGCAAACTCCACACAGGCAGTACCCAGAGTTGAACCTGGGTTGCTGGAGCGGTGAGGCTGCAGTACTAACCACTGCGCCACTGTGCCGCCCTTAACGAGCAGGTAAATTCTTTATTTGACACGCCAGGCCAAAGGATAAAAAGTAAAGGCTGTGGAGGGGGTAGAAAAGCACAGATCTGACAGACGTTCAGGAGGGAGGGATTGGAAAGGACTGTGAGGATCGGTTACGGGGTATCACAAGGATTCCCACCTGTAATCCTCTACTCTCCGATTAGCCAACCCCTGAAATGCAGGCAAAAGAGGCACCCTAAAAAGGCTGCTAACAGCATTTACAGAAAGCTGCAAGGACAAGTAAATGTCCCAAAAGGACAAACCAATGGTGAGGGAGATGCCTCGCCTAGTCGAAGTGCCTCATGGAATTGCAGTGAATGTTGGACAGACCCCTGCTAGCTGTAATGTTCCACTGGAAAAGTAAACAGCACTTGTGTACCTCACCAGAAAGCTAAAAGTAAGGTCAGTGTGGATCTACCCACGGAAGAAGCCAATGATCAGGTCCCAAACCCAAAGCTCATAAAACTCAACAATTTCAAAGCAAAGCTCACAGCAACAAAGACCCAGAGGAAATTATATTCTTCTTTACATATCTATCGAAACTCTAACTATCTGTCTTGATATTTCTCGCCTTGTACTCTAATGTGTCTCTCCTTATTAATCTTTTAATTGCCCTTTGCTGCTTTTTATATTCTGTCCAATCTTCTGATCTGTCACCTATCTTTGCAACATCAAATGTTTTTTCTTTAAGTTTAATACTATCATTAACTGTTTTACTTAACCACGGATAGTGGGTCATGTCAGCATTTCGGTGTAATAGTTTTCCCAGTACCTTTTCCCTGGTGATGGTGATTGTTTTAAGTTCCTCCCTCCCTTTTGCCTCTTCATTTAGGTACCTTTGGAAAAAATTTTAAGTCTTCTACAGCGCAAACAGACAGGAAATACCGTTCAACACCTCCACCATGCCCTCATTTCTCATTATTAATTCCCCAGACTCACTCTCTAGAGAACTAACACTAACTTTACCTATTTAAATACTTAAAGAAGCTCTTACTCTCTGTTTTTATATTACTAGCTAGCTTTCTCCCACACTCTACTGTTTCCCTCTTTATTTCCGTCATTCTTTGCTCGTTTTTAAAATCGAGACATTCTTCACTAATCTTTGCAGATTTGTACAGTGTTTCTTTCAATTTATTTTCCTTAACTTCTTTATTTACCCACGTATGGTGCAATATTCTCCAAGATTATTTCTTTCTCACTAAGATACATCTTTGGAGAGAGTTATTAAACATCTCCTTAAAAGTCTTCCACTGTATCTCTGCCGCCCTAACTTTTAACCTAGTTTCCTAGTTCGCTTTAGCTAGCTCTGCCTTTATACTCTTATAAATGCCTATATTTAGGTTTTTAAAAAACTAATCTTAGACCCACAGTTTTCCCTTCAATCTGAACGTTGAAATTCTATCATGTTATTATCAATGTGGCCGAGAGGTTCCTTTACCATGATCAATCCTGTCTCATTGCACATCACCAGTTCTAGAACAGCCTGATCTCCGGTTGGCTGTGGAACGTGCTGCTCTAAGGAACTGTCCAGAATAAACTCCATCAACCAATTTTCATGGCTACTTTTGTCAATCTAATTTGCCCAATCTACATGTAGATTAAAGTCACCCCTGGTTATAATGGTAACATTCTTACACACCCCATTTAGTACTTCCTGTATACTCTGTCGTACAGAAACCAATGAAGGACACTGAGCACGGGGATGTTGGGTGAACTAGATTTATGTGAGTTAGGATATAGACAGCAGAGTTTTGTATAGACTGTTGTTTATGGCAGTTTATAATAGGGAGGGTGACCAAGACAGCATTGGAATAGTCCAGTCTAGACTTAACACAGGAACAGATCAGTGTTTATGCCACAAATGGGCTCACATGGAGGAAGCTATTCAGGAAGCGATAGTTGGTAAGAACAGACATGCAATTAAACATGGTTTACAGAATTAACAGAGGGATAGAGAGAGACTTACGAGGGACACCAACAATAGCGATAATAGGATAATAAATGTGTTGAAACATGTTCAGTGCATAATAGATCCGATCTGCTAATGTTATCCAATCATAATTCGCAGTAAGATAGTAAAACCAATAGGATAAACTCTTGTCCATTGCTGTAACATTCCAACCTATTGTTCTCAGATTCTGATCCATTGTTGTAACATTCCTATCTATTGTTCTCAGATTTTGACCCATTGTTGTAACATTCCAATCTATTGTTCTCAGATTCAGACCCATTGTTGTAACATTCCGATCTATTGTTCTCAGATTCTGATCTATCCTCTCCCTCTCTCTGGAGCTGCTGATCCCTGTTAGTGCTGGGTGGGATGCTCCCGCTAACACTATGGAATAACACATTGAAAGGAGTCCCTTATTAATAGAAAAGGGAAACCCTCCAGTGACATAAATAGAGTCCATGGAGATGGACATTAATTGCAGTCACTGAACAAACAGGTTCAGTTAACCCCTTTCAATCTAACACTTTTTGTAACACAATAAAATAGACCATTTACCCAGTCTGGATGGGAATTATGAGGGTTGGTGAGAACAAGAATGGTGGAAATAGCAGAGGTACTGGTCCGAATCTTCCAATCCTCCTCGGATATGGGAGTGATGACAGAGGACTGGAAGGTTGTAACTGATACACCTTGTGTATGGGGTAAACCATGTACTGTCCAGTCAATCTGATGTCAGTGGTGGGGAAACCTCACAACCCAGGACAGAAATGTTTGCTGTTATGAAAAGCATAGCATAATAAATTTCAAGCAGCACGGGTATGCTAATCACAAATCATATCCGGCAAACTTAGCAAGAACTTAACCCAAGGTACTTCACAGCAGCATTATGAAATAAAGTATAACACCGAACCACAAAGTGAGAAATTAGGTGAGGTGAACAACAGCTTGGTCAAAGAGACAGATTTTAAAGGCGTTCCTTGAAGAATAAAAGCGAGGTGGAGAGGTGGAGCTGTGTAAGGAGGGTATTCCAGAGCTTGGGGCCGAGGCTACTGAAGGTGTGGCCATCAATGCTGGAGTAATTAATATCAGGGATGCACAAGAGGCCAGAATTAGAGAAGCAGAGATATCTCAGAGGGTTGTGGGGCTGGAGGAGATTACAGAGATAGTGAGGGGTGAGGCAATGGAGGGATTGGAAAACAAGCATGAGAATTTTAAAACCAGGACAATGCTTGACTGTGAACTGATGTAGGTCAGTGATTGGGGAATGGGACTAGTTGTGAGTTAACACACAGACTGCAGAGTTTTAGATGACATCAAGTATACAGATAGTAGAATGTGGTAGAATGAGTGGGAACAGTCTAGTCTACAGGTAATGAAAGCATGAATGAGAGCTTCAGCAGCAGATGACCTGAGACAGGGGTGAAGTTGGGCAATGTTATTGATGTGGAAATAGGTGGTGATAGTGATGGCAGAAATATGAGGTTGGAAGCTCATTTTGTGGTCGAATGTCACCGAATTGTTACGGCACAGAAGGTAGCCATTCAGTCCATCGTGTCTGTACTGGCTCTCCAGAAGAGCAATTCGTCTGGTGTCACTCCCCTGCCTTCTCCCTGTAACTCTGTACAATCTTCCTTTTTGGTTCGCTGTCCAATTTCTTCCTGAATGCCTCGATTGAATCTGCCTCCACCACAGTCTCAGGTAGTGCATTCCAGCCCTTAACCACACACTGCATGAAAAAGCTTTTCTCATGTCACTTCTACTTTTTTCTACCAATTACTTTCATTCTTTAGCGTCTCGTTTTCGATCCTTTCAGGAGTGGGAACAGTTTGTCCCCATCCACTCTGTCCAGACACTTTATAATTTTCAATACCTTTTTCAAATCTCCTCTCAGAATTCTCTTCTCCAAGGAAAATGTTCCAACTTCTCCAGTCTATCTTCATAACTGATATTCTTCATCCCTGGAATCATTCTTGTGAATGTTTTTGTACACTCTCCAATATCTTCACGTTACCAAAGTGTGGTGTCCAGAACTAGACGTAATACTACAGATGAGACCGAACTAGTGTGTTGTATAAGTTCAAAACAACCCTATTGCTCTTGTATTCCATACTGCTGTCAATATGGCCAGGTTACCCTATACTTTATTAACTGCTCTCTCAACCTATCCTGCCACCTTCAATGACCTATGGACATAAACACCCAGGTCCCTCTGCTCCTGCACCCCCTTTAGAATTGTACCCTTTATTCTATATTGTCTCTCCATGTTCTTCCTATCAAGATGAATCCTTTCACATTTCTCCACATTGAACTTCATCTGCCACCTGTCTGTCCATTCCACAAACTTGTCCATGACCTTTTGAAGTTCTACATTCTCCTGCTCTCAGTTCACAATGCTTCCCAGTTTCGTATTATCTGCAAAATTTGGAAGCAATCCCTGTAAACCGAGATCCAGGTCATTAATATATGTCAGGAAGAGAAATGATCCCAACACTAATCCCTGGGGAACTCCACTACAAACCTTAAATAAAACAATAAGTGCTGGAAATACTCAGCAGGTCTGGCAGCATCTGTGGACAGAGAAGCAGAGATAAACTTCCAGGCCTGTGCCCTTTCATCAGAATTGGCAAAGGTTAGAAATGTAATAGCTTTTAAGCAAATAAAGCAGGGATGGAGCAGAACAGAACAAAAGGGCTGTTGATAGAACAGAACGTCAGAGAGATTAACTGACGAGGAGGCCATGGAGCAAAGGCAAAGAGAGTGTGCTTATTGTGTGGTGAAAGACAAAGTGTTAGTGCAGAGAGGGTGTTAAATGACAGAATAATGAACAGCCCTAGCTAAAAGCACCAACATAAAAAAATCCAGTTTAAAGCAGGCACATGGCAAAAAAATGATAAAACAAAACAATAATTAAAAGGGTCAGTCATGCTCTGAAATTATTGAACTCAATATTCAGTCCGGAAGTCTGTAGAATGCCTAATCGTACAATGAGGTGCTGTTCCTCGAGCTGACATTGATGTTCACTGGAACACCGCAGCAGGTCAAACACAGATTGGGTGAGCGCTTTGTGGGACACCTCCGCTCAGTCCTAAACTATGACCCCGAGCTTCCTCTCGCTTGTCATTTCAACACCATTCACCCCCCACCCCTGCTCTCATGCCCACATTTCTGTCCTTGTGTTTACACCCCTCAACCCCGATTTACTTGCTTAAAACCTAATACATTTCTAACCTTTGCCAGTTTTGATGAAAGATCACAGACCTGAAACATTAACTCCGCTTCTCTCTCTACAGATGCTGCCAGACCTGCTGAGTGTTTCCAGCACTTTCTGTTTTTATTTCAGATTTCCAGCATCTACAGTACTTTGCTTTGATTCCACAACAAACCTTCATCCAACCCGAAAAGCATCCATTCATCACTACTCTCTGTTTCCTGTCACTCAAACAATTTAGTTTCATGTTGCTACTGTCCTTTTTATTTGATGAGCTATAACTTTGCTCACAAGTCTGTTGTGTGGCAATTTATCAAATGCTTTTTGGAATTCCATTTCCACCACATTAACAGCTTTGCCCTCATCAAGCTTCCTTATTACTTCTTCAAAACACTCCGGTTAAACATTATTTAATTAGTTAAACATCATTTCCCCTCAGCAAATCCATGCTGGTTTTCCTTAATTAACCCACATTTGTACGTGTGCCTATTAATGTTGTCCCGAATATGACACCAAGGTGGAAAACAGTCTGTCTGAATCTTAGACTTTTACCAGGGAGAGGGATGGAATCAATAATAAGGGAACAGATTTGGAGTGAGGAGTGAAAACAATGGCTTCAGTCTTTCCAATAATTAATTGGAGGACATTCCTGCGCATCCAGTGCTGGATGTCGGATAAGCAGTTGGATAATTAACAACAGTGGAGGAGTGAAGAGAAGTGGTGGTGAGGTAAACTTGATGGAGTTCTTTGATAAAACAATGGAGAGGGCTGATGAGGGAAGGAATGGTAGAAATTGCAGAGGCACTGACCAGAATCATTCTATCCTCCTTGGATATGGGAGTCATGACAGAGGACTGGAGGGTTGTAAATGTTACTCCCTGTTACAAAAGGAGAGATTAGATAAATTCTGTAACTACTGACCAGTCCGTGTAATGTCGGTGGTTGGAAATTACTAGAAGCCAGAACCCAGCACAAAATATATCATTCTTGGAAAAACATAGGATAATAAATGTCAAGCAGCACGGATCGGTTAATGACAAATCATATCTGATAATCTTGATCCAGATCGTTGATGACAGAACTGTGAGTGTTGATGAGGATAGTGTGTTTCCTGTTATGTATCTGGACTATCAAAAGGACTGTGATCAAATGACATTTCATAGACTTGTTATGAAAAATGGAACAAATCGATTAATGTGACAGTGAGAGTGTGGATATGACATTGACTCAAGGACAGAAAGCAGAGAGAAGTCGTGAGCGGTCATTGTTCAGACAGGGGGAGGGGGAGAATAAAGGGCTGTTTCTCAGGGGTCGCTATTGGAACCAGTGCTCTTCCAGACATATAGATAGATATATAAATGACAGAGACATATATGTAAAAAAAACATAATTTCAACTCTTACAGATGATAGTAATTGACTGAAACAGGACATTGATAGTTTAGCAGAATGGACAGACAGTCAGGATGATAGTAATTGACTGAAACAGGACATGGATAGTTTAGCAGAATGGACAGAGAGTCAGGATGATAGTAATTGACTGAAACAGGACATTGATAGTTTAGCAGAATGGACAGACAGTCAGGATGATAGTAATTGACTGAAACAGGACATGGATAGTTTAGCAGAATGGACAGACAGTCAGGATGATAGTAATTGACTGAAACAGGACATTGATAGTTTAGCAGAAAGGACAGACAGTCAGGATGATAGTAATTGACTGAAACAGGACATGGATAGTTTAGCAGAATGGACAGACAGTCAGGATGATAGTAATTGACTGAAACAGGACATGGATAGTTTAGCAGAATGGACAGACAGTCAGGATGATAGTAATTGACTGAAACAGGACATGGATAGGTTAGCAGAATGGACAGAGATTCAGGATGATAGTAATTGACTGAAACAGGACATGGATAGTTTAGCAGAATGGACAGTCAGTCAGGATGATAGTAATTGACTGAAACAGGACATTAATACTTTAGCAGAATGGACAGACAGTCAGGATGATAGTAATTGACTGAAACAGGACATGGATAGTTTAGCAGAATGGACAGTCAGGATGATAGTAATTGACTGAAACAGGACATTGATAGGTTAGCAGAATGGACAGAGATTCAGGATGATAGTAATTGACTGAAACAGTACATTGATAGTTTAGCCGAAGGGACAGACAGTCAGGATGATAGTAATTGACTGAAACAGGACATTGATAGTTTAGCAGAATGAACAGACAGGCAGGATGATAGTAATTGACTGAAACAGGACATTGATAGTTTAGCAGAATGGACAGTCAGGATGATAGCAATTGACTGAAACAGAACATGGATAGTTTAGCAGAATGGACAGACAGTCAGGATGATAGTAATTGACTGAAACAGGACATGGACAGTTTAGCAGAATGGACAGAGAGTCAGGATGATAGTAATTGACTGAAACAGGACATGGATAGTTTAGCAGAATGGACTGCGGATCAGGATGATAGTAATTGACTGAAACAGGACATGGATAGTTTAGCAGAATGGACAGACAGTCAGGATGATAGTAATTGACAGAAACAGGACATGGATAGTTTAGCAGAATGGACAGACAGTCAGGATGATCGTAATTGACTGAAACAGGACATGGATAGTTTAGCAGAATGGACAGCGGATCAGGATGATAGTAATTGACTGAAACAGGACATGGATAGTTTAGCAGAAAGGACAGACAGTCAGGATGATAGTAATTGACTGAAACAGGACATGGATAGTTTAGTAGAATGGACAGACAGTCAGGATGATCGTAATTGACTGAAACAGGACATGGATAGTTTAGCAGAATGGACAGTCAGTCAGGATGATAGTAATTGACTGAAACAGGACATGGATAGTTTAGCAGAATGGACATACAGTCAGGATGATAGTAATTGACTGAAACAGGACATGGATAGTTTAGCAGAATGGACAGACAGTCAGGATGATAGTAATTGACTGAAACAGGACATTGATAGTTTAGCAGAATGGACAGACAGTCAGGATGATAGTAATTGACTGAAACAGGACATTGATAGTTTAGCAGAATGGACAGACAGTCAGGATGATAGTAATTGACTGAAACAGGACATGGATAGTTTAGCAGAATGGACAGACAGTCAGGATGATAGTAATTGACTGAAACAGGACATTGATAGTTTAGCAGAATGGACAGACTGTCAGGATGATAGTAATTGACTGAAACAGGACATGGATAGTTTAGCAGAATGGACAAAGGCTCAGGATGATAGTAATTGACTGAAACAGGACATGGACAGTTTAGCAGAATGGATAGACAGTCAGGATGATAGTAATTGACTGAAACAGGACATGGATAGTTTAGCAGAATGGACAGACAGTCAGGATGATAGTAATTGACTGAAACAGGACATGGATAGTTTAGCAGAATGGACAGAGGATCAGGATGATAGTAATTGACTGAAACAGGACATTGCTAGTTTAGCAGAATGGACAGACAGTCAGGATGATAGTAATTGACTGAAACAGGACATTGATAGTTTAGCAGAATGGACAGACAGTCAGGATGATAGTAATTGACTGAAACAGGACATGGATAGTTTAGCAGAATGGACAGACAGTCAGGATGATAGTAATTGACTGAAACAGGACATTGATAGTTTAGCAGAATGGACAGACAGTCAGGATGATAGTAATTGACTGCAACAGGACATTGATAGTTTAGCAGAATGGACAGAGATTCAGGATGATAGTAATTGACTGAAACAGGACTTTGATAGTTTAGCAGAATGGACAGACAGGCAGGATGATAGTAATTGACTGAAACAGGACATGGATAGTTTAGCAGAATGGACAGACAGTCAGGATGATAGTAATTGACTGAAACAGGACATTGATAGTTTAGCAGAATGGACAGACAGTCAGGATGATAGTAATTGACTGAAACAGGACAAGGATAGTTTAGCAGAAGGGACAGACAGTCAGGATGATAGTAATTGACTGAAACAGGACATTGATAGTTTAGCAGAATGGACAGTCAGTCAGGATGATAGTAATTGACTGAAACAGGACATTGATAGTTTAGCAGAATGGACAGACAGTCAGGATGATAGTAATTGACTGAAACAGGACTTTGATAGTTTTGCAGAATGGACAAACAGTCACGATGATAGTAATTGACTGAAACAGGACATGGATAGTTTCGCAGAATGAACAGACAGTCAGGATGATAGTAATTGACTGAAACAGGACATTGATAGTTTAGCAGAATGGACAGACAGTCAGGATGATAGTAACTGACTGAAACAGGACATTGATAGTTTAGCAGAATGGACAGAGATTCAGGATGATAGTAATTGACTGAAACAGGACATTGATAGTTTAGCAGAATGGACAGACAGTCAGGATGATAGTAATTGACTGAAACAGGACATGGATAGTTTAGCAGAATGGACAGACAGTCAGGATGATAGTAATTGACTGAAACAGGACATTGATAGTTTAGCAGAATGGACAGACAGTCAGGATGATATTAATTGACTGAAACAGGACATTGATAGTTTGGCAGAATGGACAGACAGTCAGGATGATAGTAATTGACTGAAACAGGACATTGATAGTTTAGCAGAATGTACAGACAGTCAGGATGATAGTAATTGACTGAAAAAGGACATTGATAGTTTAGCAGAATGGACAGACAGTCAGGATGATAGTAATTGACTGAAACAGGACATTGATAGTTTAGCAGAATGGACAGACAGTCAGGATGATAGTAATTGACTGAAACAGGACATTGATAGTTTAGCAGAATGGACAGACAGTCAGGATGATAGTAATTGACTGAAACAGGACATGGATAGATAGGCAGAATGGACAGACAGTCAGGATGATAGTAATTGAATGAAACAGGACATTGATAGTTTAGCAGAATTGACAGACAGTCAGGATGATAGTAATTGACTGAAACAGGACATGGATAGTTTAGCAGAATGGACATACAGTCAGGATGATAGTAATTGACTGAAACAGGACATGGATAGTTTAGCAGAATGGACAGACAGTCAGGATGATAGTAATTGACTGAAACAGGACATTGATAGTTTAGCAGAATGGACAGACAGTCAGGATGATAGTAATTGACTGAAACAGGACATTGATAGTTTAGCAGAATGGACAGACAGTCAGGATGATAGTAATTGACTGAAACAGGACATGGATAGTTTAGCAGAATGGACAGACAGTCAGGATGATAGTAATTGACTGAAACAGGACATTGATAGTTTAGCAGAATGGACAGACTGTCAGGATGATAGTAATTGACTGAAACAGGACATGGATAGTTTAGCAGAATGGACAAAGGCTCAGGATGATAGTAATTGACTGAAACAGGACATGGACAGTTTAGCAGAATGGATAGACAGTCAGGATGATAGTAATTGACTGAAACAGGACATGGATAGTTTAGCAGAATGGACAGACAGTCAGGATGATAGTAATTGACTGAAACAGGACATGGATAGTTTAGCAGAATGGACAGAGGATCAGGATGATAGTAATTGACTGAAACAGGACATTGCTAGTTTAGCAGAATGGACAGACAGTCAGGATGATAGTAATTGACTGAAACAGGACATTGATAGTTTAGCAGAATGGACAGACAGTCAGGATGATAGTAATTGACTGAAACAGGACATGGATAGTTTAGCAGAATGGACAGACAGTCAGGATGATAGTAATTGACTGAAACAGGACATTGATAGTTTAGCAGAATGGACAGACAGTCAGGATGATAGTAATTGACTGCAACAGGACATTGATAGTTTAGCAGAATGGACAGAGATTCAGGATGATAGTAATTGACTGAAACAGGACTTTGATAGTTTAGCAGAATGGACAGACAGGCAGGATGATAGTAATTGACTGAAACAGGACATGGATAGTTTAGCAGAATGGACAGACAGTCAGGATGATAGTAATTGACTGAAACAGGACATTGATAGTTTAGCAGAATGGACAGACAGTCAGGATGATAGTAATTGACTGAAACAGGACATGGATAGTTTAGCAGAAGGGACAGACAGTCAGGATGATAGTAATTGACTGAAACAGGACATTGATAGTTTAGCAGAATGGACAGTCAGTCAGGATGATAGTAATTGACTGAAACAGGACATTGATAGTTTAGCAGAATGGACAGACAGTCAGGATGATAGTAATTGACTGAAACAGGACTTTGATAGTTTTGCAGAATGGACAAACAGTCACGATGATAGTAATTGACTGAAACAGGACATGGATAGTTTCGCAGAATGAACAGACAGTCAGGATGATAGTAATTGACTGAAACAGGACATTGATAGTTTAGCAGAATGGACAGACAGTCAGGATGATAGTAACTGACTGAAACAGGACATTGATAGTTTAGCAGAATGGACAGAGATTCAGGATGATAGTAATTGACTGAAACAGGACATTGATAGTTTAGCAGAATGGACAGACAGTCAGGATGATAGTAATTGACTGAAACAGGACATGGATAGTTTAGCAGAATGGACAGACAGTCAGGATGATAGTAATTGACTGAAACAGGACATTGATAGTTTAGCAGAATGGACAGACAGTCAGGATGATATTAATTGACTGAAACAGGACATTGATAGTTTGGCAGAATGGACAGACAGTCAGGATGATAGTAATTGACTGAAACAGGACATTGATAGTTTAGCAGAATGTACAGACAGTCAGGATGATAGTAATTGACTGAAAAAGGACATTGATAGTTTAGCAGAATGGACAGACAGTCAGGATGATAGTAATTGACTGAAACAGGACATTGATAGTTTAGCAGAATGGACAGACAGTCAGGATGATAGTAATTGACTGAAACAGGACATTGATAGTTTAGCAGAATGGACAGACAGTCAGGATGATAGTAATTGACTGAAACAGGACATGGATAGATAGGCAGAATGGACAGACAGTCAGGATGATAGTAATTGAATGAAACAGGACATTGATAGTTTAGCAGAATTGACAGACAGTCAGGATGATAGTAATTGACTGAAACAGGACATTGATAGTTTGGCAGAATGGACAGACAGTCAGGATGATAGTAATTGACTGAAACAGGACATTGATAGTTTAGCAGAATGTACAGACAGTCAGGATGATAGTAATTGACTGAAAAAGGACATTGATAGTTTAGCAGAATGGACAGACAGTCAGGATGATAGTAATTGACTGAAACAGGACATTGATATGTTAGCAGAATGGACAGACAGTCAGGATAATAGTAATTGACTGAAACAGAACATTGATAGTTTAGCAGACTGGACAGACAGTCAGGATGATAGTAATTGACTGAAATTGGACATTGACAGTTTAGCAGAATGGACAGACAGTCAGGATGATAGTAATTGACTGAAACAGGACATGGATAGTTTAGCAGAATGGACAGAGGATCAGGAGGATAGTAATTGACTGAAACAGGACATTGATAATTAGAATGGACAGAGGATCAGGATGATAGTAATTGACTGAAACAGGACATTGATAGTTTAGCAGAATGGACAGACAGTCAGGATGATAGTAATTGACTGAAACAGGACATTGATAGTTTAGCAGAATGGATAGACAGTCATAATGATAGTAATTGACTGAAACAGGACATTGATAGTTTAGCAGAATGGACAGACAGTCAGGATGATAGTAATTGACTGAAGCAGGACATGGATAGTTTAGCAGAATGGACAGACAGTCAGGATGATAGTAATTGACTGAAACAGGACATTGATATTTTAGCAGAATGGACAGACAGTCAGGATGATAGTAATTGACTGAAACAGGACATTGATAGTTTAGCAGAATGGATTGACAGTCAGGATGATCGTAATTGACTGAAACAGAACATGGATAGTTTAGCAAAATGGACAGACAGTCAGGATGATAGTCATTGACTGAAACAGGACATGGAAAGACAGGCAGAATGGACAGACAGTCAGGATGATAGTAATTGACTGAAACAGGACATTGATATTTTAGCAGAATGCACAGACAGTCAGGATGATAGTAATTGACTGAAACAGGACATTGATAGTTTAGCAGAATGGACAGACAGTCAAGATGATAGTAATTGACTGAAACAGGACATTGATAGTTTAGCAGAATGGACAGACAGTCAGGATGATAGTAATTGACTGAAACAGGACATTGATATTTTAGCAGAATGGACAGACAGTCAGGATGATAGTAATTGACTGAAACAGGACATTGATAGTTTTGCAGAATGGATTGACAGTCAGGATGATCGTAATTGACTGAAACAGAACATGGATAGTTTAGCAGAATGGACAGACAGTCAGGATGATAGTAATTGACTGAAACAGGACATGGATAGATAGGCAGAATGGACAGACAGTCAGGATGATAGTAATTGACTGAAACTGGACATTGACAGTTTAGCAGAATGGACAGACAGTCAGGATGATAGTAATTGACTGACACAGGACATGGATAGTTTAGCAGAATGGACAGAGGATCAGGAGGATAGTAATTGACTGAAACAGGACATTGATAATTAGAATGCACAGAGGATCAGGATGATAGTAATTGACTGAAACAGGACATTGACAGTTTAGCAGAATGGACAGACAGTCAGGATGATAGTAATTGACTGAAACAGGACATTGATAGTTTAGCAGAATGGATAGACAGTCAGGATGATAGTAATTGACTGAAACAGGACATGGATAGTTTAGCAGAATGGACAGACAGTCAGGATGATAGTAATTGACTGAAACAGGACATTGATAGCTTAGCAGAATGGACAGAGGATCAGGATGATAGTAATTGACTGAAACGGGAGATTGACAGTTTAGCAGAATGGACAGACAGTCGGGATAACAGTAATTGACTGAAACAGGACTTTGATAGTTTAGCAGAATGGACAGACAGTCAGGATGATAGTAATTGACTGTAAAAGGACATTGATAGTTTAGCAGAATGGACAGACAGTCAGGATGATAGTAATTGACTGAAACAGGACATTGATAGTTTAGCAGAATGGACAGACAGTCAGGATGATAGTAATTGACTGAAACAGGACATTGATAGTTTAGCAGAATGGACAGACATTCAGGATGATAGTAATTGACTGAAACAGGACATTGATAGTTTAGCAGAATTGACAGACAGTCAGGATGATAGTAATTGACAGAAACAGGACATTGATAGTTTAGCAGAATGGATAGACAGTCAGGATGATAGTAATTGACTGAAACAGGACATTGATAGTTTAGCAGAATGGACAGACAGTCAGGATGATAGTAATTGACTGAAACAGGACATTGATAGTTTAGCAGAATGGACAGACAGTCAGGATGATAGTAATTGACTGAAACAGGACATTGATAGTTTATCAGAATGGATAGACAGTCAGGATGATCGTAATTGACTGAAACAGGACATTGATAATTAGAATGGATAGAGGATCAGGATGATAGTAATTGACTGAAACAGGACATTGATAGTTTAGCAGAATGGACAGACAGTCAGGATGATAGTAATTGACTGAAACAGGACATTGATAGTTTAGCAGAATGGATAGACAGTCAGGATGATAGTAATTGACTGAAACAGGACATGGATAGTTTAGCAGAATGGACAGACAGTCAGGATGATAGTAATTGACTGAAACAGGACATTGATAGTTTAGCAGAATGGATAGACAGTCAGGATGATAGTAATTGACTGAAACAGGACATGGATAGTTTAGCAGAATGGACAGACAGTCAGGATGATAGTAATTGACTGAAACTGGACATGGATAGTGTAGCAGAATGGACCGAGGATCAGGATGATAGTAATTGACTGAAACAGGACATTGATAGTTTAGCAGAATGGACAGACAGTCAGGATGATAGTAATTGACTGAAACAGGACATTGATAGTTTAGCAGAATGGACAGAGATTCAGGATGATAGTAATTGACTGAAACAGGACATTGATAGTTTAGCAGAAAGGACAGGGAGTCAGGATGATAGTAATTGACTGAAACAGGACATTGATAGTTTAGCAGAATGGACAGACAGTCAGGATGATAGTAATTGACTGAAACAGGACATTGATAGTTTAGCAGAATGGACAGAGGATCAGGATGATAGTAATTGACTGAAACAGGACATGGATAGTTTAGCAGAATGGACAGACAGTCAGGATGATAGTAATTGACTGAAACAGGACATTGATAGTTTAGCAGAATGGACAGACAGTCAGGATGATAGTAATTGACTGAAACAGGACATTGATAGTTTAGCAGAATGGATAGACAGTCAGGATGATAGTAATTGACTGAAACAGGACATGGATAGTTTAGCAGAATGGACAGAGGATCAGGATGATAGTAATTGACTGAAACAGGATATTGATAGTTTAGCAGAATGGACAGACAGTCAGGATGATAGTAATTGACTGAAACAGGACATTGATAGTTTAGCAGAATGGACAGAGAGTCAGGATGATAGTAATTGACTGAAACAGGACATTGATAGTTTATCAGAATGGATAGACAGTCAGGATGATAGTAATTGACTGAAACAGGACATTGATAATTAGAATGGATAGAGGATCAGGATGATAGTAATTGACTGAAACAGGACATTGATAGTTTAGCAGAATGGACAGACAGTCAGGATGATAGTAATCGACTGAAACAGGACATTGATCGTTTAGCAGAATGGATAGACAGTCAGGATGATAGTAATTGACTGAAACAGGACATGGATAGTTTAGCAGAATGGACAGACAGTCAGGATGATAGTAATTGACTGAAACAGGACATTGATAGTTTAGCAGAATGGATAGACAGTCAGGATGATAGTAATTGACTGAAACAGGACATGGATAGTTTAGCAGAATGGACAGACAGTCAGGATGATAGTAATTGACTGAAACAGGACATGGATAGTTTAGCAGAATGGACAGAGGATCAGGATGATAGTAATTGACTGAAACAGGACATTGATAGTTTAGCAGAACGGACAGACAGTCAGGATGATAGTAATTGACTGCAACAGGACATTGATAGTTTAGCAGAATGGACAGAGATTCAGGATGATAGTAATTGACTGAAACAGGACTTTGATAGTTTAGCAGAATGGACAGACAGTCAGGATGATAGTAATTGACTGAAACAGGACATTGATAGTTTATCAGAATGGATAGACAGTCAGGATGATAGTAATTGACTGAAACAGGACACTGATAATTAGAATGGATAGAGGATCAGGATGATAGTAATTGACTGAAACAGGACATTGATAGTTTAGCAGAATGGACAGACAGTCAGGATGATAATAATCGACTGAAACAGGACATTGATCGTTTAGCAGAATGGATAGACAGTCAGGATGATAGTAATTGACTGAAACAGGACATGGATAGTTTAGCAGAATGGACAGACAGTCAGGATGATAGTAATTGACTGAAACAGGACATTGATAGTTTAGCAGAATGGATAGACAGTCAGGATGATAGTAATTGACTGAAACAGGACATGGATAGTTTAGCAGAATGGACAGACAGTCAGGATGATAGTAATTGACTGAAACAGGACATGGATAGTTTAGCAGAATGGACAGAGGATCAGGATGATAGTAATTGACTGAAACAGGACATTGATAGTTTAGCAGAATGGACAGACAGTCAGGATGATAGTAATTGACTGAAACAGGACATTGATAGTTTAGCAGAATGGACAGAGAGTCAGGATGATAGTAATTGACTGAAACAGGACATTGATAGTTTAGCAGAATGGACAGAGAGTCAGGATGATAGTAATTGACTGAAAGAGGACATTGATAGTTTAGCAGAATGGACAGACAGTCAGGATGATAGTAATTGACTGAAACAGGACATTGATAGTTTAGCAGAATGGACAGAGGATCAGGATGATAGTAATTGACTGAAACAGGACATGGATAGTTTAGCAGAATGGATAGACAGTCAGGATGATAGTAATTGACTGAAACAGGACATGGATAGTTTAGCAGAATGGACAGACAGTCAGGATGATAGTAATTGACTGAAACAGGACATGGATAGTTTAGCAGAATGGACAGAGGATCAGGATGATAGTAATTGACTGAAACAGGACATTGATAATTTAGCAGAATGGACAGACAGTCAGGATGATAGAAATTGACTGAAACAGGACATGGATAGTTTAGCAGAATGGACAGACAGTCAGGATGATAGCAATTGACTGAAACAGGACATTGATAGTTTAGCAGAATGGACAGACAGTCAGGATGATAGTAATTGACTGCAACAGGACATTGATAGTTTAGCAGTATGGACAGAGATTCAGGATGATAGTAATTGACTGAAACAGGACTTTGATAGTTTAGCAGAATGGACAGACAGGCAGGATGATAGTAATTGACTGAAACAGGACATGGATAGTTTAGCAGAATGGACAGACAGTCAGGATGATAGTAATTGACTGAAACAGGACATTGATAGTTTAGCAGAATGGACAGACAGTCAGGATGATAGTAATTGACTGAAACAGGACATGGATAGTTTAGCAGAAGGGACAGACAGTCAGGATGATAGTAATTGACTGAAACAGGACATTGATAGTTTAGCAGAATGGACAGTCAGTCAGGATGATAGTAATTGACTGAAACAGGACATTGATAGTTTAGCAGAATGGACAGACAGTCAGGATGATAGTAATTGACTGAAACAGGACTTTGATAGTTTTGCAGAATGGACAAACAGTCACGATGATAGTAATTGACTGAAACAGGACATGGATAGTTTCGCAGAATGGACAGACAGTCAGGATGATAGTAATTGACTGAAACAGGACATTGATCGTTTAGCAGAATGGATAGACAGTCAGGATGATAGTAATTGACTGAAACAGGACATGGATAGTTTAGCAGAATGGACAGACAGTCAGGATGATAGTAATCGACTGAAACAGGACATTGATCGTTTAGCAGAATGGATAGACAGTCAGGATGATAGTAATTGACTGAAACAGGACATGGATAGTTTAGCAGAATGGACAGACAGTCAGGATGATAGTAATTGACTGAAACAGGACATTGATAGTTTAGCAGAATGGATAGACAGTCAGGATGATAGTAATTGACTGAAACAGGACATGGATAGTTTAGCAGAATGGACAGACAGTCAGGATGATAGTAATTGACTGAAACAGGACATGGATAGTTTAGCAGAATGGACAGAGGATCAGGATGATAGTAATTGACTGAAACAGGACATTGATAGTTTAGCAGAACGGACAGACAGTCAGGATGATAGTAATTGACTGCAACAGGACATTGATAGTTTAGCAGAATGGACAGAGATTCAGGATGATAGTAATTGACTGAAACAGGACTTTGATAGTTTAGCAGAATGGACAGACAGTCAGGATGATAGTAATTGACTGAAACAGGACATTGATAGTTTATCAGAATGGATAGACAGTCAGGATGATAGTAATTGACTGAAACAGGACACTGATAATTAGAATGGATAGAGGATCAGGATGATAGTAATTGACTGAAACAGGACATTGATAGTTTAGCAGAATGGACAGACAGTCAGGATGATAGTAATCGACTGAAACAGGACATTGATCGTTTAGCAGAATGGATAGACAGTCAGGATGATAGTAATTGACTGAAACAGGACATGGATAGTTTAGCAGAATGGACAGACAGTCAGGATGATAGTAATTGACTGAAACAGGACATTGATAGTTTAGCAGAATGGATAGACAGTCAGGATGATAGTAATTGACTGAAACAGGACATGGATAGTTTAGCAGAATGGACAGACAGTCAGGATGATAGTAATTGACTGAAACAGGACATGGATAGTTTAGCAGAATGGACAGAGGATCAGGATGATAGTAATTGACTGAAACAGGACATTGATAGTTTAGCAGAATGGACAGACAGTCAGGATGATAGTAATTGACTGAAACAGGACATTGATAGTTTAGCAGAATGGACAGAGAGTCAGGATGATAGTAATTGACTGAAACAGGACATTGATAGTTTAGCAGAATGGACAGAGAGTCAGGATGATAGTAATTGACTGAAAGAGGACATTGATAGTTTAGCAGAATGGACAGACAGTCAGGATGATAGTAATTGACTGAAACAGGACATTGATAGTTTAGCAGAATGGACAGAGGATCAGGATGATAGTAATTGACTGAAACAGGACATGGATAGTTTAGCAGAATGGATAGACAGTCAGGATGATAGTAATTGACTGAAACAGGACATGGATAGTTTAGCAGAATGGACAGACAGTCAGGATGATAGTAATTGACTGAAACAGGACATGGATAGTTTAGCAGAATGGACAGAGGATCAGGATGATAGTAATTGACTGAAACAGGACATTGATAATTTAGCAGAATGGACAGACAGTCAGGATGATAGAAATTGACTGAAACAGGACATGGATAGTTTAGCAGAATGGACAGACAGTCAGGATGATAGCAATTGACTGAAACAGGACATTGATAGTTTAGCAGAATGGACAGACAGTCAGGATGATAGTAATTGACTGCAACAGGACATTGATAGTTTAGCAGTATGGACAGAGATTCAGGATGATAGTAATTGACTGAAACAGGACTTTGATAGTTTAGCAGAATGGACAGACAGGCAGGATGATAGTAATTGACTGAAACAGGACATGGATAGTTTAGCAGAATGGACAGACAGTCAGGATGATAGTAATTGACTGAAACAGGACATTGATAGTTTAGCAGAATGGACAGACAGTCAGGATGATAGTAATTGACTGAAACAGGACATGGATAGTTTAGCAGAAGGGACAGACAGTCAGGATGATAGTAATTGACTGAAACAGGACATTGATAGTTTAGCAGAATGGACAGTCAGTCAGGATGATAGTAATTGACTGAAACAGGACATTGATAGTTTAGCAGAATGGACAGACAGTCAGGATGATAGTAATTGACTGAAACAGGACTTTGATAGTTTTGCAGAATGGACAAACAGTCACGATGATAGTAATTGACTGAAACAGGACATGGATAGTTTCGCAGAATGGACAGACAGTCAGGATGATAGTAATTGACTGAAACAGGACATTGATAGTTTAGCAGAATGGACAGACAGTCAGGATGATAGTAACTGACTGAAACAGGACATTGATAGTTTAGCAGAATGGACAGAGATTCAGGATGATAGTAATTGACTGAAACAGGACATTGATAGTTTAGCAGAATGGACAGACAGTCAGGATGATAGTAATTGACTGAAACAGGACATGGATAGTTTAGCAGAATGGACAGACAGTCAGGATGATAGTAATTGAATGAAACAGGACATTGATAGTTTAGCAGAATGGACAGACAGTCAGGATGATATTAATTGACTGAAACAGGACATTGATAGTTTGGCAGAATGGACAGACAGTCAGGATGATAGTAATTGACTGAAACAGGACATTGATAGTTTAGCAGAATGTACAGACAGTCAGGATGATAGTAATTGACTGAAAAAGGACATTGATAGTTTAGCAGAATGGACAGACAGTCAGGATGATAGTAATTGACTGAAACAGGACATTGATAGTTTAGCAGAATGGACAGACAGTCAGGATGATAGTAATTGACTGAAACAGGACATTGATAGTTTAGCAGAATGGACAGACAGTCAGGATGATAGTAATTGACTGAAACAGGACATGGATAGATAGGCAGAATGGACAGACAGTCAGGATGATAGTAATTGAATGAAACAGGACATTGATAGTTTAGCAGAATTGACAGACAGTGAGGATGATAGTAATTGACTGAAACAGGACATTGATAGTTTGGCAGAATGGACAGACAGTCAGGATGATAGTAATTGACTGAAACAGGACATTGATAGTTTAGCAGAATGTACAGACTGTCAGGATGATAGTAATTGACTGAAAAAGGACATTGATAGTTTAGCAGAATGGACAGACAGTCAGGATGATAGTAATTGACTGAAACAGGACATTGATATGTTAGCAGAATGGACAGACAGTCAGGATGATAGTAATTGACTGAAACAGAACATTGATAGTTTAGCAGACTGGACAGACAGTCAGGATGATAGTAATTGACTGAAATTGGACATTGACAGTTTAGCAGAATGGACAGACAGTCAGGATGATAGTAATTGACTGAAACAGGACATGGATAGTTTAGCAGAATGGACAGAGGATCAGGAGGATAGTAATTGACTGAAACAGGACATTGATAATTAGAATGGACAGAGGATCAGGATGATAGTAATTGACTGAAACAGGACATTGATAGTTTAGCAGAATGGACAGACAGTCAGGATGATAGTAATTGACTGAAACAGGACATTGATAGTTTAGCAGAATGGATAGACAGTCATAATGATAGTAATTGACTGAAACAGGACATTGATAGTTTCGCAGAATGGACAGACAGTCAGGATGATAGTAATTGACTGAAGCAGGACATGGATAGTTTAGCAGAATGGACAGACAGTCAGGATGATAGTAATTGACTGAAACAGGACATTGATATTTTAGCAGAATGGACAGACAGTCAGGATGATAGTAATTGACTGAAACAGGACATTGATAGTTTAGCAGAATGGATTGACAGTCAGGATGATCGTAATTGACTGAAACAGAACATGGATAGTTTAGCAAAATGGACAGACAGTCAGGATGATAGTCATTGACTGAAACAGGACATGGAAAGACAGGCAGAATGGACAGACAGTCAGGATGATAGTAATTGACTGAAACAGGACATTGATATTTTAGCAGAATGCACAGACAGTCAGGATGATAGTAATTGACTGAAACAGGACATTGATAGTTTAGCAGAATGGACAGACAGTCAAGATGATAGTAATTGACTGAAACAGGACATTGATAGTTTAGCAGAATGGACAGACAGTCAGGATGATAGTAATTGACTGAAACAGGACATTGATATTTTAGCAGAATGGACAGACAGTCAGGATGATAGTAATTGACTGAAACAGGACATTGATAGTTTAGCAGAATGGATTGACAGTCAGGATGATCGTAATTGACTGAAACAGAACATGGATAGTTTAGCAGAATGGACAGACAGTCAGGATGATAGTAATTGACTGAAACAGGACATGGATAGATAGGCAGAATGGACAGACAGTCAGGATGATAGTAATTGACTGAAACTGGACATTGACAGTTTAGCAGAATGGACAGACAGTCAGGATGATAGTAATTGACTGACACAGGACATGGATAGTTTAGCAGAATGGACAGAGGATCAGGAGGATAGTAATTGACTGAAACAGGACATTGATAATTAGAATGCACAGAGGATCAGGATGATAGTAATTGACTGAAACAGGACATTGACAGTTTAGCAGAATGGACAGACAGTCAGGATGATAGTAATTGACTGAAACAGGACATTGATAGTTTAGCAGAATGGATAGACAGTCAGGATGATAGTAATTGACTGAAACAGGACATGGATAGTTTAGCAGAATGGACAGACAGTCAGGATGATAGTAATTGACTGAAACAGGACATTGATAGCTTAGCAGAATGGACAGAGGATCAGGATGATAGTAATTGACTGAAACGGGAGATTGACAGTTTAGCAGAATGGACAGACAGTCGGGATGACAGTAATTGACTGAAACAGGACTTTGATAGTTTAGCAGAATGGACAGACAGTCAGGATGATAGTAATTGACTGTAAAAGGACATTGATAGTTTAGCAGAATGGACAGACAGTCAGGATGATAGTAATTGACTGAAACAGGACATTGATAGTTTAGCAGAATGGACAGATGATCAGGATGATAGTAATTGACTGAAACAGGACATTGATAGTTTAGCAGAATGGACAGACATTCAGGATGATAGTAATTGACTGAAACAGGACATTGATAGTTTAGCAGAATTGACAGACAGTCAGGATGATAGTAATTGACAGAAACAGGACATTGATAGTTTAGCAGAATGGATAGACAGTCAGGATGATAGTAATTGACTGAAACAGGACATTGATAGTTTAGCAGAATGGACAGACAGTCAGGATGATAGTAATTGACTGAAACAGGACATGGATAGTTTAGCAGAATGGACAGAGGATCAGGATGATAGTAATTGACTGAAACAGGACATTGATAGTTTAGCAGAATGGACAGACAGTCAGGATGATAGCAATTGACTGAAACAGGACATTGATAGTTTATCAGAATGGATAGACAGTCAGGATGATCGTAATTGACTGAAACAGGACATTGATAATTAGAATGGATAGAGGATCAGGATGATAGTAATTGACTGAAACAGGACATTGATAGTTTAGCAGAATGGACAGACAGTCAGGATGATAGTAATTGACTGAAACAGGACATTGATAGTTTAGCAGAATGGATAGACAGTCAGGATGATAGTAATTGACTGAAACAGGACATGGATAGTTTAGCAGAATGGACAGACAGTCAGGATGATAGTAATTGACTGAAACAGGACATTGATAGTTTAGCAGAATGGATAGACAGTCAGGATGATAGTAATTGACTGAAACAGGACATGGATAGTTTAGCAGAATGGACAGACAGTCAGGATGATAGTAATTGACTGAAACTGGACATGGATAGTGTAGCAGAATGGACCGAGGATCAGGATGATAGTAATTGACTGAAACAGGACATTGATAGTTTAGCAGAATGGACAGACAGTCAGGATGATAGTAATTGACTGAAACAGGACATTGATAGTTTAGCAGAATGGACAGAGATTCAGGATGATAGTAATTGACTGAAACAGGACATTGATAGTTTAGCAGAAAGGACAGGGAGTCAGGATGATAGTAATTGACTGAAACAGGACATTGATAGTTTAGCAGAATGGACAGACAGTCAGGATGATAGTAATTGACTGAAACAGGACATTGATAGTTTAGCAGAATGGACAGAGGATCAGGATGATAGTAATTGACTGAAACAGGACATGGATAGTTTAGCAGAATGGACAGACAGTCAGGATGATAGTAATTGACTGAAACAGGACATTGATAGTTTAGCAGAATGGACAGACAGTCAGGATGATAGTAATTGACTGAAACAGGACATTGATAGTTTAGCAGAATGGATAGACAGTCAGGATGATAGTAATTGACTGAAACAGGACATGGATAGTTTAGCAGAATGGACAGAGGATCAGGATGATAGTAATTGACTGAAACAGGATATTGATAGTTTAGCAGAATGGACAGACAGTCAGGATGATAGTAATTGACTGAAACAGGACATTGATAGTTTAGCAGAATGGACAGAGAGTCAGGATGATAGTAATTGACTGAAACAGGACATTGATAGTTTATCAGAATGGATAGACAGTCAGGATGATAGTAATTGACTGAAACAGGACATTGATAATTAGAATGGATAGAGGATCAGGATGATAGTAATTGACTGAAACAGGACATTGATAGTTTAGCAGAATGGACAGACAGTCAGGATGATAGTAATCGACTGAAACAGGACATGGATAGTTTAGCAGAATGGATAGACAGTCAGGATGATAGTAATTGACTGAAACAGGACATGGATAGTTTAGCAGAATGGACAGACAGTCAGGATGATAGTAATTGACTGAAACAGGACATTGATAGTTTAGCAGAATGGATAGACAGTCAGGATGATAGTAATTGACTGAAACAGGACATGGATAGTTTAGCAGAATGGACAGAGGATCAGGATGATAGTAATTGACTGAAACAGGACATTGATAGTTTAGCAGAACGGACAGACAGTCAGGATGATAGTAATTGACTGCAACAGGACATTGATAGTTTAGCAGAATGGACAGAGATTCAGGATGATAGTAATTGACTGAAACAGGACTTTGATAGTTTAGCAGAATGGACAGACAGTCAGGATGATAGTAATTGACTGAAACAGGACATTGATAGTTTATCAGAATGGATAGACAGTCAGGATGATAGTAATTGACTGAAACAGGACATTGATAATTAGAATGGATAGAGGATCAGGATGATAGTAATTGACTGAAACAGGACATTGATAGTTTAGCAGAATGGACAGACAGTCAGGATGATAGTAATCGACTGAAACAGGACATTGATCGTTTAGCAGAATGGATAGACAGTCAGGATGATAGTAATTGACTGAAACAGGACATGGATAGTTTAGCAGAATGGACAGACAGTCAGGATGATAGTAATTGACTGAAACAGGACATTGATAGTTTAGCAGAATGGATAGACAGTCAGGATGATAGTAATTGACTGAAACAGGACATGGATAGTTTAGCAGAATGGACAGACAGTCAGGATGATAGTAATTGACTGAAACAGGACATGGATAGTTTAGCAGAATGGACAGAGGATCAGGATGATAGTAATTGACTGAAACAGGACATTGATAGTTTAGCAGAATGGACAGACAGTCAGGATGATAGTAATTGACTGAAACAGGACATTGATAGTTTAGCAGAATGGACAGAGAGTCAGGATGATAGTAATTGACTGAAACAGGACATTGATAGTTTAGCAGAATGGACAGAGAGTCAGGATGATAGTAATTGACTGAAAGAGGACATTGATAGTTTAGCAGAATGGACAGACAGTCAGGATGATAGTAATTGACTGAAACAGGACATTGATAGTTTAGCAGAATGGACAGAGGATCAGGATGATAGTAATTGACTGAAACAGGACATGGATAGTTTAGCAGAATGGATAGACAGTCAGGATGATAGTAATTGACTGAAACAGGACATGGATAGTTTAGCAGAATGGACAGACAGTCAGGATGATAGTAATTGACTGAAACAGGACATGGATAGTTTAGCAGAATGGACAGAGGATCAGGATGATAGTAATTGACTGAAACAGGACATTGATAATTTAGCAGAATGGACAGACAGTCAGGATGATAGAAATTGACTGAAACAGGACATGGATAGTTTAGCAGAATGGACAGACAGTCAGGATGATAGTAATTGACTGAAACAGGACATTGATAGTTTAGCAGAACGGACAGACAGTCAGGATGATAGTAATTGACTGCAACAGGACATTGATAGTTTAGCAGAATGGACAGAGATTCAGGATGATAGTAATTGACTGAAACAGGACTTTGATAGTTTAGCAGAATGGACAGACAGTCAGGATGATAGTAATTGACTGAAACAGGACATGGATAGTTTAGCAGAAGGGACAGACAGTCAGGATGATAGTAATTGACTGAAACAGGACATTGATAGTTTAGCAGAATGGACAGACAGTCAGGATGATAGTAATTGACTGAAACAGGACATTGATAGTTTAGCAGAATGGATAGACAGTCAGGATGATAGTAATTGACTGAAACAGGACATTGATAGTTTAGCAGAATGGACAGACAGTCAGGATGATAGTAATTGACTGAAACAGGACATTGATAGTTTAGCAGAATGGATGGACAGTCAGGATGATCGTAACTGACTGAAACAGGACATGGATAGTTTAGCAGAATGGACAGACAGTCAGGATGATAGTAATTGACTGAAACAGGACATTGATAGTTTGGCAGAACGGACAGACAGTCAGGATGATAGTAATTGACTGAAACAGGACATTGATAGTTTAGCAGAAAGGACAGAGGATCAGGATGATAGTAATTGACTGAAACAGGACATGGATAGTTTAGCAGAATGGACAGACAGTCAGGATGATAGTAATTGACTGAAACAGGACATTGATAGTTTAGCAGAATGGACAGACAGTCAGGATGATAGTAATTGACTGAAACAGGACATGGATAGTTTAGCAGAATGGACAGACAGTCAGGATGATAGTAATTGACTGAAACAGGACATGGATAGTTTAGCAGAATGGACAGAGGATCAGGATGGTAGTAATTGACTGAAACAGGACATTGATAGTTTAGCAGAATGGACAGACAGTCAGGATGATAGTAATTGACTGAAACAGGACATTGATAGCTTAGCAGAATGGACAGAGAGTCAGGATGATAGTAATTGACTGAAACATGACATTGATAGTTTATCAGAATGGATAGACAGTCAGGATGATAGTAATTGAGTGAAACAGGACATTGATAATTAGAATGGATAGAGGATCAGGATGATAGTAATTGACTGAAACAGGACATTGATAGTTTAGCAGAATGGACAGACAGTCAGGATGATAGTAATTGACTGAAACAGGACATTGATAGTTTAGCAGAATGGATAGACATTCAGGATGATAGTAATTGACTGAAACAGGACATGGATAGTTTAGCAGAATGGACAGACAGTCAGGATGACAGTAATTGACTGAAACAGGACATTGATAGTTTAGCAGAATGGATAGACAGTCAGGATGATAGTAATTGACTGAAACAGGACATGGATAGTTTAGCAGAATGGACAGACAGTCAGGATGATAGTAATTGACTGAAACAGGACATGGATAGTTTAGCAGAATGGACAGAGGATCAGGATGATAGTAATTGACTGAAACAGGACATTGATAGTTTAGCAGAATGGACAGACAGTCAGGATGATAGTAATTGACTGAAACAGGACATTGATAGTTTAGCAGAACGGACAGAGAGTCAGGATGATAGTAATTGACTGAAACAGGACATTGATAGTTTAGCAGAATGGACAGAGAGTCAGGATGATAGTAATTGACTGAAACAGGACATTGATAGTTTAGCAGAATGGACAGACAGTCAGGATGATAGTAATTGACTGAAACAGGACATGGATAGTTTATCAGAATGGACTGACAGTCAGGATGATAGTAATTGACTGAAACAGGACATGGATAGTTTAGCAGAATGGACAGAGGATCAGGATGATAGTAATTGACTGAAACAGGACATTGATAGTTTAGCAGAATGGACAGACAGTCAGGATGATAGTAATTGACTGAAACAGGACATTGATAGTTTAGCAGAATGGATAGACAGTCAGGATGATAGTAATTGACTGAAACAGGACATGGATAGTTTAGCAGAATGGACAGTCAGTCAGGATGATAGTAATTGACTGAAACAGGACATGGACAGTTTAGCAGAATGGACAGAGGATCAGGATGATAGTAATTGACTGAAACAGGACATTGATAGTTTAGCAGAATGGACAGACAGTCAGGATGATAGTAATTTTCTGAAACAGGACATTGATAGTTTAGCAGAATGGATAGACAGTCAGGATGATAGTAATTGACTGAAACAGGACATTGATAATTAGAATGGATAGAGGATCAGGATGATAGTAATTGACTGAAACAGGATATTGATAGTTTAGCAGAATGGACAGATAGTCAGGATGATAGTAATTGACTGAAACAGGACATTGATAGTTTTGCAGAATGGATAGACAGTCAGGATGATAGTAATTGACTGAAACAGGACATGGATAGTTTAGCAGAATGGACAGACAGTCAGGTTGATCCTAATTGACTGAAACAGGACATTGATGGTTTAGCAGAATGGATAGACATTCAGGATGATAGTAATTGACTGAAACAGGACATGGATAGTTTAGCAGAATGGACAGACAGTCAGGATGATAGTAATTGACTGAACCAGGACATGGATAGTTTAGCAGAATGGACAGAGGATCGGGATGATAGTTCCTCGGACTGCTACTCTCGCCACATCCTGAGATCCACACTCAGTGCTATGCGCCGCCATATGCACACACTGGACCTCTCTCTCCAGCAGCACCGTCTCACCTTATCTCAAATCTGTTCTACTCCGCAGTTTCATCTCATCTTACGTCTCATCCGACGCATTAACAAAAAACTTTTTTTCTTCCTTTCAGGTGTTAAGGAACGCAAGCTCCAGCAGCTGATGAGGACTAATGCCCCTCCAGATCCTCCTTCCGCTTCACTTCCCTCTGACCCCACCCCTTCTGATCTGACCCCTTGCCGTGTATTCACTATACCCTCTGACCTCCCCCTCTCTGATGCTGAACGTTCTGTACTCAGCAAAGGTCTCAGTTTTATCCCCTTACGCCCCCACCTCAATGAATTTCGCGCTCGGCATGACGTTGAGCTCTTCTTCCGTCGCCTCCGGCTCCGGGCTCACTTCTTCAACCAGGAGTCCTCCCCCCGACCAGCAGACCCATTCACCCGCCTCCAGCATTCTCCCTCTACCTGGACCCCTCACCCTGGCCTCTTACCCGCTCTTGATCTCTTCATTGAAAACTGTCGGCGAGACATTGGTCGTCTCAATTTCTCTGCCCCCCTCACTCACTCTAACCTGTCCCCCTCTGAACTTGAGGCACTCCGTTCTCTCAGGTCTAACCCCGACATGGTCATCAAACCTGCAGACAAGGGTGGTGCTGTTGTTGTATGGCGTACCGACCTCTACCTTGCAGAAGCTCAACGCCAACTCACAGACACCTCTTCCTACCTCCCTCTGGACCATGACTCCACCACCGAACATCAAGCCACCGTCCAAAGGACTGTCACTGACCTCATCTCCTCTGGAGATCTTCCCTCTACAGCTTCCAACCTCATAGTCCCGCAACCCCGGACAGCCCGCTTCTACCTCCTTCCCAAAATCCACAAACGGGACTTTCCCGGCAGACCCATTGTGTCAGCCTGCTCCTGCCCAACTGAACTTATTTCTTCCTATCTAGACTCTATCTTTTCTCCGCTGGTCCAGTCTCTTCCCACCTACATCCGTGACTCTTCTGACGCCCTACGTCATTTTGACAATTTCCAGTTTCCTGGCCCCAACCGCCTTCTCTTCACTATGGACGTCCAATCGCTCTACACCTCCATCCCCCACCAGGATGGTTTGAGGGCTCTCCGCTTCTTCCTGGAACAGAGGCCCAACCAGTCCCCATCCACCACCACCCTCCTCCGCCTGGCTGAACTTGTTCTCACATTGAACAACTTCTCCTTCAACTCCATGCATTTCCTTCAAGTAAAAGGTGTCGCTATGGGTACCCGCATGGGCCCTAGTTATGCCTGTCTTTTTGTGGGATATGTCGAGCATTCATTGTTCCAGTCCTACTCAGGCCCCCTCCCCCAACTCTTTTTCCGGTACATTGATGACTGTATCGGTGCCGTTTCCTGCTCCCGCCCCGAACTAGAAAACTTTATCAACTTTGCTTCCAATTTCCACGCTTCTCTCACCTTTACATGGTCCATCTCTGACACTTCCCTTCCCTTCCTCGACTTCTCTGTCTCCATCTCTGGGGATAGGTTGTCTACCAATATCCATTATAAGCCCACTGACTCCCACAGCTACCTCGACTACACTTCTTCACACCCTACCTACTGTAAGGACTCCATTCCATTTTCCCAGTTTCTCCGTCTCCGACGCATCTGCTCTGATGATGCTACCTTCCATGACGGTGCTTCTGATATGACCTCCTTTTTCCTCAACCGAGGATTTCCCCCCACTGTGGTTGACAGGGCCCTCAACCGTGTCCGACCCATTCCCCGCACCTCTACCCTCACCCCTTCCCCTCCCTCCCAGAACCGTGACAGGGTTCCCCTTGTCCTCACTTTTCATCCCACCAGCCTCCATATCCAAAGGATCATCCTCCGCCATTTTTGCCACCTTCAGCGTGATACCACTACCACTCGCATCTTCGCCTCCCTTCCCCTGTCAGCATTCCGAAGGGATCGTTCCCTCCGTGAAACCCTGGTCCACTCCTCCATTACCCCCACCACCTCGTCCCCGTCCCAGGGCACCTTCCCTTGCAATCGCAGGAGGTGTAATACCTGCCCATTTACCTCCTCTCTCCTCACTATCCCTGGCCCCAAACACTCCTTTCAGGTGAAGCAGCGATTTACTTGTACTTCTTTCAATGTAGTATACTGTATTCGCTGCTCACAGTGTGGTCTCCTCTACATTGGGGAGACCAAGCGCAGACTGGGTGACCGCTTTGCGGAACATCTCCGCTCAGTCCGCAAGCAGGACCCTGAGCTTCCGGTTGCTTGCCATTTCAACACTCCCCCCTGCTCTCATGCTCAGATCTCTGTCCTGGGATTGCTGCAGTGTTCCAGTGAACATCAACGCAAGCTCTAAGAACAGCATCTCATCTACCGATTAGGCACACTAGAGCCTGCCGGACTGAACATTGAGTTCAATAATTTCAGAGCATGACAGCCCCCCACTTTACTTTCATTTTTAGTTATTTTTTCTTCCTTTTTTTTGCATTCCTTTTACATTTTTTACAATCTCTTTTTGCATTTATTTCATTTCATCTTAGTTTGTTCAGTTTGCTTACCCACTGTTTTTTTCAGGTTGTTTTTCTTCAGGTTTGCACTTGCTGATGTTCAATATTCAGTATATTCACACCTAATCTGTACTAATGCTTTGTCTTTCAACACACCATTAACATATTGTTTGCCTTTGCTCCGTGACCTTCTGGTCAGCTATGTGGCCTGGTCCAATCTGCACCTTCTCCTTTGTTATCTCTTGCCCAACCCCCACCTCACTTGTTTATAATCTGTGACTTTTCTAATATTTGTCAGTTCCGAAGAAGGGTCACTGACCCGAAACGTTAACTCTGCTTCTCTTTCCACAGATGCTGCCAGACCTGCTGAGTGAATCCAGCATTTCTTGTTTTTGTTTCATAATGATAGTAATTGACTGAAACAGGACATTGATAGTTTAGCAGAATGGACAGACAGTCAGGATGATAGTAATTGACTGAAACAGGACATTGATAGTTTAGCAGAATGGACAGAGCGTCAGGATGATAGTAATTGACTGAAACAGGACATTGATAGTTTAGCAGAATGGACAGAGAGTCAGGATGATAGTAATTGACTGAAACAGGACATTGATAGTTTAGCAGAATGGACAGACAGTCAGGATGATAGTAATTGACTGAAACAGGACATTGATAGTTTAGCAGAATGGACAGAGGATCAGGATGATAGTAATTGACTGAAACAGGACATGGATAGTTTAGCAGAATGGATAGACAGTCAGGATGATAGTACTTGACTGAAACAGGACATGGATAGTTTAGCAGAATGGACAGAGGATCAGGATGACAGTAATTGACTGAAACAGGACATTGATAGTTTAGCAGAATGGACAGCCAGTCAGGATGATAGTAATTGACTGAAACAGGACATGGATTGTTTAGCAGAATGGACAGACAGTCAGCATGATAGTAATTGACTGAAACAGGACATTGATAGTTTAGCAGAATGGACAGACAGTCAGGATGATAGTAATTGACTGCAACAGGACATTGATAGTTTAGCAGAATGGACAGTGATTCAGGATGATAGTAATTGACTGAAACAGGACTTTGATAGTTTAGCAGAATGGACAGACAGTCAGGATGATAGTAATTGACTGAAACAGGACATGGATAGTTTAGCAGAAGGGACAGACAGTCAGGATGATAGTAATTGACTGAAACAGGACATTGATAGTTTAGCAGAATGGACAGACAGTCAGGATGATAGTAATTGACTGAAACAGGACATGGATAGTTTAGCAGAAGGGACAGACAGTCAGGATGATAGTAATTGACTGAAACAGGACATTGATTGTTTAGCAGAATGGACAGTCAGTCAGGATGATAGTAATTGACTGAAGCAGGACATTGATAGTTTAGCAGAATGGACAGACAGTCAGGATGATAGTAATTGACTGAAACAGGACATTGATAGTTTTGCAGAATGGACAAACAGTCACGATGATAGTAATTGACTGAAACAGGACATTGATAGTTTAGCAGAATGGACAGACAGTCAGGATGATAGTAATTGACTGAAACAGGACATTGATAGTTTATCAGAATGGACAGACAGTCAGGATGATAGTAATTGACTGAAACAGGACATTGATAGTTTAGCAGAATGGACAGACAGTCAGGATGATAGTAATTGACTGAAACAGGACATTGATAGTTTAGCAGAATGGACAGAGATTCAGGATGATAGTAATTGACTGAAACAGGACATTGATAGTTCAGCAGAATGGACAGACAGTCAGGATGATAGTAATTGACTGAAACAGGACATTGATAGTTTAGCAGAATGGACAGGCAGTCAGGATGATAGTAATTGACTGAAACAGGACATTGATAGTTTAGCAGAATGGACAGACAGTCAGGATGATAGTAATTGACTGAAACAGGACATGGATAGTTTAGCAGAATGGACAGACAGTCAGGATGATAGTAATTGACTGAAACAGGACATTGATAGTTTAGCAGAATGGACAGACAGTCAGGATGATAGTAATTGACTGAAAAAGGACATTGATAGTTTAGCAGAATGGACAGACAGTCAGGATGATAGTAATTGACTGAAACAGGACATTGATAGTTTAGCAGAATGGACAGACAGTCAGGATGATAGTAATTGACTGAAACAGGACATTGATAGTTTAGCAGAATGGACAGACAGTCAGGATGATAGTAATTGACTGAAACAGGACATGGATAGTTTAGCAGGATGGATAGATTGTCAGGATGGTAGTAATTGACTGAAACAGGACATTGATAGTTTAGCAGAATGGACAGACAGTCAGGATGATAGTAATTGACTGAAACAGGACATTGATAGTTTAGCAGAATGGACAGAGAGTCAGGACGATAGTAATTGACTGAAACAGGACATTGATAGTTTAGCAGAATGGACAGACAGTCAGGATGATAGTAATTGACTGAAACAGGACATTGATAGTTTAGCAGAATGGACAGAGGATCAGGATGATAGTAATTGACTGAAACAGGACATGGATAGTTTAGAAGAATGGATAGACAGTCAGGATGATAGTACTTGACTGAAACAGGACATGGATAGTTTAGCAGAATGGACAGAGGATCAGGATGATAGTAATTGACTGAAACAGGACATTGATAGTTTAGCAGAATGGACAGACAGTCAGGATGATAGTAATTGACTGAAACAGGACATGGATAGTTTAGCAGAAGGGACAGACAGTCAGGATGATAGTAATTGACTGAAACAGGACATTGATAGTTTAGCAGAATGGACAGACAGTCAGGATGATAGTAATTGACTGAAACAGGACATGGATAGTTTAGCAGAAGGGACAGACAGTCAGGATGATAGTACTTGACTGAAACAGGACACTGATAGTTTAGCAGAATGGACAGTCAGTCAGGATGATAGTAATTGACTGAAACAGGACATTGAAAGTTTAGCAGAATGGACAGACAGTCAGGATGATAGTAATTGACTGATACAGGACATTGATAGTTTTGCAGAATGGACAAACAGTCACGATGATAGTAATTGACTGAAACAGGACATTGATAGTTTAGCAGAATGGACAGAGAGTCAGGATGATAGTAATTGACTGAAACAGGACATTGATAGTTTAGCAGAATGGACAGACAGTCAGGATGATAGTAATTGACTGAAACAGGACATTGATAGTTTAGCAGAATGGACAGACAGTCTGGATGATAGTAATTGACTGAAACAGGACATGGATAGTTTCGCAGAATGGACAGACAGTCAGGATGATAGTAATTGACTGAAACAGGACATTGATAGTTTAGCAGAATGGACAGACAGTAAGGATGATAGTAATTGACTGAAACAGGACATTGATAGTTTAGCAGAATGGACAGAGATTCAGGATGATAGTAATTGACTGAAACAGGACATTGATAGTTTAGCAGAATGGACAGACAGTCAGGATGATAGTAATTGACTGAAACAGGACATGGATAGTTTAGCAGAATGGACAGGCAGTCAGGATGATAGTAATTGACTGAAACAGGACATTGATAGTTTAGCAGAATGGACAGACAGTCAGGATGATAGTAATTGACTGAAATAGGACATGGATAGTTTAGCAGAATGGACAGACAGTCAGGATGATAGTAATTGACTGAAACAGGACATTGATAGTTTAGCAGAATGGACAGACAGTCAGGATGATAGTAATTGACTGAAACAGGACATTGATAGTTTAGCAGAATGGACAGACAGTCAGGATGATAGTAATTGACTGAAACAGGACATTGATAGTTTAGCAGAATGGACAGACAGTCAGGATGATAGTAATTGACTGAAACAGGACATTGATAGTTTAGCAGAATGGATTGACAGTCAGGATGATCGTAATTGACTGAAACAGGACATGGATAGTTTAGCAGAATGGATAGATTGTCAGGATGGTAGTAATTGACTGAAACAGGACATTGATAGTTTAGCAGAATGGACAGAAAGTCAGGATGATAGTAATTGACTGAAACAGGACATGGATAGTTTAGCAGAATGGACAGACAGTCAGGATGATAGTAATTGACTGAAAAAGGACATTGATAGTTTAGCAGAATGGACAGACAGTCAGGATGATAGTAATTGACTGAAGCAGGACATTGATAGTTTAGCAGAATGGACAGACAGTCAGGATGATAGTAATTGACTGAAACAGGAAGTTGATAGTTTAGCAGAATGGACAGACAGTCAGGATGATAGTAATTGACTGAAACAGGACATTGATAGTTTAGCAGAATGGATTGACAGTCAGGATGATCGTAATTGACTGAAACAGGACATGGATAGTTTAGCAGAATGGATAGATTGTCAGGATGGTAGTAATTGACTGAAACAGGACATTGATAGTTTAGCAGAATGGACAGAAAGTCAGGATGATAGTAATTGACTGAAACAGGACATGGATAGTTTAGCAGAATGGACAGACAGTCAGGATGATAGTAATTGTTTGAAACAGGACATTGATAGTTTAGCAGAATGGACAGACAGTCAGGATGATAGTAATTGACTGAAAAAGGACATTGATAGTTTAGCAGAATGGACAGACAGTCAGGATGATAGTAATTGACTGAAACAGGACATTGATAGTTTAGCAGAATGGACAGACAGTCAGGATGATAGTAATTGACTGAAACAGGACATTGATAGTTTAGCAGAATGGACAGACAGTCAGGATGATAGTAATTGACTGAAACAGGACATGGATAGTTTAGCAGAATGGATTGACAGTCAGGATGATCGTAATTGACTGAAACAGGACATGGATAGTTTTGCAGAATGGATAGATTGTCAGGATGGTAGTAATTGACTGAAACAGGACATTGATAGTTCAGCAGAATGGACAGACAGTCAGGATGATAGTAATTGACTGAAACAGGACATGGATCGATAGGCAGAATGGACAGAGAGTCAGGATGATAGTAATCGACTGAAACAGGACATTGATAGTTTAAAAGAATGGACAGACAGTCAGGATGATAGTAATTGACTGAAACAGGACATTGACAGTTTAGCAGAATGGACAGACAGTCAGGATGATAGTAATTGACTGAAACAGGACATGGATAGTTTAGCAGAATGGACAGACAGTCAGGATGATAGTAATTGACTGAAACAGGACATTGATAATTGGAATGGACAGAGGATCAGAATGATAGTAATTGACTGAAACAGGACATTGATAGTTTAGCAGAATGGACAGACAGTCAGGATGATAGTAATTGACTGAAACAGGACATTGACAGTTTAGCAGAATGGATAGACAGTCAGGATGATAGTAATTGACTGAAACAGGACATTGATAGTTTAGCAAAATGGACAGACAGTCTGGATGATAGTAATTGACTGCAACAGGACATTGATAGTTTAGCAGAATGGACAGAGATTCAGGATGATAGTAATTGACTGAAACAGGACTTTGATATTTTAGCAGAATGGACAGACAGTCAGGATGATAGTAATTGACTGAAACAGGACATTGATAGTTTAGCAGAATGGACAGATAGTCAGGATGATAGTAATTGACTGAAACAGGACATTGATAGTTTAGCAGAATGGACAGACAGTCAGGATGATAGTAATTGACTGAAACAGGACATTGATAGTTTAGCAGAATGGACAGACAGTCAGGATGATAGTAATTGACTGAAACAGGACATTGATAGTTTAGCAGAATGGACAGACAGTCAGGATGGTAGTAATTGACCGAAACAGGACATTCATAGTTTAGCAGAATGGATAGAGAGTCAGGATGATAGTAATTGACTGAAACAGGACATTGATAGTTTAGCAGAATGGACAGACAGTCAGGATGGTAGTAATTGACTGAAACAGGACATTGATAGTTTAGCAGAATGGATAGACAGTCAGGATGATCGTAATTGACTGAAACAGGACATGGATAGTTTAGCAGAATGGACAGACAGTCAGGATGATAGTAATTGACTGCAACAGGACATTGATAGTTTAGCAGAATGGACAGTGTTTCAGGATGATAGTAATTGACTGAAACAGGACATGGATAGTTTAGCAGAATGGACAGACAGTCAGGATGATAGTAATTGACTGAAACAGGACATGGATAGTTTAGCAGAAGGGACAGACAGTCAGGATGATAGTAATTGACTGAAACAGGACATTGATAGTTTAGCAGAATGGAAAGACAGTCAGGATGATAGTAATTGACTGAAACAGGACATGGATAGTTTAGCAGAAGAGACAGACAGTCAGGATGATAGTAATTGACTGAAACAGGACATTGATAGTTTAGCAGAATGGACAGTCAGTCAGGATGACAGTAATTGACTGAAACAGGACATTGATAGTTTAGCAGAATGGACAGAGAGTCAGGATGATAGTAATTGACTGAAACAGGACATTGATAGTTTTGCAGAATGGACAAACAGTCAGGATGATAGTAATTGACTGAAACAGGACATTGATAGTTTAGCAGAATGGACAGACAGTCAGCATGATAGTAATTGACTGAAACAGGACATTGATAGTTTTGCAGAATGGACAAACAGTCACGATGATAGTAATTGACTGAAACAGGACATTGATAGTTTAGCAGAATGGACAGACAGTCAGGATGATAGTAATTGACTGAAACAGGACATTGATAGTTTAGCAGAATGGACAGACAGTCAGGATGATAGTAATTGACTGAAACAGGACATGGATAGTTTAGCAGAAGGGACAGACAGTCAGGATGATAGTAATTGACTGAAACAGGACATTGATAGTTTAGCAGAATGGACAGTCAGTCAGGATGATAGTAATTGACTGAAACAGGACATTGATAGTTTAGCAGAATGGACAGACAGTCAGGATGATAGTAATTGACTGAAACAGGACATTGATAGTTTTGCAGAATGGACAAACAGTCACGATGATAGTAATTGACTGAAACAGGACATTGATAGTTTAGCAGAATGGACAGACAGTCAGGATGATAGTAATTGACTGAAACAGGACATTGATAGTTTAGCAGAATGGACAGACAGTCCGGATGATAGTAATTGACTGAAACAGGACATTGATAGTTTAGCAGAATGGACAGACAGTCAGGATGATAGTAATTGACTGAAACAGGACATGGGTAGTTTCGCAGAATGGACAGACAGTCAGGATGATAGTAAATGACTGAAACAGGACATTGATAGTTTAGCAGAATGGACAGACAGTCAGGATGATAGTAATTGACTGAAACAGGACATTGATAGTTTAGCAGAATGGACAGAGATTCAGGATGATAGTAATTGACTGAAACAGGACATGGATAGTTTAGCAGAATGGACAGACAGTCAGGATGATAGTAATTGACTGAAACAGGACATGGATAGTTTAGCAGAATGGACAGGCAGTCAGGATGATAGTAATTGACTGAAACAGGACATGGATAGATAGGCAGAATGGACAGACAGTCAGGATGATAGTAATTGACTGAAACAGAACATGGATAGTTTAGCAGAATGGACAGACAGTCAGGATGATAGTAATTGACTGAAACAGGACATTGATAGTTTAGCAGAATGGACAGACAGTCAGGATGATAGTAATTGACTGAAACAGGACATTGATAGTTTAGCAGAATGGACAGACAGTCAGGATGATAGTAATTGACTGAAACAGGACATGGATAGTTTAGCAGAAGGGACAGACAGTCAGGATGATAGTAATTGACTGAAACAGGACATTGATAGTTTAGCAGAATGGACAGTCAGTCAGGATGATAGTAATTGACTGAAACAGGACATTGATAGTTTAGCAGAATGGACAGACAGTCAGGATGATAGTAATTGACTGAAACAGGACATTGATAGTTTTGCAGAATGGACAAACAGTCACGATGATAGTAATTGACTGAAACAGTACATTGATAGTTTAGCAGAATGGACAGACAGTCAGGATGATAGTAATTGACTGAAACAGGACATTGATAGTTTAGCAGAATGGACAGACAGTCAGGATGATAGTAATTGACTGAAACAGGACATTGATAGTTTAGCAGAATGGACAGACAGTCAGGATGATAGTAATTGACTGAAACAGGACATGGATAGTTTCGCAGAATGGACAGACAGTCAGGATGATAGTAATTGACTGAAACAGGACATTGATAGTTTAGCAGAATGGACAGACAGTCAGGATGATAGTAATTGACTGAAACAGGACATTGATAGTTTAGCAGAATGGACAGAGATTCAGGATGATAGTAATTGACTGAAACAGGACATGGATAGTTTAGCAGAATGGACAGACAGTCAGGATGATAGTAATTGACTGAAACAGGACATGGATAGTTTAGCAGAATGGACAGGCAGTCAGGATGATAGTAATTGACTGAAACAGGACATGGATAGATAGGCAGAATGGACAGACAGTCAGGATGATAGTAATTGACTGAAACAGGACATGGATAGTTTAGCAGAATGGACAGACAGTCAGGATGATAGTAATTGACTGAAACAGGACATTGATAGTTTAGCAGAATGGACAGACAGTCAGGATGATAGTAATTGACTGAAACAGGACATTGATAGTTTAGCAGAATGGACAGACAGTCAGGATGATAGTAATTGACTGAAACAGGACATTGATAGTTTAGCAGAATGGACAGACAGTCAGGATGATAGTAATTGACTGAAACAGGACATTGATAGTTTAGCAGAATGGATTGACAGTCAGGATGATCGTAATTGACTGAAACAGGACATGGATAGTTTAGCAGAATGGATAGATTGTCAGGATGGTAGTAATTGACTGAAACAGGACATTGATAGTTTAGCAGAATGGACAGAAAGTCAGGATGATAGTAATTGACTGAAACAGGACATGGATAGTTTAGCAGAATGGACAGACAGTCAGGATGATAGTAATTGACTGAAAAAGGACATTGATAGTTTAGCAGAATGGACAGACAGTCAGGATGATAGTAATTGACTGAAACAGGACATTGATAGTTTTGCAGAATGGACAGACAGTCAGGATGATAGTAATTGACTGAAACAGGAAATTGATAGTTTAGCAGAATGGACAGACAGTCAGGATGATAGTAATTGACTGAAACAGGACATTGACAGTTTAGCAGAATGGATTGACAGTCAGGATGATCGTAATTGACTGAAACAGGACATGGATAGTTTAGCAGAATGGATAGATTGTCAGGATGGTAGTAATTGACTGAAACAGGAGATTGATAGTTTAGCAGAATGGACAGAAAGTCAGGATGATAGTAATTGACTGAAACAGGACATGGATAGTTTAGCAGAATGGACAGACAGTCAGGATGATAGTAATTGTTTGAAACAGGACATTGATAGTTTAGCAGAATGGACAGACAGTCAGGATGATAGTAATTGACTGAAAAAGGACATTGATAGTTTAGCAGAATGGACAGACAGTCAGATTGATAGTAATTGACTGAAACAGGACATTGATAGTTTAGCAGAATGGACAGACAGTCAGGATGATAGTAATTGACTGAAACAGGACATTGATAGTTTAGCAGAATGGACAGACAGTCAGGATGATAGTAATTGACTGAAACAGGACATGGGTAGTTTAGCAGAATGGATTGACAGTCAGGATGATCGTAATTGAGTGAAACAGGACATGGATAGTTTTGCAGAATGGATAGATTGTCAGGATGGTAGTAATTGACTGAAACAGGACATTGATAGTTTAGCAGAATGGTCAGACAGTCAGGATGATAGTAATTGACTGAAACAGGACATGGATCGATAGGCAGAATGGACAGAGAGTCAGGATGATAGTAATTGACTGAAACAGGACATTGATAGTTTAAAAGAATGGACAGACAGTCAGGATGATAGTAATTGACTGAAACAGGACATTGACAGTTTAGCAGTTTGGACAGACAGTCAGGATGATAGTAATTGACTGAAACAGGACATGGATAGTTTAGCAGAATGGACAGACAGTCAGGATGATAGTAATTGACTGAAACAGGACATTGATAATTGGAATGGACAGAGGATCAGAATGATAGTAATTGACTGAAACAGGACATTGATAGTTTAGCAGAATGGACAGACAGTCAGGATGATAGTAATTGACTGAAACAGGACATTGATAGATTAGCAGAATGGATAGACAGTCAGGATGATAGTAATTGACTGAAACAGGACATTGATAGTTTAGCAAAATGGACAGACAGTCAGGATGATAGTAATTGACTGAAACAGGACATTGATAGTTTAGCAGAATGGACAGACAGTCAGGATGATAGTAATTGACTGAAACAGGACATTGATAGTTTAGCAGAATGGACAGACAGTCAGGATGATAGTAATTGACTGAAACAGGACATTGATAGTTTAGCAGAATGGACAGACAGTCAGGATGGTAGTAATTGACTGAAACAGGACATTGATAGTTTAGCAGAATGGATAGACAGTCAGGATGATAGTAATTGACTGAAACAGGACATTGATAGTTTAGCAGAATGGACAGACAGTCAGGATGGTAGTAATTGACTGAAACAGGACATTGATAGTTTAGCAGAATGGATAGACAGTCAGGATGATCGTAATTGACTGAAACAGGACATGGATAGTTTAGCAGAATGGACAGACAGTCAGGATGATAGTAATTGACTGCAACAGGACATTGATAGTTTAGCAGAATGGACAGTGTTTCAGGATGATAGTAATTGACTGAAACAGGACTTTGATAGTTTAGCAGAATGGACAGACAGTCAGGATGACAGTAATTGACTGAAACAGGACATTGATAGTTTAGAAGAAGGGACAGAGAGTCAGGATGATAGTAATTGACTGAAACAGGACATTGATAGTTTAGCAGAATGGAAAGACAGTCAGGATGATAGTAATTCACTGAAACAGGACATGGATAGTTTAGCAGAAGAGACAGACAGTCAGGATGATAGTAATTGACTGAAACAGGACATTGATAGTTTAGCAGAATGGACAGTCAGTCAGGATGACAGTAATTGACTGAAACAGGACATTGATAGTTTAGCAGAATGGACAGAGAGTCAGGATGATAGTAATTGACTGAAACAGGACATTGATAGTTTTGCAGAATGGACAAACAGTCAGGATGATAGTAATTGACTGAAACAGGACATTGATAGTTTAGCAGAATGGACAGACAGTCAGCATGATAGTAATTGACTGAAACAGGACATTGATAGTTTTGCAGAATGGACAAACAGTCACGATGATAGTAATTGACTGAAACAGGACATTGATAGTTTAGCAGAATGGACAGACAGTCAGGATGATAGTAATTGACTGAAACAGGACATTGATAGTTTAGCAGAATGGACAGACAGTCAGGATGATAGTAATTGACTGAAACAGGACATTGATAGTTTAGCAGAATGGACAGACAGTCACGATGATAGTAATTGACTGAAACAGGACATGGATAGTTTCGCAGAATGGACAGACAGTCAGGATGACAGTAATTGACTGAAACAGGACATGGATAGTTTAGCAGAATGGACAGACAGTCAGGATGATAGTAATTGACTGAAACAGGACATTGATAGTTTAGCAGAATGGACAGACAGTCAGGATGATAGTAATTGACTGAAACAGGACATTGATAGTTTAGCAGAATGGACAGACAGTCAGGATGATAGTAATTGACTGAAACAGGACATTGATAGTTTAGCAGAATGGACAGACAGTCAGGATCATAGTAATTGACTGAAACAGGACATTGATAGTTCAGCAGAATGGACAGACAGTCAGGATGGTAGTAATTGACTGAAACAGGACATTGATAGTTTAGCAGAATGGATAGACAGTCAGGATGATAGTAATTGACTGAAACAGGACATTGATAGTTTAGCAGAATGGACAGACAGTCAGGATGGTAGTAATTGACTGAAACAGGACATTGATAGTTTAGCAGAATGGATAGACAGTCAGGATGATCGTAATTGACTGAAACAGGACATGGATAGTTTAGCAGAATGGACAGACAGTCAGGATGATAGTAATTGACTGCAACAGGACATTGATAGTTTAGCAGAATGGACAGTGTTTCAGGATGATAGTAATTGACTGAAACAGGACTTTGATAGTTTAGCAGAATGGACAGACAGTCAGGATGATAGTAATTGACTGAAACAGGACATGGATAGTTTAGCAGAAGGGACAGACAGTCAGGATGATAGTAATTGACTGAAACAGGACATTGATAGTTTAGCAGAATGAAAAGTCAGTCAGGATGATAGTAATTGACTGAAACAGGACATGGATAGTTTAGCAGAAGAGACAGACAGTCAGGATGATAGTAATTGACTGAAACAGGACATTGATAGTTTAGCAGAATGGACAGTCAGTCAGGATGACAGTAATTGACTGAAACAGGACATTGATAGTTTAGCAGAATGGACAGAGAGTCAGGATGATAGTAATTGACTGAAACAGGACATTGATAGTTTTGCAGAATGGACAAACAGTCAGGATGATAGTAATTGACTGAAACAGGACATTGATAGTTTAGCAGAATGGACAGACAGTCAGGATGATAGTAATTGACTGAAACAGGACATTGATAGTTTAGCAGAATGGACAGACAGTCAGGATGATAGTAATTGACTGAAACAGGACATTGATAGTTTAGCAGAATGGACAGACAGTCACGATGATAGTAATTGACTGAAACAGGACATGGATAGTTTCGCAGAATGGACAGAGATTCAGGATGATAGTAATTGACTGAAACAGGACATTGATAGTTTAGCAGAATGGACAGACAGTCAGGATGATAGTAATTGACTGAAACAGGACATGGATAGTTTAGCAGAATGGACAGGCAGTCAGGATGATAGTAATTGACTGAAACAGGACATTGATAGTTTAGCAGAATGGACAGACAGTCAGGATGATAGTAATTGACTGAAACAGGACATGGATAGTTTAGCAGAATGGACAGACAGTCAGGATGATAGTAATTGACTGAAACAGGACATTGATAGTTTAGCAGAATGGACAGACAGTCAGGATGATAGTAATTGACTGAATAAGGACATTGATAGTTTAGCAGAATGGACAGACAGTCAGGATGATAGTAATTGACTGAAACAGGACATTGATAGTTTAGCAGAATGGACAGACAGTCAGGATGATAGTAATTGACTGAAACAGGACATTGATAGTTTAGCAGAATGGACAGACAGTCAGGATGATAGTAATTGACTGAAACAGGACATTGATAGTTTAGCAGAATGGATTGACCATCAGGATGATCGTAATTGACTGAAACAGGACATGGATAGTTTAGCAGAATGGATAGATTGTCAGGATGGTAGTAATTGACTGAAACAGGACATTGATAGTTTAGCAGAATGGACAGAGAGTCAGGATGATAGTAATTGACTGAAACAGGACATTGATAGTTTAGCAGAATGGACAGAGAGTCAGGATGATAGTAATTGACTGAAACAGGACATTGATAGTTTAGCAGAATGGACAGACAGTCAGGATGATAGTAATTGACTGAAACAGGACATTGATAGTTTAGCAGAATGGACAGAGGATCAGGATGATAGTAATTGACTGAAAGAGGACATGGATAGTTTAGCAGAATGGATAGACAGTCAGGATGATAGTACTTGACTGAAACAGGACATGGATAGTTTAGCAGAATGGACAGAGGATCAGGATGATAGTAATTGACTGAAACAGGACATTGATAGTTTAGCAGAATGGACAGACAGTCAGGATGATAGTAATTGACTGAAACAGTACATGGATAGTTTAGCAGAAGGGACAGACAGTCAGGATGATAGTAATTGACTGAAACAGGACATTGATAGTTTAGCAGAATGGACAGACAGTCAGGATGATAGTAATAGACTGAAACAGGACATGGATAGTTTAGCAGAAGGGACAGACAGTCAGGATGATAGTAATTGACTGAAACAGGACATTGATAGTTTAGCAGAATGGACAGTCAGTCAGGATGATAGTAATTGACTGAAACAGGACATTGATAGTTTAGCAGAATGGACAGACAGTCAGGATGATAGTAATTGACTGAAACAGGACATTGATAGTTTTGCAGAATGGACAAACAGTCACGATAATAGTAATTGACTGAAACAGGACATTGATAGTTTAGCAGAATGGACAGACAGTCAGGATGATAGTAATTGACTGAAACAGGACATTGATAGTTTAGCAGAATGGACAGACAGTCAGGATGATAGTAATTGACTGAAACAGGACATTGATAGTTTAGCAGAATGGACAGACAGTCAGGATGATAGCAATTGACTGAAACAGGACATGGATAGTTTCGCAGAATGGACAGACAGTCAGGATGATAGTAATTGACTGAAACAGGACATTGATAGTTTAGCAGAATGGACAGACAGTCAGGATGATATTAATTGACTGAAACAGGACATTGATAGTTTAGCAGAATGGACAGAGATTCAGGATGATAGTAATTGACTGAAACAGGACATTGATAGTTTAGCAGAATGGACAGACAGTCAGGATGATAGTAATTGACTGAAACAGGACATGGATAGTTTAGCAGAATGGACAGGCAGTCAGGATGATAGTAATTGACTGAAACAGGACATTGATAGTTTAGCAGAATGGACAGACAGTCAGGATGATAGTAATTGACTGAAACAGGACATGGATAGTTTAGCAGAATGGACAGACAGTCAGGATGATAGTAATTGACTGAAACAGGACATTGATAGTTTAGCAGAATGGACAGACAGTCAGGATGATAGTAATTGACTGAAAAAGGACATTGATAGTTTAGCAGAATGGACAGACAGTCAGGATGATAGTAATTGACTGAAACAGGACATTGATAGTTTAGCAGAATGGACAGACAGTCAGGATGATAGTAATTGACTGAAACATGACATTGATAGTTTAGCAGAATGGACAGACAGTCAGGATGATAGTAATTGACTGCAACAGGACATTGATAGTTTAGCAGAATGGATTGACAATCAGGATGATCGTAATTGACTGAAACAGGACATGGATAGTTTAGCAGAATGGATAGATTGTCAGGATGGTAGTAATTGACTGAAACAGGACATTGATAGTTTTGCAGAATGGACAGAAAGTCAGGATGATAGTAATTTACTGAAACAGGACATGGATAGTTTAGCAGAATGGACAGACAGTCAGGATGATAGTAATTGACTGAAACAGGACATTGATAGTTTAGCAGAATGGACAGACAGTCAGGATGATAGTAATTGACTGAAAAAGGACATTGATAGTTTAGCAGAATGGACAGACAGTCAGGATGATAGTAATTGACTGAAACAGGACATTGATATTTTAGCAGAATGGACAGACAGTCAGGATGATAGTAATTGACTGAAACAGGACATTGATAGTTTAGCAGAAAGGACAGACAGTCAGGATGATAGTAATTGACTGAAACAGGACATGGATAGTTTAGCAGAATGGATTGAAAGTCAGGATGATCGTAATTGACTGAAACAGGACATGGATAGTTTAGCAGAATGGACAGACAGTCAGGATGATAGTAATTGACAGAAACAGGACATGGATCGATAGGCAGAATGGACAGAGAGTCAGGATGATAGTAATTGACTGAAACAGGACATTGACAGTTTAGAAGAATGGACAGACAGTCAGGATGATAGTAATTGACTGAAACAGGACATGGATAGTTTAGCAGATTGGACAGACAGTCAGGATGATAGTAATTGACTGAAACAGGACATTGATAATTGGAATGGACAGAGGATCGGAATGATAGTAATTGACTGAAACAGGACATTGATAGTTTAGCAGAATGGACAGACAGTCAGGATGATAGTAATTGACTGAAACAGGACATTGATAGTTTAGCAGAATGGATAGACAGTCAGGATGATAGTAATTGACTGAAACAGGACATTGATAGTTAGCAAAATGGACAGACAGTCAGGATGATAGTAATTGACTGCAACAGGACATTGATAGTTTAGCAGAATGGACAGAGATTCAGGATGATAGTAATTGACTGAAACAGGACTTTGATAGTTTAGCAGAATGGACAGACAGTCAGGATGATAGTAATTGACTGAAACAGGACATGGATAGTTTAGCAGAAGGGACAGACAGTCAGGATGATAGTAATTGACTGAAACAGGACATTGATAGTTTAGCAGAATGGACAGACAGTCAGGATGATAGTAATTGACTGAAACAGGACATTAATAGTTTAGCAGAATGGACAGACAGTCAGGATGATAGTAATTGACTGAAACAGGACATTGATAGTTAGCAGAATGGACAGACAGTCAGGATGATAGTAATTGACTGAAACAGGACATTGATAGTTTAGCAGAATGGATAGACAGTCAGGATGATCGTAATTGACTGAAACAGGACATGGATAGTTTAGCAGAATGGACAGACAGTCAGGATGATAGTAATTGACTGCAACAGGACATTGATAGTTTAGCAGAATGGACAGTGTTTCAGGATGATAGTAATTGACTGAAACAGGACTTTGATAGTTTAGCAGAATGGACAGACAGTCAGGATGATAGTAATTGACTGAAACAGGACATGGATAGTTTAGCAGAAGGGACAGACAGTCAGGATGATAGTAATTGACTGAAACAGGACATTGATAGTTTAGCAGAATGGACAGACAGTCAGGATGCTAGTAATTGACTGAAACAGGACATGGATAGTTTAGCAGAAGAGACAGACAGTCAGGATGATAGTAATTGACTGAAACAGGACATTGATAGTTTAGCAGAATGGACAGTCAGTCAGGATGACAGTAATTGACTGAAACAGGACATTGATAGTTTAGCAGAATGGACAGACAGTCAGGATGATAGTAATTGACTGAAACAGGACATTGATAGTTTTGCAGAATGGACAAACAGTCAGGATGATATCAATTGACTGAAACAGGACATTGATAGTTTAGCAGAATGGACAGAGATTCAGGATGATAGTAATTGACTGAAACAGGACATTGATAGTTTAGCAGAATGGACAGACAGTCAGGATGATAGTAATTGACTGAAACAGGACATGGATAGTTTAGCAGAATGGACAGGCAGTCAGGATGATAGTAATTGACTGAAACAGGACATTGATAGTTTAGCAGAATGGACAGACAGTCAGGATGATAGTAATTGACTGAAACAGGACATGGATAGATTAGCAGAATGGACAGACAGTCAGGATGATAGTAATTGACTGAAACAGGACATTGATAGTTTAGCAGAATGGACAGACAGTCAGGATGATAGTAATTGACTGAAAAAGGACATTGATAGTTTAGCAGAATGGACAGACAGTCAGGATGATAGTAATTGACTGAAACAGGACATTGATAGTTTAGCAGAATGGACAGACAGTCAGGATGATAGTAATTGACTGAAACAGGACATTGATAGTTTAGCAGAATGGACAGACAGTCAGGATGATAGTAATTGACTGCAACAGGACATTGATAGTTTAGCAGAATGGATTGACAGTCAGGATGATCGTAATTGACTGAAACAGGACATGGATAGTTTAGCAGAATGGATAGATTGTCAGGATGGTAGTAATTGACTGAAACAGGACATTGATAGTTTAGCAGAATGGACAGAAAGTCAGGATGATAGTAATTTACTGAAACAGGACATGGATAGTTTAGCAGAATGGACAGACAGTCAGGATGATAGTAATTGACTGAAACAGGACATTGATAGTTTAGCAGAATGGACAGACAGTCAGGATGATAGTAATTGACTGAAAAAGGACATTGATAGTTTAGCAGAATGGACAGACAGTCAGGATGATAGTAATTGACTGAAACAGGACATTGATAGTTTAGCAGAATGGACAGACAGTCAGGATGATAGTAATTGACTGAAACAGGACATTGATAGTTTAGCAGAATGGACAGACAGTCAGGATGATAGTAATTGACTGAAACAGGACATGGATAGTTTAGCAGAATGGATTGAAAGTCAGGATGATCGTAATTGACTGAAACAGGACATGGATAGTTTAGCAGAATGGACAGACAGTCAGGATGATAGTAATTGACTGAAACAGGACATGGATCGATAGGCAGAATGGACAGAGAGTCAGGATGATAGTAATTGACTGAAACAGGACATTGACAGTTTAGAAGAATGGACAGACAGTCAGGATGATAGTAATTGACTGAAACAGGACATGGATAGTTTAGCAGAATGGACAGACAGTCAGGATGATAGTAATTGACTGAAACAGGACATTGATAATTGGAATGGACAGAGGATCGGAATGATAGTAATTGACTGAAACAGGACATTGATAGTTTAGCAGAATGGACAGACAGTCAGGATGATAGTAATTGACTGAAACAGGACATTGATAGTTTAGCAGAATGGATAGACAGTCAGGATGATAGTAATTGACTGAAACAGGACATTGATAGTTAGCAAAATGGACAGACAGTCAGGATGATAGTAATTGACTGCAACAGGACATTGATAGTTTAGCAGAATGGACAGAGATTCAGGATGATAGTAATTGACTGAAACAGGACTTTGATAGTTTAGCAGAATGGACAGACAGTCAGGATGATAGTAATTGACTGAAACAGGACATGGATAGTTTAGCAGAAGGGACAGACAGTCAGGATGATAGGAATTGACTGAAACAGGACATTGATAGTTTAGCAGAATGGACAGACAGTCAGGATGATAGTAATTGACTGAAACAGGACATTGATAGTTTAGCAGAATGGACAGACAGTCAGGATGATAGTAATTGACTGAAACAGGACATTGATAGTTAGCAGAATGGACAGACAGTCAGGATGATAGTAATTGACTGAAACAGGACATTGATAGTTTAGCAGAATGGATAGACAGTCAGGATGATCGTAATTGACTGAAACAGGACATGGATAGTTTAGCAGAATGGACAGACAGTCAGGATGATAGTAATTGACTGCAACAGGACATTGATAGTTTAGCAGAATGGACAGTGTTTCAGGATGATAGTAATTGACTGAAACAGGACTTTGATAGTTTAGCAGAATGGACAGACAGTCAGGATGATAGTAATTGACTGAAACAGGACATGGATAGTTTAGCAGAAGGGACAGACAGTCAGGATGATAGTAATTGACTGAAACAGGACATTGATTGTTTAGCAGAATGGACAGACAGTCAGGATGCTAGTAATTGACTGAAACAGGACATGGATAGTTTAGCAGAAGAGACAGACAGTCAGCATGATAGTAATTGACTGAAACAGGACATTGATAGTTTAGCAGAATGGACAGTCAGTCAGGATGACAGTAATTGACTGAAACAGGACATTGATAGTTTAGCAGAATGGACAGACAGTCAGGATGATAGTAATTGACTGAAACAGGACATTGATAGTTTTGCAGAATGGACAAACAGTCAGGATGATAGTAATTGACTGAAACAGGACATTGATAGTTTAGCATAATGGACAGACAGTCAGCATGATAGTAATTGACTGAAACAGGACATTGATAGTTTTGCAGAATGGACAAACAGTCACGATGATAGTAATTGACTGAAACAGGACATGGATAGTTTAGCAGAATGGACAGAGGATCAGGATGATAGTAATTGACTGAAACAGGACATTGATAGTTTAGCAGAATGGACAGAGAGTCAGGATGATAGTAATTGACTGAAACAGGACATGGATAGTTTAGCGGAATGGACAGACAGTCAGGATGATAGTAATTGACTGAAACAGGACATTGATAGTTTAGCAGAATGGACAGAGGATCAGGATGATAGTAATTGACTGAAACAGGACATTGATAGTTTAGCAGAATGGACAGACAGTCAGGATGATAGTAATTGACTGAAACAAGACATTGATAGTTTAGCAGAATGGATTGACAGTCAGGGTGATCGTAATTGACTGAAACAGGACATGGATAGTTTAGCAGAATGGACAGACAGTCAGGATGATAGTAATTGACTGAAACAGGACATTGATAGTTTAGCAGAATGGACAGAGATTCAGGATGATAGTAATTGACTGAAACAGGACATTGATAGTTTAGCAGAATGGACAGACAGTCAGGATGATAGTAATTGACTGAAACAGGACATGGATAGTTTAGCAGAATGGACAGACAGTCAGGATGATAGTAATTGACTGAAACAGGACATTGATATTTTAGCAGAATGGACAGACAGTCAGGATGATAGTAATTGACTGCAACAGGACATTGATAGTTTAGCAGAATGGACAGAGATTCAGGATGATAGTAATTGACTGAAACAGGACTTTGATAGTTTAGCAGAATGGACAGACAGTCAGGATGATAGTAATTGACTGAAACAGGACATGGATAGTTTAGCAGAAGGGACGGACAGTCAGGATGATAGTAATTGACTGAAACTGGACATTGATAGTTTAGCAGAATGGACAGACAGTCAGGATGATAGTAATTGACTGAAACAGGACATTGATAGTTTAGCAGAATGGACAGACAGTCAGGATGATGGTAATTGACTGAAACAGGACATTGATAGTTTAGCAGAATGGACAGACAGTCAGGATGATAGTAATTGACTGAAACAGGACATGGATAGTTTAGCAGAAGAGACAGACAGTCAGGATGATAGTAATTGACTGAAACAGGACATTGATAGTTTAGCAGAATGGACAGTCAGTCAGGATGATAGTAATTGACTGAAACAGGACATTGATAGTTTAGCAGAATGGACAGACAGTCAGGATGATAGTAATTGACTGAAACAGGACATTGATAGTTTTGCAGAAAGGACAAACAGTCACGATGATAGTAATTGACTGAAACAGGACATTGATAGTTTAGCAGAATGGACAGACAGTCAGGATGATAGTAATTGACTGAAACAGGACATTGATAGTTTAGCAGAATGGACAGACAGTCAGGATGATAGTAATTGACTGAAACAGGACATTGATAGTTTAGCAGAATGGACAGACGGTCAGGATGATAGTAATTGACTGAAACAGGACATGGATAGTTTCGCAGAATGGACAGACAGTCAGGATGATAGTAATTGACTGAAACAGGACATTGATAGTTTAGCAGAATGGACAGACAGTCAGGATGATAGTAATTGACTGAAACAGGACATTGATAGTTTAGCAGAATGGACAGAGATTCAGGATGATAGTAATTGACTGAAACAGGACATTGATAGTTTAGCAGAATGGACAGACAGTCAGGATGATAGTAATTGACTGAAACAGGACATGGATAGTTTCGCAGAATGGACAGACAGTCAGGATGATAGTAATTGACTGAAACAGGACATTGATAGTTTAGCAGAATGGACAGACAGTCAGGATGATAGTAATTGACTGAAACAGGACATGGATAGTTTAGCAGAATGGACAGACAGTCAGGATGATAGTAATTGACTGAAACAGGACATTGATAGTTCAGCAGAATGGACAGACAGTCAGGATGATAGTAATTGACTGAAAAAGGACATTGATAGTTTAGCAGAATGGACAGACAGTCAGGATGATAGTAATTGACTGAAACAGGACATTGATAGTTTAGCAGAATGGACAGACAGTCAGGATGATAGTAATTGACTGAAACAGGACATTGATAGTTTAGCAGAATGGACAGACAGTCAGGCTGATAGTAATTGACTGAAACAGGACATTGATAGTTTAGCAGAATGGATTGACAGTCAGGATGATCGTAATTGACTGAAACAGGACATGGATAGTTTAGCAGAATGGATAGATTGTCAGGATGGTAGTAATTGACTGAAACAGGACATTGATAGTTTAGCAGAATGGACAGACAGTCAGGATGATAGTAATTGACTGAAACAGGACATGGATAGATAGGCACAATGGACAGAGAGTCAGGATGATAGTAATTGACTGAAACAGGACATTGATAGTTTAGAAGAATGGACAGACAGTCAGGATAATAGTAATTGACTGAAACAGGACATTGACAGATTAGCAATATGGACAGACTGTCAGGATGATAGTAATTGACTGAAACAGGACATGGATAGTTTAGCAGAATGGACAGAGCATCAGGAGGATAGTAATTGACTGAAACAGGGCATTGATAATTAGAATGGACAGAGGATCAGGATGATAGTAATTGACTGAAACAGGACATTGATAGTTTAGCAGAATGGACAGACAGTCAGGATGACAGTAATTGACTGAAACAGGACATTGATAGTTTAGCAGAATGGATAGACAGTCAGGATGATAGTAATTGACTGAAACAGGACATTGATAGTTTAGCAGAATGGACAGACAGTCAGGATGATAGTAATTGACTGAAACAGGACATGGATAGTTTAGCAGAATGGACAGACAGTCAGGATGATAGTAATTGACTGAAACAGGACATTGATAGTTTAGCAGAATGGACAGACAGTCAGGATGATAGTAATTGACTGAAACAGGACATTGATAGTTTAGCAGAATGGATTGACAGTCAGGATGATCGTAATTGACTGAAACAGGACATGGATAGTTTAGCAGAATGGACAGGCAGTCAGGATGATTGTAATTGATTGAAACAGGATATTGATAGTTTAGCAGAATGGACAGACAGTCAGGATGATTATAATTGACTGAAACAGGACATGGATCGATAGGCAGAATGGACAGACAGTCAGGATGATAGTAATTGAATGAAACAGGACATTGATAGTTTAGCAGAATGGACAGACAGTCAGGATGATAGTAATTGACTGCAACAGGACATGGACAGATAGGCAGAATGGACAGACAGTCAGGATGATAGTAATTGACTGAAACAGGACATTGATAGTTTAGAAGAATGGACAGACAGTCAGGATGATAGTAATTGACTGAAACAGGACATTGATAGTTTAGCAGAATGGACAGACAGTCAGGATGATAGTAATTGACTGAAACAGGACATGGATAGTTTAGCAGAATGGACAGACAGTCAGGATGATAGTAATTGACTGAAACAGGACATTGATAGTTTAGCAGAATGGACAGACTGTCAGGATGATAGTAATTGACTGCAACAGGACATTGATAGTTTAGCAGAATGGACAGAGATTCAGGATGATAGTAATTGACTGAAACAGGACTTTGATAGTTTAGCAGAATGGACAGACAGTCAGGATGATAGTAATTGACTGAAACAGGACATTGATAGTTTATCAGAATGGGCAGACAGTCAGGATGATAGTAATTGACTGAAACAGGACATTGATAGTTTTGCAGAATGGACAGACAGTCAGGATGATAGTAATTGACTGAAACAGGACATTGATAGTTTAGCAGAATGGACAGACAGTCAGGATGATAGTAATTGACTGAAACAGGACATTGATAGTTTAGCAGAATGGATAGACAGTCAGGATGATCGTAATTGACTGAAACAGGACATGGATAGTTTAGCAGAATGGACAGACAGTCAGGATGATAGTAATTGACTGCAACAGGACATTGATAGTTTAGCAGAATGGACAGTGATTCAGGATAATAGTAATTGACTGAAACAGGACTTTGATAGTTTAGCAGAATGGACAGACAGTCAGGATGATAGTAATTGACTGAAACAGGACATGGATTGTTTAGCAGAAGGGACAGACAGTCGGCATGATAGTAATTGACTGAAACAGGACATTGATAGTTTAGCAGAATGGACAGACAGTCAGGATGATAGTAATTGACTTAAACAGGACATGGATAGTTTAGCAGAAGAGACAGACAGTCAGGATGATAGTAATTGACTGAAACAGGACATTGATAGTTTAGCAGAATGGACAGTCAGTCAGGATGATAGTAATTGACTGAAACAGGACATTGATAGTTTAGCAGAATGGACAGACAGTCAGGATGATAGTAATTGACTGAAACAGGACATTGATAGTTTTGCAAAATGGACAAACAGTCACGATGATAGTAATTGACTGAAACAGGACATTGATAGTTTAGCAGAATGGACAGACTGTCAGGATGATAGTAATTGACTGAAACAGGACATTGATAGTTTAGCAGAATGGATAGACAGTCAGGATGATAGTAATTGACTGAAACAGGACATTGATAGTTTAGCAGAATGGACAGACAGTCAGGATGATAGCAATTGACTGAAACAGGACATGGATAGTTTAGCAGAATGGACAGACAGTCAGGATGATAGTAATTGACTGAAACAGGACATTGATAGTTTAGCAGAATGGACAGACAGTCAGGATGATAGTACTTGACTGAAACAGGACATTGATAGTTTAGCAGAATGGATTGACAGTCAGGATATTCGTAAGTGACTGAAACAGGACATGGATAGTTTAGCAGAATGGACAGACAGTCAGGATGATAGTAATTGACTGAAACAGGACATTGATAGTTTAACAGAATGGACAGACAGTCAGGATGATAGTAATTGACTGAAACAGGACATGGATAGATAGGCAGAATGGACAGACAGTCAGGATGATAGTAATTGACTGAAACAGGACATTGATAGTTTAGCAGAATGGACAGACAGTCAGGATGATAGTAATTGACTGCAACAGGACATGGACAGATAGGCAGAATGGACAGACAGTCAGGATGATAGTAATTGACTGAAACAGGACATTGATAGTTTAGAAGAATGGACAGAGGATCGGGATGATAGTAATTGACTGAAACAGGACATTGACATTTTAGCAGAATGGACAGACAGTCAGGATGATAGTAATTGACTGAAACAGGACATGGATAGTTTAGCAGAATGGACAGAGTATCAGGAGGATAGTAATTGACTGAAACAGGACATTGATAATTAGAATGGACAGACAGTCAGGATGATAGTAATTGACTGAAACAGGATATTGATAGTTTAGCAGAATGGATAGACAGTCAGGATGATAGTAATTGACTGAAACAGGACATTGATAGTTTAGCAGAATGGACAGACAGTCAGGATGATAGTAATTGACTGAAACAGGACATGGATAGTTTAGCAGAATGGACAGACAGTCAGGATGATAGTAATTGACTGAAACAGGACATTGATAGTTTAGCAGAATGGACAGACAGTCAGGATGATAGTAATTGACTGAAACAGGACATTGATAGTTTAGCAGAATGGATTGACAGTCAGGATGATAGTAATTGACTGAAACAGGACATTGATAGTTCAGCAGAATGGACAGACAGTCAGGATGATAGTAATTGACTGAAAAAGGACATTGATAGTTTAGCAGAATGGACAGACAGTCAGGATGATAGTAATTGACTGAAACAGGACATTGATAGTTTAGCAGAATGGACAGACAGTCAGGATGATAGTAATTGACTGAAACAGGACATTGATAGTTTAGCAGAATGGACAGACAGTCAGGCTGATAGTAATTGACTGAAACAGGACATTGATAGTTTAGCAGAATGGATTGACAGTCAGGATGATCGTAATTGACTGAAACAGGACATGGATAGTTTAGCAGAATGGATAGATTGTCAGGATGGTAGTAATTGACTGAAACAGGACATTGATAGTTTAGCAGAATGGACAGACAGTCAGGATGATAGTAATTGACTGAAACAGGACATGGATAGATAGGCACAATGGACAGAGAGTCAGGATGATAGTAATTGACTGAAACAGGACATTGATAGTTTAGAAGAATGGACAGACAGTCAGGATAATAGTAATTGACTGAAACAGGACATTGACAGTTTAGCAATATGGACAGACTGTCAGGATGATAGTAATTGACTGAAACAGGACATGGATAGTTTAGCAGAATGGACAGAGCATCAGGAGGATAGTAATTGACTGAAACAGGGCATTGATAATTAGAATGGACAGAGGATCAGGATGATAGTAATTGACTGAAACAGGACATTGATAGTTTAGCAGAATGGACAGACAGTCAGGATGACAGTAATTGACTGAAACAGGACATTGATAGTTTAGCAGAATGGATAGACAGTCAGGATGATAGTAATTGACTGAAACAGGACATTGATAGTTTAGCAGAATGGACAGACAGTCAGGATGATAGTAATTGACTGAAACAGGACATGGATAGTTTAGCAGAATGGACAGACAGTCAGGATGATAGTAATTGACTGAAACAGGACATTGATAGTTTAGCAGAATGGACAGACAGTCAGGATGATAGTAATTGACTGAAACAGGACATTGATAGTTTAGCAGAATGGGTTGACAGTCAGGATGATCGTAATTGACTGAAACAGGACATGGATAGTTTAGCAGAATGGACAGACAGTCAGGATGATTGTAATTGATTGAAACAGGATATTGATAGTTTAGCAGAATGGACAGACAGTCAGGATGATTATAATTGACTGAAACAGGACATGGATCGATAGGCAGAATGGACAGACAGTCAGGATGATAGTAATTGAATGAAACAGGACATTGATAGTTTAGCAGAATGGACAGACAGTCAGGATGATAGTAATTGACTGCAACAGGACATGGACAGATAGGCAGAATGGACAGACAGTCAGGATGATAGTAATTGACTGAAACAGGACATTGATAGTTTAGAAGAATGGACAGACAGTCAGGATGATAGTAATTGACTGAAACAGGACATTGATAGTTTAGCAGAATGGACAGACAGTCAGGATGATAGTAATTGACTGAAACAGGACATGGATAGTTTAGCAGAATGGACAGACAGTCAGGATGATAGTAATTGACTGAAACAGGACATTGATAGTTTAGCAGAATGGACAGACTGTCAGGATGATAGTAATTGACTGCAACAGGACATTGATAGTTTAGCAGAATGGACAGAGATTCAGGATGATAGTAATTGACTGAAACAGGACTTTGATAGTTTAGCAGAATGGACAGACAGTCAGGATGATAGTAATTGACTGAAACAGGACATTGATAGTTTATCAGAATGGGCAGACAGTCAGGATGATAGTAATTGACTGAAACAGGACATTGATAGTTTTGCAGAATGGACAGACAGTCAGGATGATAGTAATTGACTGAAACAGGACATTGATAGTTTAGCAGAATGGACAGACAGTCAGGATGATAGTAATTGACTGAAACAGGACATTGATAGTTTAGCAGAATGGATAGACAGTCAGGATGATCGTAATTGACTGAAACAGGACATGGATAGTTTAGCAGAATGGACAGACAGTCAGGATGATAGTAATTGACTGCAACAGGACATTGATAGTTTAGCAGAATGGACAGTGATTCAGGATAATAGTAATTGACTGAAACAGGACTTTGATAGTTTAGCAGAATGGACAGACAGTCAGGATGATAGTAATTGACTGAAACAGGACATGGATTGTTTAGCAGAAGGGACAGACAGTCGGCATGATAGTAATTGACTGAAACAGGACATTGATAGTTTAGCAGAATGGACAGACAGTCAGGATGATAGTAATTGACTTAAACAGGACATGGATAGTTTAGCAGAAGAGACAGACAGTCAGGATGATAGTAATTGACTGAAACAGGACATTGATAGTTTAGCAGAATGGACAGTCAGTCAGGATGATAGTAATTGACTGAAACAGGACATTGATAGTTTAGCAGAATGGACAGACAGTCAGGATGATAGTAATTGACTGAAACAGGACATTGATAGTTTTGCAGAATGGACAAACAGTCACGATGATAGTAATTGACTGAAACAGGACATTGATAGTTTAGCAGAATGGACAGACAGTCAGGATGATAGTAATTGACTGAAACAGGACATTGATAGTTTAGCAGAATGGACAGACAGTCAGGATGATAGTAATTGACTGAAACAGGACATTGATAGTTTAGCAGAATGGACAGACAGTCAGGATGATAGTAATTGACTGAAACAGGACATGGATAGTTTCGCAGAATGGACAGACAGTCAGGATGATAGTAATTGACTGAAACAGGACATTGATAGTTTAGCAGAATGGACAGACAGTCAGGATGATAGTAATTGACTGAAACAGGACATTGATAGTTTAGCAGAATGGACAGAGATTCAGGATGATAGTAATTGACTGAAACAGGACATTGATAGTTTAGCAGAATGGACAGACAGTCAGGATGATAGTAATTGACTGAAACAGGACATGGATAGTTTAGCAGAATGGACAGAGAGTCAGGATGATAGTAATTGACTGAAACAGGACATTGATAGTTTAGCAGAATGGACAGACTGTCAGGATGATAGTAATTGACTGAAACAGGACATTGATAGTTTAGCAGAATGGATAGACAGTCAGGATGATAGTAATTGACTGAAACAGGACATTGATAGTTTAGCAGAATGGACAGACAGTCAGGATGATAGCAATTGACTGAAACAGGACATGGATAGTTTAGCAGAATGGACAGACAGTCAGGATGATAGTAATTGACTGAAACAGGACATTGATAGTTTAGCAGAATGGACAGACAGTCAGGATGATAGTACTTGACTGAAACAGGACATTGATAGTTTAGCAGAATGGATTGACAGTCAGGATATTCGTAATTGACTGAAACAGGACATGGATAGTTTAGCAGAATGGACAGACAGTCAGGATGATAGTAATTGACTGAAACAGGACATTGATAGTTTAACAGAATGGACAGACAGTCAGGATGATAGTAATTGACTGAAACAGGACATGGATAGATAGGCAGAATGGACAGACAGTCAGGATGATAGTAATTGACTGAAACAGGACATTGATAGTTTAGCAGAATGGACAGACAGTCAGGATGATAGTAATTGACTGCAACAGGACATGGACAGATAGGCAGAATGGACAGACAGTCAGGATGATAGTAATTGACTGAAACAGGACATTGATAGTTTAGAAGAATGGACAGAGGATCGGGATGATAGTAATTGACTGAAACAGGACATTGACATTTTAGCAGAATGGACAGACAGTCAGGATGATAGTAATTGACTGAAACAGGACATGGATAGTTTAGCAGAATGGACAGAGTATCAGGAGGATAGTAATTGACTGAAACAGGACATTGATAATTAGAATGGACAGACAGTCAGGATGATAGTAATTGACTGAAACAGGATATTGATAGTTTAGCAGAATGGATAGACAGTCAGGATGATAGTAATTGACTGAAACAGGACATTGATAGTTTAGCAGAATGGACAGACAGTCAGGATGATAGTAATTGACTGAAACAGGACATGGATAGTTTAGCAGAATGGACAGACAGTCAGGATGATAGTAATTGACTGAAACAGGACATTGATAGTTTAGCAGAATGGACAGACAGTCAGGATGATAGTAATTGACTGAAACAGGACATTGATAGTTTAGCAGAATGGATTGACAGTCAGGATGATCGTAATTGACTGAAACAGGACATGGATAGTTTAGCAGAATGGACAGACAGTCAGGATGATTGTAATTGATTGAAACAGGATATTGATAGTTTAGCAGAATGGACAGACAGTCAGGATGATTATAATTGACTGAAACAGGACATGGATCGATAGGCAGAATGGACAGACAGTCAGGATGATAGTAATTGAATGAAACAGGACATTGATAGTTTAGCAGAATGGACAGACAGTCAGGATGATAGTAATTGACTGCAACAGGAGATGGACAGATAGGCAGAATGGACAGACAGTCAGGATGATAGTAATTGACTGAAACAGGACATTGATAGTTTAGAAGAATGGACAGACAGTCAGGATGATAGTAATTGACTGAAACAGGACATTGATAGTTTAGCAGAATGGACAGACAGTCAGGATGATAGTAATTGACTGAAACAGGACATGGATAGTTTAGCAGAATGGACAGACAGTCAGGATGATAGTAATTGACTGAAACAGGACATTGATAGTTTAGCAGAATGGACAGACTGTCAGGATGATAGTAATTGACTGCAACAGGACATTGATAGTTTAGCAGAATGGACAGAGATTCAGGATGATAGTAATTGACTGAAACAGGACTTTGATAGTTTAGCAGAATGGACAGACAGTCAGGATGATAGTAATTGACTGAAACAGGACATGGATAGTTTAGCAGAAGGGACATACAGTCAGGATGAGAGTAATTGACTGAAACAGGACATTGATAGTTTAGCAGAATGGGCAGACAGTCAGGATGATAGTAATTGACTGAAACAGGACATTGATAGTTTTGCAGAATGGACAGACAGTCAGGATGATAGTAATTGACTGAAACAGGACATTGATAGTTTAGCAGAATGGACAGACAGTCAGGCTGATAGTAATTGACTGAAACAGGACATTGATAGTTTAGCAGAATGGATTGACAGTCAGGATGATCGTAATTGATTGAAACAGGACATGGATAGTTTAGCAGAATGGATAGATTGTCAGGATGGTAGTAATTGACTGAAACAGGACATTGATAGTTTAGCAGAATGGACAGACAGTCAGGATGATAGTAATTGACTGAAACAGGACATGGATAGATAGGCACAATGGACAGAGAGTCAGGATGATAGTAATTGACTGAAACAGGACATTGATAGTTTAGAAGAATGGACAGACAGTCAGGATAATAGTAATTGACTGAAACAGGACATTGACAGTTTAGCAATATGGACAGACTGTCAGGATGATAGTAATTGACTGAAACAGGACATGGATAGTTTAGCAGAATGGACAGAGCATCAGGAGGATAGTAATTGACTGAAACAGGGCATTGATAATTAGAATGGACAGAGGATCAGGATGATAGTAATTGACTGAAACAGGACATTGATAGTTTAGCAGAATGGACAGACAGTCAGGATGACAGTAATTGACTGAAACAGGACATTGATAGTTTAGCAGAATGGATAGACAGTCAGGATGATAGTAATTGACTGAAACAGGACATTGATAGTTTAGCAGAATGGACAGACAGTCAGGATGATAGTAATTGACTGAAACAGGACATGGATAGTTTAGCAGAATGGACAGACAGTCAGGATGATAGTAATTGACTGAAACAGGACATTGATAGTTTAGCAGAATGGACAGACAGTCAGGATGATAGTAATTGACTGAAACAGGACATTGATAGTTTAGCAGAATGGATTGACAGTCAGGATGATCGTAATTGACTGAAACAGGACATTGATAGTTTAGCAGAATGGACAGACAGTCAGGATGATTGTAATTGATTGAAACAGGATATTGATAGTTTAGCAGAATGGACAGACAGTCAGGATGATTATAATTGACTGAAACAGGACATGGATCGATAGGCAGAATGGACAGACAGTCAGGATGATAGCAATTGAATGAAACAGGACATTGATAGTTTAGCAGAATGGACAGACAGTCAGGATGATAGTAATTGACTGCAACAGGACATGGACAGATAGGCAGAATGGACAGACAGTCAGGATGATAGTAATTGACTGAAACAGGACATTGATTGTTTAGAAGAATGGACAGACAGTCAGGATGATAGTAATTGACTGAAACAGGACATTGATAGTTTAGCAGAATGGACAGACAGTCAGGATGATAGTAATTGACTGAAACAGGACATGGATAGTTTAGCAGAATGGACAGACAGTCAGGATGATAGTAATTGACTGAAACAGGACATTGATAGTTTAGCAGAATGGACAGACTGTCAGGATGATAGTAATTGACTGCAACAGGACATTGATAGTTTAGCAGAATGGACAGAGATTCAGGATGATAGTAATTGACTGAAACAGGACTTTGATAGTTTAGCAGAATGGACAGACAGTCAGGATGATAGTAATTGACTGAAACAGGACATTGATAGTTTATCAGAATGGGCAGACAGTCAGGATGATAGTAATTGACTGAAACAGGACATTGATAGTTTTGCAGAATGGACAGACTGTCAGGATGATAGTAATTGACTGAAACAGGACATTGATAGTTTAGCAGAATGGACAGACAGTCAGGATGATAGTAATTGACTGAAACAGGACATTGATAGTTTAGCAGAATGGATAGACAGTCAGGATGATCGTAATTGACTGAAACAGGACATGGATAGTTTAGCAGAATGGACAGACAGTCAGGATGATAGTAATTGACTGCAACAGGACATTGATAGTTTAGCAGAATGGACAGTGATTCAGGATAATAGTAATTGACTGAAACAGGACTTTGATAGTTTAGCAGAATGGACAGACAGTCAGGATGATAGTAATTGACTGAAACAGGACATGGATTGTTTAGCAGAAGGGACAGACAGTCGGCATGATAGTAATTGACTGAAACAGGACATTGATAGTTTAGCAGAATGGACAGACAGTCAGGATGATAGTAATTGACTTAAACAGGACATGGATAGTTTAGCAGAAGAGACAGACAGTCAGGATGATAGTAATTGACTGAAACAGGACATTGATAGTTTAGCAGAATGGACAGTCAGTCAGGATGATAGTAATTGACTGAAACAGGACATTGATAGTTTAGCAGAATGGACAGACAGTCAGGATGATAGTAATTGACTGAAACAGGACATTGATAGTTTTGCAGAATGGACAAACAGTCACGATGATAGTAATTGACTGAAACAGGACATTGATAGTTTAGCAGAATGGACAGACAGTCAGGATGATAGTAATTGACTGAAACAGGACATTGATAGTTTAGCAGAATGGACAGACAGTCAGGATGATAGTAATTGACTGAAACAGGACATTGATAGTTTAGCAGAATGGACAGACAGTCAGGATGATAGTAATTGACTGAAACAGGACATGGATAGTTTCGCAGAAATGACAGACAGTCAGGATGATAGTAATTGACTGAAACAGGACATTGATAGTTTAGCAGAATGGACAGACAGTCAGGATGATAGTAATTGACTGAAACAGGACATTGATAGTTTAGCAGAATGGACAGAGATTCAGGATGATAGTAATTGACTGAAACAGGACATTGATAGTTTAGCAGAATGGACAGACAGTCAGGATGATAGTAATTGACTGAAACAGGACATGGATAGTTTAGCAGAATGGACAGAGAGTCAGGATGATAGTAATTGACTGAAACAGGACATTGATAGTTTAGCAGAATGGACAGACTGTCAGGATGATAGTAATTGACTGAAACAGGACATTGATAGTTTAGCAGAATGGATAGACAGTCAGGATGATAGTAATTGACTGAAACAGGACATTGATAGTTTAGCAGAATGGACAGACAGTCAGGATGATAGCAATTGACTGAAACAGGACATGGATAGTTTAGCAGAATGGACAGACAGTCAGGATGATAGTAATTGACTGAAACAGGACATTGATAGTTTAGCAGAATGGACAGACAGTCAGGATGATAGTAATTGACTGAAACAGGACATTGATAGTTTAGCAGAATGGATTGACAGTCAGGATATTCGTAATTGACTGAAACAGGACATGGATAGTTTAGCAGAATGGACAGACAGTCAGGATGATAGTAATTGACTGAAACAGGACATTGATAGTTTAACAGAATGGACAGACAGTCAGGATGATAGTAATTGACTGAAACAGGACATGGATAGATAGGCAGAATGGACAGACAGTCAGGATGATAGTAATTGACTGAAACAGGACATTGATAGTTTAGCAGAATGGACAGACAGTCAGGATGATAGTAATTGACTGCAACAGGACATGGACAGATAGGCAGAATGGACAGACAGTCAGGATGATAGTAATTGACTGAAACAGGACATTGATAGTTTAGAAGAATGGACAGAGGATCGGGATGATAGTAATTGACTGAAACAGGACATTGACATTTTAGCAGAATGGACAGACAGTCAGGATGATAGTAATTGACTGAAACAGGACATGGATAGTTTAGCAGAATGGACAGAGTATCAGGAGGATAGTAATTGACTGAAACAGGACATTGATAATTAGAATGGACAGACAGTCAGGATGATAGTAATTGACTGAAACAGGATATTGATAGTTTAGCAGAATGGATAGACAGTCAGGATGATAGTAATTGACTGAAACAGGACATTGATAGTTTAGCAGAATGGACAGACAGTCAGGATGATAGTAATTGACTGAAACAGGACATGGATAGTTTAGCAGAATGGACAGACAGTCAGGATGATAGTAATTGACTGAAACAGGACATTGATAGTTTAGCAGAATGGACAGACAGTCAGGATGATAGTAATTGACTGAAACAGGACATTGATAGTTTAGCAGAATGGATTGACAGTCAGGATGATCGTAATTGACTGAAACAGGACATGGATAGTTTAGCAGAATGGACAGACAGTCAGGATGATTGTAATTGATTGAAACAGGATATTGATAGTTTAGCAGAATGGACAGACAGTCAGGATGATTATAATTGACTGAAACAGGACATGGATCGATAGGCAGAATGGACAGACAGTCAGGATGATAGTAATTGAATGAAACAGGACATTGATAGTTTAGCAGAATGGACAGACAGTCAGGATGATAGTAATTGACTGCAACAGGACATGGACAGATAGGCAGAATGGACAGACAGTCAGGATGATAGTAATTGACTGAAACAGGACATTGATAGTTTAGAAGAATGGACAGACAGTCAGGATGATAGTAATTGACTGAAACAGGACATTGATAGTTTAGCAGAATGGACAGACAGTCAGGATGATAGTAATTGACTGAAACAGGACATGGATAGTTTAGCAGAATGGACAGACAGTCAGGATGATAGTAATTGACTGAAACAGGACATTGATAGTTTAGCAGAATGGACAGACTGTCAGGATGATAGTAATTGACTGCAACAGGACATTGATAGTTTAGCAGAATGGACAGAGATTCAGGATGATAGTAATTGACTGAAACAGGACTTTGATAGTTTAGCAGAATGGACAGACAGTCAGGATGATAGTAATTGACTGAAACAGGACATGGATAGTTTAGCAGAAGGGACATACAGTCAGGATGAGAGTAATTGACTGAAACAGGACATTGATAGTTTAGCAGAATGGGCAGACAGTCAGGATGATAGTAATTGACTGAAACAGGACATTGATAGTTTTGCAGAATGGACAGACAGTCAGGATGATAGTAATTGACTGAAACAGGACATTGATAGTTTAGCAGAATGGACAGACAGTCAGGATGATAGTAATTGACTGAAACAGGACATTGATAGTTTAGCAGAATGGATAGACAGTCAGGATGATCGTAATTGACTGAAACAGGACATGGATAGTTTAGCAGAATGGACAGACAGTCAGGATGATAGTAATTGACTGCAACAGGACATTGATAGTTTAGCAGAATGGACAGTGATTCAGGATAATAGTAATTGACTGAAACAGGACTTTGATAGTTTAGCAGAATGGACAGACAGTCAGGATGATAGTAATTGACTGAAACAGGACATGGATTGTTTAGCAGAAGGGACAGACAGTCGGCATGATAGTAATTGACTGAAACAGGACATTGATAGTTTAGCAGAATGGACAGACAGTCAGGATGATAGTAATTGACTTAAACAGGACATGGATAGTTTAGCAGAAGAGACAGACAGTCAGGATGATAGTAATTGACTGAAACAGGACATTGATAGTTTAGCAGAATGGACAGTCAGTCAGGATGATAGTAATTGACTGAAACAGGACATTGATAGTTTAGCAGAATGGACAGACAGTCAGGATGATAGTAATTGACTGAAACAGGACATTGATAGTTTTGCAGAATGGACAAACAGTCACGATGATAGTAATTGACTGAAACAGGACATTGATAGTTTAGCAGAATGGACAGACAGTCAGGATGATAGTAATTGACTGAAACAGGACATTGATAGTTTAGCAGAATGGACAGACAGTCAGGATGATAGTAATTGACTGAAACAGGACATTGATAGTTTAGCAGAATGGACAGACAGTCAGGATGATAGTAATTGACTGAAACAGGACATGGATAGTTTCGCAGAATGGACAGACAGTCAGGATGATAGTAATTGACTGAAACAGGACATTGATAGTTTAGCAGAATGGACAGACAGTCAGGATGATAGTAATTGACTGAAACAGGACATTGATAGTTTAGCAGAATGGACAGAGATTCAGGATGATAGTAATTGACTGAAACAGGACATTGATAGTTTAGCAGAATGGACAGACAGTCAGGATGATAGTAATTGACTGAAACAAGACATGGATAGTTTAGCAGAATGGACAGAGAGTCAGGATGATAGTAATTGACTGAAACAGGACATTGATAGTTTAGCAGAATGGACAGACTGTCAGGATGATAGTAATTGACTGAAACAGGACGTTGATAGTTTAGCAGAATGGATAGACAGTCAGGATGATAGTAATTGACTGAAACAGGACATTGATAGTTTAGCAGAATGGACAGACAGTCAGGATGATAGCAATTGACTGAAACAGGACATGGATAGTTTAGCAGAATGGACAGACAGTCAGGATGATAGTAATTGACTGAAACAGGACATTGATAGTTTAGCAGAATGGACAGACAGTCAGGATGATAGTAATTGACTGAAACAGGACATTGATAGTTTAGCAGAATGGATTGACAGTCAGGATATTCGTAATTGACTGAAACAGGACATGGATAGTTTAGCAGAATGGACAGACAGTCAGGATGATAGTAATTGACTGAAACAGGACATTGATAGTTTAGCAGAATGGACAGACAGTCAGGATGATAGTAATTGACTGAAACAGGACATGGATAGATAGGCAGAATGGACAGACAGTCAGGATGATAGTAATTGACTGAAACAGGACATTGATAGTTTAGCAGAATGGACAGACAGTCAGGATGATAGTAATTGACTGCAACAGGACATGGACAGATAGGCAGAATGGACAGACAGTCAGGATGATAGTAATTGACGGAAACAGGACATTGATAGTTTAGAAGAATGGACAGAGGATCGGGATGATAGTAATTGACTGAAACAGGACATTGACATTTTAGCAGAATGGACAGACAGTCAGGATGATAGTAATTGACTGAAACAGGACATGGATAGTTTAGCAGAATGGACAGAGTATCAGGAGGATAGTAATTGACTGAAACAGGACATTGATAATTAGAATGGACAGACAGTCAGGATGATAGTAATTGACTGAAACAGGATATTGATAGTTTAGCAGAATGGACAGACAGTCAGGATGATAGTAATTGACTGAAACAGGACATTGATAGTTTAGCAGAATGGACAGACAATCAGGATGATAGTAATTGACTGAAACAGGACATGGATAGTTTAGCAGAAGGGACAGACAGTCAGGATGATAGTAATTGACTGAAACAGGACATTGATAGTTTAGCAGAATGGACAGTCAGTCAGGATGATAGTAATTGACTGAAACAGGACATTGATAGTTTAGCAGAATGGACAGACAGTCAGGATGATAGTAATTGACTGAAACAGGACATTGATAGTTTTGCAGAATGGACAAACAGTCACGATGATAGTAATTGACTGAAACAGGACATTGATAGTTTAGCAGAATGGACAGACAGTCAGGATGATAGTAATTGACTGAAACAGGACATTGATAGTTTAGCAGAATGGACAGACAGTCAGGATGATAGTAATTGACTGAAACAGGACATTGATAGTTTAGCAGAATGGACAGACAGTCAGGATGATAGTAATTGTCTGAAACAGGACATGGATAGTTTCGCAGAATGGACAGACAGTCAGGATGATAGTAATTGACTGAAACAGGACATTGATAGTTTAGCAGAATGGACAGACAGTCAGGATGATAGTAATTGACTGAAACAGGACATTGATAGTTTAGCAGAATGGACAGAGATTCAGGATGATAGTAATTGACTGAAACAGGACATTGATAGTTTAGCAGAATGGACAGACAGTCAGGATGATAGTAATTGACTGAAACAGGACATGGATAGTTTAGCAGAATGGACAGACAGTCAGGATGATAGTAATTGACTGAAACAGGACATTGATAGTTTAGCAGAATGGACAGACAGTCAGGATGATAGTAATTGACTGAAACAGGACATGGATAGTTTAGCAGAATGGACAGACAGTCAGGATGATAGTAATTGACTGAAACAGGACATTGATAGTTTAGCAGAATGGACAGACAGTCAGGATGATAGTAATTGACTGAAAAAGGACATTGAAAGTTTAGCCGAATGGACAGACAGTCAGGATGATAGTAATTGAGTGAAACAGGACATTGACAGTTCAGCAGAATGGACAGACAGTCAGGATGATAGTAATTGACTGAAACAGGACATTGATAATTTAGCAGAATGGACAGACAGTCAGGATGATAGTAATTGACTGAAACAGGACATTGATAGTTTAGCAGAATGGATTGACAGTCAGGATGATCGTAATTGACTGAAACAGGACATGGATAGTTTAGCAGAATTGATAGATTGTCAGGATGGTAGTAATTGACTGAAACAGGACATTGATAGTTTAGCAGAATGGACAGACAGTCCGGATGATAGTAATTGACTGAAACAGGACATGGATAGATAGGCAGAATGGACAGAGAGTCAGGATGATAGTAATTGACTGAAACAGGACATGGATAGTTTAGCAGAATGGACAGAGGATCAGGAGGATAGTAATTGACTGAAACAGGACATTGATAATTAGAATGGACAGAGGATCAGGATGATAGTAATTGACTGAAACAGGACATTGATAGTTTAGCAGAATGGACAGACAGTCAGGATGATAGTAATTGACTGAAACAGGACATTGATAGTTTAGCAGAATGGATAGACAGTCAGGATGATAGTAATTGACTGAAACAGGACATTGATAGTTTAGCAGAATGGACAGACTGTCAGGATGATAGTAATTGACTGAAACAGGGCATGGATAGTATAGCAGAATGGACAGACAGTCAGGATGATAGTAATTGACTGAATCAGGACATTGATAGTTTAGCAGAATGGACAGACAGTCAGGATGATAGTAATTGACTGAAACAGGACATTGATAGTTTAGCAGAATGGACAGACAATCAGGATGATAGTAATTGACTGAAACAGGACATGGATAGTTTAGCAGAAGGGACAGACAGTCAGGATGATAGTAATTGACTGAAACAGGACATTGATAGTTTAGCAGAATGGACAGTCAGTCAGGATGATAGTAATTGACTGAAACAGGACATTGATAGTTTAGCAGAATGGACAGACAGTCAGGATGATAGTAATTGACTGAAACAGGACATTGATAGTTTTGCAGAATGGACAAACAGTCACGATGATAGTAATTGACTGAAACAGGACATTGATAGTTTAGCAGAATGGACAGACAGTCAGGATGATAGTAATTGACTGAAACAGGACATTGATAGTTTAGCAGAATGGACAGACAGTCAGGATGATAGTAATTGACTGAAACAGGACATTGATAGTTTAGCAGAATGGACAGACAGTCAGGATGATAGTAATTGTCTGAAACAGGACATGGATAGTTTCGCAGAATGGACAGACAGTCAGGATGATAGTAATTGACTGAAACAGGACATTGATAGTTTAGCAGAATGGACAGACAGTCAGGATGATAGTAATTGACTGAAACAGGACATTGATAGTTTAGCAGAATGGACAGAGATTCAGGATGATAGTAATTGACTGAAACAGGACATTGATAGTTTAGCAGAATGGACAGACAGTCAGGATGATAGTAATTGACTGAAACAGGACATGGATAGTTTAGCAGAATGGACAGACAGTCAGGATGATAGTAATTGACTGAAACAGGACATTGATAGTTTAGCAGAATGGACAGACAGTCAGGATGATAGTAATTGACTGAAACAGGACATGGATAGTTTAGCAGAATGGACAGACAGTCAGGATGATAGTAATTGACTGAAACAGGACATTGATAGTTTAGCAGAATGGACAGACAGTCAGGATGATAGTAATTGACTGAAAAAGGACATTGAAAGTTTAGCCGAATGGACAGACAGTCAGGATGATAGTAATTGAGTGAAACAGGACATTGACAGTTCAGCAGAATGGACAGACAGTCAGGATGATAGTAATTGACTGAAACAGGACATTGATAATTTAGCAGAATGGACAGACAGTCAGGATGATAGTAATTGACTGAAACAGGACATTGATAGTTTAGCAGAATGGATTGACAGTCAGGATGATCGTAATTGACTGAAACAGGACATGGATAGTTTAGCAGAATTGATAGATTGTCAGGATGGTAGTAATTGACTGAAACAGGACATTGATAGTTTAGCAGAATGGACAGACAGTCCGGATGATAGTAATTGACTGAAACAGGACATGGATAGATAGGCAGAATGGACAGAGAGTCAGGATGATAGTAATTGACTGAAACAGGACATGGATAGTTTAGCAGAATGGACAGAGGATCAGGAGGATAGTAATTGACTGAAACAGGACATTGATAATTAGAATGGACAGAGGATCAGGATGATAGTAATTGACTGAAACAGGACATTGATAGTTTAGCAGAATGGACAGACAGTCAGGATGATAGTAATTGACTGAAACAGGACATTGATAGTTTAGCAGAATGGATAGACAGTCAGGATGATAGTAATTGACTGAAACAGGACATTGATAGTTTAGCAGAATGGACAGACTGTCAGGATGATAGTAATTGACTGAAACAGGGCATGGATAGTATAGCAGAATGGACAGACAGTCAGGATGATAGTAATTGACTGAATCAGGACATTGATAGTTTAGCAGAATGGACAGACAGTCAGGATGATAGTAATTGACTGAAACACGACATTGATAGTTTAGCAGAATGGATTGACAGTCAGGATGATCGTAATTGACTGAAAAAGGACATGGATAGTTTAGCAGAATGGACAGACAGTCAGGATGATAGTAATTGACTGAAACAGGACATGGATAGATAGGCAGAATGGACAGACAGTTTAGGATGATCGTAATTGACTGAAACAGGACATTGATAGTTTAGCAGAATGGACAGAGGATCGGGATGATAGTAATTGACTGAAACAGGACATTGACAGTTTAGCAGAATGGACAGACAGTCAGGATGATAGTAATTGACTGAAACAGGACATGGATAGTTTAGCAGAATGGACAGAGGATCAGGAGGATAGTAATTGACTGAAACAGGACATTGATAATTAGAATGGACAGAGGATCAGGATGATAGTAATTGACTGAAACAGGATATTGATAGTTTAGCAGAATGGACAGACAGTCAGGATGATAGTAATTGACTGAAACAGGACATTGATAGTTTAGCAGAATGGATAGACAGTAAGGATGATAGTAATTGACTGAAACAGGACATGGATAGTTTAGCAGAATGGACAGACAGTCAGGATGATAGTAATTGACTGAAACAGGACATTGATAGTTTAGCAGAATGGACAGAGGATCAGGATGATAGCAATTGACTGAAACAGGACATTGACAGTTCAGCAGAATGGACAGACAGTCAGGATGATAGTAATTGACTGAAACTGGACTTTGATAGTTTAGCAGAATGGACAGACAGTCAGGATGATAGTAATTGACTGTAAAAGGACATTGATAGTTTAGCAGAATGGACAGACAGTCAGGATGATAGTAATTGACTGAAACAGGACATTGATAGTTTCGCAGAATGGACAGACAGTCAGGATGATAGTAATTGACTGAAACAGGACATTGATAGTTTAGCAGAATGGACAGAGAGTCAGGATGATAGTAATTGACTGAAACAGGACATTGATAGTTTAGCAGAATGGACAGACAGTCAGGATGATCGTAATTGACTGAAACAGGACATGGATAGTTTAGCAGAATGGACAGACAGTCAGGATGATAGTAATTGACTGAAACAGGACATTGATAGTTTAGCAGAATGGACAGACAGTCAGGATGATAGTAATTGACTGAAACAGGACATTGATAGTTTAGCAGAATGGACAGAGGATCAGGATGATAGTAATTGACTGAAACAGGACATTGATAGTTTAGCAGAATGGACAGACAGTCAGGATGATAGTAATTGACTGAAACAGGACATTGATAGTTTAGCAGAATGGACAGACAGTCAGGATGATAGTAATTGACTGAAACAGGACATTGATAGTTTAGCAGAATGGATAGACAGTCAGGATGATAGTCATTGACTGAAACAGGACATTGATAATTAGAATGGATAGAGGATCAGGATGATAGTAATTGACTGAAACAGGACATTGATAGTTTAGCAGAATGGACAGACAGTCAGGATGATAGTAATTGACTGAAACAGGAGATGGATAGTTTAGCAGAATGGACAGAGAGTCAGGATGATAGTAATTGACTGAAACAGGACATTGATAGTTTAGCAGAATGGACAGAGAGTCAGGATGATAGTAATTGACTGAAACAGGACATTGATAGTTTAGCAGAATGGACAGACAGTCAGGATGATAGTAATTGACTGAAACAGGACATTGATAGTTTAGCAGAACGGACAGACAGTCAGGATGATAGTAATTGACTGAAACAGGACATTGATAGTTTAGCAGAATGGACAGACAGTCAGGATGATAGTAATTGACTGAAACAGGACATAGATAGTTTATCGGAATGGACATAGAGTCAGGATGATAGTAATTGACTGAAACAGGACATTGATAGTTTAGCAGAGTGGATAGACAGTCAGGATGATAGTAATTGACTGAAACAGGACATTGATTTTTTAGCAGAATGGACAGAGAGTCAGGATGATAGTAATTGACTGAAACAGGACATTGATAATATAGCAGAATGGACAGACAAACAGGATGAAAGTAATTGACTGAAACAGGACATTGATAGTTTAGCAGAATGGATAGACAGTCAGGATGATAGTAATTGACTGAAACAGGACATTGATAGTTTAGCAGAATGGACAGACAGTCAGGATGAAAGTAATTGACTGAAACAGGACATGGATAGTGTAGCAGAATGGACAGACAGTCAGGATGATAGTAATTGACTGAATCAGGACATGGATAGTTTAGCAGAATGGACAGACAGTCAGGATGATAGTAATTGACTGAAACAGGACATGGATAGTTTAGCAGAATGGACAGACAGTCAGGATGAAAGTAATTGACTGAAACAGGACATTGATAGTTTAGCAGAATGGACAGAAAGTCAGGATGATAGTAATTGACTGAAACAGGACATTGATAGTTTAGCAGAATGGACAGACAGTCACGATGATAGTAATTGACTGAAACAGGACATTGATAGTTTAGCAGAATGGACAGAGAGTCAGGATGATAGTAATTGACTGAAACAGGACATGGATAGTTTAGCAGAATGGACAGACAGTCAGGATGATAGTAATTGACTGAAACAGGACATTGATAGTTTAGCAGAATGGACAGACAGTCAGGATGAAAGTAATTGACTGAAACAGGACATTGATAGTTGAGCAGAATGGACAGACAGTCAGGATGATAGTAATTGACTGAAACAGGACATTGATAGTTTAGCAGAATGGACAGACAGTCAGGATGATAGTAATTGACTGAAACAGGACATGGATAGTTTAGCAGAATGGATAGACAGTCAGGATGATAGTAATTGACTGAAACAGGACATTGATAGTTTAGCAGAATGGACATAGAGTCAGGATGATAGTAATTGACTGAAACAGGACATGGATAGTTTAGCAGAATGGACAGACAGTCAGGATGATAGTAATTGACTGAAACCGAACATTGATAGTTTAGCAGACTGGACAGACAGTCAGGATGATAGTAACTGACTGTAACAGGACATTGATAGTTTAGCAGAAAGGACACAGAGTCAGGATGATAGTAATTGACTGAAACAGGACATGGATAGTTTAGCAGAATGGACAGACAGTCAGGATGATAGTAATTGACTGAAACAGGACATGGATATTTTAGCAGAATGGACAGACAGTCAGGATGAAAGTAATTGACTGAAACAGGACATGGATAGTTTAGCAGAATGGATAGACAGTCAGGATGATAGTAATTGACTGAAACAGGACATTGATAGTTTAGCAGAATGGACAGAGAGTCAGGATGATAGTAATTGACTGTAACAGGACATGGATAGTTTAGCAGAATGGAAAGACAGTCAGGATGATAGTAATTGACTGAAACAGAACATTGATAGTTTAGCAGAATGGACAGACAGTCAGGATGATAGTAATTGACTGAAACAGGACATGGATAGTTTAGCAGAATGGACAGACAGTCAGGATGATAGTAATTGACTGTAACAGGACATGGATAGTTTAGCAGAATGGACAGACAGTCAGGATGATAGTAATTGTCTGAAACAGGACATTGATAGTTTAGCAGAATGGACAGACAGTCAGGATGATAGTAATTGACTGAAACAGGACATTGATTGTTTAGCAGAATGGACAGACAATCAGGATGATAGTAATTGACTGAAACAGAACATTGAAAGTTTAGCAGACTGGACAGACAGTCAGGATGATAGTAATTGACTGAAACAGAACATTGATAGTTTAGCAGAATGGACAGACAGTCAGGATGATAGTAATTGACTGAAAAAGGACATGGATAGTTTAGCAGAATGGACAGACAGTCAGGATGATAGTAATTGACTGAAACAGAACATTGATAGTTTTGCAGAATGGACAGAGGATCAGGATGATAGTAATTGACTGAAACAGGACATGGATAGTTTAGCAGAATGGACAGACAGTCAGGATGATAGTAATTGACTGAAACAGGACATGGATAGTTTAGCAGAATGGACAGACAGTCAGGATGATAGTAATTGACTGAAACAGAACATTGATAGTTTCGCAGAATGGACAGAAAGTCAGGATGAAAGTAATTGACTGAAACAGGACATTGATAGTTTAGCAGACTGGACAGACAGTCAGGATGAAAGTAATTGACTGAAACTGGACATGGATAGTTTAGCAGAATGGACAGACAGTCAGGATGATAGTAATTGACTGAAACTGGACATGGATAGTTTAGCAGAATGGACAGACAGTCAAGATGATAGTAATTGACTGAAACAGGACATTGATAGTTTAGCAGAATGGACAGACAGTCAGGATGATAGTAATTGACTGAAATAGGACATTGATAGTTTAGCAGAATGGACAGACAGTCAGGATGATAGTAATTGACTGAAACAGGACATGGATAGTTTAGCAGAATGGACAGACAGTCAGGATGAAAGTAATTGACTGAAACAGGACATTGATAGTTTAGCAGAATGGACAGAAAGTCAGGATGATAGTAATTGACTGAAACAGGACATTGATAGTTTAGCAGAATGGACAGACAGTCAGGATGATAGTAATTGACTGAAACAGGACATGGATAGTTTAGCAGAATGGACAGACAGTCAGGATGAAAGTAATTGACTGAAACAGGCCATGGATAGTATAGCAGAATGGACAGACAGTCAGGATGATATTAATTGACTGAAACAGGACATCGATAGTTTAGCAGAATGGACAGACAGTCAGGATGATAGTAATTGACTGAAACAGGACATGGATAGTTTAGCAGAATGGACAGACAGTCAGGATGATAGTAATAGTCTGAAACAGGACATTGATAGTTTAGCAGAATGGACAGACAGTCAGGATGATAGTAATTGACTGAAACAGGACATTGATTGTTTCGCAGAATGGACAGACAATCAGGATGATAGTAATTGACTGAAACAGAACATTGATAGTTTAGCAGACTGGACAGACAGTCAGGATGATAGTAATTGACTGAAACAGAACATTGATAGTTTAGCAGAATGGACAGACAGTCAGGATGATAGTAATTGACTGAAAAAGGACATGGATAGTTTAGCAGAATGGACAGACAGTCAGGATGATAGTAATTGACTGAAACAGAACATTGATAGTTTTGCAGAATGGACAGAGGATCAGGATGATAGTAATTGACTGAAACAGGACATGGATAGTTTAGCAGAATGGACAGACAGTCAGGATGATAGTAATTGACTGAAACAGGACATGGATAGTTTAGCAGAATGGACAGACAGTCAGGATGATAGTAATTGACTGAAACAGAACATTTATAGTTTCGCAGAATGGACAGAAAGTCAGGATGAAAGTAATTGACTGAAACAGGACATTGATAGTTTAGCAGACTGGACAGACAGTCAGGATGAAAGTAATTGACTGAAACTGGACATGGATAGTTTAGCAGAATGGACAGACAGTCAGGATGATAGTAATTGACTGAAACTGGACATGGATAGTTTAGCAGAATGGACAGACAGTCAAGATGATAGTAATTGACTGAAACAGGACATTGATAGTTTAGCAGAATGGACAGACAGTCAGGATGATAGTAATTGACTGAAACAGGACATTGATAGTTTAGCAGAATGGACAGACAGTCAGGATGATAGTAATTGACTGAAACAGGACATGGATAGTTTAGCAGAATGGACAGACAGTCAGGATGAAAGTAATTGACTGAAACAGGACATTGATAGTTTAGCAGAATGGACAGACAGTCAGGATGATAGTAATTGACTGAAACAGGACATTGATAGTTTAGCAGAATGGACAGACAGTCAGGATGATAGTAATTGACTGAAACAGGACATTGATAGTTTAGCAGAATGGACAGACAGTCAGGATGATAGTAATTGACTGAAACAGGAGATGGATAGTTTAGCAGAATGGACAGAGAGTCAGGATGATAGTAATTGACTGAAACAGGACATTGATAGTTTAGCAGAATGGACAGAGAGTCAGGATGATAGTAATTGACTGAAACAGGACATTGATAGTTTAGCAGAATGGACAGACAGTCAGGATGATAGTAATTGACTGAAACAGGACATTGATAGTTTAGCAGAACGGACAGACAGTCAGGATGATAGTAATTGACTGAAACAGGACATTGATAGTTTAGCAGAATGGACAGACAGTCAGGATGATAGTAATTGACTGAAACAGGACATGGATAGTTTATCGGAATGGACAGAGAGTCAGGATGATAGTAATTGACTGAAACAGGACATTGATAGTTTAGCAGAGTGGATAGACAGTCAGGATGATAGTAATTGACTGAAACAGGACATTGATAGTTTAGCAGAATGGACAGAGAGTCAGGATGATAGTAATTGACTGAAACAGGACATGGATAGTTTAGCAGAATGGACAGACAGTCAGGATGAAAGTAATTGACTGAAGCCGGACATTGATAGTTTAGCAGAATGGACAGACAGTCAGGATGATAGTAATTGACTGAAACAGGACATTGATAGTTTAGCAGAATGGACAGACAGTCAGGATGATAGTAATTGACTGAAACAGGTGATGGATAGTTTAGCAGAATGGACAGAGAGTCAGGATGATAGTAATTGACTGAAACAGGACATTGATAGTTTAGCAGAATGGACAGACAGTCAGGATGATAGTAATTGACTGAAACAGGAGATGGATAGTTTAGCAGAATGGACAGAGAGTCAGGATGATCGTAATTGACTGAAACAGGACATTGATAGTTTAGCAGAATGGACAGACAGTCAGGATGATAGTAATTGACTGAAACAGGACATTGATAGATTAGCAGAACGGACAGACAGTCAGGATGATAGTAATTGACTGAAACAGGACATTGATAGTTTAGCAGAATGGACAGACAGTCAGGATGATAGTAATTGACTGAAACAGGACATGGATAGTTTATCGGAATGGACAGAGAGTCAGGATGATAGTAATTGACTGAAACAGGACATTGATAGTTTAGCAGAATGGACAGACAGTCAGGATGATAGTAATTGACTGAAACAGGAGATGGATAGTTTAGCAGAATGGACAGAGAGTCAGGATGATAGTAATTGACTGAAACAGGACATTGATAGTTTAGCAGAATGGACAGACAGTCAGGATGATAGTAATTGACTGAAACAGGACATTGATAGTTTAGCAGAACGGACAGACAGTCAGGATGATAATAATTGACTGAAACAGGACATTGATAGTTTAGCAGAATGGACAGACAGTCAGGATGATAGTAATTGACTGAAACAGGACATTGATAGTTTAGCAGAATGGACAGAGAGTCAGGATGATAGTAATTGACTGAAACAGGACATTGATAATTTAGCAGAATGGACAGACAAACAGGATGATAGTAATTGACTGAAACAGGACATTGATAGTTTAGCAGAATGGATAGACAGTCAGGATGATAGTAATTGACTGAAACAGGACATTGATAGTTTAGCAGAATGGTCAGACAGTCAGGATGAAAGTAATTGACTGAAACAGGACATGGATAGTGTAGCAGAATGGACAGACAGTCAGGATGATAGTAATTGACTGAATCAGGACATGGATAGTTTAGCAGAATGGACAGACAGTCAGGATGATAGTAATTGACTGAAACAGGACATGGATAGTTTAGCAGAATGGACAGACAGTCAGGATGAAAGTAATTGACTGAAACAGGACATTGATAGTTTAGCAGAATGGACAGAAAGTCAGGATGATAGTAATTGACTGAAACAGGACATTGATAGTTTAGCAGAATGGACAGACAGTCACGATGATAGTAATTGACTGAAACAGGACATTGATAGTTTAGCAGAATGGGCAGAGAGTCAGGATGATAGCAATTGACTGAAACAGGACATGGATAGTTTAGCAGAATGGACAGACAGTCAGGATGATAGTAATTGACTGAAACAGGACATTGATAGTTTAGCAGAATGGACAGACAGTCAGGATGAAAGTAATTGACTGAAACAGGACATTGATAGTTGAGCAGAATGGACAGACAGTCAGGATGATAGTAATTGACTGAAACAGGACATTGATAGTTTAGCAGAATGGACAGACAGTCAGGATGATAGTAATTGACTGAAACAGGACATGGATAGTTTAGCAGAATGGATAGACAGTCAGGATGATAGTAATTGACTGAAACACGACATTGATAGTTTAGCAGAATGGACAGAGAGTCAGGATGATAGTAATTGACTGAAACAGGACATGGATAGTTTAGCAGAATGGACAGACAGTCAGGATGATAGTAATTGACTGAAACCGAACATTGATAGTTTAGCAGACTGGACAGACAGTCAGGATGATAGTAATTGACTGAAACAGGACATTGATAGTTTAGCAGAATGGACACAGAGTCAGGATGATAGTAATTGACTGAAACAGGACATGGATAGTTTAGCAGAATGGACAGACAGTCAGGATGATAGTAATTGACTGAAACAGGACATGGATATTTTAGCAGAATGGACAGACAGTCAGGATGAAAGTAATTGACTGAAACAGGACATGGATAGTTTAGCAGAATGGACAGACAGTCAGGATGATAGTAATTGACTGAAACAGGACATTGATAGTTTAGCAGAATGGACAGAGAGTCAGGATGACAGTAATTGACTGAAACAGGACATGGATAGTTTAGCAGAATGGAAAGACAGTCAGGATGATAGTAATTGACAGAAACAGAACATTGATAGTTTAGCAGACTGGACAGACAGTCAGGATGATAGTAATTGACTGAAACAGGACATGGATAGTTTAGCAGAATGGACAGACAGTCAGGATGATAGTAATTGACTGAAACAGGACATTCATTGTTTAGCAGAATGGACAGACAATCAGGATGATAGTAATTGACTGAAACAGGACATGGATAGTTTAGCAGAATGGAAAGACAGTCCGGATGATAGTAATTGACTGAAACATGACATGGATAGTTTAGCAGAATGGACAGACAGTCAGGATGATAGTAATTGTCTGAAACAGGACATTGATAGTTTAGCAGAATGGACAGACAGTCAGGATGATAGTAATTGACTGAAACAGGACATTCATTGTTTAGCAGAATGGACAGACAATCAGGATGATAGTAATTGACTGAAACAGAACATTGATAGTTTAGCAGACTGGACAGACAGTCAGGATGATAGTAATTGACTGAAACAGAACATTGATAGTATAGCAGAATGGACAGACAGTCAGGATGATAGTAATTGACTGAAAAAGGACATGGATAGTTTAGCAGAATGGACAGACAGTCAGGATGATAGTAATTGACTGAAACAGAACATTGATAGTTTTGCAGAATGGACAGAGGATCAGGATGATAGTAATTGACTGAAACAGGACATGGATAGTTTAGCAGAATGGACAGACAGTCAGGATGATAGTAATTGACTGAAACAGGACATGGATAGTTTAGCAGAATGGACAGAGAGTCAGGATGATAGTAATTGACTGAAACAGAACATTGATAGTTTCGCAGAATGGACAGAAAGTCAGGATGAAAGTAATTGACTGAAACAGGACATTGATAGTTTAGCAGACTGGACAGACAGTCAGGATGAAAGTAATTGACTGAAACTGGACATGGATAGTTTAGCAGAATGGACAGACAGTCAGGATGATAGTAATTGACTGAAACTGGACATGGATAGTTTAGCAGAATGGACAGACAGTCAAGATGATAGTAATTGACTGAAACAGGACATTGATAGTTTAGCAGAATGGACAGACAGTCAGGATGATAGTAATTGACTGAAACAGGACATTGATAGTTTAGCAGAATGGACAGACAGTCAGGATGATAGTAATTGACTGAAACAGGACATGGATAGTTTAGCAGAATGGACAGACAGTCAGGATGAAAGTAATTGACTGAAACAGGACATTGATAGTTTAGCAGAATGGACAGAAAGTCAGGATGATAGTAATTGACTGAAACAGGACATTGATTGTTTAGCAGAATGGACAGACAATCAGGATGATAGTAATTGACTGAAACAGGACATTGATAGTTTAGCAGACTGGACAGACAGTCAGGATGAAAGTAATTGACTGAAACTGGACATGGATAGTTTAGCAGAATGGACAGACAGTCAGGATGATAGTAATTGACTGAAACAGGACATGGATAGTTTAGCAGAATGGACAGACAGTCAGGATGATAGTAATTGACTGAAACAGAACATTGATAGTTTCGCAGAATGGACAGAAAGTCAGGATGAAAGTAATTGACTGAAACAGGACATTGATAGTTTAGCAGACTGGACAGACAGTCAGGATGATAGTAATTGACTGAAACTGGACATGGATAGTTTAGCAGAATGGACAGACAGTCAGGATGATAGTAATTGACTGAAACAGGACATGGATAGTTTAGCAGAATGGACAGACAGTCAGGATGATAGTAATTGACTGAAACAGGACATGGATAGTTTAGCAGAATGGACAGACAGTCAGGATGATAGTAATTGACTGAAACAGAACATTGATAGTTTCGCAGAATGGACAGACAGTCAGGATGATAGTAATTGACTTAAACCGGACATGGATAGTGTAGCAGAATGGACACAGAGTCAGGATGATAGTAATTGACTGAAACAGGACATGGATAGTTTAGCAGAATGGACAGACAGTCAGGATGATAGTAATTGACTGAAACAGGACATGGATATTTTAGCAGAATGGACAGACAGTCAGGATGAAAGTAATTGACTGAAACAGGACATGGATAGTTTAGCAGAATGGATAGACAGTCAAGATGATAGTAATTGACTGAAACAGGACATTGATAGTTTAGCAGATGGACAGACAGTCAGGATGATAGTAATTGACTGAAACAGGACATTGATAGTTTAGCAGAATGGACAGACAGTCAGGATGATAGTAATTGACTGAAACAGGACATGGATAGTTTAGAAGAATGGACAGACAGTCAGGATGAAAGTAATTGACTGAAACAGGACATTGATAGTTTAGCAGAATGGACAGAAAGTCAGGATGATAGTAATTGACTGAAACAGGACATTGATAGTTTTGGCAGAATGGACAGACAGTCAGGATGATAGTAATTGACTGAAACAGGACATGGATAGTTTAGCAGAATGGACAGACAGTCAGGATGAAAGTAATTGACTGAAACAGGACATGGATAGTTTAGCAGAATGGACAGACAGTCAGGATGATAGTAATTGACTGAAACAGGACATGGATAGTTTAGCAGAATGGACAGACAGTCAGGATGATAGTAATAGTCTGAAACAGGACATTGATAGTTTAGCAGAATGGACAGACAGTCAGGATGATAGTAATTGACTGAAACAGGACATTGATTGTTTCGCAGAATGGACAGACAATCAGGATGATAGTAATTGACTGAAACAGAACATTGATAGTTTAGCAGACTGGACAGACAGTCAGGATGATAGTAATTGACTGAAACAGAACATTGATAGTTTAGCAGAATGGACAGACAGTCAGGATGATAGTAATTGACTGAAAAAGGACATGGATAGTTTAGCAGAATGGACAGACAGTCAGGATGATAGTAATTGACTGAAACAGAACATTGATAGTTTTGCAGAATGGACAGAGGATCAGGATGATAGTAATTGACTGAAACAGGACATGGATAGTTTAGCAGAATGGACAGACAGTCAGGATGATAGTAATTGACTGAAACAGGACATGGATAGTTTAGCAGAATGGACAGACAGTCAGGATGATAGTAATTGACTGAAACAGAACATTGATAGTTTCGCAGAATGGACAGAAAGTCAGGATGAAAGTAATTGACTGAAACAGGACATTGATAGTTTAGCAGACTGGACAGACAGTCAGGATGAAAGTAATTGACTGAAACAGGACATTGATAGTTTAGCAGAATGTACAGACAGTCAGGATGATAGTAATTGACTGAAACAGGACATGGATAGTTTAGCAGAATGGACAGACAGTCAGGATGAAAGTAATTGACTGAAACAGGACATTGATAGTTTAGCAGAATGGACAGAAAGTCAGGATGATAGTAATTGACTGAAACAGGACATGGATAGTGTAGCAGAATGGACACAGAGTCAGGATGATAGTAATTGACTGAAACAGGACATGGATAGTTTAGCAGAATGGACAGACAGTCAGGATGATAGTAATTGACTGAAACAGGATATGGATATTTTAGCAGAATGGACAGACAGTCAGGATGAAAGTAATTGACTGAAACAGGACATGGATAGTTTAGCAGAATGGATAGACAGTCAAGATGATAGTAATTGACTGAAACAGGACATTGATAGTTTAGCAGATGGACAGACAGTCAGGATGATAGTAATTGACTGAAACAGGACATTGATAGTTTAGCAGAATGGACAGACAGTCAGGATGATAGTAATTGACTGAAACAGGACATGGATAGTTTAGCAGAATGGACAGACAGTCAGGATGAAAGTAATTGACTGAAACAGGACATTGATAGTTTAGCAGAATGGACAGAAAGTCAGGATGATAGTAATTGACTGAAACAGGACATTGATAGTTTTGGCAGAATGGACAGACAGTCAGGATGATAGTAATTGACTGAAACAGGACATGGATAGTTTAGCAGAATGGACAGACAGTCAGGATGAAAGTAATTGACTGAAACAGGACATGGATAGTTTAGCAGAATGGACAGACAGTCAGGATGATAGTAATTGACTGAAACAGGACATGGATAGTTTAGCAGAATGGACAGACAGTCAGGATGATAGTAATAGTCTGAAACAGGACATTGATAGTTTAGCAGAATGGACAGACAGTCAGGATGATAGTAATTGACTGAAACAGGACATTGATTGTTTCGCAGAATGGACAGACAATCAGGATGATCGTAATTGACTGAAACAGAACATTGATAGTTTAGCAGACTGGACAGACAGTCAGGATGATAGTAATTGACTGAAACAGAACATTGATAGTTTAGCAGAATGGACAGACAGTCAGGATGATAGTAATTGACTGAAAAAGGACATGGATAGTTTAGCAGAATGGACAGACAGTCAGGATGATAGTAATTGACTGAAACAGAACATTGATAGTTTTGCAGAATGGACAGAGGATCAGGATGATAGTAATTGACTGAAACAGGACATGGATAGTTTAGCAGAATGGACAGACAGTCAGGATGATAGTAATTGACTGAAACAGGACATGGATAGTTTAGCAGAATGGACAGACAGTCAGGATGATAGTAATTGACTGAAACAGAACATTGATAGTTTCGCAGAATGGACAGAAAGTCAGGATGAAAGTAATTGACTGAAACAGGACATTGATAGTTTAGCAGACTGGACAGACAGTCAGGATGAAAGTAATTGACTGAAACTGGACATGGATAGTTTAGCAGAATGGACAGACAGTCAGGATGATAGTAATTGACTGAAACTGGACATGGATAGTTTAGCAGAATGGACAGACAGTCAAGATGATAGTAATTGACTGAAACAGGACATTGATAGTTTAGCAGAATGGACAGACAGTCAGGATGATAGTAATTGACTGAAACAGGACATTGATAGTTTAGCAGAATGGACAGACAGTCATGATGATAGTAATTGACTGAAACAGGACATTGATAGTTTAGCAGAATGGACAGACAGTCAGGATGATAGTAATTGACTGAAAAAGGACATGGATAGTTTAGCAGAATGGACAGACAGTCAGGATGATAGTAATTGACTGAAACAGAACATTGATAGTTTTGCAGAATGGACAGAGGATCAGGATGATAGTAATTGACTGAAACAGGACATGGATAGTTTAGCAGAATGGACAGACAGTCAGGATGATAGTAATTGACTGAAACAGGACATGGATAGTTTAGCAGAATGGACAGACAGTCAGGATGATAGTAATTGACTGAAACAGAACATTGATAGTTTCGCAGAATGGACAGAAAGTCAGGATGAAAGTAATTGACTGAAACAGGACATTGATAGTTTAGCAGACTGGACAGACAGTCAGGATGAAAGTAATTGACTGAAACAGGACATTGATAGTTTAGCAGAATGGACAGACAGTCAGGATGATAGTAATTGACTGAAACAGGACATGGATAGTTTAGCAGAATGGACAGACAGTCAGGATGAAAGTAATTGACTGAAACAGGACATTGATAGTTTAGCAGAATGGACAGAAAGTCAGGATGATAGTAATTGACTGAAACAGGACATGGATAGTGTAGCAGAATGGACACAGAGTCAGGATGATAGTAATTGACTGAAACAGGACATGGATAGTTTAGCAGAATGGACAGACAGTCAGGATGATAGTAATTGACTGAAACAGGACATGGATATTTTAGCAGAATGGACAGACAGTCAGGATGAAAGTAATTGACTGAAACAGGACATGGATAGTTTAGCAGAATGGATAGACAGTCAAGATGATAGTAATTGACTGAAACAGGACATTGATAGTTTAGCAGATGGACAGACAGTCAGGATGATAGTAATTGACTGAAACAGGACATTGATAGTTTAGCAGAATGGACAGACAGTCAGGATGATAGTAATTGACTGAAACAGGACATGGATAGTTTAGCAGAATGGACAGACAGTCAGGATGAAAGTAATTGACTGAAACAAGACATTGATAGTTTAGCAGAATGGACAGAAAGTCAGGATGATAGTAATTGACTGAAACAGGACATTGATAGTTTTGGCAGAATGGACAGACAGTCAGGATGATAGTAATTGACTGAAACAGGACATGGATAGTTTAGCAGAATGGACAGACAGTCAGGATGAAAGTAATTGACTGAAACAGGACATGGATAGTTTAGCAGAATGGACAGACAGTCAGGATGATAGTAATTGACTGAAACAGGACATGGATAGTTTAGCAGAATGGACAGACAGTCAGGATGATAGTAATAGTCTGAAACAGGACATTGATAGTTTAGCAGAATGGACAGACAGTCAGGATGATAGTAATTGACTGAAACAGGACATTGATTGTTTCGCAGAATGGACAGACAATCAGGATGATCGTAATTGACTGAAACAGAACATTGATAGTTTAGCAGACTGGACAGACAGTCAGGATGATAGTAATTGACTGAAACAGAACATTGATAGTTTAGCAGAATGGACAGACAGTCAGGATGATAGTAATTGACTGAAAAAGGACATGGATAGTTTAGCAGAATGGACAGACAGTCAGGATGATAGTAATTGACTGAAACAGAACATTGATAGTTTTGCAGAATGGACAGAGGATCAGGATGATAGTAATTGACTGAAACAGGACATGGATAGTTTAGCAGAATGGACAGACAGTCAGGATGATAGTAATTGACTGAAACAGGACATGGATAGTTTAGCAGAATGGACAGACAGTCAGGATGATAGTAATTGACTGAAACAGAACATTGATAGTTTCGCAGAATGGACAGAAAGTCAGGATGAAAGTAATTGACTGAAACAGGACATTGATAGTTTAGCAGACTGGCAGACAGTCAGGATGAAAGTAATAGTTTGAAACTGGACATGGATAGTTTAGCAGAATGGACAGACAGTCAGGATGATAGTAATTGACTGAAACTGGACATGGATAGTTTAGCAGAATGGACAGACAGTCAAGATGATAGTAATTGACTGAAACAGGACATTGATAGTTTAGCAGAATGGACAGACAGTCAGGATGATAGTAATTGACTGAAACAGGACATTGATAGTTTAGCAGAATGGACAGACAGTCATGATGATAGTAATTGACTGAAACAGGACATGGATAGTTTAGCAGAATGGACAGACAGTCAGGATGAAAGTAATTGACTGAAACAGGACATTGATAGTTTAGCAGAATGGACAGACAGTCAGGATGATAGTAATTGACTGAAACAGGACATTGATAGTTTAGCAGAATGGACAGACAGTCAGGATGATAGTAATTGACTGAAACAGGACATTGATAGTTTAGCAGAATGGACACAGAGTCAGGATGATAGTAATTGACTGAAACAGGATATGGATAGTTTAGCAGAATGGACAGACAGTCAGGATGATAGTAATTGACTGAAACAGGACATGGATATTTTAGCAGAATAGACAGACAGTCAGGATGAAAGTAATTGACTGAAACAGGACATGGATAGTTTAGCAGAATGGATAGACAGTCAGGATGATAGTAATTGACTGAAACAGGACATTGATAGTTTAGCAGAATGGACAGACAGTCAGGATGAAAGTAATTGACTGAAACAGGACATTGATAGTTTAGCAGAATGGACAGACAGTCAGGATGATAGTAATTGACTGAAACAGGACATTGATAGTTTAGCAGAATGGACAGACAGTCAGGATGATAGTAATTGACTGAAACAGGACATTGATAGTTTAGCAGAATGGACAGACAGTCAGGATGATAGTAATTGACTGAAACAGGAGATGGATAGTTTCGCAGAATGGACAGAGAGTCAGGATGATAGTAATTGACTGAAACAGGACATTGATAGTTTAGCAGAATGGACAGAGAGTCAGGATGATAGTAATTGACTGAAACAGGACATTGATAGTTTAGCAGAATGGACAGACAGTCAGGATGATAGTAATTGACTGAAACAGGACATTGATAGTTTAGCAGAACGGACAGACAGTTAGGATGATAGTAATTGACTGAAACAGGACATTGATAGTTTAGCAGAATGGACAGACAGTCAGGATGATAGTAATTGACTGAAACAGGACATGGATAGTTTAGCAGAGTGGATAGACAGTCAGGATGATAGTAATTGACTGAAACAGGACATTGATAGTTTAGCAGAATGGACAGACAGTCTGGATGATAGTAATTGACTGAAACAGGACATTGATAGTTGAGCATAATGGACAGACAGTCAGGATGATAGTAATTGACTGAAACAGGACATTGATAGTTTAGCAGAATGGACAGACAGTCAGGATGATAGTAATTGACTGAAACAGGACATGGATAGTTTAGCAGAATGGATAGACAGTCAGGATGATAGTAATTGACTGAAACAGGACATTGATAGTTTAGCAGAATGGACAGAGAGTCAGGATGATAGTAATTGACTGAAACAGGACATGGATAGTTTAGCAGAATGGACAGACAGTCAGGATGATAGTAATTGACTGAAACCGAACATTGATAGTTTAGCAGACTGGACAGACAGTCAGGATGATAGTAATTGACTGAAACAGGACATTGATAGTTTAGCAGAATGGACACAGAGTCAGGATGATAGTAATTGACTGAAACAGGATATGGATAGTTTAGCAGAATGGACAGACAGTCAGGATGATAGTAATTGACTGAAACAGGACATGGATATTTTAGCAGCATGGACAGACAGTCAGGATGAAATTAATTGACTGAAACAGGACATGGATAGTTTAGCAGAATGGATAGACAGTCAGGATGATAGTAATTGACTGAAACAGGACATTGATAGTTTAGCAGAATGGACAGAGAGTCAGGATGATAGTAATTGACTGAAACAGGACATGGATAGTTTAGCAGAATGGAAAGACAGTCAGGATGATAGTAATTGACTGAAACAGAACATTGATAGTTTAGCAGTCTGGACAGACAGTCAGGATGATAGTAATTGACTGAAACAGGACATTGATAGTTGAGCATAATGGACAGACAGTCAGGATGATAGTAATTGACTGAAACAGAACATTGATAGTTTAGCAGACTGGACAGACAGTCAGGATGATAGTAATTGACTGAAACAGAACATTGATAGTTTAGCAGAATTTACAGACAGTCAGGATGATAGTAATTGACTGAAAAAGGACATGGATAGTTTAGCAGAATGGACAGACAGTCAGGATGATAGTAATTGACTGAAACAGAACATTGATTGTTTTGCAGAATGGACAGAGGATCAGGATGATAGTAATTGACTGAAACAGGACATGGATAGTTTAGCAGAATGGACAGACAGTCAGGATGATAGTAATTGACTGAAACAGGACATGGATAGTTTAGCAGAATGGACAGACAGTCAGGATGATAGTAATTGACTGAAACAGAACATTGATAGTTTCGCAGAATGGACAGAAAGTCAGGATGAAAGTAATTGACTGAAACAGGACATTGATAGTTTAGCAGACTGGACAGACAGTCAGGATGAAAGTAATTGACTGAAACTGGACATGGATAGTTTAGCAGAATGGACAGACAGTGAGGATGATAGCAATTGACTGAAACTGGACATGGATAGTTTAGCAGAATGGACAGACAGTCAAGATGATAGTAATTGACTGAAACAGGACATTGATAGTTTAGCAGAATGGACAGACAGTCAGGATGATAGTAATTGACTGAAACAGGACATTGATAGTTTAGCAGAATGGACAGACAGTCAGGATGATAGTAATTGACTGAAACAGGACATGGATAGTTTAGCAGAATGGACAGACAGTCAGGATGATAGTAATTGACTGAAACAGGACATTGATAGTTTAGCAGAATGGACAGAAAGTCAGGATGATAGTAATTGACTGAAACAGGACATTGATAGTTTAGCAGAATGGACAGACAGTCAGGATGATAGTAATTGACTGAAACAGGACATTGATAGTTTAGCAGAATGGACAGACAGTCAGGATGATAGTAATTGACTGAAACAGGAGATGGATAGTTTAGCAGAATGGACAGAGAGTCAGGATGATAGTAATTGACTGAAACAGGACATTGATAGTTTAGCAGAATGGACAGAGAGTCAGGATGATAGTAATTGACTGAAACAGGACATTGATAGTTTAGCAGAATGGACAGACAGTCAGGATGATAGTAATTGACTGAAACAGGACATTGATAGTTTAGCAGAACGGACAGACAGTCAGGATGATAGTAATTGACTGAAACAGGACATTGATAGTTTAGCAGATTGGACAGACAGTCAGGATGATAGTAATTGACTGAAACAGGACATGGATAGTTCAGCAGAGTGGATAGACAGTCAGGATGATAGTAATTGACTGAAACAGGACATTGATAGTTTAGCAGAATGGACAGAGAGTCAGGATGATAGTAATTGACTGAAACAGGACATTGATAATTTAGCAGAATGGACAGACAGTCAGGATGATAGTAATTGACTGAAACAGGACATTGATAGTTGAGCATAATGGACAGACAGTCAGGATGATAGTAATTGACTGAAACAGGACATTGATAGTTTAGCAGAATGGACAGACAGTCAGGATGATAGTAATTGACTGAAACAGGACATGGATAGTTTAGCAGAATGGATAGACAGTCAGGATGATAGTAATTGACTGAAACAGGACATTGATAGTTTAGCAGAATGGACAGAGAGTCAGGATGATAGTAATTGACTGAAACAGGACATGGATAGTTTAGCAGAATGGACAGACAGTCAGGATGATAGTAATTGACTGAAACCGAACATTGATAGTTTAGCAGACTGGACAGACAGTCAGGATGATAGTAATTGACTGAAACAGGACATTGATAGTTTAGCAGAATGGACACAGAGTCAGGATGATAGTAATTGACTGAAACAGGACATGGATAGTTTAGCAGAATGGACAGACAGTCAGGATGATAGTAATTGACTGAAACAGGACATGGATATTTTAGCAGAATGGACAGACAGTCAGGATGAAAGTAATTGACTGAAACAGGACATGGATAGTTTAGCAGAATGGATAGACAGTCAGGATGATAGTAATTGACTGAAACAGGACATTGATAGTTTAGCAGAATGGACAGAGAGTCAGGATCATAGTAATTGACTGAAACAGGACATGGATAGTTTAGCAGAATGGAAAGACAGTCAATGATAGTAATTGACTGAAACAGAACATTGATAGTTTAGCAGACTGGACAGACAGTCAGGATGATAGTAATTGACTGAAACAGGACATGGATAGTTTAGCAGAATGGACAGACAGTCAGGATGATAGTAATTGACTGAAACAGGACATGGATAGTTTAGCAGAATGGACAGACAGTCAGGATGATAGTAATTGTCTGAAACAGGACATTGATAGTTTAGCAGAATGGACAGACAGTCAGGATGATAGTAATTGACTGAAACAGGACATTGATTGTTTAGCAGAATGGACAGACAATCAGGATGATAGTAATTGACTGAAACAGAACATTGATAGTTTAGCAGACTGGACAGACAGTCAGGATGATAGTAATTGACTGAAACAGAACATTGATAGTTTAGCAGAATGGACAGACAGTCAGGATGATAGTAATTGAATGAAAAAGGACATGGATAGTTTAGCAGAATGGACAGACAGTCAGGATGATAGTAATTGACTGAAACAGAACATTGATAGTTTTGCAGAATGGACAGAGGATCAGGATGATAGTAATTGACTGAAACAGGACATGGATAGTTTAGCAGAATGGACAGACAGTCAGGATGATAGTAATTGACTGAAACAGGACATGGATAGTTTAGCAGAATGGACAGACAGTCAGGATGATAGTAATTGACTGAAACAGAACATTGATAGTTTCGCAGAATGGACAGAAAGTCAGGATGAAAGTAATTGACTGAAACAGGACATTGATAGTTTAGCAGACTGGACAGACAGTCAGGATGAAAGTAATTGACTGAAACTGGACATGGATAGTTTAGCAGAATGGACAGACAGTCAGGATGATAGTAATTGACTGAAACTGGACATGGATAGTTTAGCAGAATGGACAGACAGTCAAGATGATAGTAATTGACTGAAACAGGACATTGATAGTTTAGCAGAATGGACAGACAGTCAGGATGATAGTAATTGACTGAAAAAGGACATTGATAGTTTAGCAGAATGGACAGACAGTCAGGATGATAGTAATTGACTGAAACAGGACATGGATAGTTTAGCAGAATGGACAGACAGTCAGGATGAAAGTAATTGACTGAAACAGGACATTGATAGTTTAGCAGAATGGACAGAAAGTCAGGATGATAGTAATTGACTGAAACAGGACATTGATAGTTTAGCAGAATGGACAGACAGTCAGGATGATAGTAATTGACTGAAACAGGACATGGATAGTTTAGCAGAATGGACAGACAGTCAGGATGAAAGTAATTGACTGAAACAGGACATGGATAGTTTAGCAGAATGGACAGACAGTCAGGATGATAGTAATTGACTGAAACAGGACATGGATAGTTTAGTAGAATGGACAGACAGTCAGGATGATAGTAATTGACTGAAACAGGACATGGATATTTCAGCAGAATGGACAGACAGTCAGGATGATAGTAATAGTCTGAAACAGGACATTGATAGTTTAGCAGAATGGACAGACAGTCAGGATGATAGTAATTGACTGAAACAGGACATTGATTGTTTCGCAGAATGGACAGACAATCAGGATGATAGTAATTGACTGAAACAGAACATTGATAGTTTAGCAGACTGGACAGACAGTCAGGATGATAGTAATTGACTGAAACAGAACATTGATAGTTTAGCAGAATGGACAGACAGTCAGGATGATAGTAATTGACTGAAAAAGGACATGGATAGTTTAGCAGAATGGACAGACAGTCAGGATGATAGTAATTGACTGAAACAGAACATTGATAGTTTTGCAGAATGGACAGAGGATCAGGATGATAGTAATTGACTGAAACAGGACATGGATAGTTTAGCAGAATGGACAGACAGTCAGGATGATAGTAATTGACTGAGACAGGACATGGATAGTTTAGCAGAATGGACAGACAGTCAGGATGATAGTAATTGACTGAAACAGAACATTGATAGTTTCGCAGAATGGACAGAAAGTCAGGATGAAAGTAATTGACTGAAACAGGACATTGATAGTTTAGCAGACTGGACAGACAGTCAGGATGAAAGTAATTGACAGAAACTGGACATGGATAGTTTAGCAGAATGGACAGACAGTCAGGATGATAGTAATTGACTGAAACAGGACATTGATAGTTTAGCAGAATGGACAGACAGTCAGGATGATAGTAATTGACTGAAACAGGACATGGATAGTTTAGCAGAATGGACAGACAGTCAGGATGAAAGTAATTGACTGAAACAGGACATTGATAGTTTAGCAGAATGGACAGAAAGTCAGGATGATAGTAATTGACTGAAACAGGACATTGATAGTTTAGCAGAATGGACAGACAGTCAGGATGATAGTAATTGACTGAAACAGGACATTGATAGTTTAGCAGAATGGACAGACAGTCAGGATGATAGTAATTGACTGAAACAGGAGATGGATAGTTTAGCAGAATGGACAGAGAGTCAGGATGATAGTAATTGACTGAAACAGGACATTGATAGTTTAGCAGAATGGACAGAGAGTCAGGATGATAGTAATTGACTGAAACAGGACATTGATAGTTTAGCAGAATGGACAGACAGTCAGGATGATAGTAATTGACTGAAACAGGACATTGATAGTTTAGCAGAACGGGCAGACAGTCAGGATGATAGTAATTGACTGAAACAGGACATTGATAGTTTAGCAGAATGGACAGACAGTCAGGATGATAGTAATTGACTGAAACAGGACATGGATAGTTTATCGGAATGGACAGAGAGTTAGGATGATAGTAATTGACTGAAACAGGACATTGATAGTTTAGCAGAGTGGATAGACATTCAGGATGATAGTAATTGACTGAAACAGGACATTGATAGTTTAGCAGAATGGACAGAGAGTCAGGATGATAGTAATTGACTGAAACAGGACATTGATAATTTAGCAGAATGGACAGACAGTCAGGATGATAGTAATTGACTGAAACAGGACATTGATAGTTTAGCAGAATGGATAGACAGTCAGGATGATAGTAATTGACTGAAACAGGACATTGATAGTTTAGCAGAATGGACAGAGAGTCAGGATGATAGTAATTGACTGAAACAGGACATGGATAGTTTAGCAGAATGGACAGACAGTCAGGATGATAGTAATTGACTGAAACCGAACATTGATAGTTTAGCAGACTGGACAGACAGTCAGGATGATAGTAATTGACTGAAACAGGACATTGATAGTTTAGCAGAATGGACACAGAGTCAGGATGATAGTAATTGACTGAAACAGGACATGGATAGTTTAGCAGAATGGACAGACAGTCAGGATGATAGTAATTGACTGAAACAGGACATGGATATTTTAGCAGAATGGACAGACAGTCAGGATGAAAGTAATTGACTGAAACAGGACATGGATAGTTTAGCAGAATGGATAGACAGTCAGGATGATAGTAATTGACTGAAACAGGACATTGATAGTTTAGCAGAATGGACAGAGAGTCAGGATCATAGTAATTGACTGAAACAGGACATGGATAGTTTAGCAGAATGGAAAGACAGTCAATGATAGTAATTGACTGAAACAGAACATTGATAGTTTAGCAGACTGGACAGACAGTCAGGATGATATTAATTGACTGAAACAGGACATGGATAGTTTAGCAGAATGGACAGACAGTCAGGATGATCGTAATTGACTGAAACAGGACATGGATAGTTTAGCAGAATGGACAGACAGTCAGGATGATAGTAATTGTCTGAAACAGGACATTGATAGTTTAGCAGAATGGACAGACAGTCAGGATGATAGTAATTGACTGAAACAGGACATTGATTGTTTAGCAGAATGGACAGACAATCAGGATGATAGTAATTGACTGAAACAGAACATTGATAGTTTAGCAGACTGGACAGACAGTCAGGATGATAGTAATTGACTGAAACAGAACATTGATAGTTTAGCAGAATGGACAGACAGTCAGGATGATAGTAATTGAATGAAAAAGGACATGGATAGTTTAGCAGAATGGACAGACAGTCAGGATGATAGTAATTGACTGAAACAGAACATTGATAGTTTTGCAGAATGGACAGAGGATCAGGATGATAGTAATTGACTGAAACAGGACATGGATAGTTTAGCAGAATGGACAGACAGTCAGGATGATAGTAATTGACTGAAACAGGACATGGATAGTTTAGCAGAATGGACAGACAGTCAGGATGATAGTAATTGACTGAAACAGAACATTGATAGTTTCGCAGAATGGACAGAAAGTCAGGATGAAAGTAATTGACTGAAACAGGACATTGATAGTTTAGCAGACTGGACAGACAGTCAGGATGAAAGTAATTGACTGAAACTGGACATGGATAGTTTAGCAGAATGGACAGACAGTCAGGATGATAGTAATTGACTGAAACTGGACATGGATAGTTTAGCAGAATGGACAGACAGTCAAGATGATAGTAATTGACTGAAACAGGACATTGATAGTTTAGCAGAATGGACAGACAGTCAGGATGATAGTAATTGACTGAAAAAGGACATTGATAGTTTAGCAGAATGGACAGACAGTCAGGATGATAGTAATTGACTGAAACAGGACATGGATAGTTTAGCAGAATGGACAGACAGTCAGGATGAAAGTAATTGACTGAAACAGGACATTGATAGTTTAGCAGAATGGACAGAAAGTCAGGATGATAGTAATTGACTGAAACAGGACATTGATAGTTTAGCAGAATGGACAGACAGTCAGGATGATAGTAATTGACTGAAACAGGACATGGATAGTTTAGCAGAATGGACAGACAGTCAGGATGAAAGTAATTGACTGAAACAGGACATGGATAGTTTAGCAGAATGGACAGACAGTCAGGATGATAGTAATTGACTGAAACAGGACATGGATAGTTTAGTAGAATGGACAGACAGTCAGGATGATAGTAATTGACTGAAACAGGACATGGATATTTTAGCAGAATGGACAGACAGTCAGGATGATAGTAATAGTCTGAAACAGGACATTGATAGTTTAGCAGAATGGACAGACAGTCAGGATGATAGTAATTGACTGAAACAGGACATTGATTGTTTCGCAGAATGGACAGACAATCAGGATGATAGTAATTGACTGAAACAGAACATTGATAGTTTAGCAGACTGGACAGACAGTCAGGATGATAGTAATTGACTGAAACAGAACATTGATAGTTTAGCAGAATGGACAGACAGTCAGGATGATAGTAATTGACTGAAAAAGGACATGGATAGTTTAGCAGAATGGACAGACAGTCAGGATGATAGTAATTGACTGAAACAGAACATTGATAGTTTTGCAGAATGGACAGAGGATCAGGATGATAGTAATTGACTGAAACAGGACATGGATAGTTTAGCAGAATGGACAGACAGTCAGGATGATAGTAATTGACTGAGACAGGACATGGATAGTTTAGCAGAATGGACAGACAGTCAGGATGATAGTAATTGACTGAAACAGAACATTGATAGTTTCGCAGAATGGACAGAAAGTCAGGATGAAAGTAATTGACTGAAACAGGACATTGATAGTTTAGCAGACTGGACAGAGAGTCAGGATGAAAGTAATTGACAGAAACTGGACATGGATAGTTTAGCAGAATGGACAGACAGTCAGGATGATAGTAATTGACTGAAACAGGACATTGATAGTTTAGCAGAATGGACAGACAGTCAGGATGATAGTAATTGACTGAAACAGGACATGGATAGTTTAGCAGAATGGACAGACAGTCAGGATGAAAGTAATTGACTGAAACAGGACATTGATAGTTTAGCAGAATGGACAGAAAGTCAGGATGATAGTAATTGACTGAAACAGGACATTGATAGTTTAGCAGAATGGACAGACAGTCAGGATGATAGTAATTGACTGAAACAGGACATTGATAGTTTAGCAGAATGGACAGACAGTCAGGATGATAGTAATTGACTGAAACAGGAGATGGATAGTTTAGCAGAATGGACAGAGAGTCAGGATGATAGTAATTGACTGAAACAGGACATTGATAGTTTAGCAGAATGGACAGAGAGTCAGGATGATAGTAATTGACTGAAACAGGACATTGATAGTTTAGCAGAATGGACAGACAGTCAGGATGATAGTAATTGACTGAAACAGGACATTGATAGTTTAGCAGAACGGACAGACAGTCAGGATGATAGTAATTGACTGAAACAGGACATTGATAGTTTAGCAGAATGGACAGACAGTCAGGATGATAGTAATTGACTGAAACAGGACATGGATAGTTTATCGGAATGGACAGAGAGTTAGGATGATAGTAATTGACTGAAACAGGACATTGATAGTTTAGCAGAGTGGATAGACATTCAGGATGATAGTAATTGACTGAAACAGGACATTGATAGTTTAGCAGAATGGACAGAGAGTCAGGATGATAGTAATTGACTGAAACAGGACATTGATAATTTAGCAGAATGGACAGACAGTCAGGATGATAGTAATTGACTGAAACAGGACATTGATAGTTTAGCAGAATGGATAGACAGTCAGGATGATAGTAATTGACTGAAACAGGACATTGATAGTTTCGCAGAATGGACAGAGAGTCAGGATGATAGTAATTGACTGAAACAGGACATGGATAGTTTAGCAGAATGGACAGACAGTCAGGATGATAGTAATTGACTGAAACAGGACATGGATAGTTTAGCAGAATGGACAGACAGTCAGGATGAAAGTAATTGACTGAAACAGGACATTGATAGTTTAGCAGACTGGACAGAGGATCAGGATGAAAGTAATTGACTGAAACTGGACATGGATAGTTTAGCAGAATGGACAGACAGTCAGGATTATAGTAATTGACTGAAACTGGACATGGATAGTTTAGCAGAATGGACAGACAGTCAAGATGATAGTAATTGACTGAAACAGGACATTGATAGTTTAGCAGAATGGACAGACAGTCAGGATGATAGTAATTGACTGAAACAGGACATTGATAGTTTAGCAGAATGGACAGACAGTCAGGATGATAGTAATTGACTGAAACAGGACATGGATAGTTTAGCAGAATGGACAGACAGTCAGGATGAAAGTAATTGACTGAAACAGGACATTGATAGTTTAGCAGAATGGACAGAAAGTCAGGATGATAGTAATTGACTGAAACAGGACATTGATAGTTTAGCAGAATGGACAGACAGTCAGGATGATAGTAATTGACTGAAACAGGACATTGATAGTTTAGCAGAATGGACAGAGAGTCAGGATGATAGTAATTGACTGAAACAGGAGATGGATAGTTTAGCAGAATGGACAGAGAGTCAGGATGATAGTAATTGACTGAAACAGGACATTGATAGTTTAGCAGAATGGACAGAGAGTCAGGATGATAGTAATTGACTGAAACAGGACATTGATAGTTTAGCAGAATGGACAGACAGTCAGGATGATAGTAATTGACTGAAACAGGACATTGATAATTTAGCAGAATGGACAGACAGTCAGGATGATAGTAATTGACTGAAACAGGACATTGATAGTTTAGCAGAATGGATAGACAGTCAGGATGATAGTAATTGACTGAAACAGGACATTGATAGTTTAGCAGAATGGACAGACAGTCAGGATGAAAGTAATTGACTGAAACAGGACATGGATAGTGTAGCAGAATGGACAGACAGTCAGGATGATAGTAATTGACTGAAACAGGACATGGATAGTTTAGCAGAATGGACAGACAGTCAGGATGATAGTAATTGACTGAAACAGGACATGGATAGTTTAGCAGAATGGACAGACAGTCAGGATGAAAGTAATTGACTGAAACAGGACATTGATAGTTTAGCAGAATGGACAGAAAGTCAGGATGATAGTAATTGACTGAAACAGGACATTGATAGTTTAGCAGAATGGACAGACAGTCACGATGATAGTAATTGACTGAAACAGGACATTGATAGTTTAGCAGAATGGACAGAGAGTCAGGATGATAGTAATTGACTGAAACAGGACATGGATAGTTTAGCAGAATGGACAGACAGTCAGGATGATAGTAATTGACTGAAACAGGACATTGATAGTTTAGCAGAATGGACAGACAGTCAGGATGAAAGTAATTGACTGAAACAGGACATTGATAGTTGAGCAGAATGGACAGACAGTCAGGATGATAGTAATTGACTGAAACAGGACATTGATAGTTTAGCAGAATGGACAGACAGTCAGGATGATAGTAATTGACTGAAACAGGACATGGATAGTTTAGCAGAATGGATAGACAGTCAGGATGATAGTAATTGACTGAAACAGGACATGGATAGTTTAGCAGAATGGACAGACAGTCAGGATGATAGTAATTGACTGAAACCGAACATTGATAGTTTAGCAGACTGGACAGACAGTCAGGATGATAGTAATTGACTGAAACAGGACATTGATAGTTTAGCAGATTGGACACAGAGTCAGGATGATAGTAATTGACTGAAACAGGACATGGATAGTTTAGCAGAATGGACAGACAGTCAGGATGATAGTAATTGACTGAAACAGGACATGGATATTTTAGCAGAATGGACAGACAGTCAGGATGATAGTAATTGACTGAAACAGGACATGGATAGTTTTGCAGAATGGACAGAGGATCAGGATGATAGTAATTGACTGAAACAGGACATGGATAGTTTAGCAGAATGGACAGACAGTCAGGATGATAGTAATTGACTGAAACAGGACATGGATAGTTTAGCAGAATGGACAGACAGTCAGGATGATAGTAATTGACTGAAACAGAACATTGATAGATTCGCAGAATGGACAGAAAGTCAGGATGAAAGTAATTGACTGAAACAGGACATTGATAGTCTAGCAGACTGGACAGACAGTCAGGATGAAAGTAATTAACTGAAACTGGACATGGATAGTTTAGCAGAATGGACAGACAGTCAGGATGATAGTAATTGACTGAAACTGGACATGGATAGTTTAGCAGAATGGACAGACAGTCAAGATGATAGTAATTGACTGAAACTGGACATTGATAGTTTAGCAGAATGGACAGACAGTCAGGATGATAGTAATTGACTGAAACAGGACATTGATAGTTTAGCAGAATAGACAGACAGTCAGGATGATAGTAATTGACTGAAACAGGACATGGATAGTTTAGCAGAATGGACAGACAGTCAGGATGAAAGTAATTGACTGAAACAGGACATTGATAGTTTAGCAGAATGGACAGAAAGTCAGGATGATAGTAATTGACTGAAACAGGACATTGATAGTTTAGCAGAATGGACAGAGAGTCAGGATGATAGTAATTGACTGAAACAGGACATGGATAGTTTAGCAGAATGGACAGACAGTCAGAATGATAGTAATTGACTGAAACAGGACATTGATAGTTTAGCAGAAAGGACAGACAGTCAGGATGAAAGTAATTGACTGAAACAGGACATTGATAGTTTAGCAGAATGGACAGACAGTCAGGATGAAAGTAATTGACTGAAACAGGACATTGATAGTTTAGCAGAATGGACAGACAGTCAGGATGATAGTAATTGACTGAAACAGGACATTGATAATTTAGCAGAATGGACAGACAGTCAGGATGATAGTAATTGACTGAAACAGGACATTGATAGTTTAGCAGAATGGATAGACAGTCAGGATGATAGTAATTGACTGAAACTGGACATTGATAGTTTAGCAGAATGAACAGAGAGTCAGGATGATAGTAATTGACTGAAACAGGACATTGGTAGTTTAGCAGAATGGACAGACAGTCAGGATGATAGTAATTGACTGAAACAGGACATGGATAGTATAGCAGAATGGATAGACAGTCAGGATGATAGTAATTGACTGAAACAGGAAATGGATAGTTTAGCAGAATGGACAGACAGTCAGGATGATAGTAATGGACTGAAACAGGACATGGATAGTTTAGCAGAATGGACAGACATTCAGGATGATAGTAATTGACAGAAACAGGACATTGATAGATTAGCAGCATGGACAGACAGTCAGGATGATAGGAATTGACTGAAACAGGACATGGATAGTTTAGCAGAATGGACAGACAGTCAGGATGATAGTAATTGACTGAAACAGGACATTGGTAGCTTAGCAGAATGGATAGACAGTCAGGATGATAGTAATTGACTGAAACAGGACATTGATAGTTTAGCAGAATGGACAGATAGTCAGGATGATAGTAATTGACAGAAACAGGACATTGATAGTTCAGCAGAATGGACAGAGAGTCAGGATGATAGTAATTGACTGAAACAGGACATGGGTAGTTTAGCAGAATGGACAGACAGTCAGGATGATAGTAAATTACTGAAACAGGACATGGATAGTTTAGCAGATGGATAGACAGTCAGGATGATAGTAATGGACTGAAACAGGGCATGGATAGTTTAGCAGAATGGATAGACAGTCAGGATGATAGTAATTGACAGAAACAGGACATTGATAGATTAGCAGCATGGACAGACAGTCAGGATGATAGTAATTGACAGAAACAGGACATTGATAGATTAGCAGCATGGACAGACAGTCAGGATGATAGTAATTGTCAGAAACAGGACATGGATAGTTTAGCAGAATGGATAGATAGTCAGGATGATAGTAATTGACTGAAACAGGACATGGATAGTTTAGCAGAATGGACAGACAGTCAGGATGATAGTAATTGACTGAAACAGGACATGGATAGTTTAGCAGAATGGATAGACAGTCAGGATGATTGTAATTGACTGAAACTGGACATGGATAGTTTGGCAGAATGGACAGACAGTCAGGATGATAGTAATTGACTGAAACAGGACATGGATAGTTTAGCAGAATGGATAGATAGTCAGGATGATAGTAATTGACTGAAACAGGACATGGATAGTTTAGCAGAATGGACAGACAGTCAGGATGATAGTAATTGACTGAAACAGGACATGGATAGTTTAGCAGAATGGACAGAGGATCAGGATGATAGTAATTGACTGAAACAGGACATTGATAGGTTAGCAGAATGGACAGACAGTCGGGATGATAGTAATTGACTGAAACATGACATTGATAGTCTAGCAGAATGGACAGACAGTCAGGATGATAGTAATTGACTGAAAATGGACATGGATAGTTTAGCAGAATGGACAGATAGTCAGGATGATAGTAATTGACTGAAACAGGACATTGATAGTCTAGCAGAATGGACAGACAGTCAGGATGATAGTAATTGACTGAAACTGGACATGGATAGTTTAGCAGAATGGACAGATAGTCAGGATGATAGTAATTGACTGAAACAGGACATTGATAGTCTAGCAGAATGGACAGACAGTCAGGATGATAGTAATTGACTGAAACTGGACATGGATAGTTTAGCAGAATGGACAGACAGTCAGGATGACAGTAATTGACTGAAACAGGACATGGATAGTTTAGCAGAATGGACAGACAGTCAGGATGATAGTAATTGACTGAAACAGGACATGGATAGTTTAGCAGAATGGACAGACAGTCAAGATGATAGTAATTGACTGAAACAGGACATGGATAGTTTAGCAGAATGGACAGACAGTCAGGATGATAGTAATTGACTGAAACAGGACATTGATAGTTTAGCAGAATGGACAGACAGTCAGGATGATAGTAATTGACTGAAACAGGGCATTGATAGTTTAGCAGAATGGATAGACAGTCAGGATGATAGTAATTGACTGAAACTGGACATGGACAGTTTAGCAGAATGGACAGACAGTCAGGATGATAGTAATTGACTGCAACAGGACATGGATAGTTTAGCAGAATGGACATAGAGTCAGGATGATAGTAATTGACTGAAACAGGAAATGGATAGTTTAGCAGAATGGACAGACAGTCAGGATGATAGTAATGGACTGAAACAGGACATGGATAGTTTAGCAGAATGGACAGACATTCAGGATGATAGTAATTGACAGAAACAGGACATTGATAGATTAGCAGCATGGACAGACAGTCAGGATGATAGGAATTGACTGAAACAGGACATGGATAGTTTAGCAGAATGGACAGACAGTCAGGATGATAGTAATTGACTGAAACAGGACATTGATAGCTTAGCAGAATGGATAGACAGTCAGGATGATAGTAATTGACTGAAACAGGACATGGATAGTTTAGCAGAATGGACAGATAGTCAGGATGATAGTAATTGACTGAAACAGGACATTGATAGTCTAGCAGAATGGACAGACAGACAGGATGATAGTAATTGACTGAAACTGGACATGGATAGTTTAGCAGAATGGACAGACAGTCAGGATGACAGTAATTGACTGAAACAGGACATGGATAGTTTAGCAGAATGGACAGACAGTCAGGATGATAGTAATTGACTGAAACAGGACATGGATAGTTTAGCAGAATGGACAGACAGTCAAGATGATAGTAATTGACTGAAACAGGACATGGATAGTTTAGCAGAATGGACAGACAGTCAGGATGATAGTAATTGACTGAAACAGGACATTGATAGTTTAGCAGAATGGACAGACAGTCAGGATGATAGTAATTGACTGAAACAGGGCATTGATAGTTTAGCAGAATGGATAGACAGTCAGGATGATAGCAATTGACGGAAACTGGACATGGACAGTTTAGCAGAATGGACAGACAGTCAGGATGATAGTAATTGACTGCAACAGGACATGGATAGTTTAGCAGAATGGACATAGAGTCAGGATGATAGTAATTGACTGAAACAGGACATGGATAGTTTAGCAGAATGGATAGACAGTCAGGATGATAGTAATTGACAGAAACAGGACATTGATAGAATAGCAGCATGGACAGACAGTCAGGATGATAGTAATTGACAGAAACAGGACATTGATAGATTAGCTGAATGGACAGACAGTCAGGATGATAGTAATTGACAGAAACAGGACATTGATAGATTGGCAGCATGGACAGACAGTCAGGATGATAGTAATTGACAGAAACAGGACATTGATAGATTAGCAGAATGGACAGACAGTCAGGATGATAGTAATTGACAGAATCAGGACATTGATCGATTAACAGAATGGACAGACAGTCAGGATGATAGTAATTGTCTGAAACTGGACATGGATAGTTTAGCAGAATGGACAGACAGTCAGGATGATAGTAATTGACAGAAACAGGACATTGATAGATTAGCAGCATGGACAGACAGTCAGGATGATAGTAATTGACAGAAACAGGACATTGATAGATTAGCAGAATGGACAGACAGTCAGGATGATAGGAATTGACTGAAACAGGACATGGATAGTTTAGCAGAATGGACAGACAGTCAGGATGATAGTAATTGACTGAAACAGGACATTGATAGTTTAGCAGAATGGATAGACAGTCAGGATGATAGTAATTGACTGAAACAGTACATGGATAGTTTAGCAGAATGGACAGACAGTCAGGATGATAGTAATTGACTGAAACAGGACATTGATAGTTTAGCAGAATGGACAGACAGTCAGGATGATAGCAATTGACTGAAACAGGACATTGATAGTTTAGCAGAATGGACAGAGAGTCAGGAAGATAGTAATTGACTGAAACAGGACATTGATAGTTTAGCAGAATGGACAGACAGTCAGGATGATAGTAATTGACTGAAACAGGACATGGATAGTTTAGCAGAATGGACAGACAGTCAGGATGATAGTAATTGACTGAAACAGGACATTGATAGTTTAGCAGAATGGACAGACAGTCAGGATGATAGCAATTGACTGAAACAGGACATGGATAGTTTAGCAGAATGGACAGACAGTCAGGATGATAGTAATTGACTGAAATAGGACATTGATAGTTTAGCAGAATGGATAGACAGTCAGGATGATAGTAATTGACTGAAGCAGGACATTGATAGTTTAGCAGAATGGACAGACAGTCAGGAAGATAGTAATTGACTGAAACAGGACATTGATCGTTTAGCAGAATGGACAGACAGACAGGATGATAGTAATTGACAGAAACAGGACATTGATAGATTAGCAGCATGGACAGACAGTCAGGATGATAGGAATTGACTGAAACTGGACATTGATAGTTTAGCAGAATGGACAGACATTCAGGATGATAGTAATTGACTGAAACAGGACATTGATAGTTTAGCAGAATGGACAGACAGTCAGGATGATAGTAATTGACTGAAACAGGGCATTGATAGTTTAGCAGAATGGATAGACAGTCAGGATGATAGTAATTGACTGAAACTGGACATGGACAGTTTAGCAGAATGGACAGACAGTCAGGATGATAGTAATTGACTGCAACAGGACATGGATAGTTTAGCAGAATGGACATAGAGTCAGGATGATAGTAATTGACTGAAACAGGACATGGATAGTTTAGCAGAATGGATAGACAGTCAGGATGATAGTAATTGACAGAAACAGGACATTGATAGAATAGCAGCATGGACAGACAGTCAGGATGATAGTAATTGACAGAAACAGGACATTGATAGATTAGCTGAATGGACAGACAGTCAGGATGATAGTAATTGACAGAAACAGGACATTGATAGATTGGCAGCATGGACAGACAGTCAGGATGATAGTAATTGAAAGAAACAGGACATTGATAGATTAGCAGAATGGACAGACAGTCAGGATGATAGTAATTGACAGAATCAGGACATTGATCGATTAGCAGAATGGACAGACAGTCAGGATGATAGTAATTGTCTGAAACTGGACATTGATAGTTTAGCAGAATGGACAGACATTCAGGATGATAGTAATTGACAGAAACAGGACATTGATAGATTAGCAGCATGGACAGACAGTCAGGATGATAGTAATTGACAGAAACAGGACATTGATAGATTAGCAGAATGGACAGACAGTCAGGATGATAGGAATTGACTGAAACAGGACATGGATAGTTTAGCAGAATGGACAGACAGTCAGGATGATAGTAATTGACTGAAACAGGACATTGATAGTTTAGCAGAATGGATTGACAGTCAGGATGATAGTAATTGACTGAAACAGTACATGGATAGTTTAGCAGAATGGACAGACAGTCAGGATGATAGTAATTAACTGAAACAGGACATTGATAGTTTAGCAGAATGGACAGACAGTCAGGATGATAGCAATTGACTGAAACAGGACATTGATAGTTTAGCAGAATGGACAGAGAGTCAGGAAGATAGCAATTGACTGAAACAGGACATTGATAGTTTAGCAGAATGGACAGACAGTCAGGATGATAGTAATTGACTGAAACAGGACATGGATAGTTTAGCAGAATGGACAGACAGTCAGGATGATAGTAATTGACTGAAACAGGACATTGATAGTTTAGCAGAATGGACAGACAGTCAGGATGATAGCAATTGACTGAAACAGGACATGGATAGTTTAGCAGAATGGACAGACAGTCAGGATGATAGTAATTGACTGAAATAGGACATTGATAGTTTAGCAGAATGGATAGACAGTCAGGATGACAGTAATTGACTGAAGCAGGACATTGATAGTTTAGCAGAATGGACAGACAGTCAGGAAGATAGTAATTGACTGAAACAGGACATTGATCGTTTGGCAGAATGGACAGACAGACAGGATGATAGTAATTGACAGAAACAGGACATTGATAGATTAGCAGAATGGACAGACAGTCAGGATGATAGGAATTGACTGAAACTGGACATTGATAGTTTAGCAGAATGGACAGACATTCAGGATGATAGTAATTGACAGAAACAGGACATTGATAGTTTAGCAGAATGGACAGACAGTCAGGATGATAGTAATTGACAGAAACAGGACATTGATAGATTAGCAGAATGGACAGACAGTCAGGATGATAGTAATTGACAGAAACAGGACATTGATAGATTAGCAGAATGGACAGACAGTCAGGATGATAGGAATTGACTGAAACTGGACATTGATAGTTTAGCAGAATGGACAGACATTCAGGATGATAGTAATTGACAGAAACAGGACATTGATAGATTAGCAGCATGGACAGACATTCAGGATGATAGTAATTGACAGAAACAGGACATTGATAGATTAGCAGAATGGACAGACAGTCAGGATGATAGGAATTGACTGAAACAGGACATGGATAGTTTAGCAGAATGGACAGACAGTCAGGATGATAGTAATTGACTGAAACAGGACATTGATAGTTAGCAGAATGGATAGACAGTCAGGATGATAGTAATTGACTGAAACAGGACATGGATAGTTTAGCAGAAAGGATAGACAGTCAGGATGATAGTAATTGACTGAAACAGGACATTGATAGTTTTGCCGAATGGACGGAGGATCAGGATGATAGTAATTGACTGAAACAGGACATGGATAGTTTAGCAGAGTGGACAGAGAGTCAGGATGATAGCAATTGACTGAAACAGGACATTGATAGTTTAGCAGAATTGACAGACAGTCAGGATGATAGTAATTGACTGAAACAGGACATTGATAGTTTAGCAGAATGGACAGACAGTCAGGATGATAGTAATTGACAGAAACAGGACATGGATAGTTTAGCAGAATGGACAGACAGTCAGGATGATAGTAATTGACTGAAACAGGACATTGATAGTTTAGCAGAATGGACAGACAGTCAGGATGATAGCAATTGACTGAAACAGGACATGGATAGTTTAGCAGAATGGATAGACAGTCAGGATGATAGTAATTGACTGAAACAGGACATTGATAGCTTAGCAGAATGGACAGACAGTCAGGATGATAGTAATTGACTGAAACAGGACATTGATAGTTTAGCAGAATGGATAGACAGTCAGGATGATAGTAATTGACTGAAACAGGACATTGATAGTTTAGCAGAATGGATAGACAGTCAGGATGATAGTAATTGACAGAAGCAGGACATGGATAGTTTAGCAGAATGGACAGACAGTCAGGATGATAGTAATTGACTGAAACAGGACATGGATAGTTTAGCAGAATGGACAGACAGTCAGGATGATAGTAATTGACTGAAACAGGACATGGATAGTTTAGCAGAATGGACAGACAGTCAGTATGATAGTAATTGACTGAAACAGGACATTGATAGTTTAGCAGAATGGACAGACAGTCAGGATGATAGTAATTGACTGAAACAGGACATTGATAGTTTAGCAGAATGGACAGACATTCAGGATGATAGTAATTGACTGAAATAGGACATTGATAGTTTAGCAGAATGGATAGACAGTCAGGATGATAGTAATTGACTGAAACAGGACATTGATAGTTTAGCAGAATGGACAGACAGACAGGAAGATAGTAATTGACTGAAACAGGACATTGATCGTTTAGCAGAATGGACAGACAGTCAGGATGATAGTAATTGACAGAAACAGGACATGGATAGATTAGCAGCATGGACAGACAGTCAGGATGATAGTAATTGACAGAAACAGGACATTGATATATTAGCAGAATGGACAGACAGTCAGGATGATAGGAATTGACTGAAACTGGACATTGATAGTTTAGCAGAATGGACAGACATTCAGGATGATAGTAATTGACTGAAACAGGACATGGATAGTTTAGCAGAATGGATAGACAGTGAGGATGATAGTAATTGACTGCAACAGGACATGGATAGTTTAGCAGAATGGACAGACAGTCAGGATGATAGTAATTGACTGAAACAGGACATTGATAGCTTAGCAGAATGGACAGACAGTCAGGATGATAGTAATTGACTGAAACAGGACATTGATAGTTTAGCAGAATGGATAGACAGTCAGGATGATAGTAATTGACTGAAACAGGACATTGATAGTTTAGCAGAATGGATAGACAGTGAGGATGATAGTAATTGACAGAAGCAGGACATGGATAGTTTAACAGAATGGACAGACAGTCAGGATGATAGTAATTGACTGAAACAGGACATGGATAGTTTAGCAGAATGGACAGACAGTCAGGATGATAGTAATTGACTGAAACAGGACATGGATAGTTTAGCAGAATGGACAGACAGTCAGTATGATAGTAATTGACTGAAACAGGACATTGATAGTTTAGCAGAATGGACAGACAGTCAGGATGATAGTAATTGACTGAAACAGGACATTGATAGTTTAGCAGAATGGACAGACAGTCAGGATGACTGTAATTGACTGAAATAGGACATTGATAGTTTAGCAGAATGGATAGACAGTCAGGATGATAGTAATTGACTGAAGCAGGACATTGATAGTTTAGCAGAATGGACAGACAGTCAGGAAGATAGTAATTGACTGAAACAGGACATTGATCGTTTAGCAGAATGGACAGACAGTCAGGATGATAGTAATTGACAGAAACAGGACATTGATAGATTAGCAGCATGGACAGACAGTCAGGATGATAGTAATTGACAGAAACAGGACATTGATAGATTAGCAGAATGGACAGACAGTCAGGATGATAGGAATTGACTGAAACTGGACATTGATAGTTTAGCAGAATGGACAGACATTCAGGATGATAGTAATTGACAGAAACAGGACACTGATAGTTTAGCAGAATGGACAGACAGTCAGGATGATAGTAATTGACAGAAACAGGACATTGATAGTTTAGCAGAATGGACAGACAGTCAGGATGATAGTAATTGACAGAAACAGGACATTGATAGATTAGCAGAATGGACAGACAGTCAGGATGATAGGAATTGACTGAAACTGGACATTGATAGTTTAGCAGAATGGACAGACATTCAGGATGATAGTAATTGACTGAAACAGGACATTGATAGTTTAGCAGAATGGATCGACAGTCAGGATGATAGTAATTGACTGAAACAGGACATTGATAGTTTAGCAGAATGGATAGACAGTCAGGATGATAGTAATTGACAGAAGCAGGACATGGATAGTTTAACAGAATGGACAGACAGTCAGGATGATAGTAATTGACTGAAACAGGACATGGATAGTTTAGCAGAATGGACAGACAGTCAGGATGATAGTAATTGACTGAAACAGGACATGGATAGTTTAGCAGAATGGACAGACAGTCAGTATGATAGTAATTGACTGAAACAGGACATTGATAGTTTAGCAGAATGGACAGACAGTCAGGATGATAGTAATTGACTGAAACAGGACATTGATAGTTTAGCAGAATGGACAGACAGTCAGGATGACTGTAATTGACTGAAATAGGACATTGATAGTTTAGCAGAATGGATAGACAGTCAGGATGATAGTAATTGACTGAAGCAGGACATTGATAGTTTAGCAGAATGGACAGACAGTCAGGAAGATAGTAATTGACTGAAACAGGACATTGATCGTTTAGCAGAATGGACAGACAGTCAGGATGATGGTAATTGACAGAAACAGGACATTGATAGATTAGCAGCATGGACAGACAGTCAGGATGATAGTAATTGACAGAAACAGGACATTGATATATTAGCAGAATGGACAGACAGTCAGGATGATAGGAATTGACTGAAACTGGACATTGATAGTTTAGCAGAATGGACAGACATTCAGGATGATAGTAATTGACTGAAACAGGACATGGATAGTTTAGCAGAATGGATAGACAGTCAGGATGATAGTAATTGACTGCAACAGGACATGGATAGTTTAGCAGAATGGACAGACAGTCAGGATGATAGTAATTGACTGAAACAGGACATTGATAGCTTAGCAGAATGGACAGACAGTCAGGATGATAGTAATTGACTGAAACAGGACATTGATAGTTTAGCAGAATGGATAGACAGTCAGGATGATAGTAATTGACTGAAACAGGACATTGATAGTTTAGCAGAATGGATAGACAGTCAGGATGATAGTAATTGACAGAAGCAGGACATGGATAGTTTAACAGAATGGACAGACAGTCAGGATGATAGTAATTGACTGAAACAAGACATGGATAGTTTAGCAGAATGGACAGACAGTCAGGATGATAGTAATTGACTGAAACAGGACATGGATAGTTTAGCAGAATGGACAGACAGTCAGTATGATAGTAATTGACTGAAACAGGACATTGATAGTTTAGCAGAATGGACAGACAGTCAGGATGATAGTAATTGACTGAAACAGGACATTGATAGTTTAGCAGAATGGACAGACAGTCAGGATGACTGTAATTGACTGAAATAGGACATTGATAGTTTAGCAGAATGGATAGACAGTCAGGATGATAGTAATTGACTGAAGCAGGACATTGATAGTTTAGCAGAATGGACAGACAGTCAGGAAGATAGTAATTGACTGAAACAGGACATTGATCGTTTAGCAGAATGGACAGACAGTCAGGATGATAGTAATTGACAGAAACAGGACATTGATAGATTAGCAGCATGGACAGACAGTCAGGATGATAGTAATTGACAGAAACAGGACATTGATAGATTAGCAGAATGGACAGACAGTCAGGATGATAGGAATTGACTGAAACTGGACATTGATAGTTTAGCAGAATGGACAGACATTCAGGATGATAGTAATTGACAGAAACAGGACATTGATAGTTTAGCAGAATGGACAGACAGTCAGGATGATAGTAATTGACAGAAACAGGACATTGATAGATTAGCAGAATGGACAGACAGTCAGGATGATAGTAATTGACAGAAACAGGACATTGATAGATTAGCAGAATGGACAGACGGTCAGGATGATAGGAATTGACTGAAACTGGACATTGATAGTTTAGCAGAATGGACAGACATTCAGGATGATAGTAATTGACAGAAACAGGACATTGATAGATTAGCAGCATGGACAGACAGTCAGGATGATAGTAATTGACAGAAACAGGACATTGATAGATTAGCAGAATGGACAGACAGTCAGGATGATAGGAATTGACTGAAACAGGACATGGATAGTTTAGCAGAATGGACAGACAGTCAGGATGATAGTAATTGACTGAAACAGGACATTGATAGTTTAGCAGAATGGACAGAGGATCAGGATGATAGTAATTGACTGAAACAGGACATGGATAGTTTAGCAGAGTGGACAGAGAGTCAGGATGATAGCAATTGACTGAAACAGGACATTGATAGTTTAGCAGAATGGACAGACCGTCAGGATGATAGTAATTGACTGAAACAGGACATTGATAGTTTAGCAGAATGGACAGGCAGTCAGGATGATAGTAATTGACAGAAACAGGACATGGATAGTTTAGCAGAATGGACAGACAGTCAGGATGATAGTAATTGACTGAAACAGGACATTGATAGTTTAGCAGAATGGACAGAGGATCAGGATGATAGTAATTGACTGAAACAGGACATGGATAGTTTAGCAGAGTGGACAGAGAGTCAGGATGATATCAATTGACTGAAACAGGACATTGATAGTTTAACAGAATGGACAGACCGTCAGGATGATAGTAATTGACTGAAACAGGACATTGATAGTTTAGCAGAATGGACAGGCAGTCAGGATGATAGTAATTGACAGAAACAGGACATGGATAGTTTAGCAGAATGGACAGACAGTCAGGATGATAGTAATTGACTGAAACAGGACATTGATAGTTTAGCAGAATGGACAGACAGTCAGGATGATAGTAATTGACTGAAACAGGACATGGATAGTTTAGCAGAATGGATAGACAGTCAGGATGATAGTAATTGACTGCAACAGGACATGGATAGTTTAGCAGAATGGACAGACAGTCAGGATGATAGTAATTGACTGAAACAGGACATTGATAGTTTAGCAGAATGGACAGACAGTCAGGATGATAGTAATTGACTGAAACAGGACATTGATAGTTTAGCAGAATGGATAGACAGTCAGGATGATAGTAATTGACAGAAGCAGGACATGGATAGTTTAACAGAATGGACAGACAGTCAGGATGATAGTAATTGACTGAAACAGGACATGGATAGTTTAGCAGAATGGACAGACAGTCAGGATGATAGTAATTGACTGAAACAGGACATGGATAGTTTAGCAGAATGGACAGAGAGTCAGGATGATAGTAATTGACTGAAACAGGACATTGATAGTTTAGCAGAATGGACAGACAGTCAGTATGATAGTAATTGACTGAAACAGGACATTGATAGTTTAGCAGAATGGACAGACAGTCAGGATGATAGTAATTGACTGAAACAGGACATTGATAGTTTAGCAGAATGGACAGACAGTCAGGATGACAGTAATTGACTGAAACAGGACATTGATAGTTTAGCAGAATGGACAGACAGTCAGGATGATAGTAATTGACTGAAACAGGACATTGATAGTTTAGCAGAATGGACAGACAGTCAGGATGATAGTAATTGACTGAAACAGGACATTGATAGTTTAGCAGAATGGATAGACAGTCAGGATGATAGTAATTGCATGAAACAGGACATGGATAGTTTAGCAGAATGGATAGACAGTCAGGATGATAGCAATTGACTGAAACAGGACATTGATAGTTTAGCAGAATGGACAGACAGTCAGGATGATAGTCATTGACTGAAACACGACATTGATAGTTTAGCAGAATGTGCAGACAGTCAGGATGATAGTAATTGACTGAAACAGGACATGGATAGTTTAGCAGAATGGACAGACAGTCAAGATGATAGTAATTGACTGAAACAGGACATTGATAGTTTAGCAGAATGGACAGAGAGTCAGGATGATAGTAATTGACTGAAACAGGACATTGATAGTTTAGCAGAATGGATAGACAGTCAGGATGATAGTAATTGACTGAAACTGGACATGGATAGTTTGGCAGAATGGACAGACAGTCAGGATAATAGTAATTGACTGATACAGGACATGGATAGTTTAGCAGAATGGACAGAGAGTCAGGATGATAGTAATTGACTGAAACAGGACATGGATAGTTTAGCAGAATGGACAGACAGTCAGGATGATAGTAATTGACTGAAACAGGACATGGATAGTTTAGCAGAATGGACAGAGGATCAGGATGACAGTAATTGACTGAAACAGGACATTGATAGGTTAGCAGAATGTACAGACAGTCAGGATGATAGTAATTGACAGAAACAGGACATGGATAGTTTAGCAGAATGGACAGACAGTCAGGATGATAGTAATTGACTGAAGCAGGACATGGATAGTTTAGCAGAATGGACAGAGAGTCAGGATGATAGTAATTGACTGAAACAGGACATGGATAGTTTAGCAGAATGGATAGATAGTCAGGATGATAGCAATTGACTGAAACAGGACATGGATAGTTTAGCAGAATGGACAGACAGTCAGGATGATAGTAATTGACTGAAACAGGACATGGATAGTTTAGCAGAATGGACAGAGGATCAGGATGATAGTAATTGACTGAAACAGGACATTGATAGGTTAGCAGAATGGACAGACAGTCGGGATGATAGTAATTGACTGAAACATGACATGGATAGTTTAGCAGAATGGATAGATAGTCAGGATGATAGTAATTGACTGAAACAGGACATTGATAGTTTAGCAGAATGGACAGACAGTCAGGATGATAGTAATTGACTGAAACTGGACATGGATAGTTTAGCAGAATGGACAGACAGTCAGCATGACAGTAATTGACTGAAACAGGACATGGATAGTTTAGCAGAATGGACAGACAGTCAGGATGATAGTAATTGACTGAAACAGGACATGGATAGTTTAGCAGAATGGACAGACAGTCAATATGATAGTAATTGACTGAAACAGGACATGGATAGTTTAGCAGAATGGACAGACAGTCAGGATGATAGTAATTGACTGAAACAGGACATTGATAGTTTAGCAGAATGGACAGACAGTCAGGATGATAGTAATTGACTGAAACAGGGCATTGATAGTTTAGCAGAATGGATAGACAGTCAGGATGATAGTAATTGACTGAAACTGGACATGGACAGTTTAGCAGAATGGACAGACAGTCAGGATGATAGTAATTGACTGCAACAGGACATGGATAGTTTAGCAGAATGGACAGAGAGTCAGGATGATAGTAATTGACTGAAACAGGACATGGATAGTTTAGCAGAATGGATAGACAGTCAGGATGATAGTAATTGACAGAAACAGGACATTGATAGATTAGCAGCATGGACAGACAGTCAGGATGATAGTAATTGACAGAAACAGGACATTGCTAGATTAGCAGAATGGACAGACAGTCAGGATGATAGTAATTGACAGAAACAGGACATTGATAGATTAGCAGCATGGACAGACAGTCAGGATGATAGTAATTGACAGAAACAGGACATTGATGGATTAGCAGAATGGACAGACAGTCAGGATGATAGTAATTGACAGAAACAGGGCATTGATCGATTAGCAGAATGGACAGACAGTCAGGATGATAGTAATTGACTGAAACTGGACATTGATAGTTTAGCAGAATGGACAGACATTCAGGATGATAGTAATTGACAGAAACAGGACATTGATAGATTAGCAGCATGGACAGACAGTCAGGATGATAGTAATTGACAGAAACAGGACATTGATAGATTAGCAGAATGGACATACAGTCAGGATGATAGGAATTGACTGAAACAGGACATGCATAGTTTAGCAGAATGGACAGACAGTCAGGATGATAGTAATTGACTGAAACAGGACATTGATAGTTTAGCAGAATGGATAGACAGTCAGGATGATAGTAATTGTCTGAAACAGTACATGGATAGCTTAGCAGAATGGACAGACAGTCAGGATGATAGTAATTGACTGAAACAGGACATTGATAGTTTAGCAGAATGGACAGACAGTCAGGATGATAGCAATTGACTGAAACAGGACATTGATAGATTAGCAGAATGGACAGACAGTCAGGATGATAGCAATTGACTGAAACAGGACATTGATAGTTTAGCAGAATGGACAGACAGTCAGGATGATAGTAATTGACTGAAACAGGACATTGATAGTTTAGCAGAATGGACAGACAGTCAGGATGATAGCAATTGACTGAAACAGGACATGGATAGTTTAGCAGAATGGACAGACAGTCAGGATGATAGTAATTGACTGAGATAGGACATTGATAGTTTAGCAGAATGGATAGACTGTCAGGATGATAGTAATTGACTGAAGCAGGACATTGATAGTTTAGCAGAATGGACAGACAGTCAGGAAGATATTAATTGACTGAAACAGGACATTGATCGATTAGCAGAATGGACAGACAGTCAGGATAATAGTAATTGACAGAAACAGGACATTGATAGATTAGCAGCATGGACAGACAGTCAGGATGATAGAAATTGACAGAAACAGGACATTGATAGATTAGCAGAATGGACAGACAGTCAGGATGATAGGAATTGACTGAAACTGGACATTGATAGTTTAGCAGAATGGACAGACATTCAGGATGATAGTAATTGACAGAAACAGGATATTGATAGTTTAGCAGAATGGACAGACAGTCAGGATGATAGTAATTGACAGAAACAGGACATTGATAGATTAGCAGAATGGACAGACAGTCAGGATGATAGGAATTGACTGAAACTGGACATTGATAGTTTAGCAGAATGGACAGACATTCAGGATGATAGTAATTGACAGAAACAGGACATTGATAGATTAGCAGCATGGACAGACAGTCAGGATGATAGTAATTGACAGAAACAGGACATTGATAACTTAGCAGAATGGACAGAGAGTCAGGATGATAGGAATTGACTGAAACAGGACATGGATAGTTTAGCAGAATGGACAGACAGTCAGGATGATAGTAATTGACTGAAACAGGACATTGATAGTTAGCAGAATGGATAGACAGTCAGGATGATAGTAATTGAGTGAAACAGGACATGGATAGTTTAGCAGAATGGACAGACAGTCAGGATGATAGTAATTGACTGAAACAGGACATTGATAGTTTAGCAGAATGGACAGACAGTCAGGATGATAGTAATTGACTGAAACAGGACATTGATAGTTTAGCAGAATGGATAGACAGTCAGGATGATAGTAATTTACAGGAACAGGACAATGATAGTTTAGCAGAATGGATAGACAGTCAGGATGATAGTAATTGACAGAAGCAGGACATGGAGAGTTTAACAGAATGGACAGACAGTCAGGATGATAGTAATTGACTGAAACAGGACATGGATAGTTTAGCAGAATGGACAGACAGTCAGGATGATAGTAATTGACTGAAACAGGACATTGATAGTTTAGCAGATTGGACAGAGAGTCAGGATGATAGTAATTGACTGAAACAGGACATTGATAGTTTAGCAGAATGGACAGACAGTCAGTATGATAGTAATTGACTGAAACAGGACATTGATAGTTTAGCAGAATGGACAGACAGTCAGGATGATAGTAATTGACTGATACAAGACATTGATAGTTTAGCAGAATGGACAGACAGTCAGGATGACAGTAATTGACTGAAACAGGACATTGATAGTTTAGCAGAATGGACAGACAGTCAGGATGATAGTAATTGACTGAAACAGGACATTGATAGTTTAGCAGAATGGACAGACAGTCAGGATGATAGTAATTGACTGAAACAGGACATTGATAGTTTAGCAGAATGGATAGACAGTCAGGAAGATAGTAATTGCCTGAAACAGGACATGGATAGTTTAGCAGAATGGATAGACAGTCAGGATGATAGTAATTGACTGAAACAGGACATTGATAGTTTAGCAGAATGGACAGACAGTCAGCATGATAGTAATTGACTGAAACACGACATTGATAGTTTAGCAGAATGGACAGACAGTCAGGATGATAGTAATAGACTGAAACAGGACATGGATAGTTTAGCAGAATGCACAGACAGTCAGGATGATAGTAATTGACTGAAACAGGACATTGATAGTTTAGCAGAATGGACTGAGAGTCAGGATGATAGTAATTGACTGAAACAGGACATTGATAGTTTAGCAGAATGGATAGACAGTCAGGATGATAGTAATTGACTGAAACTGGACATGGATAGTTTGGCAGAATGGACAGACAGTCAGGATGATAGTAATTGACTGAAACAGGACATGGATAGTTTAGCAGAATGGACAGAGAGTCAGGATGATAGTAATTGACTGAAACAGGACATGGATAGTTTAGCAGAATGGATAGATAGTCAGGATGATAGTAATTGACTGAAACAGGACATGGATAGTTTAGCAGAATGGACAGACAGTCAGGATGATAGTAATTGACTGAAACAGGACATGGATAGTTTAGCAGAATGGACAGAGGATCAGGATGATAGTAATTGACTGAAACAGGATATTGATACGTTAGCAGAATGGACAGACAGTCGGGATGATAGTAATTGACTGAAACAGGACATGGATAGTTTCGCAGAATGGACAGACAGTCAGGATGATAGTAATTGACTGAAACAGGACATGGATAGTTTAGCAGAATGGACAGACAGTCAGGATGATAGCAATTGACTGAAACAGGACATTGATAGTTTAGCAGAATGGACAGAGATTCAGGATGATAGTAATTGACTGAAACAGGACATTGATAGTTTGGCAGAATGGACAGACAGTCAGGATGATAGTAATTGACAGAAACAGGACATGGATAGTTTAGCAGAATGGACAGTCAGGATGATAGTAATTGACTGAAACAGGACATGGATTGTTTAGCAGAATGGATAGATAGTCAGGATGATAGTAATTGACTGAAACAGGACATGGATAGTTTAGCAGAATGGACAGACAGTCAGAATGATATTAATTGACTGAAACAGGACATGGATAGTTTAGCAGAATGGACAGAGGATCTGGATGATAGTAATTGACTGAAACAGGACATTGATAGGTTAGCAGAATGGATAGACAGTCGGGATGATAGTAATTGACTGAAACATGACATGGATAGTTTAGCAGAATGGACAGACAGTCAGGATGATAGTAATTGACTGAAACAGGACATTGATAGTTTAGCAGAATGGACAGACAGTCAGGATGATAGTAATTGACTGAAACTGGACATGGATAGTTTAGCAGAATGGACAGACAGTCAGGATGACATTAATTGACTGAAACAGGACATTGATAGTTTAGCAGAATGGACAGACAGTCAGGATGATAGTAATTGACTGAAACAGGACATTGATAGTTTAGCAGAATGGACAGACAGTCAGGATGATAGTAATTGACTGAAACTGGACATGGATAGTTTCGCAGAATGGACAGGCAGTCAGGTAGATAGTAATTGACTGAAACAGGACATGGATAGTTTAGCAGAATGGACAGACAGTCAGAATGATAGTAATTGACTGAAACAGGACATTGATAGTTTAGCAGAATGGACAGACAGTCAGGATGATAGTAATTGACTGAAACAGGACATGGAAAGTTTAGCAGAATGGACAGACAGTCAGGATGATAGTAATTGACTGAAACAGGACATGGATAGTTTAGCAGAATGGATAGACAGTCAGGATAATAGTAATTGACTGAAACAGGACATTGATAGTTTAGCAGAATGGACAGACAGTCAGGATGATAGTAATTGACTGAAACAGGACATGGATAGTTTAGCAGAATGGATAGACAGTCAGGATGATAGTAATTGACTGAAACAGGACATTGATAGTTTAGCAGAATGGACAGACAGTCAGGATGATAGTAATTGACTGAAACAGGACATTGATAGTTTAGCAGAATGGATGGACAGTCAGGATGATAGTAATTGACAGAAACAGGACATGGATAGGTTAGCAGAATGGACAGACAGTCAGGATGATAGTAATTTACTGAAACAGGACATTGATAGGTTAGCAGAATGGCCAGACAGTCAGGATGATAGTAATTGACTGAAACAGGACATGGATAGTTCAGCAGAATGGGCAGACAGTCAGGATGATAGTAATTGACTGAAACAGGACATTGATAGTTTAGCAGAATGGACAGACAGTCAGGATGATAGTAATTGACTGAAACAGGACATTGATAGTTTATCAGAATGGACAGACAGTCAGGATGATAGTAATTGACTGAAACAGGACATGGATAGTTTAGCAGAATGGACAGACAGTCAGGATGATAGTAATTGACTGAAACAGGACATTGATAGGTTAGCAGAATGGACAGACAGTCAGGATGATAGTAATTGACTGAAACAGGACATTGATAGTTTAGCAGAATGGATAGACAGTCAGGATGATAGTAATTGACTGAAACAGGACATGGATAGTTTAGCAGAATGGACAGACAGTCAGGATGATAGTAATTGACTGAAACAGGACATTGATAGTTTAGCAGAATGGATGGACAGTCAGGATGATAGTAATTGACAGAAACAGGACATGGATAGTTTAGCAGAATGGATAGACAGTCAGGATGATAGTAATTGAATGAAACTGGACATGGATAGTTTGGCAGAATGGACAGACAGTCAGGATGATAGTAATTGACTGAAACAGGACATGGATAGTTTAGCAGAATGGACAGAGAGTCAGGATGATAGTAATTGACTGAAACAGGACATGGATAGTTTAGCAGAATGGATAGATAGTCAGGATGATAGTAATTGACTGAAACAGGACATGGATAGTTTAGCAGAATGGACAGACAGTCAGGATGATAGTAATTGACTGAAACAGGACATGGATAGTTTAGCAGAATGGACAGAGGATCAGGATGATAGTAATTGACTGCAACAGGACATTGATAGGTTAGCAGAATGGACAGACAGTCGGGATGATAGTAATTGACTGAAATATGACATGGATAGTTTAGCAGAATGGACAGACAGTCAGGATGATAGTAATTGAATGAAACAGGACATTGATAGTTTAGCAGAATGGACAGACAGTCAGGATGATAGTAATTGACTGAAACTGGACATGGATAGTTTAGCGGAATGGACAGACAGTCAGGATGATAGTAATTGACTGAAACAAGACATTGATAGTTTAGCAGAATGGACAGACAGTCAGGATGACAGTAATTGACTGAAACAGGACATTGATAGTTTAGCAGAATGGACAGACAGTCAGGATGATAGTAATTGACTGAAACAGGACATTGATAGTTTAGCAGAATGGATGGACAGTCAGGATGATAGTAATTGACAGAAACAGGACATGGATAGTTTAGCAGAATGGTTAGACAGTCAGGATGATAGTAATTGAATGAAACTGGACATGGATAGTTTGGCAGAATGGACAGACAGTCAGGATGATAGTAATTGACTGAAACAGGACATGGATAGTTTAGCAGAATGGACAGAGAGTCAGGATGATAGTAATTGACTGAAACAGGACATGGATAGTTTAGCAGAATGGATAGATAGTCAGGATGATAGTAATTGACTGAAACAGGACATGGATAGTTTAGCAGAATGGACAGACAGTCAGGATGATAGTAATTGACTGAAACAGGACATGGATAGTTTAGCAGAATGGACAGAGGATCAGGATGATAGTAATTGACTGAAACAGGACATTGATAGGTTAGCAGAATGGACAGACAGTCGGGATGATAGTAATTGACTGAAACATGACATGGATAGTTTAGCAGAATGGACAGACAGTCAGGATGATAGTAATTGAATGAAACAGGACATTGATAGTTTAGCAGAATGGACAGACAGTCAGGATGATAGTAATTGACTGAAACTGGACATGGATAGTTTAGCGGAATGGACAGACAGTCAGGATGATAGTAATTGACTGAAACAAGACATTGATAGTTTAGCAGAATGGACAGACAGTCAGGATGACAGTAATTGACTGAAACAGGACATTGATAGTTTAGCAGAATGGACAGACAGTCAGGATGATAGTAATTGACTGAAACAGGACATTGATAGTTTAGCAGAATGGACAGACAGTCAGGATGATAGTAATTGACTGAAACAGGACATTGATAGTTTAGCAGAATGGATAGACAGTCAGGAAGATAGTAATTGCCTGAAACAGGACATGGATAGTTTAGCAGAATGGATAGACAGTCAGGATGATAGTAATTGATTGAAACAGGACATTGATAGTTTAGCAGAATGGACAGAAAGTCAGCATGATAGTAATTGACTGAAACACGACATTGATAGTTTAGCAGAATGGACAGACAGTCAGGATGATAGTAATAGACTGAAACAGGACATGGATAGTTTAGCAGAATGCACAGACAGTCAGGATGATAGTAATTGACTGAAACAGGACATTGATAGTTTAGCAGAATGGACTGAGAGTCAGGATGATAGTAATTGACTGAAACAGGACATTGATAGTTTAGCAGAATGGATAGAAAGTCAGGATGATAGTAATTGACTGAAACTGGACATGGATAGTTTGGCAGAATGGACAGACAGTCAGGATGATAGTAATTGACTGAAACAGGACATGGATAGTTTAGCAGAATGGACAGAGAGTCAGGATGATAGTAATTGACTGAAACAGGACATGGATAGTTTAGCAGAATGGATAGATAGTCAGGATGATAGTAATTGACTGAAACAGGACATGGATAGTTTAGCAGAATGGACAGACAGTCAGGATGATAGTAATTGACTGAAACTGGACATGGATAGTTTAGCGGAATGGACAGACAGTCAGGATGATAGTAATTGACTGAAACAAGACATTGATAGTTTAGCAGAATGGACAGACAGTCAGGATGACAGTAATTGACTGAAACAGGACATTGATAGTTTAGCAGAATGGACAGACAGTCAGGATGATAGTAATTGACTGAAACAGGACATTGATAGTTTAGCAGAATGGACAGACAGTCAGGATGATAGTAATTGACTGAAACAGGACATTGATAGTTTAGCAGAATGGATAGACAGTCAGGAAGATAGTAATTGCCTGAAACAGGACATGGATAGTTTAGCAGAATGGATAGATAGTCAGGATGATAGTAATTGACTGAAACTGGACATGGATAGTTTAGCGGAATGGACAGACAGTCAGGATGATAGTAATTGACTGAAACAAGACATTGATAGTTTAGCAGAATGGACAGACAGTCAGGATGACAGTAATTGACTGAAACAGGACATTGATAGTTTAGCAGAATGGACAGACAGTCAGGATGATAGTAATTGACTGAAACAGGACATTGATAGTTTAGCAGAATGGATGGACAGTCAGGATGATAGTAATTGACAGAAACAGGACATGGATAGTTTAGCAGAATGGTTAGACAGTCAGGATGATAGTAATTGAATGAAACTGGACATGGATAGTTTGGCAGAATGGACAGACAGTCAGGATGATAGTAATTGACTGAAACAGGACATGGATAGTTTAGCAGAATGGACAGAGAGTCAGGATGATAGTAATTGACTGAAACAGGACATGGATAGTTTAGCAGAATGGATAGATAGTCAGGATGATAGTAATTGACTGAAACAGGACATGGATAGTTTAGCAGAATGGACAGACAGTCAGGATGATAGTAATTGACTGAAACAGGACATGGATAGTTTAGCAGAATGGACAGAGGATCAGGATGATAGTAATTGACTGAAACAGGACATTGATAGGTTAGCAGAATGGACAGACAGTCGGGATGATAGTAATTGACTGAAACATGACATGGATAGTTTAGCAGAATGGACAGACAGTCAGGATGATAGTAATTGAATGAAACAGGACATTGATAGTTTAGCAGAATGGACAGACAGTCAGGATGATAGTAATTGACTGAAACTGGACATGGATAGTTTAGCGGAATGGACAGACAGTCAGGATGATAGTAATTGACTGAAACAAGACATTGATAGTTTAGCAGAATGGACAGACAGTCAGGATGACAGTAATTGACTGAAACAGGACATTGATAGTTTAGCAGAATGGACAGACAGTCAGGATGATAGTAATTGACTGAAACAGGACATTGATAGTTTAGCAGAATGGACAGACAGTCAGGATGATAGTAATTGACTGAAACAGGACATTGATAGTTTAGCAGAATGGATAGACAGTCAGGAAGATAGTAATTGCCTGAAACAGGACATGGATAGTTTAGCAGAATGGATAGACAGTCAGGATGATAGTAATTGATTGAAACAGGACATTGATAGTTTAGCAGAATGGACAGAAAGTCAGCATGATAGTAATTGACTGAAACACGACATTGATAGTTTAGCAGAATGGACAGACAGTCAGGATGATAGTAATAGACTGAAACAGGACATGGATAGTTTAGCAGAATGCACAGACAGTCAGGATGATAGTAATTGACTGAAACAGGACATTGATAGTTTAGCAGAATGGACTGAGAGTCAGGATGATAGTAATTGACTGAAACAGGACATTGATAGTTTAGCAGAATGGATAGAAAGTCAGGATGATAGTAATTGACTGAAACTGGACATGGATAGTTTGGCAGAATGGACAGACAGTCAGGATGATAGTAATTGACTGAAACAGGACATGGATAGTTTAGCAGAATGGACAGAGAGTCAGGATGATAGTAATTGACTGAAACAGGACATGGATAGTTTAGCAGAATGGATAGATAGTCAGGATGATAGTAATTGACTGAAACAGGACATGGATAGTTTAGCAGAATGGACAGACAGTCAGGATGATAGTAATTGACTGAAACAGGACATGGATAGTTTAGCAGAATGGACAGAGGATCAGGATGATAGTAATTGACTGAAACAGGACATTGATAGGTTAGCAGAATGGACAGACAGTCGGGATGATAGTAATTGACTGAAACATGACATGGATAGTTTAGCAGAATGGACAGACAGTCAGGATGATAGTAATTGACTGAAACAGGACATTGATAGTTTAGCAGAATGGACAGACAGTCAGGATGATAGTAATTGACTGAAACTGGACATGGATAGTTTAGCAGAATGGACAGACAGTCAGGATGATAGTAATTGACTGAAACAGGACATGGATAGTTTAGCAGAATGGACAGACAGTCAGGATGATAGTAATTGACTGAAACAGGACATTGATAGTTTAGCAGAATGGACAGACAGTCAGGATGATAGTAATTGACTGAAACAGGACATGGATAGTTTCGCAGAATGGACAGACAGTCAGGATGATAGTAATTGACTGAAACAGGACATGGATAGTTTAGCAGAATGGACAGACAGTCAGGATGATAGTAATTGACTGAAACAGGACATTGATAGTTTAGCAGAATGGACAGAGATTCAGGATGATAGTAATTGACTGAAACAGGACATTGATAGTTTGGCAGAATGGACAGACAGTCAGGATGATAGTAATTGACAGAAACAGGACATGGATAGTTTAGCAGAATGGACAGTCAGGATGATAGTAATTGACTGAAACAGGACATGGATTGTTTAGCAGAATGGATAGATAGTCAGGATGATAGTAATTGACTGAAACAGGACATGGATAGTTTAGCAGAATGGACAGACAGTCAGAATGATAGTAATTGACTGAAACAGGACATGGATAGTTTAGCAGAATGGACAGAGGATCTGGATGATAGTAATTGACTGAAACAGGACATTGATAGGTTAGCAGAATGGACAGACAGTCGGGATGATAGTAAATGACTGAAACATGACATGGATAGTTTAGCAGAATGGACAGACAGTCAGGATGATAGTAATTGACTGAAACAGGACATTGATAGTTTAGCAGAATGGACAGACAGTCAGGATGATAGTAATTGACTGAAACTGGACATGGATAGTTTAGCAGAATGGACAGACAGTCAGGATGACATTAATTGACTGAAACAGGACATTGATAGTTTAGCAGAATGGACAGACAGTCAGGATGATAGTAATTGACTGAAACAGGACATTGATAGTTTAGCAGAATGGACAGATAGTCAGGATGATACTAATTGACTGAAACTGGACATGGATAGTTTCGCAGAATGGACAGGCAGTCAGGATGATAGTAATTGACTGAAACAGGACATGGATAGTTTAGCAGAATGGACAGACAGTCAGGATGATAGTAATTGACTGAAACAGGACATTGATAGTTTAGCAGAATGGACAGACAATCAGGATGATAGTAATTGACTGAAACAGGACATGGAAAGTTTAGCAGAATGGACAGACAGTCAGGATGATAGTAATTGACTGAAACAGGACATGGATAGTTTAGCAGAATGGATAGACAGTCAGGATAATAGTAATTGACTGAAACAGGACATTGATAGTTTAGCAGAATGGACAGAAAGTCAGGATGATAGTAATTGACTGAAACAGGACATGGATAGTTTAGCAGAATGGATAGACAGTCAGGATGATAGTAATTGACTGAAACAGGACATTGATAGTTTAGCAGAATGGACAGACAGTCAGGATGATAGTAATTGACTGAAACAGGACATTGATAGTTTAGCAGAATGGATGGACAGTCAGGATGATAGTAATTTACAGAAACAGGACATGGATAGGTTAGCAGAATGGACAGACAGTCAGGATGATAGTAATTTACTGAAACAGGACATTGATAGGTTAGCAGAATGGACAGACAGTCAGGATGATAGTAATTGACTGAAACAGGACAAGGATAGTTTAGCAGAATGGACTGAGAGTCAGGATGATAGTAATTGACTGAAACAGGACATTGATAGTTTAGCAGAATGGATAGACAGTCAAGATGATAGTAATTGACTGAAACTGGACATGGATAGTTTGGCAGAATGGACAGACAGTCAGGATGATAGTAATTGACTGAAACAGGACATGGATAGTTTAGCAGAATAGACAGAGAGTCAGGATGATAGTAATTGACTGAAACAGGACATTGATAGTTTAGCAGAATGGACAGACAGTCAGGATGATAGTAATTGACTGAAACAGGACATGGATAGTTTAGCAGAATGGACAGAGGATCAGGATGATAGTAATTGACTGAAACAGGACATTGATAGGTTAGCAGAATGGTCAGACAGTCGGGATGATAGTAATTGACTGAAACATGACATGGATAGTTTAGCAGAATGGACAGAGGATCAGGATGATAGTAATTGACTGAAACAGGACATGGATAGTTTAGCAGAATGGACAGACAGTCAGGATGATAGTAATTGACTGAAACAGGACATTGATAGTTTAGCAGAATGGACAGAGATTCAGGATGATAGTAATTGACTGAAACAGGACATTGATAGTTTGGCAGAATGGACAGACAGTCAGGATGATAGTAATTGACAGAAACAGGACATGGATAGTTTAGCAGAATGGACAGTCAGGATGATAGTAATTGACTGAAACAGGACATGGATTGTTTAGCAGAATGGATAGATAGTCAGGATGATAGTAATTGACTGAAACAGGACATGGATAGTTTAGCAGAATGGACAGACAGTCAGAATGATAGTAATTGACTGAAACAGGACATGGATAGTTTAGCAGAATGGACAGAGGATCTGGATGATAGTAATTGACTGAAACAGGACATTGATAGGTTAGCAGAATGGACAGACAGTCGGGATGATAGTAATTGACTGAAAAAAGACATGGATAGTTTAGCAAAATGGACAGACAGTCAGGATGATAGTAATTGACTGAAACAGGACATTGATAGTTTAGCAGAATGGACAGACAGTCAGGATGATAGTAATTGACTGAAACTGGACATGAATAGTTTAGCAGAATGGACAGACAGTCAGGATGACATTAATTGACTGAAACAGGACATTGACAGTTTAGCAGAATGGACAGACAGTCAGGATGATAGTAATTGACTGAAACAGGACATTGATAGTTTAGCAGAATGGACAGACAGTCAGGATGATAGTAATTGACTGAAACTGGACATGGATAGTTTCGCAGAATGGACAGGCAGTCAGGATGATAGTAATTGACTGAAACAGGACATGGATAGTTTAGCAGAATGGACAGACAGTCAGGATGATAGTAATTGACTGAAACAGGACATTGATAGTTTAGCAGAATGGACAGACAGTCAGGATGATAGTAATTGACTGAAACAGGACATGGATAGTTTAGCAGAATGGACAGACAGTCAGGATGATAGTAATTGACTGAAACAGGACATGGATAGTTTAGCAGAATGGATAGACAGTCAGGATAATAGTAATTGACTGAAACAGGACATTGATAGTTTAGCAGAATGGACAGAAAGTCAGGATGATAGTAATTGACTGAAACAGGACATGGATAGTATAGCAGAATGGATAGACAGTCAGGATAATAGTAATTGACTGAAACAGGACATTGATAGTTTAGCAGAATGGACAGACAGTCAGGATGATAGTAATTGACTGAAACAGGACATTGATAGTTTAGCAGAATGGATGGACAGTCAGGATGATAGTAATTGACAGAAACAGGACATGGATAGGTTAGCAGAATGGACAGACAGTCAGGATGATAGTAATTTACTGAAACAGGACATTGATAGGTTAGCAGAATGGACAGACAGTCAGGATGATAGTAATTGACTGAAACAGGACATGGATAGTTTAGCAGAATGGGCAGACAGTCAGGATGATAGTAATTGACTGAAACAGGACATTGATAGTTTAGCAGAATGGACAGACAGTCAGGATGATAGTAATTGACTGAAACAGGACATTGATAGTTTATCAGAATGGACAGACAGTCAGGATGATAGTAATTGACTGAAACAGGACATGGATAGTTTAGCAGAATGGACAGACAGTCAGGATGATAGTAATTGACTGAAACAGGACATTGATAGGTTAGCAGAATGGACAGACAGTCAGGATGATAGTAATTGACTGAAACAGGACATTGATAGTTTAGCAGAATGGATAGACAGTCAGGATGATAGTAATTGACTGAAACAGGACATGGATAGTTTAGCAGAATGGACAGACAGTCAGGATGATAGTAATTGACTGAAACAGGACATTGATAGTTTAGCAGAATGGACAGACAGTCAGGATAATAGTAATTGACTGAAACAGGACATGGATAGTTTAGCAGAATGGACAGACAGTCAAGGTTGATAGTAATTGACTGAAACAGGACATTGATAGTTTAGCAGAATGGATGGACAGTCAGGATGATAGTAATTGACAGAAACAGGACATGGATAGTTTAGCAGAATGGATAGACAGTCAGGATGATAGTAATTGAATGAAACTGGACATGGATAGTTTGGCAGAATGGACAGACAGTCAGGATGATAGTAATTGACTGAAACAGGACATGGATAGTTTAGCAGAATGGACAGAGAGTCAGGATGATAGTAATTGACTGAAACAGGACATGGATAGTTTAGCAGAATGGATAGATAGTCAGGATGATAGTAATTGACTGAAACAGGACATGGATAGTTTAGCAGAATGGACAGACAGTCAGGATGATAGTAATTGACTGAAACAGGACATGGATAGTTTAGCAGAATGGACAGAGGATCAGGATGATAGTAATTGACTGAAACAGGACATTGATAGGTTAGCAGAATGGACAGACAGTCGGGATGATAGTAATTGACTGAAACATGACATGGATAGTTTAGCAGAATAGACAGACAGTCAGGATGATAGTAATTGACTGAAACAGGACATTGATAGTTTAGCAGAATGGACAGACAGTCAGGATGATAGTAATTGACTGAAACTGGACATGGATAGTTTAGCAGAATGGACAGACAGTCAGGATGATAGTAATTGACTGAAACAGGACATGGATAGTTTAGCAGAATGGACAGACAGTCAGGATGATAGTAATTGACTGAAACAGGACATTGATAGTTTAGCAGAATGGACAGACAGTCAGGATGATAGTAATTGACTGAAACAGGACATGGATAGTTTCGCAGAATGGACAGACAGTCAGGATGATAGTAATTGACTGAAACAGGACATGGATAGTTTAGCAGAATGGACAGACAGTCAGGATGATAGTAATTGACAGAAACAGGACATTGATAGTTTAGCAGAATGGACAGAGATTCAGGATGATAGTAATTGACTGAAACAGGATATTGATAGTTTGGCAGAATGGACAGACAGTCAGGATGACAGTAATTGACAGAAACAGGACATGGATAGTTTAGCAGAATGGACAGTCAGGATGATAGTAATTGACTGAAACAGGACATGGATTGTTTAGCAGAATGGATAGATAGTCAGGATGATAGTAAATGACTGAAACAGGACATGGATAGTTTAGCAGAATGGACAGACAGTCAGAATGATAGTAATTGACTGAAACAGGACATGGATAGTTTAGCAGAATGGACAGAGGATCAGGATGATAGTAATTGACTGAAACAGGACATTGATAGGTTAGCAGAATGGACAGACAGTCGGGATGATAGTAATTGACTGAAACATGACATGGATAGTTTAGCAGAATGGACAGACAGTCAGGATGATAGTAATTGACTGAAACAGGACATTGATAGTTTAGCAGAATGGACAGACAGTCAGGATGATAGTAATTGACTGAAACAGGACATTGATAGTTTAGCAGAATGGACAGACAGTCAGGATGATAGTAATTGACTGAAACTGGACATGGATAGTTTCGCAGAATGGACAGGCAGTCAGGATGATAGTAATTGACTGAAACAGGACATGGATAGTTTAGCAGAATGGACAGACAGTCAGGATGATAGTAATTGACTGAAACAGGACATTGATAGTTTAGCAGAATGGACAGACAGTCAGGATGATAGTAATTGACTGAAACAGGACATGGAAAGTTTAGCAGAATGGACAGACAGTCAGGATGATAGTAATTGACTGAAACAGGACATGGATATTTTAGCAGAATGGATAGACAGTCAGGATAATAGTAATTGACTGAAACAGGACATTGATAGTTTAGCAGAATGGACAGAAAGTCAGGATGATAGTAATTGACTGAAACAGGACATGGATAGTTTAGCAGAATTTATAGACAGTCAGGATGATAGTAATTGACTGAAACAGGACATTGATAGTTAAGCAGAATGGACAGACAGTCAGGATGATAGTAATTGACTGAAACAGGACATTGATAGTTTAGCAGAATGGATGGACAGTCAGGATGATAGTAATTGACAGAAACAGGACATGGATAGGTTAGCAGAATGGACAGACAGTCAGGATGATAGTAATTTACTGAAACAGGACATTGATAGGTTAGCAGAATGGACAGACAGTCAGGATGATAGTAATTGACTGAAACAGGACAGGGATAGTTTAGCAGAATGGGCAGACAGTCAGGATGATAGTAATTGACTGAAACAGGACATTGATAGTTTAGCAGAATGGACAGACAGTCAGGATGATAGTAATTGACTGAAACAGGACATTGATAGTTTATCAGAATGGACAGACAGTCAGGATGATAGTAATTGACTGAAACAGGACATGGATAGTTTAGCAGAATGGACAGACAGTCAGGATGATAGTAATTGACTGAAACAGGACATTGATAGGTTAGCAGAATGGACAGACAGTCAGGATGATAGTAATTGACTGAAACAGGACATTGATAGTTTAGCAGAATGGATAGACAGTCAGGATGATAGTAATTGACTGAAACAGGACATGGATAGTTTAGCAGAATGGACAGACAGTCAGGATAATAGTAATTGACTGAAACAGGACATGGATAGTTTAGCAGAATGGACAGACAGTCAAGGTTGATAGTAATTGACTGAAACAGGACATTGATAGTTTAGCAGAATGGATGGACAGTCAGGATGATAGTAATTGACAGAAACAGGACATGGATAGTTTAGCAGAATGGATAGACAGTCAGGATGATAGTAATTGAATGAAACTGGACATGGATAGTTTGGCAGAATGGACAGACAGTCAGGATGATAGTAATTGACTGAAACAGGACATGGATAGTTTAGCAGAATGGACAGAGAGTCAGGATGATAGTAATTGACTGAAAAAGGACATGGATAGTTTAGCAGAATGGATAGATAGTCAGGATGATAGTAATTGACTGAAACAGGACATGGATAGTTTAGCAGAATGGACAGACAGTCAGGATGATAGTAATTGACTGAAACAGGACATGGATAGTTTAGCAGAATGGACAGAGGATCAGGATGATAGTAATTGACTGAAACAGGACATTGATAGGTTAGCAGAATGGACAGACAGTCGGGATGATAGTAATTGACTGAAACATGACATGGATAGTTTAGCAGAATGGACAGACAGTCAGGATGATAGTAATTGACTGAAACAGGACATTGATAGTTTAGCAGAATGGACAGACAGTCAGGATGATAGTAATTGACTGAAACTGGACATGGATAGTTTAGCAGAATGGACAGACAGTCAGGATGATAGTAATTGACTGAAACAGGACATGGATAGTTTAGCAGAATGGACAGACAGTCAGGATGATAGTAATTGACTGAAACAGGACATTGATAGTTTAGCAGAATGGACAGACAGTCAGGATGATAGTAATTGACTGAAACAGGACATGGATAGTTTCGCAGAATGGACAGACAGTCAGGATGATAGTAATTGACTGAAACAGGACATGGATAGTTTAGCAGAATGGACAGACTGTCAGGATGATAGTAATTGACTGAAACAGGACATTGATAGTTTAGCAGAATGGACAGAGATTCAGGATGATAGTAATTGACTGAAACAGGACATTGATAGTTTGGCAGAATGGACAGACAGTCAGGATGACAGTAATTGACTGAAACAGGACATGGATAGTTTAGCAGAATGGACAGTCAGGATGATAGTAATTGACTGAAACAGGACATGGATTGTTTAGCAGAATGGATAGATAGTCAGGATGATAGTAATTGACTGAAACAGGACATGGATAGTTTAGCAGAATGGACAGACAGTCAGAATGATAGTAATTGACTGAAACAGGACATGGATAGTTTAGCAGAATGGACAGAGGATCAGGATGATAGTAATTGACTGAAACAGGACATTGATAGGTTAGCAGAATGGACAGACAGTCGGGATGATAGTAATTGACTGAAACATGACATGGATAGTTTAGCAGAATGGACAGACAGTCAGGATGATAGTAATTGACTGAAACAGGACATTGATAGTTTAGCAGAATGGACAGACAGTCAGGATGATAGTAATTGACTGAAACTGGACAAGGATAGTTTAGCAGAATGGACAGACAGTCTGGATGACATTAATTGACTGAAACAGGACATTGATAGTTTAGCAGAATGGACAGACAGTCAGGATGATAGTAATTGACTGAAGCAGGACATGGAAAGTTTAGCAGAATGGACAGACAGTCAGGATGATAGTAATTGACTGAAACAGGACATGGATAGTTTAGCAGAATGGATAGACAGTCAGGATAATAGTAATTGACTGAAACAGGACATTGATAGTTTAGCAGAATGGACAGAAAGTCAGGATGATAGTAATTGACTGAAACAGGACATGGATAGTTTAGCAGAATGGATAGACAGTCAGGATGATAGTAATTGACTGAAAAAGGGCTTTGATAGTTTAGCAGAATGGACAGACAGTCAGGATGATAGTAATTGACTGAAACAGGACATTGATAGTTTAGCAGAATGGATGGACAGTCAGGATGATAGTAATTGACAGAAACAGGACATGGATAGGGTAGCAGAATGGACAGACAGTCAGGATGATAGTATTTTACTGAAACAGGACATTGATAGGTTAGCAGAATGGACAGACAGTCAGGATGATAGTAATTGACTGAAACAGGACATGGATAGTGTAGCAGAATGGACAGACAGTCAGGATGATAGTAATTGACTGAAACAGGACATTGATAGTTTAGCAGAATGGACAGACAGTCAGGATGATAGTAATTGACTGAAACAGGACATTGATAGGTTAGCAGAATGGACAGACAGTCAGGATGATAGTAATTGACTGAAACAGGACATTGAAAGTTTAGCAGAATGGATAGACAGTCAGGATGATAGTAATTGACTGAAACAGGACATGGATAGTTTAGCAGAATGGACAGAGGATCAGGATGATAGTAATTGACTGAAACAGGACATTGATAGGTTAGCAGAATGGACAGACAGTCGGGATGATAGTAATTGACTGAAACATGACATGGATAGTTTAGCAGAATGGACAGACAGTCAGGATGATAGTAATTGACTGAAACAGGACATTGATAGTTTAGCAGAATGGACAGACAGTCAGGATGATAGTAATTGACTGAAACTGGACATGGATAGTTTAGCAGAATGGACAGACAGTCAGGATGATAGTAATTGACTGAAACAGGACATGGATAGTTTAGCAGAATGGACAGACAGTCAGGATGATAGTAATTGACTGAAACAGGACATTGATAGTTTAGCAGAATGGACAGACAGTCAGGATGATAGTAATTGACTGAAACAGGACATGGATAGTTTCGCAGAATGGACAGACAGTCAGGATGATAGTAATTGACTGAAACAGGACATGGATAGTTTAGCAGAATGGACAGACTGTCAGGATGATAGTAATTGACTGAAACAGGACATTGATAGTTTAGCAGAATGGACAGAGATTCAGGATGATAGTAATTGACTGAAACAGGACATTGATAGTTTGGCAGAATGGACAGACAGTCAGGATGACAGTAATTGACAGAAACAGGACATGGATAGTTTAGCAGAATGGACAGTCAGGATGATAGTAATTGACTGAAACAGGACATGGATTGTTTAGCAGAATGGATAGATAGTCAGGATGATAGTAATTGACTGAAACAGGACATGGATAGTTTAGCAGAATGGACAGACAGTCAGAATGATAGTAATTGACTGAAACAGGACATGGATAGTTTAGCAGAATGGACAAAGGATCAGGATGATAGTAATTGACTGAAACAGGACAGAGATAGGTTAGCAGAATGGACAGACAGTCGGGATGATAGTAATTGACTGAAACATGACATGGATATTTTAGCAGAATGGACAGACAGTCAGGATGATAGTAATTGACTGAAACAGGACATTGATAGTTTAGCAGAATGGACAGACAGTCAGGATGATAGTAATTGACTGAAACTGGACATGGATAGTTTAGCAGAATGGACAGACAGTCAGGATGACATTAATTGACTGAAACAGGACATTGATAGTTGAGCAGAATGGACAGACAGTCAGGATGATAGTAATTGACTGAAGCAGGACATGGAAAGTTTAGCAGAATGGACAGACAGTCAGGATGATAGTAATTGACTGAAACAGGACATGGATAGTTTAGCAGAATGGATAGACAGTCAGGATAATAGTAATTGACTGAAACAGGACATTGATAGTTTAGCAGAATGGACAGAAAGTCAGGATGATAGTAATTGACTGAAACAGGACATGGATAGTTTAGCAGAATGGATAGACAGTCAGGATGATAGTAATTGACTGAAACAGGACATTGATAGTTTAGCAGAATGGACAGACAGTCAGGATGATAGTAATTGACTGAAACAGGACATTGATAGTTTAGCAGAATGGATGGACAGTCAGGATGATAGTAATTGACAGAAACAGGACATGGATAGGTTAGCAGAATGGACAGACAGTCAGGATGATAGTAATTTACTGAAACAGGACATTGATAGGTTAGCAGAATGGACAGACAGTCAGGATGATAGTAATTGACTGAAACAGGACATGGATAGTGTAGCAGAATGGACAGACAGTCAGAATGATAGTAATTGACTGATACAGGACATTGACAGTTTAGCAGAATGGACAGACAGTCAGGATGATAGTAATTGACTGAAACAGGACATTGATAGGTTAGCAGAATGGACAGACAGTCAGGATGATAGTAATTGACTGAAACAGGACATTGAAAGTTTAGCAGAATGGATAGACAGTCAGGATGATAGTAATTGACTGAAAGAGGACATGGATAGTTTAGCAGAATGGACAGACAGTCAGGATGATAGTAATTGACTGAAACAGGACATTGATAGTTTAGCAGAATGGACAGACAGTCAGGATAATAGTAATTGACTGAAACAGGACATGGATAGTTTAGCAGAATGGACAGACAGTCAGGATTATAGTAATTGACTGAAACAGGACATTGATAGTTTAGCAGAATGGATGGACAGTCAGGATGATAGTAATTGACAGAAACAGGACATGGATAGTTTAGCAGAATGGACAGACAGTCAGGATGATAGTAATTGACTGAAACAGGGCATTGATAGGTTAGCAGAATGGACAGACAGTCAAGATGATAGTAAGTGACTGAAACAGGACATGGATAGTTTAGCAGAATGGACAGACAGTCAGGATGATAGTAATTGACTGAAACAAGACATTGATAGTTTAGCAGAATGGACAGACAGTCAGGATGATAGTAATTGACTGAAACAGGACATTGGTAGTTTATCAGAATGGACAGACAGTCAGGATGATAGTAATTGACTGAAACAGGACATTGATAATTTAGCACAATGGACAGACAGTCAGGATGATAGTAATTGACTGAAACAGTACATTGATAGTTTAGCAGAATGGACAGACAGTCAGGATGATAGTAATTGACTGAAACAGGACATGGATAGTTTAGCAGAATGGACAGACAGTCAGGATGATAGTAATTGACTGAAACAGGACATTGATAGTTTAGCAGAATGGATTGACAGTCAGGATGATAGCAATTGACTGAAACAGGACATGGATAGTTTAGCAGAATGGACAGAAAGTCAGGATGATAGTAATTGACTGAAACAGGACATGGATAGTATAGCAGAATGGATAGACAGTCAGGATGATAGTAATTGACAGAAACAGGACATTGATAGTTTAGCAGAATGGACAGAGAGTCAGGATGATAGTAATTGACTGAAACAGGACATGGATAGTTTAGCAGAATGGACAGACAGTCAGCATGATAGTAATTGACTGAAACAGGACATGGATAGTTTAGCATGATGGACAGACAGTCAGGATGATATTAAATTACTGAAACAGGACATGGATAGTTTAGCAGAATGGACAGACAGTCAGGATGATAGTAAATTACTGAAACAGGACATGGATAGTTTAGCAGAATGGATAGACAGTCAGGATGATAGTAATGGACTGAAACAATACAGGAGTATTTAGCAGAATGGACAGACATTCAGGATGATAGTAATTGACAGAAACAGGACATTGATAGATTATCAGAATGGACAGACAGTCAGGATGATAGCAATTGACTGAAACAGGACATGGATAGTTTAGCAGAATGGACAGAGAGTCAGGATGCTAGTAATTGACTGAAACAGGACATTGATAGTTTAGCAGAATGGACAGACAGTCAGGATGATAGTAATTGACAGAAACAGGACATTGATAGATGAGCAGCATGGACAGACAGTCAGGATGATAGTAGTTGACAGAAACAGGACATTGATAGATTAGCAGAATGGACAGACAGTCAGGATGATAGCAATTGACTGAAACAGGACATTGATAGTTTAGCAGAATGGACAGACAGTCAGGATGATAGTAATTGACTGAAACAGGACATGGATAGTTTAGCCGAATGGACAGTCAGGATGATAGTAATTGACTGAAACAGGACATGGATTGTTTAGCAGAATGGATAGTTAGTCAGGATGATAGTAATTGACTGAAACAGGACATGGATAGTTTAGCAGAATGGACAGACAGTCAGGATGATAGTAATTGACTGAAACAGGACATTGATAGTTTAGCAGAATGGATAGACAGTCAGGATGATAGTAATTGACTGAAACAGGACATGGATAGTTTAGCAGAATGGACAGACAGTCAGGATAATAGTAATTGACTGAAACAGGACATGGATAGTTTAGCAGAATGGATGGACAGTCAGGATGATAGTAATTGACAGAAACAGGACATGGATAGGTTAGCAGAATGGACAGACAGTCAGGATGATAGTAATTTACTGAAACAGGACATTGATAGGTTAGCAGAATGGACAGACAGTCAGGATGATAGTAATTGACTGAAACAGGACATGGATAGTGTAGCAGAATGGACAGACAGTCAGGATGATAGTAATTGACTGAAACAGGACATTGATAGTTTAGCAGAATGGACAGACAGTCAGGATGATAGTAATTGACTGAAACAGGACATTGATAGGTTAGCAGAATGGACAGACAGTCAGGATGATAGTAATTGACTGAAACAGGACATTGAAAGTTTAGCAGAATGGATAGACAGTCAGGATGATAGTAATTGACTGAAAGAGGACATGGATAGTTTAGCAGAATGGACAGACAGTCAGGATGATAGTAATTGACTGAAACAGGACATTGATAGTTTAGCAGAATGGACAGACAGTCAGGATAATAGTAATTGACTGAAACAGGACATGGATAGTTTAGCAGAATGGACAGACAGTCAGGATTATAGTAATTGACTGAAACAGGACATTGATAGTTTAGCAGAATGGATGGACAGTCAGGATGATAGTAATTGACAGAAACAGGACATGGATAGTTTAGCAGAATGGACAGACAGTCAGGATGATAGTAATTGACTGAAACAGGGCATTGATAGGTTAGCAGAATGGACAGACAGTCAAGATGATAGTAATTGACTGAAACAGGACATGGATAGTTTAGCAGAATGGACAGACAGTCAGGATGATAGTAATTGACTGAAACAGGACATTGGTAGTTTATCAGAATGGACAGACAGTCAGGATGATAGTAATTGACTGAAACAGGACATTGATAATTTAGCACAATGGACAGACAGTCAGGATGATAGTAATTGACTGAAACAGTACATTGATAGTTTAGCAGAATGGACAGACAGTCAGGATGATAGTAATTGACTGAAACAGGACATGGATAGTTTAGCAGAATGGACAGACAGTCAGGATGATAGTAATTGACTGAAACAGGACATTGATAGTTTAGCAGAATGGATTGACAGTCAGGATGATAGCAATTGACTGAAACAGGACATGGATAGTTTAGCAGAATGGACAGAAAGTCAGGATGATAGTAATTGACTGAAACAGGACATGGATAGTATAGCAGAATGGATAGACAGTCAGGATGATAGTAATTGACAGAAACAGGACATTGATAGTTTAGCAGAATGGACAGAGAGTCAGGATGATAGTAATTGACTGAAACAGGACATGGATAGTTTAGCAGAATGGACAGACAGTCAGCATGATAGTAATTGACTGAAACAGGACATGGATAGTTTAGCATGATGGACAGACAGTCAGGATGATATTAAATTACTGAAACAGGACATGGATAGTTTAGCAGAATGGACAGACAGTCAGGATGATAGTAAATTACTGAAACAGGACATGGATAGTTTAGCAGAATGGATAGACAGTCAGGATGACAGTAATGGACTGAAACAATACAGGAGTATTTAGCAGAATGGACAGACATTCAGGATGATAGTAATTGACAGAAACAGGACATTGATAGATTATCAGAATGGACAGACAGTCAGGATGATAGCAATTGACTGAAACAGGACATGGATAGTTTAGCAGAATGGACAGTGAGTCAGGATGCTAGTAATTGACTGAAACAGGACATTGATAGTTTAGCAGAATGGACAGACAGTCAGGATGATAGTAATTGACAGAAACAGGACATTGATAGATGAGCAGCATGGACAGACAGTCAGGATGATAGTAGTTGACAGAAACAGGACATTGATAGATTAGCAGAATGGACAGACAGTCAGGATGATAGCAATTGACTGAAACAGGACATTGATAGTTTAGCAGAATGGACAGACAGTCAGGATGATAGTAATTGACTGAAACAGGACATGGATAGTTTAGCCGAATGGACAGTCAGGATGATAGTAATTGACTGAAACAGGACATGGATTGTTTAGCAGAATGGATAGATAGTCAGGATGATAGTAATTGACTGAAACAGGACATGGATAGTTTAGCAGAATGGACAGACAGTCAGGATGATAGTAATTGACTGAAACAGGACATTGATAGTTTAGCAGAATGGATAGACAGTCAGGATGATAGTAATTGACTGAAACAGGACATGGATAGTTTAGCAGAATGGACAGACAGTCAGGATAATAGTAATTGACTGAAACAGGACATGGATAGTTTAGCAGAATGGACAGACAGTCAAGGTTGATAGTAATTGACTGAAACAGGACATTGATAGTTTAGCAGAATGGATGGACAGTCAGGATGATAGTAATTGACAGAAACAGGACATGGATAGTTTAGCAGAATGGATAGACAGTCAGGATGATAGTAATTGAATGAAACTGGACATGGATAGTTTGGCAGAATGGACAGACAGTCAGGATGATAGTAATTGACTGAAACAGGACATGGATAGTTTAGCAGAATGGACAGAGAGTCAGGATGATAGTAATTGACTGAAACAGGACATGGATAGTTTAGCAGAATGGATAGATAGTCAGGATGATAGTAATTGACTGAAACAGGACATGGATAGTTTAGCAGAATGGACAGACAGTCAGGATGATAGTAATTGACTGAAACAGGACATGGATAGTTTAGCAGAATGGACAGAGGATCAGAATGTTAGTAATTGACTGAAACAGGACATTGATAGGTTAGCAGAATGGACAGACAGTCGGGATGATAGTAATTGACTGAAACATGACATGGATAGTTTAGCAGAATGGACAGACAGTCAGGATGATAGTAATTGACTGAAACAGGACATTGATAGTTTAGCAGAATGGACAGACAGTCAGGATGATAGTAATTGACTGAAACTGGACATGGATAGTTTAGCAGAATGGACAGACAGTCAGGATGATAGTAATTGACTGAAACAGGACATGGATAGTTTAGCAGAATGGACAGACAGTCAGGATGATAGTAATTGACTGAAACAGGACACTGATAGTTTAGCAGAATGGACAGACAGTCAGGATGATAGTAATTGACTGAAACAGGACATGGATAGTTTCGCAGAATGGACAGACAGTCAGGATGATAGTAATTGACTGAAACAGGACATGGATAGTTTAGCAGAATGGACAGACAGTCAGGATGATAGTAATTGACTGAAACAGGACATTGATAGTTTAGCAGAATGGACAGAGATTCAGGATGATAGTAATTGACTGAAACAGGACATTGATAGTTTGGCAGAATGGACAGACAGTCAGGATGACAGTAATTGACAGAAACAGGACATGGATAGTTTAGCAGAATGGACAGTCAGGATGATAGTAATTGACTGAAACAGGACATGGATTGTTTAGCAGAATGGATAGATAGTCAGGATGATAGTAATTGACTGAAACAGGACATGGATAGTTTAGCAGAATGGACAGACAGTCAGAATGATAGTAATTGACTGAAACAGGACATGGATAGTTTAGCAGAATGGACAGAGGATCAGGATGATAGTAATTGACTGAAACAGGACATTGATAGGTTAGCAGAATGGACAGACAGTCGGGATGATAGTAATTGACTGAAACATGACATGGATAGTTTAGCAGAATGGACAGACAGTCAGGATGATAGTAATTGACTGAAACAGGACATTGATAGTTTAGCAGAATGGACAGACAGTCAGGATGATAGTAATTGACTGAAACTGGACATGGATAGTTTAGCAGAATGGACAGACAGTCAGGATGACATTAATTGACTGAAACAGGACATTGATAGTTTAGCAGAATGGACAGACAGTCAGGATGATAGTAATTGACTGAAGCAGGACATGGAAAGTTTAGCAGAATGGACAGACAGTCAGGATGATAGTAATTGACTGAAACAGGACATGGATAGTTTAGCAGAATGGATAGACAGTCAGGATAATAGTAATTGACTGAAACAGGACATTGATAGTTTAGCAGAATGGACAGAAAGTCAGGATGATAGTAATTGACTGAAACAGGACATGGATAGTTTAGCAGAATGGATAGACAGTCAGGATGATAGTAATTGACTGAAACAGGACATTGATAGTTTAGCAGAATGGACAGACAGTCAGGATGATAGTAATTGACTGAAACAGGACATTGATAGTTTAGCAGAATGGATGGACAGTCAGGATGATAGTAATTGACAGAAACAGGACATGGATAGGTTAGCAGAATGGACAGACAGTCAGGATGATAGTAATTTACTGAAACAGGACATTGATAGGTTAGCAGAATGGACAGACAGTCAGGATGATAGTAATTGACTGAAACAGGACATGGATAGTGTAGCAGAATGGACAGACAGTCAGGATGATAGTAATTGACTGAAACAGGACATTGATAGTTTAGCAGAATGGACAGACAGTCAGGATGATAGTAATTGACTGAAACAGGACATTGATAGGTTAGCAGAATGGACAGACAGTCAGGATGATAGTAATTGACTGAAACAGGACATTGAAAGTTTAGCAGAATGGATAGACAGTCAGGATGATAGTAATTGACTGAAAGAGGACATGGATAGTTTAGCAGAATGGACAGACAGTCAGGATGATAGTAATTGACTGAAACAGGACATTGATAGTTTAGCAGAATGGACAGACAGTCAGGATAATAGTAATTGACTGAAACAGGACATGGATAGTTTAGCAGAATGGACAGACAGTCAGGATGATAGTAATTGACTGAAACAGGACATTGATAGTTTAGCAGAATGGATGGACAGTCAGGATGATAGTAATTGACAGAAACAGGACATGGATAGTTTAGCAGAGTGGACAGACAGTCAGGATGATAGTAATTGACTGAAACAGGGCATTGATAGGTTAGCAGAATGGACAGACAGTCAAGATGATAGTAATTGACTGAAACAGGACATGGATAGTTTAGCAGAATGGACAGACAGTCAGGATGATAGTAATTGACTGAAACAAGACATTGATAGTTTAGCAGAATGGACAGACAGTCAGGATGATAGTAATTGACTGAAACAGGACATTGGTAGTTTATCAGAATGGACAGACAGTCAGGATGATAGTAATTGACTGAAACAGGACATTGATAATTTAGCACAATGGACAGACAGTCAGGATGATAGTAATTGACTGAAACAGTACATTGATAGTTTAGCAGAATGGACAGACAGTCAGGATGATAGTAATTGACTGAAACAGGACATGGATAGTTTAGCAGAATGGACAGACAGTCAGGATGATAGTAATTGACTGAAACAGGACATTGATAGTTTAGCAGAATGGATTGACAGTCAGGATGATAGCAATTGACTGAAACAGGACATGGATAGTTTAGCAGAATGGACAGAAAGTCAGGATGATAGTAATTGACTGAAACAGGACATGGATAGTATAGCAGAATGGATAGACAGTCAGGATGATAGTAATTGACAGAAACAGGACATTGATAGTTTAGCAGAATGGACAGAGAGTCAGGATGATAGTAATTGACTGAAACAGGACATGGATAGTTTAGCAGAATGGACAGACAGTCAGCATGATAGTAATTGACTGAAACAGGACATGGATAGTTTAGCATGATGGACAGACAGTCAGGATGATATTAAATTACTGAAACAGGACATGGATAGTTTAGCAGAATGGACAGACAGTCAGGATGATAGTAAATTACTGAAACAGGACATGGATAGTTTAGCAGAATGTATAGACAGTCAGGATGATAGTAATGGACTGAAACAATACAGGAGTATTTAGCAGAATGGACAGACATTCAGGATGATAGTAATTGACAGAAACAGGACATTGATAGATTATCAGAATGGACAGACAGTCAGGATGATAGCAATTGACTGAAACAGGACATGGATAGTTTAGCAGAATGGACAGAGAGTCAGGATGATAGTAATTGACTGAAACAGGACATTGATAGTTTAGCAGAATGGACAGACAGTCAGGATGATAGTAATTGACAGAAACAGGACATTGATAGATGAGCAGCATGGACAGACAGTCAGGATGATAGTAATTGACAGAAACAGGACATTGATAGATTAGCAGAATGGACAGACAGTCAGGATGATAGCAATTGACTGAAACAGGACATTGATAGTTTAGCAGAATGGACAGACAGTCAGGATGATAGTAATTGACTGAAACAGGACATGGATAGTTTAGCAGAATGGACAGTCAGGATGATAGTAATTGACTGAAACAGGACATGGATTGTTTAGCAGAATGGATAGATAGTCAGGATGATAGTAATTGACTGAAACAGGACATGGATAGTTTAGCAGAATGGACAGACAGTCAGAATGATAGTAATTGACTGAAACAGGACATGGATAGTTTAGCAGAATGGACAGAGGATCTGGATGATAGTAATTGACTGAAACAGGACATTGATAGGTTAGCAGAATGGACAGACAGTCGGGATGATAGTAATTGACTGAAACATGACATGTATAGTTTAGCAGAATGGACAGACAGTCAGGATGATAGTAATTGACTGAAACAGGACATTGATAGTTTAGCAGAATGGACAGACAGTCAGGATGATAGTAATTGACTGAAACTGGACATGGATAGTTTAGCAGAATGGACAGACAGTCAGGATGACATTAATTGACTGAAACAGGACATTGATAGTTTAGCAGAATGGACAGACAGTCAGGATGATAGTAATTGACTGAAACAGGACATTGATAGTTTAGCAGAATGGACAGACAGTCAGGATGATAGTAATTGACTGAAACTGGACATGGATAGTTTCGCAGAATGGACAGGCAGTCAGGATGATAGCAATTGACTGAAACAGGACATTGATAGTTTAGCAGAATGGACAGACAGTCAGGATGATAGTAATTGACAGAAACAGGACATTGATAGATTAGCAGAATGGACAGACAGTCAGGATGATAGCAATTGACTGAAACAGGACATTGATAGTTTAGCAGAATGGACAGACAGTCAGGATGATAGTAATTGACTGAAACAGGACATGGATAGTTTAGCAGAATGGACAGTCAGGATGATAGTAATTGACTGAAACAGGACATGGATTGTTTAGCAGAATGGATAGATAGTCAGGATGATAGTAATTGACTGAAACAGGACATGGATAGTTTAGCAGAATGGACAGACAGTCAGAATGATAGTAATTGACTGAAACAGGACATGGATAGTTTAGCAGAATGGACAGAGGATCTGGATGATAGTAATTGACTGAAACAGGACATTGATAGGTTAGCAGAATGGACAGACAGTCGGGATGATAGTAATTGACTGAAACATGACATGTATAGTTTAGCAGAATGGACAGACAGTCAGGATGATAGTAATTGACTGAAACAGGACATTGATAGTTTAGCAGAATGGACAGACAGTCAGGATGATAGTAATTGACTGAAACTGGACATGGATAGTTTAGCAGAATGGACAGACAGTCAGGATGACATTAATTGACTGAAACAGGACATTGATAGTTTAGCAGAATGGACAGACAGTCAGGATGATAGTAATTGACTGAAACAGGACATTGATAGTTTAGCAGAATGGACAGACAGTCAGGATGATAGTAATTGACAGAAACAGGACATTGATAGATGAGCAGCATGGACAGACAGTCAGGATGATAGTAATTGACAGAAACAGGACATTGATAGATTAGCAGAATGGACAGACAGTCAGGATGATAGCAATTGACTGAAACAGGACATTGATAGTTTAGCAGAATGGACAGACAGTCAGGATGATAGTAATTGACTGAAACAGGACATGGATAGTTTAGCAGAATGGACAGTCAGGATGATAGTAATTGACTGAAACAGGACATGGATTGTTTAGCAGAATGGATAGATAGTCAGGATGATAGTAATTGACTGAAACAGGACATGGATAGTTTAGCAGAATGGACAGACAGTCAGAATGATAGTAATTGACTGAAACAGGACATGGATAGTTTAGCAGAATGGACAGAGGATCTGGATGATAGTAATTGACTGAAACAGGACATTGATAGGTTAGCAGAATGGACAGACAGTCGGGATGATAGTAATTGACTGAAACATGACATGTATAGTTTAGCAGAATGGACAGACAGTCAGGATGATAGTAATTGACTGAAACAGGACATTGATAGTTTAGCAGAATGGACAGACAGTCAGGATGATAGTAATTGACTGAAACTGGACATGGATAGTTTAGCAGAATGGACAGACAGTCAGGATGACATTAATTGACTGAAACAGGACATTGATAGTTTAGCAGAATGGACAGACAGTCAGGATGATAGTAATTGACTGAAACAGGACATTGATAGTTTAGCAGAATGGACAGACAGTCAGGATGATAGTAATTGACTGAAACTGGACATGGATAGTTTCGCAGAATGGACAGGCAGTCAGGATGATAGTAATTGACTGAAACAGGACATGGATAGCTTAGCAGAATGGACAGACAGTCAGGATGATAGTAATTGACTGAAACAGGACATTGATAGTTTAGCAGAATGGACAGACAGTCAGGATGATAGTAATTGACTGAAACAGGACATGGAAAGTTTAGCAGAATGGACAGACAGTCAGGATGATAGTAATTGACTGAAACAGGACATGGATAGTTTAGCAGAATGGATAGACAGTCAGGATAATAGTAATTGACTGAAACAGGACATTGATAGTTTAGCAGAATGGACAGAAAGTCAGGATGATAGTAATTGACTGAAACAGGACATGGATAGTTTAGCAGAATGGATAGACAGTCAGGATGATAGTAATTGACTGAAACAGGACATTGATAGTTTAGCAGAATGGACAGACAGTCAGGATGATAGTAATTGACTGAAACAGGACATTGATAGTTTAGCAGAATGGATGGACAGTCAGGATGATAGTAATTGACAGAAACAGGACATGGATAGGTTAGCAGAATGGACCGACAGTCAGGATGATAGTAATTTACTGAAACAGGACATTGATAGGTTAGCAGAATGGACAGACAGTCAGGATGATAGTAATTGACTGAAACAGGACATGGATAGTTTAGCAGAATGGGCAGACAGTCAGGATGATAGTAATTGACTGAAACAGGACATTGATAGTTTAGCAGAATGGACAGACAGTCAGGATGATAGTAATTGACTGAAACAGGACATTGATAGTTTATCAGAATGGACAGACAGTCAGGATGATAGTAATTGACTGAAACAGGACATGGATAGTTTAGCAGAATGGACAGACAGTCAGGATGATAGTAATTGACTGAAACAGGACATTGATAGGTTAGCAGAATGGACAGACAGTCAGGATGATAGTAATTGACTGAAACAGGACATTGATAGTTTAGCAGAATGGATAGACAGTCAGGATGATAGTAATTGACTGAAACAGGACATGGATAGTTTAGCAGAATGGACAGACAGTCAGGATGATAGTAATTGACTGAAACAGGACATTGATAGTTTAGCAGAATGGACAGACAGTCAGGATAATAGTAATTGACTGAAACAGGACATGGATAGTTTAGCAGAATGGACAGACAGTCAAGGTTGATAGTAATTGACTGAAACAGGACATTGATAGTTTAGCAGAATGGATGGACAGTCAGGATGATAGTAATTGACAGAAACAGGACATGGATAGTTTAGCAGAATGGATAGACAGTCAGGATGATAGTAATTGAATGAAACTGGACATGGATAGTTTGGCAGAATGGACAGACAGTCAGGATGATAGTAATTGACTGAAACAGGACATGGATAGTTTAGCAGAATGGACAGAGAGTCAGGATGATAGTAATTGACTGAAACAGGACATGGATAGTTTAGCAGAATGGATAGATAGTCAGGATGATAGTAATTGACAGAAACAGGACATGGATAGTTTAGCAGAATGGACAGACAGTCAGGATGATAGTAATTGACTGAAACAGGACATGGATAGTTTAGCAGAATGGACAGAGGATCAGGATGATAGTAATTGACTGAAACAGGACATTGATAGGTTAGCAGAATGGACAGACAGTCGGGATGATAGTAATTGACTGAAACATGACATGGATAGTTTAGCAGAATGGACAGACAGTCAGGATGATAGTAATTGACTGAAACAGGACATTGATAGTTTAGCAGAATGGACAGACAGTCAGGATGATAGTAATTGACTGAAACTGGACATGGATAGTTTAGCAGAATGGACAGACAGTCAGGATGATAGTAATTGACTGAAACAGGACATGGATAGTTTAGCAGAATGGACAGACAGTCAGGATGATAGTAATTGACTGAAACAGGACATTGATAGTTTAGCAGAATGGACAGACAGTCAGGATGATAGTAATAGACTGAAACAGGACATGGATAGTTTCGCAGAATGGACAGACAGTCAGGATGATAGTAATTGACTGAAACAGGACATGGATAGTTTAGCAGAATGGACAGACAGTCAGGATGATAGTAATTGACTGAAACAGGACATTGATAGTTTAGCAGAATGGACAGAGATTTAGGATGATAGTAATTGACTGAAACAGGACATTGATAGTTTGGCAGAATGGACAGACAGTCAGGATGACAGTAATTGACAGAAACAGGACATGGATAGTTTAGCAGAATGGACAGTCAGGATGATAGTAATTGACTGAAACAGGACATGGATTGTTTAGCAGAATGGATAGATAGTCAGGATGATAGTAATTGACTGAAACAGGACATGGATAGTTTAGCAGAATGGACAGACAGTCAGAATGATAGTAATTGACTGAAACAGGACATGGATAGTTTAGCAGAATGGACAGAGGATCAGGATGATAGTAATTGACTGAAACAGGACATTGATAGGTTAGCAGAATGGACAGACAGTCGGGATGATAGTAATTGACTGAAACATGACATGGATAGTTTAGCAGAATGGACAGACAGTCAGGATGATAGTAATTGACTGAAACAGGACATTGATAGTTTAGCAGAATGGACAGACAGTCAGGATGATAGTAATTGACTGAAACTGGACATGGATAGTTTAGCAGAATGGACAGACAGTCAGGATGACATTAATTGACTGAAACAGGACATTGATAGTTTAGCAGAATGGACAGACAGTCAGGATGATAGTAATTGACTGAAACAGGACATTGATAGTTTAGCAGAATGGACAGACAGTCAGGATGATAGTAATTGACTGAAACTTGACATGGATAGTTTCGCAGAATGGACAGGCAGTCAGGATGATAGTAATTGACTGAAACAGGACATGGATAGTTTAGCAGAATGGACAGACAGTCAGGATGATAGTAATTGACTGAAACAGGACATTGATAGTTTAGCAGAATGGACAGACAGTCAGGATGATAGTAATTGACTGAAACAGGACATGGAAAGTTTAGCAGAATGGACAGACAGTCAGGATGATAGTAATTGACTGAAACAGGACATTGATAGTTTAGCAGAATGGACAGAAAGTCAGGATGATAGTAATTGACTGAAACAGGACATGGATAGTTTAGCAGAATGGATAGACAGTCAGGATGATAGTAATTGACTGAAACAGGACATTGATAGTTTAGCAGAATGGACAGACAGTCAGGATGATAGTAATTGACTGAAACAGGACATTGATAGTTTAGCAGAATGGATGGACAGTCAGGATGATAGTAATTGACAGAAACAGGACATGGATAGGTTAGCAGAATGGACAGACAGTCAGGATGACAGTAATTTACTGAAACAGGACATTGATAGGTTAGCAGAATAGACAGACAGTCAGGATGATAGTAATTGACTGAAACAGGACATGGATAGTGTAGCAGAATGGACAGACAGTCAGGATGATAGTAATTGACTGAAACAGGACATTGATAGTTTAGCAGAATGGACAGACAGTCAGGATGATAGTAATTGACTGAAACAGGACATTGATAGTTTATCAGAATGGACAGACAGTCAGGATGATAGTAATTGTCTGAAACAGGACATGGATAGTTTAGCAGAATGGACAGACAGTCAGGATGATAGTAATTGACTGAAACAGGACATTGATAGGTTACCAGAATGGACAGACAGTCAGGATGATAGTAATTGACTGAAACAGGACATTGATAGTTTAGCAGAATGGATAGACAGTCAGGATGATAGTAATTGACTGAAACAGGACATGGATAGTTTAGCAGAATGGACAGAGCGTCAGGATGATAGTAATTGACTGAAACTGGACATTGATAGTTTAGCAGAATGGACAGACAGTCAGGATGATAGTAATTGACTGAAACAGGACATGGATAGTTTAGCAGAATGGACAGACAGTCAGGATGATAGTAATTGACTGAAACAGGACATGGATAGTTTAGCAGAATGGACAGTGCGTCAGGATGATAGTAATTGACTGAAACTGGACATTGATAGTTTAGCAGAATGGACAGACAGTCAGGATGATAGTAATTGACTGAAACAGGACATGGATAGTTTAGCAGAATGGACAGACAGTCAGGATGATAGTCATTGACAAACAGGACATTGATAGTTTAGCAGAATGGACAGACAGTCAGGATGATAGTAATTGACTGAAACAGGACATTGATAGATTAGCAGAATGGACAGACAGTCAGGATGACAGTAATTGACTGAAACAGGACATTGATAGTTTAGCAGAATGGACAGACAGTCAGGATGATAGTAACTGACTGAAACAGGACATGGATAGTTTAGCAGAATGGATAGACAGTCAGGATGATAGTAATTGACTGAAACAAGACATTGATAGTTTAGCAGAATGGACAGACAGTCAGGATGATAGCAATTGACAAACAGGACATGGATAGTTTAGCAGAATGGACAGACAGTCAGGATGATAGTAATTGACTGAAACAGGACATGGATAGTTTAGCAGAATGGACAGACAGTCAGGATGATAGCAATTGACTGAAACAGGACATGGATAGTTTAGCAGAATGGACAGACAGTCAGGATGATAGTAATTGAATGAAGCAGGACATGGATAGTTTAGCAGAATGGACAGACACTCAGGATGATAGTAATTGACTGAATCAGGACATGGATAGTTTAGCAGAATGGACAGAGATTCAGGATGATAGTAATTGACTGAAACAGGACATTGATAGTTTAGCAGAATGGACAGACAGTCAGGATGATAGTAATTGACTGAAACAGGACATTGATAGTTTAGCAGAATGGACAGACAGTCAGGATGATAGTAATTGACTGAAACAGGACATGGATAGTTTAGCAGAATGGACAGACAGTCAGAATGATAGTAATTGACAGAAACAGGACATGGATAGTATAGCAGAATGGACAGACAGTCAGGATGATAGTAATTGACTGAAACAGGACATTGATAGTTTAGCAGAATGGACAGACATTCAGGATGATAGTAATTGACTGAAACAGGACATTGATAGTTTCGCAGAATGGACAGACAGTCAGGATGATAGTAATTGACTGAAACAGGACATGGATAGTATAGCAGAATGGACAGACAGTCAGGATGATAGTAATTGACTGAAACAGGACATTGATAGTTTAGCAGAATGGACAGAGATTCAGGATGATAGTAATTGACTGAAACAGGACATGGATAGTTTAGCAGAATGGACAGACAGTCAGCATGATGGTAATTGACTGAAACAGGACATGGATAGTTTAGCAGAATGGACAGACAGTCAGGATGATAGTAAATTACTGAAACAGGACATGGATAGTTTAGCAGAATGGATAGACAGTCAGGATGATAGTAATGGACTGAAACTGGACATGGATAGTTTAGCAGAATGGACAGACATTCAGGATGATAGTAATTGACAGAAACAGGACATTGATAGATTAGCAGAATGGTCAGACAGTCAGGATGATAGCAATTGACTGAAACAGGACATGGATAGTTTAGCAGAATGGACAGACAGTCAGGATGATAGTAAATGACTGAAACAGGACATGGATAGTTTAGCAGAGTGGACAGAGCGTCAGGATGATAGTAATTGACTGAAACAGGACATTGATAGTTTAGCAGAATGGACAGAGAGTCAGGATGATAGTAATTGACTGAAACTGGACATTGATAGATTAGCAGAATGGACAGACAGTCAGGATGATAGTAATTGACTGAAACAGGACATGGATAGTTTAGCAGAATGGACAGACAGTCAGGATGATAGTAATTGACTGAAACAGGACATTGATAGTTTAGCAGAATGGACAGACAGTCAGGATGATAGTAATTGACAAACAGGACATTGATAGTTTAGCAGAATGGACAGACAGTCAGGATGATAGTAATTGACTGAAACAGGACATTGATAGTTTAGCAGAATGGATAGAGAGTCAGGATGATAGTAATTGACTGAAACAGGACATTGATAGTTTAGCAGAATGGACAGACAGTCAGGATGATAGTAATTGACTGAAACAGGACATTGATAGTTTAGCAGAAGGGATAGACAGTCAGGATGATAGTAATTGACTGAAACAGGACATTGATAGTTTAGCAGAATGGACAGACAGTCAGGATGATAGTAATTGACTGAAACAGGACATGGATAGTTCAGCAGAATGGATAGACAGTCAGGATGATAGTAATTGACTGAAACAGGACATTGATAGTTTAGCAGAATGGACAGAAAGTCAGGATGATAGTAATTGACTGAAACAGGACATGGATAGTTTAGCAGAATGGACAGACAGTCAGGATGATAGCAATTGACTGAAACAGGACATGGATAGTTTAGCAGAATGGACAGAGAGTCAGGATGATAGTAATTGACTGAAACAGGACATTGATAGTTTAGCAGAATGGACAGACAGTCAGGATGATAGTAATTGACTGAAACAGGACATGGATTGTTTAGCAGAATGGACAGACAGTCAGGATGATAGTAATTGACTGAAACAGGACATTGATAGTTTAGCAGAATGGACAGACAGTCAGGATGATAGTAATTGACTGAAACAGGACATTGATAGTTTAGCAGAATGGACAGACAGTCAGGATGATAGTAATTGACTGAAACAGGACATTGATAGTTTAGCAGAATGGACAGTCAGGATGATAGTAATTGACTGAAACAGGACATTGATAGTTTAGCAGAATGGACAGACAGTCAGGATGATAGTATTTGACTGAAACAGTACATGGATAGTTTAGCGGAATGGACAGACAGTCAGGATGATAGTAATTGACTGAAACAGGACATGGATAGTTTAGCAGAATGGACAGAGAGTCAGGATGATAGTAATTGACTGAAACAGGACATTGATAGTTTAGCAGAATGGACAGACAGTCAGGATGATAGTAATTGACTGAAACAGGACATGGATAGTTTAGCAGAATGGACAGACAGTCAGCATGATGGTAATTGACTGAAACAGGACATGGATAGTTTAGCAGAATGGACAGACAGTCAGGATGATAGTAAATTACTGAAACAGGACATGGATAGTTTAGCAGAATGGATAGACTGTCAGGATGATAGTAATGGACTGAAACTGGACATGGATAGTTTAGCAGAATGGACAGACATTCAGGATGATAGTAATTGACAGAAACAGGACATTGATAGATTAGCAGAATGGTCAGACAGTCAGGATGATAGCAATTGACTGAAACAGGACATGGATAGTTTAGCAGAATGGGCAGACAGTCAGGATGATAGTAATTGACTGAAACAGGACATTGATAGTTTATCAGAATGGACAGACAGTCAGGATGATAGTAATTGACAAACAGGACATTGATAGTTTAGCAGAATGGACAGACAGTCAGGATGATAGTAATTGACTGAAACAGGACATTGATAGTTTAGCAGAATGGATAGACAGTCAGGATGATAGTAATTGACTGAAACAGGACATTGATAGTTTAGCAGAATGGACAGACAGTCAGGATGATAGTAATTGACTGAAACAGGACATTGATAGTTTAGCAGAAGGGATAGACAGTCAGGATGATAGTAATTGACTGAAACAGGACATTGATAGTTTAGCAGAATGGACAGACAGTCAGGATGATAGTAATTGACTGAAACAGGACATGGATAGTTCAGCAGAATGGATAGACAGTCAGGATGATAGTAATTGACTGAAACAGGACATTGATAGTTTAGCAGAATGGACAGACAGTCAGGATGATAGTAATTGACTGAAACAGGACATTGATAGTTTAGCAGAATGGACAGACAGTCAGGATGATAGTAATTGACTGAAACAGGACATTGATAGTTTAGCAGAATGGACAGACAGTCAGGATGATAGTATTTGACTGAAACAGTACATGGATAGTTTAGCGGAATGGACAGACAGTCAGGATGATAGTAATTGACTGAAACAGGACATGGATAGTTTAGCAGAATGGACAGAGAGTCAGGATGATAGTAATTGACTGAAACAGAACATTGATAGTTTAGCAGAATGGACAGACAGTCAGGATGATAGTAATTGACTGAAACAGGACATGGATAGTTTAGCAGAATGGACAGACAGTCAGCATGATGGTAATTGACTGAAACAGGACATGGATAGTTTAGCAGAATGGACAGACAGTCAGGATGATAGTAAATTACTGAAACAGGACATGGATAGTTTAGCAGAATGGATAGACTGTCAGGATGATAGTAATGGACTGAAACTGGACATGGATAGTTTAGCAGAATGGACAGACATTCAGGATGATAGTAATTGACAGAAACAGGACATTGATAGATTAGCAGAATGGTCAGACAGTCAGGATGATAGCAATTGACTGAAACAGGACATGGATAGTTTAGCAGAATGGACAGACAGTCAGGATGATAGTAATTGACTGAAACAGGACATTGATAGTTTATCAGAATGGACAGACAGTCAGGATGATAGTAATTGACAAACAGGACATTGATAGTTTAGCAGAATGGACAGACAGTCAGGATGATAGTAATTGACTGAAACAGGACATTGATAGTTTAGCAGAATGGATAGACAGTCAGGATGATAGTAATTGACTGAAACAGGACATTGATAGTTTAGCAGAATGGACAGACAGTCAGGATGATAGTAATTGACTGAAACAGGACATTGATAGTTTAGCAGAAGGGATAGACAGTCAGGATGATAGTAATTGACTGAAACAGGACATTGATAGTTTAGCAGAATGGACAGACAGTCAGGATGATAGTAATTGACTGAAACAGGACATGGATAGTTCAGCAGAATGGATAGACAGTCAGGATGATAGTAATTGACTGAAACAGGACATTGATAGTTTAGCAGAATGGACAGACAGTCAGGATGATAGTAATTGACAAACAGGACATGGATAGTTTAGCAGAATGGACAGACAGTCAGGATGATAGTAATTGACTGAAACAGGACATGGATAGTTTAGCAGAATGGAAAGACAGTCAGGATGATAGCAATTGACTGAAACAGGACATGGATAGTTTAGCAGAATGGACAGAGAGTCAGGATGATAGTAATTGACTGAAACAGGACATTGATAGTTTAGCAGAATGGACAGACAGTCAGGATGATAGTAATTGACTGAAACAGGACATGGATTCTTTAGCAGAATGGACAGACAGTCAGGATGATAGTAATTGACTGAAACAGGACATTGATAGTTTAGCAGAATGGACAGACAGTCAGGATGATAGTAATTGACTGAAACAGGACATGGATAGTTTAGCAGAATGGACAGAGAGTCAGGATGATAGTAATTGACTGAAACAGGACATTGATAGTTTAGCAGAATGGACAGACAGTCAGGATGATAGTAATTGACTGAAACAGGACATTGATAGTTTAGCAGAATGGACAGACAGTCAGGATGATAGTAATTGACTGAAACAGTACAAGGATAGTTTAGCGGAATGGACAGACAGTCAGGATGATAGTAATTGACTGAAACAGGACATGGATAGTTTAGCAGAATGGACAGAGAGTCAGGATGATAGTAATTGACTGAAACAGGACATTGATAGTTTAGCAGAATGGACAGACAGTCAGGATGATAGTAATTGACTGAAACAGGACATTGATAGTTTAGCAGAATGGACAGACAGTCAGGATGATAGTAATTGACTGAAACAGTACATGGATAGTTTAGCGGAATGGACAGACAGTCAGGATGACAGTAATTGACTGAAACAGGACATTGATAGTTTAGCAGAATGGACAGAGAGTCAGGATGATAGTAATTGACTGAAACAGGACATTGATAGTTTAGCAGAATGGACAGACAGTCAGGATGATAGTAATTGACTGAAACAGGACATGGATAGTTTAGCGGAATGGACAGAGAGTCAGGATGATAGTAATTGACTGAAACAGTACATTGATAGTTTAGCAGAATGGACAGACAGTCAGGATGATAGTAATTGACTGAAACAGGACATGGATAGTTTAGCAGAATGGACAGAGAGTCAGGATGATAGTAATTGACTGAAACAGGACATTGATAGTTTAGCAGAATGGACAGAAAGTCAGGATGATAGTAATTGACTGAAACAGGACATTGATAGTTTAGCAGAATGGACAGACAGTCAGGATGATAGTAATTGACTGAAACAGGACATTGATAGTTTAGCAGAATGGACAGACAGTCAGAATGATAGTAATTGACTGAAACAGGACATTGATTGGTTAGCAGAACTGGCAGATGTATTTTCGAGAAGCAATATAGACTTAATAACACATTGCTGAATGATTTGCAGGAATAGAGGGACTTGCGGGTGCATATACATCAATGTTTGAAGGTGGCAGGACATACTGAGAGATTGATTAGTAAATCGTATTGGATCTTCTCCTTAATAAAAAGGGGCATTCAGCACTAAAGCAGTGAAGATATGCTGAACACTTATAATGCTCTGGTTCGGCTACAACTACAGTATCTAGTCCATTTCTGTTCACCAGACTTTTGGAAAGATGTGCGGTTCCTTGAAAGGGTGCAGTTGAGATTTACCAGAATGATTCCAGGGATGGGAATATTTGTTACAAGGTTAGGTTAGTAAAACTGGGTTTCTTCCTCTTTGAACAAAGGAGAATGAGGGGAGCTTTGATTAAAATGTAGATGATTATGACAGGCTTAGATAAGTTAGACAAGGAAAATGTCTCTATTAACTAATGGTATGAGGACTCGGGGTCACAGATTTAAAGTTATGGACAAGAGATGCAGGGAGAATGTGCGGAATAACTTTTTTATGCAGCAGTTGTTGTTGATATGTGTCACAAATGGATGGAAACCAACTGCAAATTGTATTTTCGTGCACGTGGATGTTATTGTAAGCTGCCACTTCTGTGTTCAACTTGTTTAAACATGGTGGGGGAGCAGATCCCTTCAACAACAGTACCTGGGACAGTTACTTTAAGGGTTCCGATCACATGACCCAGATGCCATCCTTTTAAGCCTATCTGGTTTTGAAACCGTTTTAGTTGGAGGGAACAGCTCTTACAGGTAATCAGCTGCCTGGAAGGTTTGCAGCTGGCTATCCCTGGGCCTGCCTGCAAGAAGGAAATAAGATGCCACAGTCTGCAAAGCAGCAAGAAAATAATTCTGCTCTCTACCAGATTCTCGTCATAAAAAAGCCTCATCTTATCCCGGAAAGTGCAAGAAGAAACATTGAGAGTAGACATTTCCTGCAACTCCGACTCCACTCAGCATTTCCAGTTGGTTAATTCCAGCTTTGAACTTTATGTCAGTGAAAAAACGGACTCTATTTTCTACTGGAACCTCCTTCAGTTTGTAATTAAGCTATTTTTTCGACTTGGTAAATGTTCTTACCCTTTTGATGCCTTTACCATTCCCTGTATGCTTATGAATGTACGTTGCGAAGGTAACCCCCTTCCTGAGTTTGAGTATGTAGTAATAAATCCAACTTCTATTTTTAACTTTGACACCAGTGTTGTTGCAGTCCTTTAAAAGTCAGGGTTCGCAAGCTGAGGGAGTGGAGAAATACGGAATCAGGATTTTCCTTGTTTTAAAAAAGGGGGAAAATTAACTACAATCTGCTTACAGACAGGTTGTTGGACATAAAGAGACATTTGTTCTCAAAATTCTCGACCTCTTTGTAACACCTGGAACTCGCTGCCCACGAGGGTGATGGAAGTGAAGACAATCAATGATTTCAAAAGGAAATTGGATGGACACTTGAAGGAAATGACAATATGATGGGTGCATCAGCTGCTCCTGCCTGGAAAGATCCAGATCCATAGAAGTTCAATGAAACTGTGACCTTAACAGCCTCACCCTGGTGTGAGGCTCCAGGTCGTGTGACAGGAGGTGACACAGTTCTGTGACCACCTCCTTACTGAATCAGAGTCACCTCACACACTGCTTCTGGGTTAGGTGTAGGTAGGAAAAGTGCTCTGGAAAACCCGGGGAGCATAGTGCAGAGGCCCCTCCTACTCCCTCTTTACAGAGCTTCCCCTCTCTGCAGCCTCTGCTCCATTTGGTGGTCATGTTACAGACCAAGAGACACTGTAACTACAGTCCCCATACCTCGTCCAGAGTTGGGTCACCAAATCCTCGGTCCTTCCTGAATGTCTGCAGCAGCTCAAAACACAACCTCAAGAAAACCATCGACAGTACCTCCACTAAATTTACAATAGCAGAAATAAGTCAAAAGCCCCTCACCTGTTTGTTGGATGTCTAGCCCTTTTAAATAACCCTAGAGGGGGTTCCTCGTGTTGCTGAATGTATGTTCAGCTGAGAGTGACTAACACAGGCAGTCAGTGGACATGCACAGATCAAGTTTCAAAGTCGTACATCAAAGCTACTGAAATGGCTGATTGACATCATATTCAGGCCCCGCCTCACACGACAGACACACACACACATATTACACTGACACCAGCACCCCGGCCAGCCCGGGTGTCCTGTACAATGTGCTGGATGTGACCGGCAGTCACACCATTTTATGGATCCAAACTTCCACAGCATGAGTGGAGCAGGAGAGATGAAATGTGTGGTCAGGGAGAGAGACGGGGGTGGGGGGGGGGGGGGGGGGGGAGGAACTCTCTTTAAAAAGGGAATTAGAAAAGGACTTTAAGATCAACAAGTTTCAGGGATATTGGAAATTGACAGGGGACTGGGATAATCAGAGGGGTGAGGCCATGGAGGGATTTGATCACATGATGGGAATATTAAAATTGAGATGTTTCTACACATAGGAACTTGGGACTGAGAAGCAGGAGGAGGCCATTCGGCCCTTTGAGCCTGCTCCACCATTCGATATGATCATGGCTGAACATTTATTTTTCGCTTTCTCCCCTAGTTCCAGTCTTCCCAACAAGAGGAAACATCCTCTCGGTATCCACTCTATCAAGGTTACTCAGGATCAGCTATGTTTCAATAAGACATCTCTCATTCTTCCAAACTCCACCCTCTTGAACCTTTCTTGATAAAATAAGCCCTTCATTCACGAAACGAATCAACTGAACTTTCGTTCACCTGCTTCGTATGCAATTATATAGTTTTATCAAAGAAGGAGACCAAAAGTATACGCAATATTCCTGATGTGGTCTCACCAAAGCCCTGCACATCTGCAGTAAAACTTCTCCACTTTTATACTCGATTCCCTTTGCAATAAACACTAACATTCCATTTGCCTTCCTAGTCACTTGCTGTCCCTGTATACTGATTCTTTCTGATTCATGTACCAGGACACCCAGATCCCGCTGTACCACCGAGTTGTGCAATCTCTCTACATTTAAATAGCATCCTGCTTTTCTATTCTTCCTGCCAAAGTGGACAAGTCCACATCTTACCACATGATACTCCATCTGCCAAAGTTTTGCAATCTTACTGAACCTATTTATATCCCTTTGTAGACTGTTTACCTCCTCTTGACAACGTACAGTAAATGGGCTCACAGGCAGGACAATCTTTTGGAGGTGGCCAATGTTAAGAACAGCAAAACAGTTAATTATCGTTTATAGGATTAATGGCTTGATAGAGAGACTTACCAGGGACACCAACAATAGCGAGTATGGGATAATAAACGTATTGAGTCATCCTCAGTGCACAATAGATCCGATCCACTAATGTCATCCAAGAAAAATCCGCAGTAAGATAATCAAACCAATAGGATAAACTCCTGTCCATTGTTGTAACATTCCGATCTATTGTTCTCAGATTCTGATCCATTGTTGTAACATTCCAATCTATTATTCTCAGATTCTGATCTATCCTTTCACTCTCGCTGGAGCCGGTGATGCCTGTTAGTGCCGGAGACGATGCTCTGGCTGACACTATAAGATAACACATTGAAAGGAATCTCTTATTAATAGAAAAAGGAAATGCTCCAGTGACACAATTAGAGTCCATGGAGACTGACATTAAATCCAGTCACTGTTGGAGAAAATCCAGATTGTGCCCTATTGTTGAACAAATTCTCCGGACTCAGACGTTGAGAATCAAACCCTTTATTGCATGATATCGTGGGGGAAAAAACCTTACCTAAATGCGGATCAGTGCTACTCCCAAAGAGCTACAGATCGCCGTGGACTTATATAGTATAAAAAAGGCAGAGCTAACAGTTTCACAATTAGAGAAGCACCCACAAGACTGCCTACGTAACGGTGCACCATGCAGGGTCCGAGGTCAGCGAAACATCAGTTTCAACAATAACAAGCTAGTTCCTTAATTCAATGCCCACTCCAGACACCATATCTGGCCGTAATGTCTGATTGTGGTTAGCTGCTCTGTCTACAATTTATGACCGTTGGTTGTGGTTAGATTAGCTACAAGCTGTGTCCTGCGTTTCTGCTTCTACAAAGTTATGTAATAATTAGCAAAGCTCAGAAAATTTCTCCAACAGTCACTGAACAAACAGGTTCAATGAAAGCCTTTCAATCCAACACTTTTGTACAGAAATAATGAAAATAGCAGAGGGACTCGCCAGAATCTTCCAATCCGTGGCAGAGGACTGGAGAGTTGTAAATGTCACACCCCATTTTAAAAAGTAGAGCTGGAATAAACCCTGTATTTACTGACCTGTCAGACGAGTATCCCTGCTGGGGAAATTACAATCATCAACCTGTCAGAGATACCCGCTGTTTTTAAACACAATGGTTTAGAAGAAGAAGAAGAAGAAAATTACAGCACAGGAACAGGCCATTCAGCCCTCCAAGCCTGCGCCGATCCAGATCATCTATCTAAACCTGTCGCCTATTTTCTAAGGGTCTGTATCTCTTTACTTCCTGCCCATTCATGTATCTGTCTAGGTACATCTTAAAAGATGCTATCGAGCCCGCGTCTCCCACCTCCACAGGCAACGCGTTCCAGGCACCCACCACCCTCTGCGTAAAGAACTTTCCAAGCATATCCCCCCTAAACTTTTCCCCACTCACTTTGAACTCGTGTCCCCTAGTAATTGAATCCCCCACTCTGGGAAAAAGCTTCTTGCTATCCAACCTGTCTATACCTCTCATGATTTTGTGCACCTCAATCAGGTCCCCCCTCAACCTCCGTCTTTCTAATGAAAATAATCCTAATCTACTCAACCTCTCTTCATAGCTAGCGCGCTCCATACCAGGCAACATCCTGGTGAACCTCCTCTGCACCCTCTCCAAAGCATCTACATCCTTTTGGTAATGTGGCGACCAGAACTGCATGCAGCATTCCAGATGTGGCCGAACCAAATGTAACATGACCTGCCAACTCTTGTACTCAATACCCTGTCCGATGAAGGAAAGCATGCCGTATGCCTTCTTGACCACTCTATTTACCTGCGTTGCCACCTTCAGGGAACAATGGACCTGAACACCCAAATCTCTCTGTACATCAATTTTCCCCAGGACTTTTCCATTTACTGTCTTGTTCACTCTTGAATTGGATCTTCCAAAATGCATCACCTCGCATTTGCCCAGATTGAACTCCATCTGCCATTTCTCTGCCCAACTCTCCAATCTATCTATATCCTGCTGTATTCTCTGACAGTCCCCTTCACTATCTGCTCCTCCACCAATCTTAGTGTCGTCTGCAAACTTGCTAATCAGACCACCTATACTTTCCTCCAAATCATTTATGTATATCACAAACAACAGTGGTCCCAGCACGGATCCCTGTGGAACACCACTGGTCACACGTCTCCATTTTGAGAAACTCCCCTCCACTGCTACTCTCTGTCTCCTGTTGCCCAGCCAGTTCTTTATCCATCTAGCTAGTACACCCTGGACCCCATGCACCTTCACTTTCTCCATCAGCCTACCATGGGGAACCTTATCAAACGCCTTACTGAAGTCCATGTATATGACATATTCAGCCCTTCCCTCATCAATCAACTTTGTCACTTCCTCAAAGAATTCTATTAAGTTGGTAAGACATGACCTTCCCTGCACAAAACCATGTTGCCTATCACTGATAATCCCATTTTCTTCGAAATGGGAATAGATCCTATCCCTCAGTATCTTCTCCAGGAGCTTCCCTACCACTGACGTCAGGCTCACCGGTCTATAATTACCTGGATTATCCCTGCTACCCTTCTTAAACAAGAGGACAACATCAGCAATTCTCCAGTCCTCCGGGACCTCACCCGTGTTTAAGGATGCTGCAAAGATATCTGTTAAGGCCCCAGCTATTTCCTCTCTCGCTTCCCTCAGTAACCTGGGGTAGATCCCATCCGGACCTGGGGACTTGTCCACCTTAATGCCCTTTAGAATACCCAACACTTCCTCCGTCCTTATGCCGACTTGACCGAGAGTAATCAAACATCTGTCCCTAACCTCAACATCCGTCATGTCCCTCTCCTCGGTGAATACCGATGCAAAGTACTCATTTAGAATCTCACCCATTTTCTCTGACTCCACGCATAACTTTCCTCCTTTGTCCTTGAGTGGGCCAATCCTTTCTCTCATTACCCTCTTGCTCCTTATTTATGAATAAAAGGCTTTGGGATTTTCCTTAACCCTGTTTGCTAAAGATATTTCATGACCCCTTTTAGCCCTCTTAATTCCTCGTTTCAGATTGGACCTACATTCCCGATATTCTTCCAAATCTTCGTCTTTCTTCAGCCGCCTAGACCTTATGTATGCTTCCTTTTTCCTCTTAGCTAGTTTCACAATTTCGCCTGTCATCCATGGTTCCCTAATCTTGCCATTTCTATCCCTCATTTTCACAGAAACATGTCTCCCTGCACGCTAACCAACCTCTCTTTAGAAGCCTCCGACATATCAAATGTGGATTTACCTTCAAACAGCTGCTCCCTATCTACATTCCCCAGCTCCTGCCGAATTTTGGTATAGTTGGCCTTCCCCCAATTTAGCACTCTTCCTTTCGGACCACTCTTGTCTTTGTCCATGAGTATTCTAAAACTTACGGAATTGTGATCACTATTCCCAAAGTAGTCCCCTACTGAAACTTCAACCACCTGGCCGGGCTCATTCCCCAACACCAGGTCCAGTATGGCCCCTTCCCGAGTTGGACTATTTACATACTGCTCTAGAAAACCCTCCTGGATGCTTCTTACAAATTCTGCTCCATCTAGACTTCTAACACTAGTGAATCCCAGTCAATGTTGGGAAAATTAAAATATCCTACCACCACCACCACCCTGTTGCTCCTACATCTTTCCATAATCTGTTTACATATTTGTACCTCTATCTCACGCTCGCTGTTGGGAGGCCTGTAGTACAGCCCCAACATTGTTACCGCACCCTTCCTATTTCTGAGTTCTGCCCATATTGCCTCACTGCTCGAGTCCTCCATAGTGCCCTCCTTCAGCACAGCTGTGATCTCCTCTTTGACCAGTAATGCAACTCCTCCACCCCTTTTACCTCCCTCTCTATCCCGCCTGAAGCATCGATATCCTGGGATATTTAGTTGCCAATTATGCCCTTCCCTCAACCAAGTCTCAGTAATAGCAATAACATCATACTCCCAGGTACTAATCCAAGCCCGAAGTTCATCTGCCTTACCTACTACACTTCTTGCATTAAAACAAATGCACCTCAGACCACCACTCCCTTTGCGTTCATCATCTGCTCCCTGTCTACTCTTTCCCTTAGTCACGCTGACTTCATTATCTAGTTCCTTACAGGCTTTAGTTACTACCTCCTTACTGTCCACTGACCTCCTCATTTGGTTTCCATCCCCCTGCCACATTAGTTTAAACCCTCCCCAACAGCGTTAGCAAAAGCAACCCCAAGGACATTGGTTCCAGTCCGGCCCAGGTGTAGACCGTCCACTTTGTAATAGTCCCACCTCCCCCAGAACCGGTTCCAACGTCCCAAAAATCTGAACCCCTCCCTCCTGCACCATCTCTCATTTATAAATGTCAGCTACCATGAACAGGTTAAAGGCAAATTGTACCTAACAAACCTAAAGGATGTATTTGATATAGTATTAGAGGGGACTGATGAGGGTGGCACAGCTGGTGTTATGTATATAAACTTTCAAAAGGTGTTTGACCAAGTGTCATTTAATGTACTTATTAGGAAAACTGAAACCAATGGATCAAAGTGGCAGTGGTTGTTTGAATATCCAATTGGCTAAGGCACAGAACGTATATTGTTTTTCCGGCTGGGGGAAGTATACAGTGCTGTTCCAAAGCCATCAAAACAATAACAGCATATATTTACGTACAAACATATGAATTAGGAGTAGGAGTTGGCCACTCGGCCCTTCGAGCCTGCTGCACCATTCAATAAGTTGCTGGCTGAACTGATTACTCCACATTTCCACCTACCCCCAATAACCTTTTACCCCCTTGCTTATCAGGAATCTATCCAACTCTGCATTAAAAATATTCAAAGACTCTGCCTTTTGAGGAAGATAATTTCAAAGACTCGACACTCTGAGTGGAAACAATTTCTCCTCATCTCTGTCTTAAATGGGCGACTCCTTATTTTTAAAGAGTGACACCTTCCCCTCTCTATTGCGGAATGATCTGTACATAGCAAACAACTGTTTGAACCCCTAATACTCCAACCTCAATTCATTTGACGCTCAGCATGACGTGGAGCTCTTTTCTGTCACCATCGCCTCTTGCTCAATTGTTCGGACAGGGATCCTTTCCCTGACCAGTGGACCTACTCAGGCACCTCCGGTATTCTCCCTCCACCTGCACCCCTCCCTCTGGCCTCTTACCCAGTCTTGATCTTTTCATTGAGAACTGTCGGCAAGACATATGCCATTCAATTTCTCTGCTCCCCTTACTGTCTAATCCCGACATTGTGATCAAACCTGCAGACAAGGGTGGTGCTGTTGTTGTCTGGCGTACTGACCTCTGCCTCGCAAAGGCTCAGTGCCAACTCTCAGACACTTCTTCCTACTTTCCCCTGGACCATGACCCCACCACAAAACATCAAGCCGCAGTCTGCAGGACACTGTCATTGACCTCATCTCCTCCAGGCATCTTCCCTCGACAGCTTCCAACCTTATTCACAGAACCCCGGACAGCCCACTTCTACCTCATTCAGAAAATTCACAAAGAGGACTACCCTGGTCAAGCCATTGTTTCAGATTGCTCCTATCGCACTGAGCTTATTTCTTCCTATCTTGACTCGATTTTTTCTCCCCTTGTCCAGTCTCTTCCCTCCTACATATGTGACGCTTTGGACGCCCTTCGTCATTTTGACAATTTCCATCTTCTTGGCACGAACCACCCCCTCTTCACTATGGACGTCCACTCTCTCTACACCTCCATCCCACGCCAGGATGGATTGAGGGCTCTCTGCTTCTTCCTTGAACAGAGGCCGAGCCAGTCCCCATCCACCACCACCCTCCTTCGCCTGGCTGAACCTGTTCTCACATTGAACAGCTTCTCCTTGAACTCCACTTAGTTCATTGAGTCAGAGAGTTATAAAACACAGAAATAGGTCCTTCGGCCCATTGTGTCAATGCTGGCCATCAAACACCTCACTATTCTAATCCCATTTTCCAACATTTGGCCGTAGCTTTGGATGCTGTGGCGTTTCAAGTGCTCGTCTAAATACTTCTTGTGAGCGTTCCTGCCTCTGCCACCCCTTCAGGCAGTGGGTCCCAGATTTCAACTGGCAACATTTTTCCTCAAATCGCCTCTAAAACTCCTATCTTTACCTTAAACCTCTGTCCCCTGGTCATTGACACCTCCGCTAAGGGGAAAAAAGTTTCTTCCCATCTACCCTATAATTTTGTATACCTCAATCAGGTCCCCCCTCAGCCTTCTGTGCTCTAAGGAAAACAACCCTAGCCTGCCCAGTCTCTCTTCACAGCTTAACTTCAAGTAAATGGTATTGCTATGGGTACCCGCATGGGTCTTAACTATGCCTTTGTTATCGCATATGTTGGACATTCCTTGATCCAGTCCGACTCAGGTACCCTCCCTGAGCTCTTTTTTCTTGTGCATTGATAACTATATGGGTGCTGTTTCCTGCTCCCATCTCGAACTGGAAAACCTTATCAACATTGCTTCCAATTTTCACCCTTCACTCACCTTCTTGTTGTCCATCTCCAACACTTCCGTTCCTCGACTCTTCAGTCTCCATCTCTTGGGATAGGCTGCCCAATCATATCCATTATAAGCCCACCGACTCTCACAGCTACCTCGACTACATTTCTTCACACCCTGCCTACTGTAAGGACTCCATTCCATTCTCCCAATTTCTCCATCTCCATCGCATCTGCTCTGATGATGCAACCTTCCAGAACAGCATTTCGGTTATGTCTTCCTTTTTCCTCCACTGAGGATCCCCCCTACTGTGGGTGACAGGGCCCTCAGCCGGGTCCGGCCCATTTCCCGCACTTCTACCCTCATCCCTTCCCCTCCCTCCCAGACCTGTGAAAGGGTTCATCTTGTCTTCACTTTCCACCCCATCAGCCCCCACATCCAAAGTATCACTTTCCACCATTTCTGCCACCTCCAGTGTGATGCCACTGCCAAGCACTCCTTCCCCCCACCCTCCCAAGTCATCATTCCGAAGGGATTGTTCCCTCCGTGACACCCTGGACCACTCCTCCCTCACCCCCAACACCTTGTTCCCTTCCCACGGCACCTTCCCATGCAATCACAGAAGGTGTCATACCTACCCTTTTCCATCCTCTAGCCTCACTATCCAAGACCTCAAACACTCCTTTCAGGTGAATCAGCATATTAACTTGTACTTCTTTCAATTTAGTATACTGTATTCGCTGCTCACAATGCGGTCTCCTTTCCATTAAGGATCGCCAATAAATGCTGTCCTCGTCAGCGATGCGCACATCTCATGATCAAATAATAATAAAGATAATTGTGGAGACCAAATACAGATTGGATGACGCTTTGTGGAACCTGTCCACTCAGTCCACAAGCATGTCACTGAACTTCTGGTCACTTGCCATTTTAATTCACTGCCCAGCTCCCACACTGACATTTCTGCTCTCCACATTCTGCAGTGTTCCAGTGAAGCTCAAGACAAGCTTGAGGAACAGAACCTCATCTTCCAATTGCACACTTTAGAGCCTCTGGATCAGCACTGAGTTCAACAATTTCACACCGGCACCTGGTCTTAAACTTGTTTTTCATACTTTTGCTTTCGGACAGAGCAGTTCATTATTCAGCCATTAACACCCTCCCTAGACAAATGCTTTGTCCCTTACAACAAATGTTACCACTCCCTTTGCCTTGTTCTTTGTCATTTAGTCTCCCCATCCTCGGCGTATCTCAGATCTTCCTTTTATTGCTCTTCCCCACCTTTCACTTTTTCAACACCGATTACATTTCTAATCATTGCCGGTTCTGATGAAGTGTTATCAACATGAAACGTTAACTTTGCTTCTCTTTCCACAGATGCTGCCAGTCAAGTTGAGTATTTACAGCATTTTCTGTTATTTTAGCTATGAATGGAACGTAGCTAAGCAGAAGTCAATGGGAGAAATCAACTGCTTGGGAGTCATTCCTAACCTAGCATAAAGGAAGATGGTTGTGGTTGTTGGAGGTCAATCATCTCAGTTCCAGGACATCACTGCAGGAGTTCCTCAGGGTAGTGTCCTAGGCCCCAACATCTTCAGCTGCTTCATCAATGACCTTCTTCAATCATAAGGTCAGAAGTGGGAAAGTTCACTGATGACTGTACAATGATGATCACTATTCACAACTGCTCAGATACTGAAGACAGACATATGCAGCAAGACCTGGACAACATTCAGGCTTGAACTGAAAAGTGGCAAGTAACATTCATGACACACAAGTGCCAGGACACAATCATTTCCAATAAGAGAGAATCTAACCATCTCCCCTTGACATTCAACGGCATTACCATCGCTGAATCTCCCACAATCAGCATCCTAGGGGTTACCATTGAACGGAAGCTGAATTGCAGCGACAAGAGCAGGTCAAAGGCTCGGAATGCTGCGGAGAGTAACTCACCTCCTGACTCCCCAAAGCCTCTCCACCATTTGCAAGGCACAAGTCAGGAGTGTTATGGAATACTGTCCACTTGCCTGGATGAGTGCAGCACCCACAACACTCCAGAAGGTCAACACCATTCAGGACAAAACCGCCCACTTGTTTGTTGTGATTGGGGTGTCATGCACTCCCTCACCACCAGCACAGGAGCAGCAGTGTGTACCATCTACAAGATGCACTGCAGCAACGCACCAAGGCTTCTTAGACAGCACCTTCCAAACCCACGACCTCTACAACTTAGAAGGACAATGGCAGCGATGCATGGGAACACCACCAACTGCAAGTTCCCCTCCAAGTCACTTAACATCCTGAAATGGAACGATATCGCTGTTCCTTTACTGTCACTGGGTCGAAATCCTGGAACTCCCTTCCTAAATAGTACTGTGGGTGTACCGGCACCAGATGGACTGCAGCGGATCAAGGAGGCAGCTTAATACCACCTTTTCAAAGGCAATTAGTGATGGGCAATGAATGTTGATTTAGCCAGCGATGCCCACATCCCATGAAATAATAAAAAGGTAACAGCATTTCCTTCCAGCTGGACGACAGTGTGGGAGGAAGATGGTGTTACGAACATTGTCACAGACTGCAGTAAGTTTGTGAAGGATAAGGAAGGATAGTTTGTCTTTGTAACAGTCACACAGCATGTCATTTTTAACAAGCTCATCTATATGTCCTGCCATTGAACTATTCACATGCATCCACTCTGTTGCTGCACCCCCATTAAAATTACACCCTTTATTTTCCATTGTCTCTCCTCTCCGTCCAATGAAAATGTATCAATTTGCGCTTCGGTTAAAGTTTATCTGCCACGTGTCCGTCCATTCCACCAACCTGTCTACATCCACTTGATGTCTGTTCGGATCATCCTCACTGTGCAATACACTTCCAAATTTTGTGCCAAGTGTAAATTTTGAAATTGCTCCATTTACACTCAAGTCCAAGTGTTTAATATATATCATGAAAAGTAGCAGTCCCAGTAACGACCCCTGGGGAAACTTCCTCCAGTCTAAAAACAACCTTTCACCCCCTCTCTCTGCTTCTGTTCATGTAGACAACTTTGTCCCTTTTATTCCATGGGCTTTATCTTTATTGACAAGCCTGTTAAATGACACTTCATCGAATTCTGTTTGGAAGTAATGGGGAACAAAGAAATGGCAGACCAATTAAATACATACTTTGGTTCTGTCTTCACAAAGGAGGACACAAATTACCTCCCAGTAATGTTGGGGAACATAGGGTCTAGTAAGAAGGAGGGACTGTATGAAATCAGTATTAGTAGGGAAATGGTGTTGGGTAACTTGATGGTATTGAAGGCTGATAAATCCCCAGGGACTGATAATCTTCATCCCAAAGTACTTAAGGAAGTGACTCTAGAAATAGTACATGAATTGCTGGTCAGTCTTCAAATTTCTATAGACTCTGGAAGAGTTCCAATGGATTGCAGGTTAGCTAATGTAACCCCACTATTTAAAAACGGAGGTAGAGACACAACAGGGAATTATTGACCGGTTAGCCTGACATAAGTAGTGGGGAAAATGCTAGAGTACATTATAAAAGATGTAATGACAGAGCACACGCAAAACAGTGACAGGATCGGACACAGTCAACATGGATTTACGAAAGGGAAATCATGCTTGGCAAATCTACTGGAACTTTTTGAGGATGTAACTCATAGAATAGATATGAGAGAACGAGTGCATGTGATGTATTTGGACTTTCAGAAGGATTTTGACAAGATCCCACGCAAGAAATAAGCGTGTAAAATTAAAGCACATGGGATTCAATGAAGAGTGTAGGAGGGGATGCCAGGAGTAGCACCAGGCATACCTCAAAACCAGGTGTCAACGTGGTGAAGCCACAACACAAGAGCATCTGCGTGCCAAACTGCATTAGCAGCATGTGATAGACAGAGCTCAGCGATCCCATAACCAACGGATCAGATCTAAACTCTGCAGTCTTGCCACATCCAGCCGTGAATGGTGGTGGACAATTAAACAACTAACTGGAGGAGGCAGCTCCACAAATATCCCCATCCTCAATGATGGGAGAGCCCAGCACATCAGTACAAAAAAAAAGGCAGACGCATTTGCAACAATCTTCAGCCAGAAGTGCCGAGTTGATGATCCATCTCGGCCTCCTCCTGAAATCCCCAGCATCACAGATGCCAGACTACAGCCAATTCGATTCACTCCACGTGATATCAAGAAACGATTGAAGGCACTGGATACTGCAAAAGCTATGGGCCCTGATAATATTCCCGCAATAGTACTGAAGACCTGTGCTTCAGAACTTGCAGTGCCCCGAGCCAAGCTGTTCCCATGCAGTCACAACATTGGCATGGACCCTGCAATGTGGAAAATTACCCAGGTAAGTCCTGTACACAAAAAGCAGGACATGTCCAAACCGGCCAACTACCGCCCCATTAGCCTCCTCTCAATTATCCGTAAAGTGATGGACGGTGTCATCAACAGTGCCATTAAGCGGCACTTGCTTCGCAATAACCTGCTCAGAGATGCTCAGTTTGGGTTCCGCCAGGATCATTCCGTTCCTGACCTCATTACAGCCTTGGTTCAATCATGGACAAAAGAGCTGAACTCAAGGGGTGAGGAGAGAGTGACTGCCGTTGATATCAAGGCAGCATTTGACCGAGTATGGCGTCAAGGAGGCCTCGCAAAACTGAAGTCAATGGGAATCAGGGGGAAAACCATCTGCTGGCTGGAGTCATACCTAACACAAATGAAAATGGTTGTGGTTGTTGGAGGTCAATCAGCTGAGCTTCAGGACATCACTGCAGGAGTTCCTCAGGGTAGTGTCCTGGGCCCAACCATCTTCAGCTGCTTCATCAATGACCTTCCTTCAAGCATGAGGTCAGAAGTGGGTATGTTTGCTAATGATTGCACAATGTTCAGCACCATTCGTGACTCCTCAGATACTGAAGCATTCTGTGTAGAAATGCAGCAAGACCTGGACAGTATCCAGGCTTGGGCTGGTAGGTGGCAAATAACATTCACCCCACACAAGTGCCAGGCAATGATCATCTCCAACAAGAGAGAATCTAACCATCTCCCCTTGTCATTCAATGCCATTACCATCGCTGAATTCCCTATTATCAACATCCAAGGGACTACCATTGACCAGAAACAAAACTGGAGTAGCCATATAAATACCGTGGCTACAAGAGCAGGTCAGAGGACAGGGATATTGCAGCGAGTAACTCACCTCCTGACTCCCCAAAGCCTGTCCACCATCTACAAGGCACAAGGCAGGTGTGTGATGGAATACTCTCCACTTGTCTGGATGGGTGAAGCTCCAACAACACTCAAGAAGCTCGACACCATCCAGTTGCACATGATTGGCACCCCATCAACAAACATTCACTCCTTCCACCACCGACGCACAGTGGCAGCAGTGTATACCATCTACAAGATGCACTGCAGCAACTCACCAAGTCTCCTTAAACAGCACCTTCCAACCCGCGACCTCCACCATCTAGAAGGACAAGGGCAGCAAATGCATGGTAACACCACCACCTGCAAGTTCCCCTCCAAGTCACACACCATCCTGACTTGGAACTATATCGCCATTCCTTCACTGTCTCTGTGTCCAAATCCTGGAAATCCCTTCCTAACAGCACTGTGGGTGTACCTACCTCACATGGACGGCATCAGTTCAATAAGGCAGCTCACAATAATCTTCTCAAGGGCAATTAGGGATGGGTAATAAATGCTGGACGAGCCAGAGACGTCCACATCCCATGAATGAATAAAATAAAATAGCCCTGAGCAAGAAGGGAGAGTTGTAAACACAGGTGCTCCTCCTTCAGCCAGAGCAGACGGTGCTGAGAACAGGAGTGTCGCCAAAAGCCTGTGTGTTTCCATTGTAATAAGGCCCATCACCTCCGAGCTGACTGCTGGACATTACAGTGAAAAGCTGGAGGATTAATCAGGATACACCAGACCAGTGCAGGAAAAGGGGCCCTGATGGAAAACACAGAATACCAGGCTGTGACTTTAACTGTGGCAGTAAGATCCAGTATGACCACCACTCAGAGTGCTGGAAAATTTAACAAAATCCCTGAGAGATACCAGGATTTTGTATCCTACGGAAAAGTGACCCCATACCCCTCGAATGAGGCAAGTAAGCCCAAAGCCATACTTGGGATACAGGGGCCACCCATTCCCTCCTGCTGGGAAAATGCATGAACTTTCCCCTGGAGAGGGCATCAAACACTCAGGTATTAGTAAACAGTTTCAGGGGGAAGGTAAATGCCCACGACTCTATATTGGGTACACATGGAGTGCAGCTTTGTTTCAGGACTGGTAACCCTGGGGATTGTCCCTAGTTTACCTATGGACAGGGTCGACCTGTGTCTGGGTAATGACCTGGTCACGGTGAAGGTGGTAGCTTACCCAGTGGTTTTAGAGAGAATGAAATAGATCAGGCAGACTGAGCAGTTACAGGAGAAGGCCACTGACATTTTTCCTGCCTTTGTGTTGTGATGGTCCGTGGTCAAACAAGCTCTGTCAGAGGAAGATGAACTGACACTGCAGACTGATGACCCTCCTATCTAGTTATCTGAAACCTTCTTTGGGAAGTTAGAGGTCAAAAAGAATGTGTTAAATAGATCTTCCTTGGTCGAGGCTCAGCAAGCTGACCCAATGTTAAAAAAGTTAGCAAAGACTGTCTAAAGTTAAACAGAAGCAGAGGGAGTTCCAGAGTGTGACTATTTAAAGAATGAAGTGACGATGAGGAAATGGAGACCTCCTTAAAGACCTGCGGATGAAGAGTGGACAGTGGTACACCAGATAGTGGTTCTGCCCAGGTACCATAAGGAAGTACTGAGAATAACCCAGGAATTCCAATGGCTGGACATGTCGGCATCAGAAAAACCCAAGCCTGCATAAGACAGCAGTTTGACTGGCCACAACTCTACAAAGATGTGGTGGAGTTCTGTAAACTGTTCACATGTGCCAGGTTGGGGGAAGCCCCAACGTGCAATAAAAAGTGCACCCCTAATTCCCAAACCAGCTTTTGGGGAACCCTTGAACAGAATGCTGGTGGATTGTGTGGGACTCCTGCCGAAAACAAAAGGATTGAAGCAGTATCTTCTCACCATTATGGATGTGAAGAGGACATTCCACGGAGGAACTATCTCTGCCAAGGTAGTGGTGGAGGGGCTAAACCAATTCTTTACCCACATGAGCTGCCTGCTGAGATCCAGTAGGATCAGGGCACGAATTTCATTGTATTAGGGATGATGTCAATATAACAATTAAACACAATATTCTACCCTAAGCATTAAAGATAAAGTCTAATTTAACCATTATCTGGAATGTGTAAACTTAGTTTTCAGGATGATAGCTCGTAACAATGGACCAAGACATTGCTCCTGTGGATTAGGGATGACACGTAACGTAAAAATTAAGTGGGATATTTTAGACACTGTTTTAGTTATCATGTCCAATTTAACAATTAAATAGATTATACACTGAGTATTAGTGATGATATCTAATTTAACAATTAACTGGAATATTATAACCTGTGTATTAGTGATAATATCTAATTTAACAATTAACTGGAATATTATAACCTGTGTATTAGTGATGATATCTAATTTAACAATTAACTGGAATATTATAACCTGTGTATTAGTGATGACATCTAATTTAACAATTAACTGGAATATTATCACCTGTGTATTAGTGATGATATCTAATTTAACAATTAAATGGAATATTATCACCTGTGTATTAGTGATGACATCTAATTTAACAATTAACTGGAATATTATCACCTGTGTATTAGTGACGATATCTAATTTAACAATTAACTGGAATATTATCACCTGTGTATTAGTGATGATATCTAATTTAACAATTAACTGGAATATTATCCCCTGTGCATTAGTGATGATATCTAATTTAACAATTAACTGGAATATTATCACCTGTGTATTAGTGATGACATCTAATTTAACAATTAACTGGAATATTATCACCTGTGTATTAGTGATGATATCTAATTTAACAATTAACTGGAATATTATCACCTGTGTATTAGTGATGACATCTAATTTAACAATTAACTGGAATATTATCACCTGTGTATTAGTGACGATATCTAATTTAACAATTAACTGGAATATTATCACCTGTGTATTAGTGATGATATCTAATTTAACAATTAACTGGAATATTATCCCCTGTGTATTAGTGATGATATCTAATTTAACAATTAACTGGAATATTATCCCCTGTGTATTAGTGATGACATCTAATTTAACAATTAACTGGAATATTATCACCTGTGTATTAGTGATAATATCTAATTTAACAATTAACTGGAATATTATCCCCTGTGTATTAGTGATGACATCTAATTTAACAATTAACTGGAATATTATCACCTGTGTATTAGTGATGATATCTAATTTAACAATTAACTGGAATATTATCCCCTGTGTATTAGTGATGACATCTAATTTAACAATTAATTGGAATATTATCACCTGTGTATTAGTGATGACATCTAATTTAACAATTAACTGGAATATTATCACCTGTGTATTAGTGATGATATCTAATTTAACAATTAACTGGAATATTATCCCCTGTGTATTAGTGATGATATCTAATTTAACAATTCTTTTTCTTTTGGGCCTCCTTATCTCGAGAGACAATGGATACGCGCCTGGAGGTGGTCAGTGGTTTATGAAGCAGCGCCTGGAGTGGCTATAAAGGCCAATTCTGGAGTGACAGGCTCTTCCACAGGTGCTGCAGAGAAATTTGTTTGTTGGGGCTGTTGCACAGTTGGCTCTCCCCTTGCGCCTCTGTCTTTTTTCCTGCCAACTACACTGGAATATTATTACCTGTGTATTAGTGATGATATTTAATTTAACAATTAACTGGAATATTATCACCTGTGTATTAGTGATGATATCTAATTTAATAATTAACTGGAATATTATCACCTGTGTATTAGTGATGATATCTAATTAAACAATTAACTGGAATATTATCCCCTGTGTATTAGTGATGATATCTAATTTAACAATTAACTGGAATATTATCACCTGTGTATTAGTGATGATATCTCATTTAACAATTAGCTGGAATATTATCACCTGTGTATTAGTGATGATATCTAATTTAACAATTAACTGGAATATTATCAGCCGTGTATTAGTGATGATATCTAATTTAACAATTAACTGGAATATTATCCCCTGTGTATTAGTGATGATATCTAATTTAACAATTAACTGGAATATTATCACCTGTGTATTAGTGATGATATCTAATTTAACAATTAACTGGAATATTATCACCTGTGTATTAGTGATGATATCTAATTTAACAATTAACTGGAATATTATCACCTGTGTATTAGTGATGATATCTAATTTAACAATTAACTGGAATATTATCACCTGTGTATTAGTGATGACATCTAATTTAACAATTAACTGGAATATTATCACCTGTGTATTAGTGATGATATCTAATTTAACAATTAACTGGAATATTATCACCTGTGTACGAGTGATGATATCTAATTTAACAATTAACTGGAATATTATCACCTGTGTATTAGTGATGACATCTAATTTAACAATTAACTGGAATATTATCACCTGTGTATTAGTGATGACATCTAATTTAACAATTAACTGGAATATTATCACCTGTGTATTAGTGATGATATCTAATTTAACAATTAACTGGAATATTATCCCCTGAATATTAGTGATGACATCTAATTTAACAATTAACTGGAACATTATCACCTGTGTATTAGTGATGATATCTAATTTAACAATTAACTGGAATATTATCACCTGTGTATTAGTGATGACATCTAAGTTAACAATTAATTGGAATATTATCACCTGTGTATTAGTGATGATACCTAATTTAACAATTAACTGGAATATTATCCCCTGTGTATTAGTGATGACATCTAATTTAACAATTAACTGGAATATTATCACCTGTGTATTAGTGATGATATCTAATTTAACAATTAACTGGAATATTATCCCCTGTGTATTAGTGATGATATCTAATTTAACAATTAACTGGAATATTATCACCTGTGTATTAGTGATGATATCTAATTTAACAATTAACTGGAATATTATCACCTGTGTATTAGTGATGATATCTAATTTAACAATAAACTGGAATGTAATCCCCTGTGTATTAGTGATGATATCCAATTTAACAATTAACTGGAATATTATCACCTGTGTATTAGTGATGATATCTAATTTAACAGTTAACTGGAATATTATCCCCTGTGTATTAGTGATGACATCTAATTTAACAATTAACTGGAATATTATCCCCTGTGCATTAGTGATGATATCTAATTTAACAATTAACTGGAATATTATCCCCTGTGTATTAGTGATGTATTCTAATTTAACAATTAACTGGAATATTATCCCCTGTGTATTAGTGATGATATCTAATTTAACAATTAACTGGAATATTATCCCCTGTGTATTAGTGATGACATCTAATTTAACAATTAACTGGAATATTATCACCTGTGTATTAGTGATGACATCTAATTTAACAATTAACTGGAATATTATCACCTGTGTATTAGTGATGATATCTAATTTAACAATTAACTGGAATATTATCCCCTGTGTATTAGTGATGAATTCTAATTTAACAATTAACTGGAATATTATCCCCTGTGTATTAGTGATGATATCTAATTTAACAATTAACTGGAATATTATCCCCTGTGTATTAGTGATGACATCTAATTTAACAATTAACTGGAATATTATCCCCTGTGTATTAGTGATGACATCTAATTTAACAATTAACAGGAATATTATCCCCTGTGTATTAGTGATGACATCTAATTAAACAATTAACTGGAATATTATCACCTGTGTATTAGTGATGATATCTAATTTAACAATTAACTGGAATATTATCACCTGTGTATTAGTGATGACATCTAATTTAACAATTAACTGGAATATTATCACCTGTGTATTAGTGCTGACATCTAATTTAACAATTAACTGGAATATTATCACCTGTGTATTAGTGATGATATCTAATTTAACAATTAACTGGAATATTATCACCTGTGTATTAGTGATGATATCTAATTTAACAATTAACTGGAATATTATCACCTGTGTATTAGTGATGACATCTAATTTAACAATTAACTGGAATATTATCACCTGTGTATTAGTGATGACATCTAATTTAACAATTAACTGGAATATTATCACCTGTGTATTAGTGATGACATCTAATTTAACAATTAACTGGAATATTATCCCCTGTGTATTAGTGATGATATCTAATTTAACAATTAACTGGAATATTATCACCTGTGTATTAGTGATGATATCTAATTTAACAATTAACTGGAATATTATCACCTGTGTATTAGTGATGATATCTAATTTAACAATTAACTGGAATATTATCACCTGTGTATTAGTGATGATATCTAATTTAACAATTAACTGGAATATTATCACCTGTGTATTAGTGATGATATCTAATTTAACAATTAACTGGAATATTATTACCTGTGTATTAGTGATGATATCTAATTTAACAATTAACTGGAATATTTTCACCTGTGTATTAGTGATGATATTTAATTTAACAATTAACTGTAATATTATCACCTGTGTATTAGTGATGATATCTAATTTAACAATTTACTGGAATATTATCACCTGTGTATTAGTGATGATATCTAATTTAACAATTAACTGGAATATTATCACCTGTGTATTAGTGATGATATCTAATTTAACAATTAACTGGAATATTATCACCTGTGTATTAGTGATGATATCTAATTTAATAATTAACTGGAATACTATAGCCTGTGTTTTAGTGATGATATCTAATTTAACAATTAACTGGAATATTATCACCTGTGTATCAGTGATGATATCTAATTTAACAATTAACTGGAATATTATCCCATGTGTATTAGTGATGACATCTAATTTAACAATTAACTGGAATATTATCACCTGTGTATTAGTGATGATATCTAATTTAACAATTAACTGGAATATTATCACCTGTGTATTAGTGATGACATCTAATTTAACAATTAACTGGAATATTATCCCCTGTGTATTAGTGATGATATCTAATTTAACAATTAAGTGGAATATTATCCCCTGTGTATTAGTGATGATATCTAATTTAACAATTAACTGGAATATTATCCCCTGTGTATTAGTGATGACATCTAATTTAACGATTAACTGGAATATTATCCCCTGTGTATTAGTGATGACATCTAATTAAACAATTAACTGGAATATTATCACCTGTGTATTAGTGATGATATCTAATTTAACAATTAACTGGAATATTATCACCTGTGTATTAGTGATGATATCTAATTTAACAATTAACTGGAATATTATCACCTGTGTATTAGTGATGATATCTAATTTAACAATTAACTGGAATATTATCCCCTGTGTATTAGTGATGACATCTAATTTAACAATTAACTGGAATATTATCACCTGTGTATGAGTGATGATATCTAATTTAACAATTAACTGGAATATTATCCCCTGTGTATTAGTGATGATATCTAATTTAACAATTAACTGGAATATTATCACCTGTGTATTAGTGATGATATCTAATTTAACAATTTACTGGAATATTATCACCTGTGTATTAGTGATGATATCTAATTTAACAATAAACTGGAATGTAATCCCCTGTGTATTAGTGATGATATCTAATTTAACAATTATCTGGAATATTATCACCTGTGTATTAGTGATGACATCTAATTTAACAATTAACTGGAATATTATCCCCTGTGTATTAGTGATGATATCTAATTTAACAATTAACTGTAATATTATCACCTGTGTATTAGTGATGATATCTAATTTAACAATTAACTGGAATATTATCACCTGTGTATTAGTGATGATATCTAATTTAACAATTAACTGGAATATTATCACCTGTGTATTAGTGATGATATCTAATTTAACAATTAACTGGAATATTATCACCTGTGTATTAGTGATGATATCTAATTTAACAATTAACTGGAATATTATCACCTGTGTATTAGTGATGACATCTAATTTAACAATTAACTGGAATATTATCCCCTGTGTATTAGTGATGATATCTAATTTAACAATTAACTGGAATATTATCACCTGTGTATTAGTGATGATATCTAATTTAACAATTAATTGGAATATTATCACCTGTGTATTAGTGATGATATCTAATTTAACAATAAACTGGAATGTAATCCCCTGTGTATTAGTGATGATACCTAATTTAACAATTAACTGGAATATTATCACCTGTGTATTAGTGATGATATCTAATTTAACAATTAACTGGAATATTATCCCCTGTGTATTAGTGATGATATCTAATTTAACAATTAACTGGAATATTATCACCTGTGTATTAGTGATGATATCTAATTTAACAATTAACTGGAATATTATCACCTGTGTATTAGTGATGATATCTAAGTTAACAATAAACTGGAATGTAATCCCCTGTGTATTAGTGATGATATCTAATTGAACAATTAACTGGAATATTATCCCCTGTGTATTAGTGATGACATCTAATTTAACAATTAACTTGAATATTATCCCCTGTGTATTAGTGATGATATCTAATTTAACAATTAACTGGAATATTATCCCCTGTGTATTAGTGATGAATTCTAATTTAACAATTAACTGGAATATTATCCCCTGTGTATTAGTGATGATATCTAATTTAACAATTAACTGGAATATTATCCCCTGTGTATTAGTGATGACATCTAATTTAACAATTAACTGGAATATTATCACCTGTGTATTAGTGATGACATCTAATTTAACAATTAACTGGAATATTATCACCTGTGTATTAGTGATGATATCTAATTTAACAATTAACTGGAATATTATCCCCTGTGTATTAGTGATGAATTCTAATTTAACAATTAACTGGAATATTATCCCCTGTGTATTAGTGATGATATCTAATTTAACAATTAACTGGAATATTATCCCCTGTGTATTAGTGATGACATCTAATTTAACAATTAACTGGAATATTATCCCCTGTGTATTAGTGATGACATCTAATTTAACAATTAACTGGAATATTATCCCCTGTGTATTAGTGATGACATCTAATTAAACAATTAACTGGAATATTATCACCTGTGTATTAGTGATGATATCTAATTTAACAATTAACTGGAATATTATCACCTGTGTATTAGTGATGACATCTAATTTAACAATTAACTGGAATATTATCACCTGTGTATTAGTGCTGACATCTAATTTAACAATTAACTGGAATATTATCACCTGTGTATTAGTGATGATATCTAATTTAACAATTAACTGGAATATTATCACCTGTGTATTAGTGATGATATCTAATTTAACAATTAACTGGAATATTATCACCTGTGTATTAGTGATGACATCTAATTTAACAATTAACTGGAATATTATCACCTGTGTATTCGTGATGACATCTAATTTAACAATTAACTGGAATATTATCACCTGTGTATTAGTGATGACATCTAATTTAACAATTAACTGGAATATTATCCCCTGTGTATTAGTGATGATATCTAATTTAACAATTAACTGGAATATTATCACCTGTGTATTAGTGATGATATCTAATTTAACAATTAACTGGAATATTATCACCTGTGTATTAGTGATGATATCTAATTTGACAATTAACTGGAATATTATCACCTGTGTATTAGTGATGACATCTAATTTAACAATTAACTGGAATATTATCTCCTGTGTATTAGTGATGATATCTAATTTAACAATTAACTGGAATATTATCACCTGTGTATTAGTGATGATATCTAATTTAACAATTAACTGGAATATTATCACCTGTGTATTAGTGATGATATCTAATTTAACAATTAACTGGAATATTTTCACCTGTGTATTAGTGATGATATTTAATTTAACAATTAACTGGAATATTATCACCTGTGTATTAGTGATGATATCTAATTTAACAATTAACTGGAATATTATCACCTGTGTATTAGTGATGATATCTAATTTAACAATTAACTGGAATATTTTCACCTTTGTATTAGTGATGACATCTAATTTAACAATTAACTGGAATATTATTACCTGTGTATTAGTGATGATATCTAATTTAACAATTAACTGGAATATTATCACCTGTGTATTAGTGATGATATCTAATTTAACAATTAACTGGAATATTATCACCTGTGTATTAGTGATGTCATCTAATTTAACAATTAACTTGAATATTATCCCCTGTGTATTAGTGATGATATCTAATTTAATAATTAACTGGAATATCATCGCCTGTGTATTAGTGATGATATCTAATTTAACAATTAACTGGAATATTATCACCTGTGTATTAGTGATGATATCTAATTTAACAATTAACTGGAATATTATCCCCTGTGTATTCGTGATGACATCTAATTTAACAATTAACTGGAATATTATCACCTGTGTATTAGTGATGATATCTAATTTAACAATTAACTGGAATATTATCACCTGTGTATTAGTGATGACATCTAATTTAACAATTAACTGGAATATTATCCCCTGTGTATTAGTGATGATATCTAATTTAACAATTAACTGGAATATTATCCCCTGTGTATTACTGATGATATCTAATTTAACAATTAACTGGAATATTATCACCTGTGTATTAGTGATGACATCTAATTTAACAATTAACTGGAATATTAACACCTGTGTATTAGTGATGATATCTAATTTAACAATTAACTGGAATATTATCACCTGTGTATTAGTGATGATATCTAATTTAACAATTAACTGGAATATTATCCCCTGTGTATTAGTGATGATATCTAATTTAACAATTAACTGGAATATTATCACCTGTGTATTAGTGATGATATCTAATTTAACAATTAACTGGAATATTATCCCCTGTGTATTAGTGATGACATCTAATTTAACAATTAACTGGAATATTATCACCTGTGTATTAGTGATGATATCTAATTTAACCATTAACTGCAATATTATCACCTGTGTATCAGTGATGATATCTAACTTAACAATTAACTGGAATGTTATCACCTGTGTATTAGTGATGATATCTAATTTAACAATTAACTGGAATATTATTACCTGTGTATTAGTGATGATATTTAATTTAACAATTAACTGGAATATTATCACCTGTGTATTAGTGATGTATCCAGGCTCTTTCAAGATGGCTCCTGGGCTGGAAGCTCCGTAGGAAGCTCCCTTGCTGTTCACCTCTATCCATGGCCATCTGCTCCCATCCCTAACGTTTTCTCCCCCAATCTGCCCTCTTAAACTGTTTAAATTCCCCTGGCTCTTTAAATCAGTTCATTTTAGCCCTATCTAAAAGTTAACAGTTAGTTTAGTGTATGTTACCTGGGCCCACTGCCCTCCCCCAGCCACACCTGCTCTTTGTTTTCTCAATGAAATTGATCCGGATGTAACTGACGAGAACAGCTGCCGATACTTTAATCTCCGATCCTACTGTCTTCACAGTCCAGAGTGTCTGCAGCCATGGCATGCGGTAAGTCCATTGAGGTGAAGAAGGAGCTGCGGGACCCGAGAAAAGTCCTGTGAAAAGGTGCCCCGAACACCCAAAACATCCACGAACGGCCCCCCCGGCCGCAACTTCAAAGCGCCCGCGGGAGATGGCTCGGAGAGCATCTGCAGCGCACTGTCGGCAATGCTGCATGCCTTTATTTAAACCACTGCAAAAAAAAAAACCTTAGCAAATGTAATCACCTCTAAGTCTGCCAAATGATGCTTCACCTCCCGAAGGACGTGGATGAGCTTTCCGGACGTCGATGGTGGGCACTGATGAAATGGCTTATTACCTGCACCAGATTCCACCCCCCCTCCCCCCCCTTTACCCCCCTTCCACCCCCCCCACCCCCGTCCCTGCTCCACCCTCTCAGCTCACCCCCTCACAACCCCGTCCCAGCCCGCCCCCCCCTCACACCATCTTCACCCCGCACGCCCTTCCCCTGCACCCCCCTCCCTCTACCCCTCCCCCTTGCAACCCCTCCTCCCACCGGCACCATCCTACACCTGTGTAGGGGCCCCAACAACCCCACTGCCTTGTGGGCGTCTCGGGAGAGACCAAGGCTAAGGGAGTAAACCCTAACAGAAAATCCGGAGCGGAACCCCGTAGGCGGTCATGTGTCACCTTTGGCATGTTTCCGGCAGTTCCTGCAGCCATACTGGTGCCAAACGTCGTGTCCTGCACTCCTTTGGACCCCACCAGAAAGGCCGAGAGGGGGGTTTTGACGACTGGGCAACTCTCAACCTCCATAAATGTGCCCAGGCATGCGCCATGGAGAGGTCACTCCATAGTTGCCTCACAGCGACTGAAACAACACGGAAGGCAGCAGTTACGGGTTATAAGTCCAGATAAATTGGCGTAGAAACTGGGCGCCACGGGTTGCCTTTGTCGGTGGGAGAGGTCATTGCACCTCACTGGACAGCTACCGCCCGCCTCAAACCGGGCAGCCCCCGGTCAATAAGGTTCTGTCCCGCCACAGTCTGCCTGCTTCAATGGGTGCTTGGAGCTCAGGGTCATTGCCCGAAAGGTGGACTGATACACCGCACCAAACAACATGAAAAAAGGAAAGAAGGTACCAGCCCTTCGCTTTGCAAGCTGGAACGTCAGAACTATGTGTCCTGGCCTGTCGGAAGACCTTACACAAATCAACGATTCTCGGAAGACCGCCATCATTAACAACGAGCTCAGTAGACTCAATGTGGACATTGCAGCACTTCAGGAGACACGCCTCCCCGCGAGTGGCTCTCTAGCAGAGCAAGACTACACCTTCTTCTGGCAGGGCAGGGATCCTGAAGAACCAAGACAGCATGGAGTGGGCTTCGCCATCAGAAACTCCTTGCTCAGCATGATAGAGCCTCCCTCAAATGGCTCGGAACGCATACTGTCCATCCGACTGCTCACCACCTCTGGTCCAGTACACCTACTCAGCATCTATGCTCCAACACTCTGTTCCGCACCTGAAGCTAAAGACCAGTTCTATGAACAACTCCATAACATCATTAGCAGCATCCCCAACACCGAACACCTATTCCTGCTGGGGGACTTTAATGCCAGGGTTGGGGCCGACCATGACTCATGGCCCTCCTGCCTTGGGCGCTATGGCGTTGGAAGGATGAATGAGAACGGGCAGAGACTGCTTGAGTTGTGTACCTATCATAACCTCTGCATCACCAACTCGTTCTTTCACACTAAACCCTGTCACCAGGTTTCATGGAGGCACCCAAGATCACGTCGTTGGCACCAGCTAGACCTCATTGTCACAAGGCGAGCCGCCTTAAACAGTGTTCAAATCACACGCAGCTTCCACAGTGCGGACTGCGACACCGACCACTCCCTGGTGTGCAGCAAGGTTAGACTCAGACCAAAGAAGTTGCATCATTCCAAGCAGAAGGGCCACCCGCGCATCAACACGAGCAGAATTTCTCACCCACAGCTGTTACAAAAATTTCTAAATTCACTTGTAACAGCCCTTCAAAACACTCCCACAGGGGATGCTGAGACCAAGTGGGCCCACATCAGAGACGCCATCTATGAGTCAGCTTTGACCACCTACGGCAAAAGTGCGAAGAGAAATGCAGACTGGTTTCAATCTCATAATGAAGAGCTGGAACCTGTCATAGCCGCTAAGCGCATTGCACTTTTGAACTACAAGAAAGCCCCCAGCGATTTAACATCCGCAGCACTTAAAGCAGCCAGAAGTACTGCACAAAGAACAGCTAGGCGTTGCGCAAACGACTACTGGCAACACCTATGCAGTCATATTCAGCTGGCCTCAGACACCGGAAACATCAGAGGAATGTATGATGGCATGAAGAGAGCTCTTGGGCCAACCATCAAGAAGATCACCCCCCTCAAATCTAAATCGGGGGACATAATCACTGACCAACGCAAACAGATGGACCGCTGGGTTGAGCACTACCTAGAACTGTACTCCAGGGAGAATGCTGTCACTGAGACTGCCCTCAATGCAGCCCAGCCTCTACCAGTCATGGATGAGCTGGACATACAGCCAACCAAATCGGAACTCAGTGATGCCATTGATTCCCTAGCCAGCGGAAAAGCCCCTGGGAAGGACAGCATTACCCCTGAAATAATCAAGAGTGCCAAGCCTGCTATACTCTCAGCACTACATGAACTGCTATGCCTGTGCTGGGACGAGGGAGCAGTACCCCAGGACATGCGCGATGCCAACATCATCACCCTCTATAAAAACAAAGGTGACCGCGGTGACTGCAACAACTACCGTGGAATCTCCCTGCTCAGCATAGTGGGGAAAGTCTTTGCTCGAGTCACTCTGAACAGGCTCCAGAAGCTGGCCGAGCGCGTCTACCCTGAGGCACAGTGTGGCTTTCGTGCAGAGAGATCGACTATTGACATGCTGTTCTCCCTTCGTCAGATACAGGAGAAATGCCGTGAACAACAGATGCCCCTCTACATTGCTTTCATTGATCTCACCAAAGCCTTTGACCTCGTCAGCAGACGTGGTCTCTTCAGACTACTAGAAAAGATCGGATGTCCACCAAAGCTACTAAGTATCATCACCTCATTCCATGACAATATGAAAGGCAGAATTCAACATGGTGGCTCCTCATCAGAGCCCTTTCCTATCCTGAGTGGTGTGAAACAGGGCTGTGTTCTCGCACCCACACTTTTTGGGATTTTCTTCTCCCTGCTGCTTTCACATGCGTTCAAATCCTCTGAAGAAGGAATTTTCCTCCACACAAGATCAGGGGGCAGGTTGTTCAACCTTGCCCGTCTAAGAGCGAAGTCCAAAGTACGGAAAGTCCTCATCAGAGAACTCCTCTTTGCTGACGATGCTGCTTTAACATCTCACACTGAAGAATGCCTGCAGAGTCTCATCGACAGGTTTGCGTCTGCCTGCAATGAATTTGGCCTAACCATCAGCCTCAAGAAAACGAACATCATGGGGCAGGATGTCAGAAATGCTCCATCCATCAATATTGGCGACCACGCTCTGGAAGTGGTTCAAGAGTTCACCTACCTAGGCTCAACTATCACCAGTAACCTGTCTCTAGATGCAGAAATCAACAAGCGCATGGGTAAGGCTTCCACTGCTATGTCCAGACTGGCCAAGAGAGTGTGGGAAAATGGTGCACTGACACGGAACACAAAAGTCCGAGTGTATCAGGCCTGTGTCCTCAGTACCTTGCTCTACGGCAGCGAGGCCTGGACAACGTATGCCAGCCAAGAGCGACGTCTCAATTCATTCCATCTTCGCTGCCTTCGGAGAATACTTGGCATCAGGTGGCAGGACTATATCTCCAACACAGAAGTCCTTGAAGCGGCCAACACCCCCAGCTTATACACACTACTGAGTCAGCGGCGCTTGAGATGGCTTGGCCATGTGAGCCGCATGGAAGATGGCAGGATCCCCAAAGACACATTGTACAGCGAGCTCGCCACTGGTATCAGACCCACCGGCCGTCCATGTCTCCGTTATAAAGACGTCTGCAAACGCGACATGAAATCGTGTGACATTGATCACAAGTCGTGGGAGTCAGTTGCCAGCATTCGCCAGAGCTGGCGGGCAGCCATAAAGACAGGGCTAAATTGTGGCGTGTCGAAGAGACATAGTAGTTGGCAGGAAAAAAGACAGAGGCGCAAGGGGAGAGACAACTGTGCAACAGTCCCAACAAACAAATTTCTCTGCAGCACCTGTGGAAGAGCCAGAATTGGCCTTTATAGCCACTCCAGGCGCTGCTTCACAAACCACTGACCACCTCCAGGCGCGTATCCATTGTCTCTCGAGATAAGGAGGCCCAAAAGAAAGAAGTATTAGTGATGATATCTAATTTAACAATTAACTGGAATATTATCACCTGTGTATTAGTGATGATATCTAATTTAACAATTAACTGGAATATTATCACCTGTGTATTAGTGATGATATCTAATTTAACAATTAACTGGAATATTATCCCCTGTGTATTAGTGATGATATCTAATTTAACAATTAACTGGAATATTATCACCTGTGTATTAGTGATGACATCTAATTTAACAATTAACTGGAAAATTATCCCCTGTGTATTAGTGATGACATCTAATTTAACAATTAACTGGAATATTATCACCTATGTATTAGTGATGACATCTAATTTAACAATTAACTGGAATATTATCACCTGTGTATTAGTGATGACATCTAATTTAACAATTAACTGGAATATTATCACCTGTGTATTAGTGATGATATCTAATTTAACAATTGACTGGAATATTATCACCTGTGTATTAGTGATGATATCTAATTTAACAATTAACTGGAATATTATCACCTGTGTATTAGTGATGATATCTAATTTAACAATTAACTGGAATATTATCACCTGTGTATTAGTGATGACATCTAATTTAACAATTAACTGGAATATTATCACCTGTGTATTAGTGATGACATCTAATTTAACAATTAACTGGAATATTATCACCTGTGTATTAGTGATGATATCTAATTTAACAATTAACTGGAATATTATCACCTGTGTATTAGTGATGACATCTAATTTAACAATTAACTGGAATATTATCACCTGTGTATTAGTGATGATATCTAATTTAACAATTAACTGGAATATTATCACCTGTGTATTAGTGATGACATCTAATTTAACAATTAACTGGAATATTATCACCTGTGTATTAGTGATGATATCTAATTTAACAATTAACTGGAATATTATCACCTGTGTATTAGTGATGACATCTAATTTAACAATTAACTGGAATATTATCACCTGTGTATTAGTGATGATATCTAATTTAACAATTAACTGGAATATTATCACCTGTGTATTAGTGACGACATCTAATTTAACAATTAACTGGAATATTATCACCTGTGTATTAGTGATGATATCTAATTTAACAATTAACTGGAATATTATCACCTGTGTATTAGTGATGACATCTAATTTAACAATTAACTGGAATATTATCACCTGTGTATTAGTGATTATATCTAATTTAACAATTAACTGGAATATTATTGCCTGTGTATTAGTGATGATATCTAATTTAACAATTAACTGGAATATTATCACCTGTGTATTAGTGATGAATTTCTAATTTAACAATTAACTGGAATATTATCACCTGTGTATTAGTGATGACATCTAATTTAACAATTAACTGGAATATTATCACCTGTGTATGAGTGATGATATCTAATTTAACAATTAACTGGAATATTATCACCTGTGTATTAGTGATGACATCTAATTTAACAATTAACTGGAAAATTATCCCCTGTGTATTAGTGATGACATCTAATTTAACAATTAACTGGAATATTATCACCTATGTATTAGTGATGACATCTAATTTAACAATTAACTGGAATATTATCACCTGTGTATTAGTGATGATATCTAATTTAACAATTGACTGGAATATTATCACCTGTGTATTAGTGATGATATCTAATTTAACAATTAACTGGAATATTATCACCTGTGTATTAGTGATGATATCTAATTTAACAATTAACTGGAATATTATCTCCTGTGTATTAGTGATGACATCTAATTTAACAATTAACTGGAATATTATCACCTGTGTATTAGTGATGATATCTAATTTAACAATTGACTGGAATATTATCACCTGTGTATTAGTGATGATATCTAATTTAACAATTAACTGGAATATTATCACCTGTGTATTAGTGATGATATCTAATTTAACAATTAACTGGAATATTATCTCCTGTGTATTAGTGATGACATCTAATTTAACAATTAACTGGAATATTATCACCTGTGTATTTGTGATGATATCTAATTTAATAATTAACTGGAATATTATCACCTGTGTATTAGTGATGATATCTACTTTAACAATTAACTGGAATATTATCACCTGTGTATTAGTGATGATATCTAATTTAACAATTAACTGGAATATTATCACCTGTGTATTAGTGATGATATCTAATTTAACAATTAACTGGAATATTATCACCTGTGTATTAGTGATGACATCTAATTTAACAATTAACTGGAATATCATCACATGTGTATTAGTGATCATATCTAATTTAACAATTAACTGAAATATTATCACCTGTGTATCAGTGATGATATCTAATTTAACAATTAACTGGAATATTATCACCTGTGTATTAGTGACGATATCTAATTTAACAATTAACTGGAATATTATCCGCCGTGTATTAGTGATGACATCTAATTTAACAATTAACTGGAATATTATCTCCTGTGTATTAGTGATGATATCTAATTTAACAATTAACTGGAATATTATCCCCTGTGTATTAGTGATGACATCTACTTTAACAATTAACTGGAATATTATCACCTGTGTATTAGTGATGATATCTAATTTAACAATTAACTGGAATATTATCAACTGTGTATTAGTGATGATATCTAATTTAACAATTAACTGGAATATTATCACCTGTGTATTAGTGATGACATCTAATTTAACAATTAACTGGAATATTATCACCTGTGTATTAGTGATGATATCTAATTTAACAATTAACTGGAATATTATCCCCTGTGTATTAGTGATGACATCTAATTTAACAATTAACTGGAATATTATCACCTGTGTATTAGTGATGACATCTAATTTAACAATTAACTGGAATATTATCACCTGTGTATTAGTGATGATATCTAATTTAACAATTAACTGGAATATTATCACGTGTGTATTAGTGATGACATCTAATTTAACAATTAACTGGAATATTATCACCTGTGTATTAGTGATGATATCTAATTTAACAATTAACTGGAATATTATCACCTGTGTATTAGTGATCGGATCGGATGTCCACCAAAGCTACTAAGTATCATCACCTCATTCCATGACAATATGAAAGGCACAATTCAACATGGTGGCTCCTCATCAGAGCCCTTTCCTATCCTGAGTGGTGTGAAACAGGGCTGTGTTCTCGCACCCACACTTTTTGGGATTTTCTTCTCCCTGCTGCTTTCACATGCGTTCAAATCCTCTGAAGAAGGAATTTTCCTCCACACAAGATCAGGGGGCAGGTTGTTCAACCTTGCCCGTCTAAGAGCGAAGTCCAAAGTACGGAAAGTCCTCATCAGAGAACTCCTCTTTGCTGACGATGCTGCTTTAACATCTCACACTGAAGAATGCCTGCAGAGTCTCATCGACAGGTTTGCGTCTGCCTGCAATGAATTTGGCCTAACCATCAGCCTCAAGAAAACGAACATCATGGGGCAGGATGTCAGAAATGCTCCATCCATCAATATTGGCGACCACGCTCTGGAAGTGGTTCAAGAGTTCACCTACCTAGGCTCAACTATCACCAGTAACCTGTCTCTAGATGCAGAAATCAACAAGCGCATGGGTAAGGCTTCCACTGCTATGTTCAGACTGGCCAAGAGAGTGTGGGAAAATGGCGCACTGACACGGAACACAAAAGTCCGAGTGTATCAGGCCTGTGTCCTCAGTACCTTGCTCTATGGCAGCGAGGCCTGGACAACGTATGCCAGCCAAGAGCGACGTCTCAATTCATTCCATCTTCGCTGCCTTCGGAGAATACTTGGCATCAGGTGGCAGGACTATATCTCCAACACAGAAGTCCTTGAAGCGGCCAACATCCCCAGCTTATACACACTACTGAGTCAGCGGCGCTTGAGATGGCTTGGCCATGTGAGCCGCATGGAAGATGGCAGGATCCCCAAAGACACATTGTACAGCGAGCTCGCCACTGGTATCAGACCCACCGGCCGTCCATGTCTCCGTTATAAAGACGTCTGCAAACGCGACATGAAATCGTGTGACATTGATCACAAGTCGTGGGAGTCAGTTGCCAGCATTCGCCAGAGCTGGCGGGCAGCCATAAAGACAGGGCTAAATTGTGGCGAGTCGAAGAGACTTAGTAGTTGGCAGGAAAAAAGACAGAGGCGCAAGGGGAGAGCCAACTGTGCAACAGCCCCAACAAACAAATTTCTCTGCAGCACCTGTGGAAGAGCCTGTCACTCCAGAATTGGCCTTTATAGCCACTCCAGGGTCTGCTTCACAAACCACTGACCACCTCCAGGCGCGTATCCATTGTCTCTCGAGATAAGGAGGCCCAAAAGAAAAAGAATTAGTGATGACATCTAATTTAACAATTAACTGGAATATTATCACCTGTGTATTAGTGATGATATCTAATTTAACAATTAACTGGAATATTATCACCTGTGTATTAGTGATGACATCTAATTTAACAATTAACTGGAATATTATCACCTGTGTATTAGTGATGATATCTAATTTAACAATTAACTGGAATATTATCACCTGTGTATTAGTGATGACATCTAATTTAACAATTAACTGGAATATTATCACCTGTGTATTAGTGATGATATCTAATTTAACAATTAACTGGAATATTATCACCTGTGTATTAGTGATGACATCTAATTTAACAATTAACTGGAATATTATCACCTGTGTATTAGTGATGATATCTAATTTAACAATTGACTGGAATATTATCACCTGTGTATTAGTGATGACATCTAATTTAACAATTAACTGGAATATTATCACCTGTGTATTAGTGATTATATCTAATTTAACAATTAACTGGAATATTATCAACTGTGTATTAGTGATGACATCTAATTTAACAATTAACTGGAATATTATCACCTGTGCATTAGTGATGACATCTAATTTAACAATTAACTGGAATATTATCACCTGTGTATTAGTGATTATATCTAATTTAACAATTAACTGGAATATTATCACCTGTGTATTAGTGATGACATCTAATTTAACAATTAACTGGAATATTATCACCTGTGTATTAGTGATGACATCTAATTTAACAATTAACTGGAATATTATCACCTGTGTATTAGTGATTATATCTAATTTAACAATTAACTGGAATATTATCACCTGTGTATTAGTGATGACATCTAATTTAACAATTAACTGGAATATTATCACCTGTGCATTAGTGATGACATCTAATTTAACAATTAACTGGAATATTATCACCTGTGTATGAGTGAAGATATCTAATTTAACAATTAACTGGAATATTATCACCTGTGTATGAGTGATGATATCTAATTTAACAATTAACTGGAATATTATCACCTGTGTATTAGTGATGACATCTAATTTAACAATTAACTGGAAAATTATCCCCTGTGTATTAGTGATGACATCTAATTTAACAATTAACTGGAATATTATCACCTATGTATTAGTGATGACATCTAATTTAACAATTAACTGGAATATTATCACCTGTGTATTAGTGATGATATCTAATTTAACAATTAACTGGAATATTATCACCTGTGTATTAGTGATGACATCTAATTTAACAATTAACTGGAATATTATGACCTGTGTATTAGTGATGATATCTAATTTAACAATTAACTGGAATATTATCACCTGTGTATTAGTGATGATATCTAATTTAACAATTAACTGGAATATTATCACCTGTGTATTAGTGATGATATCTAATTTAACAATTAACTGGAATATTATCAACTGTGTATTAGTGATGACATCTAATTTAACAATTAACTGGAATATTATTACCTGTGTATTAGTGATGATATCTAATTTAACAATTAACTGGAATATTATCACCTGTGTATTAGTGATGACATCTAATTTAACAATTAACTGGAATATTATCCCCTGTGTATTAGTGATGACATCTAATTTAACAATTAACTGGAATATTATCGCCTGTGTATTAGTGATGATATCTAATTTAACAATTAACTGGAATATTATCACCTGTGTATTAGTGATGATATCTAATTTAACAATTAACTGGAATATTATCACCTGTGTATTAGTGATGATATCTAATTTAACAATTAACTGGAATATTATCACCTGTGTATTAGTGATGATATCTAATTTAACAATTAACTGGAATATTATCACCTGTGTATTAGTGATGATATCCAATTTAACAATTAACTGGAATATTATCACCTGTGTATTAGTGATGACATCTAATTTAACAATTAACTGGAATATTATTACCTGTGTATTAGTGATGATATTTAATTTAACAATTAACTGGAATATTATCACCTGTGTATTAGTGATGATATCTAATTTAACAATTAACTGGAATATTATCACCTGTGTATTAGTGATGATATCTAATTTAACAATTAACTGGAATATTATCACCTGTGTATTAGTGATGACATCTAATTTAACAATTAACTGGAATATTATAACCTGTGTATTAGTGATGATATCTAATTTAACAATTAACTGGAATATTATCACCTGTGTATTAGTGATAATACACTAATTATCCCGCGGGAGATGGCTCGGAGAGCATCTGCAGCGCACTGTCGGCAATGCTGCATGCCTTTATTTAAACCACTGCAAAAAAAAACCCTTAGCAAATGTAATCACCTCTAAGTCTGCCAAATGATGCTTCACCTCCCGAAGGACGTGGATGAGCTTTCCGGACGTCGATGGTGGGCACTGAGGAAATGGCTTATTACCTGCACCAGATTCCACCCCCCCTCCCCCCCTTTACCCCCCTTCCACCCCCCCCACCCCCCGTCCCCTTCCCTGCTCCACCCTCTCAGCTCACCCCCTCACAACCCCGTCCCAGCCCGCCCCCCCTCGCACCATCTTCACCCCGCACCCCCTTCCCCTGCACCCCCCCCACCCCCTCCCTCTACCCCTCCCCCTTGCATCCCCTCCTCCCACCGGCACCATCCTACACCTGTGTAGGGGCCCCAACAACCCCACTGCCTTGTGGGCGTCTCGGGAGAGACCAAGGCTAAGGGAGTAAACCCTAACAGAAAATCCAGAGCGGAACCCCATAGGCGGTCATGTGTCACCTTTGGCATGTTTCCGGCAGTTCCTGCAGCCATACTGGTGCCAAACGTCGTGTCCTGCACTCCTTTGGACCCCACCAGAAAGGCCGAGAGGGGGGTTTTGACGACTGGGCAACTCTCAACCTCCATAAATGTGCCCAGGCATGCGCCATGGAGAGGTCACTCCATAGTTGCCTCACAGCGACTGAAACAACACGGAAGGCAGCAGTTATGGGTTATAAGTCCAGATAAATTGGCGTAGAAACTGGGCGCCACGGGTTGCCTTTGTCGGTGGGAGAGGTCATTGCACCTCACTGGACAGCTACCGCCCGCCTCAAACCGGGCAGCCCCCGGTCAATAAGGTTCTGTCCCGCCACAGTCTGCCTGCTTCAATGGGTGCTTGGAGCTCAGGGTCATTGCCCGAAAGGTGGACTGATACACCGCACCAAACAACATGAAAAACGGAAAGAAGGTACCAGCCCTTCGCTTTGCAAGCTGGAACGTCAGAACTATGTGTCCTGGCCTGTCGGAAGACCTTACACAAATCAACGATTCTCGGAAGACCGCCATCATTAACAACGAGCTCAGTAGACTCAATGTGGACATTGCAGCACTTCAGGAGACTCGCCTCCCCGCGAGTGGCTCTCTAGCAGAGCAAGACTACACCTTCTTCTGGCAGGGCAGGGATCCTGAAGAACCAAGACAGCATGGAGTGGGCTTCGCCATCAGAAACTCCTTGCTCAGCATGATAGAGCCTCCCTCAAATGGCTCGGAACGCATACTGTCCATCCGACTGCTCACCACCTCTGGTCCAGTACACCTACTCAGCATCTATGCTCCAACACTCTGTTCCGCACCTGAAGCTAAAGACCAGTTCTATGAACAACTCCATAACATCATTAGCAGCATCCCCAACACCGAACACCTATTCCTGCTGGGGGACTTTAATGCCAGGGTTGGGGCCGACCATGACTCATGGCCCTCCTGCCTTGGGCGCTATGGCGTTGGAAGGATGAATGAGAACGGGCAGAGACTGCTTGAGTTGTGTACCTATCATAACCTCTGCATCACCAACTCGTTCTTTCACACTAAACCCTGTCACCAGGTTTCATGGAGGCACCCAAGATCACGTCGTTGGCACCAGCTAGACCTCATTGTCACAAGGCGAGCCGCCTTAAACAGTGTTCAAATCACACGCAGCTTCCACAGTGCGGACTGCGACACCGACCACTCCCTGGTGTGCAGCAAGGTTAGACTCAGACCAAAGAAGTTGCATCATTCCAAGCAGAAGGGCCACCCGTGCATCAACACGAGCAGAATTTCTCACCCACAGCTGTTACAAAAATTTCTAAATTCACTTGTAACAGCCCTTCGAAACTCTCCCACAGGGGATGCTGAGACCAAGTGGGCCCACATCAGAGACGCCATCTATGAGTCAGCTTTGACCACCTACGGCAAAAGTGCGAAGAGAAATGCAGACTGGTTTCAATCTCATAATGAAGAGCTGGAACCTGTCATAGCCGCTAAGCGCATTGCACTTTTGAACTACAAGAAAGCCCCCAGCGATTTAACATCCGCAGCACTTAAAGCAGCCAGAAGTACTGCACAAAGAACGGCTAGGCGTTGCGCAAACGACTACTGGCAACACCTATGCAGTCATATTCAGCTGGCCTCAGACACCGGAAACATCAGAGGAATGTATGATGGCATGAAGAGAGCTCTTGGGCCAACCATCAAGAAGATCACCCCCCTCAAATCTAAATCGGGGGACATAATCACTGACCAACGCAAACAGATGGACCGCTGGGTTGAGCACTACCTAGAACTGTACTCCAGGGAGAATGCTGTCACTGAGACTGCCCTCAATGCAGCCCAGCCTCTACCAGTCATGGATGAGCTGGACATACAGCCAACCAAATCGGAACTCAGTGATGCCATTGATTCCCTAGCCAGCGGAAAAGCCCCTGGGAAGGACAGCATTACCCCTGAAATAATCAAGAGTGCCAAGCCTGCTATACTCTCAGCACTACATGAACTGCTATGCCTGTGCTGGGACGAGGGAGCAGTACCCCAGGACATGTGCGATGCCAACATCATCACCCTCTATAAAACAAAGGTGACCGCGGTGACTGCAACAACTACCGTGGAATCTCCCTGCTCAGCATAGTGGGGAAAGTCTTTGCTCGAGTCGCTCTGAACAGGCTCCAGAAGCTGGCCGAGCGCGTCTACCCTGAGGCACAGTGTGGCTTTCGTGCAGAGAGATCGACTATTGACATGCTGTTCTCCCTTCGTCAGATACAGGAGAAATGCCGTGAACAACAGATGCCCCTCTACATTGCTTTCATTGATCTCACCAAAGCCTTTGACCTCGTCAGCAGACGTGGTCTCTTCAGACTACTAGAAAAGATCGGATGTCCACCAAAGCTACTAAGTATCATCACCTCATTCCATGACAATATGAAAGGCAGAATTCAACATGGTGGCTCCTCATCAGAGCCCTTTCCTATCCTGAGTGGTGTGAAACAGGGCTGTGTTCTCGCACCCACACTTTTTGGGATTTTCTTCTCCCTGCTGCTTTCACATGCGTTCAAATCCTCTGAAGAAGGAATTTTCCTCCACACAAAATCAGGGGGCAGGTTGTTCAACCTTGCCCGTCTAAGAGCGAAGTCCAAAGTACGGAAAGTCCTCATCAGAGAACTCCTCTTTGCTGACGATGCTGCTTTAACATCTCACACTGAAGAATGCCTGCAGAGTCTCATCGACAGGTTTGCGTCTGCCTGCAATGAATTTGGCCTAACCATCAGCCTCAAGAAAACGAACATCATGGGGCAGGATGTCAGAAATGCTCCATCCATCAATATTGGCGACCACGCTCTGGAAGTGGTTCAAGAGTTCACCTACCTAGGCTCAACTATCACCAGTAACCTGTCTCTAGATGCAGAAATCAACAAGCGCATGGGTAAGGCTTCCACTGCTATGTCCAGACTGGCCAAGAGAGTGTGGGAAAATGGCGCACTGACACGGAACACAAAAGTCCGAGTGTATCAGGCCTGTGTCCTCAGTACCTTGCTCTACGGCAGCGAGGCCTGGACAACGTATGCCAGCCAAGAGCGACGTCTCAATTCATTCCATCTTCGCTGCCTTCGGAGAATACTTGGCATCAGGTGGCAGGACTATATCTCCAACACAGAAGTCCTTGAAGCGGCCAACACCCCCAGCTTATACACACTACTGAGTCAGCGGCGCTTGAGATGGCTTGGCCATGTGAGCCGCATGGAAGATGGCAGGATCCCCAAAGACACATTGTACAGCGAGCTCGCCACTGGTATCAGACCCACCGGCCGTCCATGTCTCCGTTATAAAGACGTCTGCAAACGCGACATGAAATCGTGTGACATTGATCACAAGTCGTGGGAGTCAGTTGCCAGCATTCGCCAGAGCTGGCGGGCAGCCATAAAGACAGGGCTAAATTGTGGCGAGTCGAAGAGACATAGTAGTTGGCAGGAAAAAAGACAGAGGCGCAAGGGGAGAGCCAACTGTGCAACAGTCCCAACAAACAAATTTCTCTGCAGCACCTGTGGAAGAGCCAGAATTGGCCTTTATAGCCACTCCAGGCGCTGCTTCACAAACCACTGACCACCTCCAGGCGCGTATCCATTGTCTCTCGAGATAAGGAGGCCCAAAAGAAAGAAGTATTAGTGATGATATCTAATTTAACAATTAACTGGAATATTATCACCTGTGTATTAGTGATGATATCTAATTTAACAATTAACTGGAATATTATCACCTGTGTATTAGTGATGATATCTAATTTAACAATTAACTGGAATATTATCCCCTGTGTATTAGCGATGATATCTAATTTAACAATTAACTGGAATATTATCACCTGTGTATTAGTGATGACATCTAATTTAACAATTAACTGGAAAATTATCCCCTGTGTATTAGTGATGACATCTAATTTAACAATTAACTGGAATATTATCACCTATGTATTAGTGATGACATATAATTTAACAATTAACTGGAATATTATCACCTGTGTATTAGTGATGACATCTAATTTAACAATTAACTGGAATATTATCACCTGTGTATTAGTGATGATATCTAATTTAACAATTGACTGGAATATTATCACCTGTGTATTAGTGATGATATCTAATTTAACAATTAACTGGAATATTATCACCTGTGTATTAGTGATGATATCTAATTTAACAATTAACTGGAATATTATCACCTGTGTATTAGTGATGACATCTAATTTAACAATTAACAGGAATATTATCACCTGTGTATTAGTGATGACATCTAATTTAACAATTAACTGGAATATTATCACCTGTGTATTAGTGATGATATCTAATTTAACAATTAACTGGAATATTATCACCTGTGTATTAGTGATGACATCTAATTTAACAATTAACTGGAATATTATCACCTGTGTATTAGTGATGATATCTAAGTTAACAATTAACTGGAATATTATCACCTGTGTATTAGTGATTATATCTAATTTAACAATTAACTGGAATATTATCACCTGTGTATTAGTGATGATATCTAATTTAACAATTAACTGGAATATTATCAACTGTGTATTAGTGATGACATCTAATTTAACAATTAACTGGAATATTATCACCTGTGTATTAGTGATGAATTTCTAATTTAACAATTAACTGGAATATTATCACCTGTGTATTAGTGATGACATCTAATTTAACAATTAACTGGAATATTATCACCTGTGTATGAGTGATGATATCTAATTTAACAATTAACTGGAATATTATCACCTGTGTATTAGTGATGACATCTAATTTAACAATTAACTGGAAAATTATCCCCTGTGTATTAGTGATGACATCTAATTTAACAATTAACTGGAATATTATCACCTATGTATTAGTGATGACATCTAATTTAACAATTAACTGGAATATTATCACCTGTGTATTAGTGATGATATCTAATTTAACAATTGACTGGAATATTATCACCTGTGTATTAGTGATGATATCTAATTTAACAATTAACTGGAATATTATCACCTGTGTATTAGTGATGATATCTAATTTAACAATTAACTGGAATATTATCTCCTGTGTATTAGTGATGACATCTAATTTAACAATTAACTGGAATATTATCACCTGTGTATTAGTGATGATATCTAATTTAACAATTGACTGGAATATTATCACCTGTGTATTAGTGATGATATCTAATTTAACAATTAACTGGAATATTATCACCTGTGTATTAGTGATGATATCTAATTTAACAATTAACTGGAATATTATCTCCTGTGTATTAGTGATGACATCTAATTTAACAATTAACTGGAATATTATCACCTGTGTATTTGTGATGATATCTAATTTAATAATTAACTGGAATATTATCACCTGTGTATTAGTGATGATATCTACTTTAACAATTAACTGGAATATTATCACCTGTGTATTAGTGATGATATCTAATTTGACAATTAACTGGAATATTATCACCTGTGTATTAGTGATGATATCTAATTTAACAATTAACTGGAATATTATCACCTGTGTATTAGTGATGACATCTAATTTAACAATTAAATGGAATATCATCACATGTGTATTAGTGATGATATCTAATTTAACAATTAACTGGAATATTATCACCTGTGTATCAGTGATGATATCTAATTTAACAATTAACTGGAATATTATCACCTGTGTATTAGTGACGATATCTAATTTAACAATTAACTGGAATATTATCCGCCGTGTATTAGTGATGACTTCTAATTTAACAATTAACTGGAATATTATCTCCTGTGTATTAGTGATGATATCTAATTTAACAATTAACTGGAATATTATCCCCTGTGTATTAGTGATGACATCTACTTTAACAATTAACTGGAATATTATCACCTGTGTATTAGTGATGATATCTAATTTAACAATTAACTGGAATATTATCAACTGTGTATTAGTGATGATATCTAATTTAACAATTAACTGGAATATTATCACCTGTGTATTAGTGATGACATCTAATTTAACAATTAACTGGAATATTATCACCTGTGTATTAGTGATGATATCTAATTTAACAATTAACTGGAATATTATCCCCTGTGTATTAGTGATGACATCTAATTTAACAATTAACTGGAATATTATCACCTGTGTATTAGTGATGACATCTAATTTAACAATTAACTGGAATATTATCACCTGTGTATTAGTGATGATATCTAATTTAACAATTAACTGGAATATTATCACGTGTGTATTAGTGATGACATCTAATTTAACAATTAACTGGAATATTATCACCTGTGTATTAGTGATGATATCTAATTTAACAATTAACTGGAATATTATCACCTGTGTATTAGTGATGACATCTAATTTAACAATTAACTGGAATATTATCACCTGTGTATTAGTGATGATATCTAATTTAACAATTAACTGGAATATTATCACCTGTGTATTAGTGATGACATCTAATTTAACAATTAACTGGAATATTATCACCTGTGTATTAGTGATGATATCTAATTTAACAATTAACTGGAATATTATCACCTGTGTATTAGTGATGACATCTAATTTAACAATTAACTGGAATATTATCACCTGTGTATTAGTGATGATATCTAATTTAACAATTAACTGGAATATTATCACCTGTGTATTAGTGATGACATCTAATTTAACAATTAACTGGAATATTATCACCTGTGTATTAGTGATTATATCTAATTTAACAATTAACTGGAATATTATCACCTGTGTATTAGTGATGACATCTAATTTAACAATTAACTTGAATATTATCACCTGTGCATTAGTGGTGACATCTAATTTAACAATTAACTGGAATATTATCACCTGTGTATTAGTGATTATATCTAATTTAACAATTAACTGGAATATTATCACCTGTGTATTAGTGATGACATCTAATTTAACAATTAACTGGAATATTATCACCTGTGTATTAGTGATTATATCTAATTTAACAATTAACTGGAATATTATCACCTGTGTATTAGTGATAACATCTAATTTAACAATTAACTGGAATATTATCACCTGTGTATTAGTGATTATATCTAATTTAACAATTAACTGGAATATTATCACCTGTGTATTAGTGATGACATCTAATTTAACAATTAACTGGAATATTATCACCTGTGCATTAGTGATGACATCTAATTTAACAATTATCTGGAATATTATCACCTGTGTATGAGTGATGATATCTAATTTAACAATTAACTGGAATATTATCACCTGTGTATGAGTGATGATATCTAATTTAACAATTAACTGGAATATTATCACCTGTGTATTAGTGATGACATCTAATTTAACAATTAACTGGAAAATTATCCCCTGTGTATTAGTGATGACATCTAATTTAACAATTAACTGGAATATTATCACCTATGTATTAGTGATGACATCTAATTTAACAATTAACTGGAATATTATCACCTGTGTATTAGTGATGACATCTAATTTAACAATTAACTGGAATATTATCACCTGTGTATTAGTGATGATATCTAATTTAACAATTGACTGGAATATTATCACCTGTGTATTAGTGATGATATCTAATTTAACAATTAACTGGAATATTTTCACCTGTGTATTAGTGATGATATCTAATTTAACAATTAACTGGAATATTATCTCCTGTGTATTAGTGATGACATCTAATTTAACAATTAACTGGAATATTATCACCTGTGTATTTGTGATGATATCTAATTTAATAATTAACTGGAATATTATCACCTGTGTATTAGTGATGATATCTAATTTAACAATTAACTGGAATATTATCACCTGTGTATTAGTGATGATATCTAATTTAACAATTAACTGGAATATTATCACCTGTGCCTTAGTGATGATATCTAATTTAACAATTAACTGGAATATTATCACCTGTGTATTAGTGATGACATCTAATTTAACAATTAACTGGAATATTATCACCTGTGTATTAGTGATGATATCTAATTTAACAATTAACTGGAATATTATCACCTGTGAATCAGTGATGATATCTAATTTAACAATTAACTGGAATATTATCACCTGTGTATTAGTGACGATATCTAATTTAACAATTAACTGGAATATTATCCGCCGTGTATTAGTGATGTCATCTAATTTAACAATTAACTGGAATATTATCACCTGTGTATTAGTGATGATATCTAATTTAACAATTAACTGGAATATTATCACCTGTGCATTAGTGATGATATCTAATTTAACAATTAACTGGAATATTATCACCTGTGTATTAGTGATGACATCTAATTTAACAATTAACTGGATTATCACCTGTGTATTAGTGATGATATCTAATTTAACAATTAACTGGAATATTATCACCTGTGTATCAGTGATGATATCTAATTTAACAATTAACTGGAATATTATCACCTGTGTATTAGTGACGATATCTAATTTAACAATTAACTGGAATATTATCCCCCGTGTATTCGTGATGACATCTAATTTAACAATTAACTGGAATATTATCACCTGAGTATTCGTGATGACATCTAATTTAACAATTAACTGGAATATTATCACCTGTGTATTAGTGATGATATCTAATTTAACAATTAACTGGAATATTATCACCTGTGTATTAGTGATGACATCTAATTTAACAATTAACTGGAATATTATCACCTGTGTATTGGTGATGATATCTAATTTAACAATTAACTGGAATATTATCCCCTGTGTATTAGTGATGATATCTAATTTAACAATTAACTGGAATATTATCACCTGTGTATTAGTGATGATATCTAATTTAACAATTAACTGGAATATTATCCCCTGTGTATTAGTGATGATATCTAATTTAACAATTAACTGGAATATTATCACCTGTGTATTAGTGATGATATCTAAATTAACAATTAACTGGAATATTATCACCTGTGTATTAGTGATGACATCTAATTTAACAATTAACTGGAAAATTATCCCCTGTGTATTAGTGATGACATCTAATTTAACAATTAACTGGAATATTATCACCTATGTATTAGTGATGACATCTAATTTAACAATTAACTGGAATATTATCACCTGTGCATTAGTGATGACATCTAATTTAACAATTAACTGGAATATTATCACCTGTGTATTAGTGATGATATCTAATTTAACAATTGACTGGAATATTATCACCTGTGTATTAGTGATGATATCTAATTTAACAATTAACTGGAATATTATCACCTGTGTATTAGTGATGATACCTAATTTAACAATTAACTGGAATATTATCTCCTGTTTATTAGTGATGACATCTAATTTAACAATTAACTGGAATATTATCACCTGTGTATTTGTGATGATATCTAATTTAATAATTAACTGGAATATTATCACCTGTGTATTAGTGATGATATCTAATTTAACAATTAACTGGAATATTATCACCTGTGTATTAGTGATGATATCTAATTTAACAATTAACTGGAATATTATCACCTGTGCCTTAGTGATGATATCTAATTTAACAATTAACTGGAATATTATCACCTGTGTATTAGTGATGACATCTAATTTAACAATTAACTGGAATATTATCACCTGTGTATTAGTGATGATATCTAATTTAACAATTAACTGGAATATGATTACCTGTGTATTAGTGATGATATCTAATTTAACAATTAACTGGAATATTATCACCTGTGTATTAGTGACGATATCTAATTTAACAATTAACTGGAATATTATCCGCCGTGTATTAGTGATGACATCTAATTTAACAATTAACTGGAATATTATCACCTGTGTATTAGTGATGATATCTAATTTAACAATTAACTGGAATATTATCACCTGTGCATTAGTGATGATATCTAATTTAACAATTAACTGGAATATTATCACCTGTGTATTAGTGATGACATCTAATTTAACAATTAACTGGATTATCACCTGAGTATTAGTGATGATATCTAATTTAACAATTAACTGGAATATTATCCCCTGTGTATCAGTGATGATATCTAATTTAACAATTAACTGGAATATTATCACCTGTGTATTAGTGACGATATCTAATTTAACAATTAACTGGAATATTATCCCCCGTGTATTCGTGATGACATCTAATTTAACAACTTACTGGAATATTATCACCTGAGTATTCGTGATGACATCTAATTTAACAATTAACTGGAATATTATCACCTGTGTATTAGTGATGATATCTAATTTAACAATTAACTGGAATATTATCACCTGTGTATTAGTGATGACATCTAATTTAACAATTAACTGGAATATTATCACCTGTGTATTAGTGATGATATCTAATTTAACAATTAACTGGAATATTATCACCTGTGTATTAGTGATGATATCTAATTTAACAATTAACTGGAATATTATCCCCTGTGTATTAGTGATGATATCTAATTTAACAATTAACTGGAATATTATCACCTGTGTATTAGTGATGATATCTAAATTAACAATTAACTGGAATATTATCACCTGTGTATTAGTGATGATATCTAATTTAACAATTAACTGGAATATTATCACCTGTGCATTAGTGATGATATCTAATTTAACAATTAACTGGAATATTATCACCTGTGTATTAGTGATGACATCTAATTTAACAATTAGCTGTAATATTATCACCTGTGTATTCGTGATGATATCTAATTTAACAATTAACTGGAATATTATCACCTGTGTATCAGTGATGATATCTAATTTAACAATTAACTGAAATATTATCACCTGTGTATTAGTGACGATATCTAATTTAACAATTAACTGGAATATTATCCCCCGTGTATTAGTGATGACATCTAATTTAACAATTAACTGGAATATTATCACCTGAGTATTAGTGATTACACCTAATTTAACAATTAACTGGAATATTATCACCTGTGTATTAGTGATGATATCTAATTTAACAATTAACTGGAATATTATCCCCTGTGCATTAGTGATGATATCTAATTGAACAATTAACTGGAATATTATCACCTGTGTATTAGTGATGATATCTAATTTAACAATTAACTGGAATATTATCCCCTGTGTATTAGTCATGATATTTAATTTAACAATTAACTGGAATATTATCACCTGTGTATTACTGATGACATCTAATTTAACAATTAACTGGAATATTATCACCTGTGTATTAGTGATGATATCTAATTTAACAATTAACTGGAATATTATCCCCTGTGTATTAGTCATGATATCTAAATTAACAATTAACTGGAATATTATCACCTGTGTATTAGTGATGATATCTAATTTAACAATTAACTGGAATATTATCACCTGTGTATTAGTGATGATATCTAATTTAACAATTAACTGGAATATTATCACCTGTGCATTAGTGATGATATCTAATTTAACAATTAACTGGAATATTATCACCTGTGTATTAGTGATGACATCTAATTTAACAATTAACTGGAATATTATCACCTGTGTATTAGTGATGATATCTAATTTAACAATTAACTGGAATATTATCACCTGTGTATTAGCGATATCTAATTTAACAATTAACTGGAATATTATCACCTGTGTATTAGTGATGACATCTAATTTAACAATTAACTGGAATGTTATCCCCTGTGTATTAGTGATGATATCTAATTTAACAATTAACTGGAATATTATCACCTGTGTATTAGTGATGATATCTAAATTAACAATTAACTGGAATATTATCACCTGTGTATTAGTGATGATATCTAATTTAACAATTAACTGGAATATTATCACCTGTGTATTAGTGATGACATCTAATTTAACAATTAACTGGAATATTATCACCTGTGTATTAGTGATGATATCTAATTTAACAATTAACTGGAATATTATCCCCTGTGTATTAGTGATGATATCTAATTTAACAATTAACTGGAATATTATCACCTGTGTATTAGTGATGATATCTAATTGAACAATTAACTGGAATATTATCCCCTGTGTATTAGTGATGATATCTAATTTAACAATTAACTGGAATATTATCACCTGTGTTTTAGTGATGATATCTAAATTAACAATTAACTGGAATATTATCACCTGTGTATTAGTGATGATATCAAATTTAACAATTAACTGGAATATTATCACCTGTGCATTAGTGATGATATCTATTTTAACAATTAACTGGAATATTATCACCTGTGTATTAGTGATGACATCTAATTTAACAATTAGCTGGAATATTATCACCTGTGTATTAGTGATGATATCTAATTTAACAATTAACTGGAATATTATCACCTGTGTATCAGTGATGATATCTAATTTAACAATTAACTGGAATATTATCACCTGTGTATTAGTGACGATATCTAATTTAACAATTAACTGGAATATTATCCCCCGTGTATTAGTGATGACATCTAATTTAACAATTAACTGGAATATTATCACCTGAGTATTAGTGATTACATCTAATTTAACAATTAACTGGAATATTATCACCTGTGTATTAGTGATGATATCTAATTTAACAGTTAACTGGAATATTATCACCTGTGTATTAGTGATGACATCTAATTTAACAATTAACTGGAATATTATCACCTGTGTATTAGTGATGATATCTAATTTAACAATTAACTGGAATATTATCCCCTGTGTATTAGTGATGATATCTAATTTAACAATTAACTGGAATATTATCACCTGTGTATTAGTGATGATATCTAATTTAACAATTAACTGGAATATTATCCCCTGTGTATTAGTCATGATATCTAATTTAACAATTAACTGGAATATTATCACCTGTGTATTAGTGATGATATCTAATTTAACAATTAACTGGAATATTATCACCTGTGTATTAATGATGATATCTAATTTAACAATTAACTGGAATATTATCACCTGTGCATTAGTGATGATATCTAATTGAACAATTAACTGGAATATTATCACCTGTGTATTAGTGATGACATCTAATTTAACAATTAACTGGAATATTATCACCTGTGTATTAGTGATGATATCTAATTTAACAATTAACTGGAATATTATCACCTGTCTATCAGTGACGATATCTAATTGAACAATTAACTGGAATATTATCACCTGTGTATTAGTGACGATATCTAATTTAACAATTAACTGGAATATTATCCGCCGTGTATTAGTGATGACATCTAATTTAACAATTAACTGGAATATTATCACCTGTGTATTAGTGATGATATCTAATTTAACAATTAACTGGAATATTATCACCTGTGCATTAGTGATGATATCTAATTTAACAATTAACTGGAATATTATCACCTGTGTATTAGTGATGACATCTAATTTAACAATTAACTGGAATATTATCACCTGTGTATTAGTGATGATATCTAATTTAACACTTAACTGGAATATTATCACCTGTGTATCAGTGATGATATCTAATTTAACAATTAACTGGAATATTATCACCTGTGTATTAGTGATGACATCTAATTTAACAATTAACTGGAATATTATCACCTGAGTATTAGTGATGACATCTAATTTAACAATTAACTGGAATATTATCACCTGTGTATTAGTGATGATATCTACTTTAACAATTAACTGGAATATTATCACCTGTGTATTAGTGATGATATCTAATTTAACAATTAACTGGAATATTATCACCTGTGTATTAGTGATGATATCTAATTTAACAATTAACTGGAACATTATCACCTGTGTATTAGTGATGACATCTAATTTAACAACTAACTGGAATATTATCACCTGTGTATTAGTGATGATATCTAATTTAACAATTAACTGGAATATTATCACCTGTGTATTAGTGATGATATCTAATTTAACAATTAACTGGAATATTATCACCTGTGTATTAGTGATGACATCTAATTTAACAATTAACTGGAATATTATCCCCTGTGTATTAGTGATGATATCTAATTTAACAATTAACTGGAATATTATCCCCTGTGTATTAGTCATGATATCTAATTTAACAATTAACTGGAATATTATCACCTGTGTATTAGTGATGATATCTAATTTAACAATTAACTGGAATATTATCACCTGTGTATTAGTGATGATATCTAATTTAACAATTAACTGGAATATTATCACCTGTGCATTAGTGATGATATCTAATTTAACAATTAACTGGAATATTATCACCTGTGTATTAGTGATGACATCTAATTTAACAATTAACTGGAATATTATCACCTGTGTATTAGTGATGATATCTAATTTAACAATTAACTGGAATATTATCACCTGTCTATCAGTGATGATATCTAATTTAACAATTAACTGGAATATTATCACCTGTGTATTAGTGACGATATCTAATTTAACAATTAACTGGAATATTATCCGCCGTGTATTAGTGATGATATCTAATTTAACAATTAACTGGAATATTATCACCTGTGCATTAGTGATGATATCTAATTTAACAATTAACTGGAATATTATCACCTGTGTATTAGTGATGACATCTAATTTAACAATTAACTGGAATATTATCACCTGTGTATTAGTGATGATATCTAATTTAACAATTAACTGGAATATTATCACCTGTGTATCAGTGATGATATCTAATTTAACAATTAACTGGAATATAATCACCTGTGTATTAGTGATGACATCTAATTTAACAATTAACTGGTATATTATCACCTGAGTATTAGTGATGACATCTAATTTAACAATTAACTGGAATATTATCACCTGTGTATTAGTGATGATATCTACTTTAACAATTAACTGGAATATTATCACCTGTGTATTAGTGATGATATCTAATTTAACAATTAACTGGAATATTATCACCTGTGTATTAGTGATGATATCTAATTTAACAATTAACTGGAACATTATCACCTGTGTATTAGTGATGACATCTAATTTAACAACTAACTGGAATATTATCACCTGTGTATTAGTGATGACATCTAATTTAACAATTAACTGTAATATTATCACCTGTGTATTAGTGATGATATCTACTTTAACAATTAACTGGAATATTATCACCTGTGTATTAGTGATGATATCTAATTTAACAATTAACTGGAATATTATCACCTGTGTATTAGTGATGATATCTAATTTAACAATTAACTGGAACATTATCACCTGTGTATTAGTGATGACATCTAATTTAACAACTAACTGGAATATTATCACCTGTGTATTAGTGATGATATCTAATTTAACAATTAACTGGAATATTATCACCTGTGTATTAGTGATGATATCTAATTTAACAATTAACAGGAATATTATCACCAGTGTATTAGTGATGACATCTAATTTAACAATTAACTGGAATATTATCCCCTGTGTATTAGTGATGATATCTAATTTAACAATTAACTGGAATATTATCACCTGTGTATTAGTGATGATATCTAATTTAACAATTAACTGGAATATTATCACCTGTGTATTAGTGATGATATCTAATTTAACAATTAACTGGAATATTATCACCTGTGTATTAGTGATGATATCTAATTTAACAATTAACTGGAATATTATCCCCTGTGTATTAGTGATGATATTTCATTTAACAATTAACTGGAATATTATCACCTGTGTATTAGTGATGATATCTAATTTAACAATTAACTGGAATATTATCCCCTGTGTATTAGTGATGATATCTAATTTAACAATTAACTGGAATATTATCGCCTGTGTATTAGTGATGATATCTAATTTAACAGTTAACTGGAATATTGTCGCCTGTGTATTAGTGATGATATCTAATTTAACAATTAACTGGAATATTATCACCTGTGTATTAGTGATGATATCTAATTTAACAATTAACTGGAATATTATCACCTGTGTATTAGTGATGACATCTAATTTAATAATTAACTGGAATATTATCATCTGTGTATTAGTGATGACATCTAATTTAACAATTAACAGTAATATTATCCCCTGTGTATTAGTGATGACATCTAATTTAACAATTAACTGGAATATTATCACCTGTGTATTAGTGATGATATCTAATTTAACAATTAACTGGAATATTATCACCTGTGTATTAGTGATGATATCTAATTTAACAATTAACTGGAATATTATCACCTGTGTATTAGTGATGATATCTAATTTAACAATTAACAGGAATATTATCACCTGTGTATTAGTGATGACATCTAATTTAACAATTAACTGGAATATTATCCGTTGTGTATTAGTGATGACATCTAATTTAACAATTAACTGGGATATTATCGCCCTTTGTATTAGTGATGATATCTAATTTAACAATTAACTGGAATATTATCACCTGTGTATTAGTGATGATATCTAATTTAACAATTAACTGGAATATTATCACCTGTGTATTAGTGATGACATCTAATTGAACAATTAACTGGAATATTATCACCTGTGTATTAGTGATGACATCTAATTTAACAATTAACTGGAATATTATCCCCAGTGTATTAGTGATGATATCTAATTTAACAATTAACTGGAATATTATCACCTGTGTATTAGTGATGACATCTAATTTAACAATTAACTGGAATATTATCACCTGTGTATTAGTGATGACTTCTAATTTTACAATTAACTGGAATATTATCACCTGTGTATTAGTGATGATATCTAATTTAACAATGAACAGGAATATTATCACCAGTGTATTAGTGATGACATCTAATTTAACAATTAACTGGAATATTATCCCCTGTGTATTAGTGATGATATCTAATTTAACAATTAACTGGAATATTATCACCTGTGTATTAGTGATGATATCTAATTTAACAATTAACTGGAATATTATCACCTGTGTATTAGTGATGATATCTAATTTAACAATTAACTGGAATATTATCACCTGTGTATTAGTGATGATATCTAATTTAACAATTAACTGGAATATTATCCCCTGTGTATTAGTGATGATATTTCATTTAACAATTAACTGGAATATTATCACCTGTGTATTAGTGATGATATCTAATTTAACAATTAACTGGAATATTATCCCCTGTGTATTAGTGATGATATCTAAATTAACAATTAACTGGAATATTATCGCCTGTGTATTAGTGATGATATCTAATTTAACAGTTAACTGGAATATTGTCGCCTGTGTATTAGTGATGATATCTAATTTAACAATTAACTGGAATATTATCACCTGTGTATTAGTGATGATATCTAATTTAACACTTAACTGGAATATTATCACCTGTGTATTAGTGATGACATCTAATTTAATAATTAACTGGAATATTATCACCTGTGTATTAGTGATGACATCTAATTTAACAATTAACTGGAATATTATCACCTGTGTATTAGTGATGACATCTAATTTAACAATTAACTGGAATATTATCACCTGTGTATTAGTGATGACATCTAATTTAACAATTAACTGGAATATTATCACCTGGGTATTAGTGATGATATCTAATTTAACAATTAACTGGAATATTATCACCTGTGTATTAGTGATGATATCTAATTTAACAATTAACTGGAATATTATCACCTGTGTATTAGTGATGACATCTAATTTAACAATTAACTGGAATATTATCACCTGTGTATGAGTGATGATATCTAATTTAACAATTAACTGGAATATTATCACCTGTGTATTAGTGATGATATCTAATTTAACAATTAACTGGAATATTATCACCTGTGTATTAGTGATGACATCTAATTTAACAATTAACAGTAATATTATCCCCTGTGTATTAGTGATGACATCTAATTTAACAATTAACTGGAATATTATCACCTGTGTATTAGTGATGATATCTAATTTAACAATTAACTGGAATATTATCACCTGTGTATTAGTGATGATATCTAATTTAACAATTAACTGGAATATTATCACCTGTGTATTAGTGATGATATCTAATTTAACAATTAACAGGAATATTATCACCTGTGTATTAGTGATGACATCTAATTTAACAATTAACTGGAATATTATCCCCTGTGTATTAGTGATGACATCTAATTTAACAATTAACTGGGATATTATCGCCCTTTGTATTAGTGATGATATCTAATTTAACAATTAACTGGAATATTATCACCTGTGTATTAGTGATGATATCTAATTTAACAATTAACTGGAATATTATCACCTGTGTATTAGTGATGACATCTAATTGAACAATTAACTGGAATATTATCACCTGTGTATTAGTGATGACATCTAATTTAACAATTAACTGGAATATTATCCCCAGTGTATTAGTGATGATATCTAATTTAACAATTAACTGGAATATTATCACCTGTGTATTAGTGATGACATCTAATTTAACAATTAACTGGAATATTATCACCTGTGTATTAGTGATGACTTCTAATTTTACAATTAACTGGAATATTATCACCTGTGTATTAGTGATGACATCTAATTTAACAATTGTCTGGAATATTATCCCCTGTGTATTAGTGATGATATCTAATTTAACAATTAACTGGAATATTATCGCCTGTGTATTAGTGATGACATCTAATTTAACAATTAACTGGAATATTATCACCTGTGTATTAGTGATGATATCTAATTTAACAATTAACTGGAATATTATCACCTGTGCATTAGTGATGACATCTAATTTAACAATTAACTGGAATATTATCACCTGTGTATTAGTGATGACATCTAATTTAACAATTAACTGGAATATTATCACCTGTGTATTAGTGATGATATCTAATTTAACAATTAACTGGAATATTATCACCTGTGTACTAGTGATGATATCTAATTTAACAATTAACTGGAATATTATCACCTGTGTATTAGTGATGACATCTAATTTACCAATTAACAGGAATATTATCACCTGTGTATTAGTGATGATATCTAATTAAACAATTAACTGGAATATTATCACCTGTGTATTAGTGATGATATCTAATTTAACAATTAACTGGAATATTATCCCCTGTGTATTAGTGATGATATCTAATTTAACAATAAACTGGAATATTATCCCCTGTGTATTAGTGATGATATCTAATTTAACAATTAACTGGAATATTATCCCCTGTGTATTAGTGATGACATCTAATTTAACAATTAACTGGAATATTATCACCTGTGTATTAGTGATGATATCTAATTTAACAATTAACTGGAATATTATCACCTGTGTATTAGTGATGATATCTAATTTAACAATTAACTGGAATATTATCACCTGTGTATTAGTGATGATATCTAATTTAACAATTAACTGGAATATTATCACCTGTGTATTAGTGATGACATCTAATTTAACAATTAACTGGTATATTATTACCTGTGTATTAGTGATGATATCTAATTTAACAATTAACTGGAATATTATCACCTGTGTATTAGTGATGATATCTAATTTAACAAATAACTGGAATATTATCACCTGTGTATTAGTGATGATATCTAATTTAACAATTAACTGGAATATTATCACCTGTGTATTAGTGATGACATCTAATTGAACAATTAACTGGAATATTATCACCTGTGTATTAGTGATGATATCTAATTTAACAATTAACTGGAATATTATCACCTGTGTATTAGTGATGATATCTAATTTAACAATTAACTGGAATATTATCACCTGTGTATTAGTGATGACATCTAATTTAACAATTAACTGGAATATTATCCCCTGTGTATTAAAGATGACATCTAATTTAACAATTAACTGGAATATTATCACCTGTGTATTAGTGATGATATCTAATTTAACAATTAACTGGAATATTATCACCTGTGTATTAGTGATGATATCTAATTTAACAATTAACTGGAATATTATCACCTGTGTATTAGTGATGATATCTAATTTAACAATTAACTGGAATATTATCACCTGTGTATTAGTGATGATATCTAATTTAACAATTAACTGGAATATTATCACCTGTGTATTAGTGATGATATCTAATTTAACAATTAACTGGAATATTATCACCTGTGTATTAGTGATGATATCTAATTTAACAATTAACTGGAATATTATCCCCTGTGTATTAGTGATGATATCTAATTTAACAATTAACTGGAATATTATCGCCTGTGTATTAGTGATGATATCTAATTTAACAATTAACTGGAATATTATCGCCTGTGTATTAGTGATGATATCTAATTTAACAATTAACTGGAATATTATCACCTGTGTATTAATGATGATATCTAATTTAACAATTAACTGGAATATTATCGCCTGTGTATTAGTGATGATATCTAATTTAACAATTAACTGGAATATTATCACCTGTGTATTAGTGATGACATCTAATTTAACAATTAACTGGAATATTATCACCTGTGTATTAGTGATGACATCTAATATAACAATTAACTGGAATATTATCACCTGTGTATTAGTGATGACATCTAATTTAACAATTAACTGGAATATTATCACCTGTGTATTAGTGTTGATATCTAATTTAACAATTAACTGGAATATTATCACCTGTGTATTAGTGATGATATCTAATTTAACAATTAACTGGAATATTATCACCTGTGTATTAGTGATGATATTTAATTTAACAATTAACTGGAATATTATCACCTGTGTATTAGTGATGATATCTAATTTAACAATTAACTGGAATATTATCCCCTGTGTATTAGTGATGATATCTAATTTATCAATTAACTGGAATATTATCGCCTGTGTATTAGTGATGATATCTAATTTAACAATTAACTGGAATATTATCGCCTGTGTATTAGTGATGATATCTAATTTAACAATTAACTGGAATATTATCACCTGTGTATTAGTGATGATATCTAATTTAACAATTAACTGGAATATTATCACCTGTGTATTAGTGATGACATCTAATTTAACAATTAACTGGAATATTATCACCTGTGTATTAGTGATGACATCTAATTTAACAATTAACTGGAATATTATCACCTGTGTATTAGTGATGACATCTAATTTAACAATTAACTGGAATATTATCACCTGTGTATTAGTGATGACATCTAATTTAACAATTAACTGGAATATTATCACCTGTGTATTAGTGATGATATCTAATTTAACAATTAACTGGAATATTATCACCTGTGTATTAGTGATGACATCTAATTTAACAATTAACTGGAATATTATCACCTGTGTATTAGTGATGACATCTAATTTAACAATTATCTGGAATATTATCACCTGTGTATTAGTGATGACATCTAATTTAACAATTAACTGGAATATTATCACCTGTGTATTAGTGATGATATCTAATTTAACAATTAACTGGAATGTTATCACCTGTGTATTAGTGATGATATCTAATTTAACAATTAACTGGAATATTATCCCCTGTGTATTAGTGATGACATCTAATTTAACAATTAACAGGAATATTATCCCCTGTGTATTAGTGATGACATCTAATTTAACAATTAACTGGAATATTATCACCTGTGTATTAGTGATGATATCTAATTTAACAATTAACTGGAATATTATCACCTGTGTATTAGTGATGATATCTAATTGAACAATTAACTGGAATATTATCACCTGTGTATTAGTGATGATATCTAATTTAACAATTAACAGGAATATTATCACCTGTGTATTAGTGATGACATCTAATTTAACAATTGACTGGAATGTTATCCCCTGTGTATTAGTGATGACATCTAATTTAACAATTAACTGGAATATTATCGCCTGTGTATTAGTGATGATATCTAATTTAACAATTAACTGGAATATTATCACCTGTGTATTAGTGATGACATCTAATTTAACAATTAACTGGGATATTATCACCTGTGTATTAGTGATGACATCTAATTTAACAATTAACTGGAATATTATCCCCTGTGTATTAGTGATGATATCTAATTTAACAATTAACTGGAATATTATCACCTGTGTATTAGTGATGATATCTAATTTAACAATTAACTGGAATATTATCACCTGTGCATTAGTGATGACATCTAATTTAACAATTAACTGGAATATTATCACCTGTGTATTAGTGATGACATCTAATTTAACAATTAACTGGAATATTATCACCTGTGTATTAGTGATGATATCTAATTTAACAATTAACTGGAATATTATCCCCTGTGTATTAGTGATGATATCTGATTTAACAATTAACTGGAATATTATCGCCTGTGTATTAGTGATGATATCTAATTTAACAATTAACTGGAATATTATCGCCTGTGTATTAGTGATGATATCTAATTTAACAATTAACTGGAATATTATCACCTGTGTATTAGTGATGATATCTAATTTAACAATTAACTGGAATATTATCACCTGTGTATTAGTGATGACATCTAATTTAACAATTAACTGGAATATTATCACCTGTGTATTAGTGATGACATCTAATTTAACAATTAACTGGAATATTATCACCTGTGTATTAGTGATGACATCTAATTTAACAATTAACTGGAATATTATCACCTGTGTATTAGTGATGACATCTAATTTAACAATTAACTGGAATATTATCACCTGTGTATTAGTGATGATATCTAATTTAACAATTAACTGGAATATTATCACCTGTGTATTAGTGATGACATCTAATTTAACAATTAACTGGAATATTATCACCTGTGTATTAGTGATGACATCTAATTTAACAATTATCTGGAATATTATCACCTGTGTATTAGTGATGACATCTAATTTAACAATTAACTGGAATATTATCACCTGTGTATTAGTGATGATATCTAATTTAACAATTAACTGGAATGTTATCACCTGTGTATTAGTGATGATATCTAATTTAACAATTAACTGGAATATTATCACCTGTGTATTAGTGATGACATCTAATTTAACAATTAACAGGAATATTATCCCCTGTGTATTAGTGATGACATCTAATTTAACAATTAACTGGAATATTATCACCTGTGTATTAGTGATGATATCTAATTTAACAATTAACTGGAATATTATCACCTGTGTATTAGTGATGATATCTAATTGAACAATTAACTGGAATATTATCACCTGTGTATTAGTGATGATATCTAATTTAACAATTAACAGGAATATTATCACCTGTGTATTAGTGATGACATCTAATTTAACAATTGACTGGAATATTATCCCCTGTGTATTAGTGATGACATCTAATTTAACAATTAACTGGAATATTATCGCCTGTGTATTAGTGATGATATCTAATTTAACAATTAACTGGAATATTATCACCTGTGTATTAGTGATGACATCTAATTTAACAATTAACTGGGATATTATCACCTGTGTATTAGTGATGACATCTAATTTAACAATTAACTGGAATATTATCCCCTGTGTATTAGTGATGATATCTAATTTAACAATTAACTGGAATATTATCACCTGTGTATTAGTGATGACATCTAATTTAACAATTAACTGGAATATTATCACCTGTGTATTAGTGATGACTTCTAATTTAACAATTAACTGGAATATTATCACCTGTGTATTAGTGATGACATCTAATTTAACAATTAACTGGAATATTATCCCCTGTGTATTAGTGATGATATCTAATTTAACAATTAACTGGCATATTATCGCCTGTGTATTAGTGATGACATCTAATTTAACAATTAACTGGAATATTATCACCTGTGTATTAGTGATGATATCTAATTTAACAATTAACTGGAATATTATCACCTGTGCATTAGTGATGACATCTAATTTAACAATTAACTGGAATATTATCACCTGTGTATTAGTGATGACATCTAATTTAACAATTAACTGGAATATTATCACCTGTGCATTAGTGATGATATCTAATTTAACAATTAACTGGAATATTATCACCTGTGTATTAGTGATGACATCTAATTTAACAATTAACTGGAATATTATCGCCTGTGTATTAGTGATGATATCTAATTTAACAATTCGCTGGAATATTATCACCTGTGTATTAGTGATGATATCTAATTTAACAATTAACTCGAATATTATCACCTGTGTATTAGTGATGACATCTAATTTAACAATTAACTGGGATATTATCACCTGTGTATTAGTGATGACATCTAATTTAACAATTAACTGGAATATTATCCCCTGTGTATTAGTGATGATATCTAATTTAACAATTAACCGGAATATTATCACCTGTGTATTAGTGATGACTTCTAATTTAACAATTAACTGGAATATTATCACTTGTGTATTAGTGATGACATCTAATTTAACAATTAACTGGAATATTATCCCCTGTGTATTAGTCATGATATCTAATTTAACAATTAACTGGAATATTATCCCCTGTGTATTAGTGATGACATCTAATTTAACAATTAACTGGAATATTATCACCTGTGTATTAGTGATGATATCTAATTTAACAATTAACTGGAATATTATCACCTGTGCATTAGAGATGACATCTACTTTAACAATTAACTGGAATATTATCACCTGGGTATTAGTGATGACATCTAATTTAACAATTAACTGGAATATTATCACCTGTTTATTAGTGATGATATCTAATTTAACAATTAACTGGAATATTATCACCTGTGTACTAGTGATGATATCTAATTTAACAATTAACTGGAATATTATCACCTGTGTATTAGTGATGAAATCTAATTTAACAATTAACAGGAATATTATCACCTGTGTATTAGTGATGATATCTAATTAAACAATTAACTGGAATATTATCACCTGTGTATTAGTGATGATATCTAATTTAACAATTAACTGGAATATTATTACCTGTGTATTAGTGATGATATCTAATTTAACAATTAACTGGAATATTATCACCTGTGTATTAGTGATGATATCTAATTTAACAATTAACTGGAATATTATCCCCTGTGTATTAGTGATGTCATCTAACTTAACAATTAACTGGAATATTATCACCTGTGTATTAGTGATGATATCTAATTTAACAATTAACTGGAATATTATCACCTGTGTATTAGTGATGATATCTAATTTAACAATTAACTGGAATATTATCACCTGTGTATTAGTGATGACATCCAATTTAACAATTAACTGGAATATTATCCCCTGTGTATTTGTGATGATATCTAATTTAACAATTAACTGGAATATTATCACCTGTGTATTAGTGATGATATCTAATTTAACAATTAACTGGAATATTATCACCTGTGTATTAGTGATGATATCTAATTTAACAATTAACTGGAATATTATCACCTGTGTATTAGTGATGATATCTAATTTAACAATTAACTGGAATATTACCCCCTGTGTATTAGTGATGATATTTAATTTAACAATTAACTGGAATATTATCACCTGTGTATTAGTGATGATATCTAATTTAACAATTAACTGGAATATTATCCCCTGTGTATTAGTGATGATATCTAATTTAACAATTAACTGGAATATTATCGCCTGTGTATGAGTGATGACATCTAATTTAACAATTAACTGGAATATTATCACCTGTGTATTAGTGATGACATCTAATTTAACAATTAACTGGAATATTATCACCTGTGTATTAGTGATGATATCTAATTTAACAATTAACTGGAATATTATCCCCTGTGTATTCGTGATGACATCTAATTTAACAATTAACTGGAATATTATCACCTGTGTATTAGTGATGATGTCTAATTTAACAATTAACTGGAATATTATCGCCTGTGTATTAGTGATGACATCTAATTTAACAATTAACTGGAATATTATCACCTGTGTATTAGTGATGATATCTAATTTAACAATTAACTGGAATATTATCACCTGTGTATTAGTGATGATATCTAATTTAACAATTAACTGGAATATTATCACCTGTGCATTAGTGATGACATCTAATTTAACAATTAACTGGAAGATTATCCCCTGTGTATTAGTGATGACATCTAATTTAACAATTAACTGGAATATTATCGCCTGTGTATTAGTGATGATATCTAATTTAACAATTAACTGGAATATTATCACCTGTGTATTAGTGATGATATCTAATTTAACAATTAACTGGAATATTATCACCTGTGTATTAGTGATGACATCTAATTTAACAATTAACTGGAATATTATCACCTGTGTATTAGTGATGACATCTAATTTAACAATTAACTGGAATATTATCCCCTGTGTATTAGTGATGATATCTAATTTAACAATTAACTGGAATATTATCACCTGTGTATTAGTGATGACATCTAATTTAACAATTAACTGGAATATTATCACCTGTGTATTAGTGATGACTTCTAATTTAACAATTAACTGGAATATTATCACCTGTGTATTAGTGATGATATCTAATTTAACAATTAACTGGAATATTATCAGCTGTGTATTAGTGATGATATCTAATTTAACAATTAACTGGAATATTATCACCTGTGTATTAGTGATGATATCTAATTTAACAATTAACTGGAATATTATCACCTGTGTATTAGTGATGACATCTAATTTAACAATTAACTGGAATATTATCACCTGTGTATTAGTGATGATATCTAATTTAACAATTAACTGGAATATTATCACCTGTGTATTAGTGATGATATCTAATTTAACAATTAACTGGAATATTATCACCTGTGTATTAGTGATGATATCTAATTTAACAATTAACTGGAATATTATCACCTGTGTATTAGTGATGATATCTAATTTAACAATTAACTGGAATATTATCACCTGTGTATTAGTGATGATATCTAATTTAACAATTAACTGGAATATTATCACCTGTGTATTAGTGATGATATCTAATTTAACAATTAACTGGAATATTATCACCTGTGTATTAGTGATGATATTTAATTTAACAATTAACTGGAATATTATCACCTGTGTATTAGTGATGGTATCTAATTTAACAATTAACTGGAATATTATCACCTGTGTATTAGTGATGATATCTAATTTAACAATTAACTGGAATATTATCACCTGTGTATTAGTGATGATATCTAACTTAACAATTAACTGGAATATTATCACCTGTGTATTAGTGATGATATATAATTTAACAATTAACTGGAATATTATCCCCTGTGTATTAGTGATGATATCTAATTTAACAATTAACTGGAATATTATCCCCTGTGTATTAGTGATGATATCTAATTTAACAATTAACTGGAATATTATCACCTGTGTATTAGTGATGACATCTAATTTAACAATTAACTGGAATATTATCACCTGTGTATTAGTGATGACATCTAATTTAACAATTAACTGGAATATTATCACCTGTGTATTAGTGATGATATCTAATTTAACAATTAACTGGAATATTATCACCTGTGTATTATTGATGACATCTAATTTAACAATTAACTGGAATATTATCACCTGTGTATTAGTGATGACATCTAATTTAACAATTAACTGGAATATTATCCCCTGTGTATTAGTGATGATATCTAATTTAACAATTAACTGGAATATTATCGCCTGTGTATTAGTGATGACATCTAATTTAACAATTAACTTGTATATTATCACCTGTGTATTCGTGATGATATCTAATTTAACAATTAACTGGAATATTATCACCTGTGTATTAGTGATGACATCTAATTTAACAATTAACAGGAATATTATCACCTGTGTATTAGTGATGACATCTAATTTATCAATTAACTGGAATATTATCACCTGTGTATTAGTGATGATATCTAATTTAACAATTAACTGGAATATTATCACCTGTGTACTAGTGATGATATCTAATTTAACAATTAACTGGAATATTATCACCTGTGTATTAGTGATGACATCTAATTTAACAATTAACAGGAATATTATCACCTGTGTATTAGTGATGATATCTAATTAAACAATTAACTGGAATATTATCACCTGTGTATTAGTGATGATATCTAATTTAACAATTAACTGGAATATTATCCCCTGTGTATTAGTGATGATATCTAATTTAACAATTAACTGGAATATTATCCCCTGTGTATTAGTGATCATATCTAATTTAACAATTAACTGGAATATTATCCCCTGTGTTTACGTGATGACATCTAATTTAACAATTAACTGGAATATTATCACCTGTGTATTAGTGATGATATCTAACTTAACAATTAACTGGAATATTATCACCTGTGTATTAGTGATGATATCTAATTTAACAATTAACTGGAATATTATCACCTGTGCATTCGTGATGATATCTAATTTAACAATTAACTGGAATATTATCCCCTGTGTATTAGTGATGACATCTAATTTAACAATTAACTGGAATATTATCACCTGTGTAACAGTGATGACATCTAATTTAACAATTAACTGGAATATTATCACCTGTGTATTAGTGATGATATCTAATTTAACAATTAACTGGAATATTATCACCTGTGTATTAGTGATGACATCTAATTTAACAATTAACTGGAATCTTATCCCCTGTGTATTAGTGATGATATCTAATTTAACAATTAACTGGAATATTATCGCCTGTGTATTAGTGATGACATCTAATTTAACAATTAACTGGAATATTATCCCCTGTGTATTAGTGATGACATCTAATTTCACAATTAAATGGAATATTATCACCTGTGTATTAGTGATGATATCTAATTTAACAATTAACTGGGATATTATCACCTGTGTATTAGTGATGACATCTAATTTAACAATTAACTGGAATATTATCCCCTGTGTATTAGTGATGATATCTAATTTAACAATTAACTGGAATATTATCACCTGTGTATTAGTGATGATATCTAATTTAACAATTAACTGGAATATTATCACCTGTGTATTAGTGATGACATCTAATTTAACAATTAACTGGAATATTATCACCTGTGTATTAGTGATGACATCTAATTTAACAATTAACTGGAATATTATCCCCTGTGTATTAGTGATGATATCTAATTTAACAATTAACTGGAATATTATCACCTGTGTATTAGTGATGACATCTAATTTAACAATTAACTGGAATATTATCACCTGTGTATTAGTGATGACTTCTAATTTAACAATTAACTGGAATATTATCACCTGTGTATTAGTGATGATATCTAATTTAACAATTAACTGGAATATTATCACCTTTGTATTAGTGATGATATCTAATTTAACAATTAACTGGAATATTATCACCTGTGTATTAGTGATGATATCTAATTTAACAATTAACTGGAATATTATCACCTGTGTATTAGTGATGATATCTAATTTAACAATTAACTGGAATATTATCACCTGTGTATTAGTGATGATATCTAATTTAACAATTAACTGGAATATTATCACCTGTGTATTAGTGATGATATCTAATTTAACAATTAACTGGAATATTATCACCTGTGTATTAGTGATGATATCTAATTTAACAATTAACTGGAATATTATCACCTGTGTATTAGTGATGATATCTAATTTAACAATTAACTGGAATATTATCACCTGTGTATTAGTGATGATATCTAATTTAACAATTAACTGGAATATTATCACCTGTGTATGAGTGATGATATCTAATTTAACAATTAACTGGAATATTATCACCTGTGTATTAGTGATGATATCTAATTTAACAATTAACTGGAATATTATCACCTGTGTATTAGTGATGATATTTAATTTAACAATTAACTGGAATATTATCACCTGTGTATTAGTGATGATATCTAATTTAACAATTAACTGGAATATTATCACCTGTGTATTAGTGATGATATCTAATTTAACAATTAACTGGAATATTATCACCTGTGTATTAGTGATGATATCTAATTTAACAATTAACTGGAATATTATCACCTGTGTATTAGTGATGATATCTAATTTAACAATTAACTGGAATATTATCCCCTGTGTATTAGTGATGATATCTAATTTAACAATTAACTGGAATATTATCCCCTGTGTATTAGTGATGATATCTAATTTAACAATTAACTGGAATATTATCACCTGTGTATTAGTGATGACATCTAATTTAACAATTAACTGGAATATTATCACCTGTGTATTAGTGATGATATCTAATTTAACAATTAACTGGAATATTATCCCCTGTGTATTAGTGATGATATCTAATTTAACAATTAACTGGAATATTATCCCCTGTGTATTAGTGATGATATCTAATTTAACAATTAACTGGAATATTATCACCTGTGTATTAGTGATGACATCTAATTTAACAATTAACTGGAATATTATCACCTGTGTATTAGTGATGACATCTAATTTAACAATTAACTGGAATATTATCACCTGTGTATTAGTGATGATATCTAATTTAACAATTAACTGGAATATTATCCCCTGTGTATTAGTGATGATATCTAATTTAACAATTAACTGGAATATTATCCCCTGTGTATTAGTGATGATATCTAATTTAACAATTAACTGGAATATTATCACCTGTGTATTAGTGATGACATCTAATTTAACAATTAACTGGAATATTATCACCTGTGTATTAGTGATGACATCTAATTTAACAATTAACTGGAATATTATCACCTGTGTATTAGTGATGATATCTAATTTAACAATTAACTGGAATATTATCACCTGTGTATTATTGATGACATCTAATTTAACAATTAACTGGAATATTATCACCTGTGTATTAGTGATGACATCTAATTTAACAATTAACTGGAATATTATCCCCTGTGTATTAGTGATGATATCTAATTTAACAATTAACTGGAATATTATCGCCTGTGTATTAGTGATGACATCTAATTTAACAATTAACTGGAATATTATCACCTGTGTATTAGTGATGACATCTAATTTAACAATTAACTGGAATATTATCACCTGTGTATTAGTGATGATATCTAATTTAACAATTAACTGGAATATTATCGCCTGTGTATTATTGATGACATCTAATTTAACAATTAACTGGAATATTATCACCTGTGTATTAGTGATGACATCTAATTTAACAATTAACTGGAATATTATCACCTGTGTATTAGTGATGATATCTAATTTAACAATTAACTGGAATATTATCGCCTGTGTATTATTGATGACATCTAATTTAACAATTAACTGGAATATTATCACCTGTGTATTAGTGATGACATCTAATTTAACAATTAACTGGAATATTATCCCCTGTGTATTAGTGATGATATCTAATTTAACAATTAACTGGAATATTATCGCCTGTGTATTAGTGATGACATCTAATTTAACAATTAACTGGTATATTATCACCTGTGTATTCGTGATGATATCTAATTTAACAATTAACTGGAATATTATCACCTGTGTATTAGTGATGACATCTAATTTAACAATTAACTGGAATATTATCACCTGTGTATTAGTGATGACATCTAATTTAACAATTAACTGGAATATTATCACCTGTGTATTAGTGATGACATCTAATTTAACAATTAACTGGAATATTATCCCCTGTGTATTAGTGATGATATCTAATTTAACAATTAACTGGAATATTATCACCTGTGTATTAGTGATGATATCTAATTTAACAATTAACTGGAATATTATCACCTGTGTATTAGTGATGACATCTAATTTAACAATTAACTGGAATATTATCACCTGTGTATTAGTGATGACATCTAATTTAACAATTAACTGGAATATTATCCCCTGTGTATTAGTGATGATATCTAATTTAACAATTAACTGGAATATTATCACCTGTGTATTAGTGATGACATCTAATTTAACAATTAACTGGAATATTATCACCTGTGTATTAGTGATGACTTCTAATTTAACAATTAACTGGAATATTATCACCTGTTTATTAGTGATGATATCTAATTTAACAATTAACTGGAATATTATCACCTTTGTATTAGTGATGATATCTAATTTAACAATTAACTGGAATATTATCACCTGTGTATTAGTGATGATATCTAATTTAACAATTAACTGGAATATTATCACCTGTGTATTAGTGATGACATCTAATTTAACAATTAACTGGAATATTATCACCTGTGTATTAGTGATGATATCTAATTTAACAATTAACTGGAATATTATCACCTGTGTATTAGTGATGATATCTAATTTAACAATTAACTGGAATATTATCACCTGTGTATTAGTGATGATATCTAATTTAACAATTAACTGGAATATTATCACCTGTGTATTAGTGATGATATCTAATTTAACAATTAACTGGAATATTATCACCTGTGTATTAGTGATGATATCTAATTTAACAATTAACTGGAATATTATCACCTGTGTATGAGTGATGATATCTAATTTAACAATTAACTGGAATATTATCACCTGTGTATGAGTGATGATATCTAATTTAACAATTAACTGGAATATTATCACCTGTGTATTAGTGATGATATTTAATTTAACAATTAACTGGAATATTATCACCTGTGCATTAGTGATGATATCTAATTTAACAATTAACTGGAATATTATCACCTGTGTATTAGTGATGATATCTAATTTAACAATTAACTGGAATATTATCACCTGTGTATTAGTGATGATATCTAATTTAACAATTAACTGGAATATTATCACCTGTGTATTAGTGATGATATCTAATTTAACAATTAACTGGAATATTATCCCCTGTGTATTAGTGATGATATCTAATTTAACAATTAACTGGAATATTATCCCCTGTGTATTAGTGATGATATCTAATTTAACAATTAACTGGAATATTATCACCTCTGTATTAGTGATGACATCTAATTTAACAATTAACTGGAATATTATCACCTGTGTATTAGTGATGACATCTAATTTAACAATTAACTGGAATATTATCACCTGTGTATTAGTGATGATATCTAATTTAACAATTAACTGGAATATTATCACCTGTGTATTATTGATGACATCTAATTTAACAATTAACTGGAATATTATCACCTGTGTATTAGTGATGACATCTAATTTAACAATTAACTGGAATATTATCCCCTGTGTATTAGTGATGATATCTAATTTAACAATTAACTGGAATATTATCGCCTGTGTATTAGTGATGACATCTAATTTAACAATTAACTGGTATATTATCACCTGTGTATTCGTGATGATATCTAATTTAACAATTAACTGGAATATTATCACCTGTGTATTAGTGATGACATCTAATTTAACAATTAACTGGAATATTATCACCTGTGTATTAGTGATGACAACTAATTTAACAATTAACTGGAATATTATCACCTGTGCATTAGTGATGATATCTAATTTAACAATTAACTGGAATATTATCACCTGTGTACTAGTGATGATATCTAATTTAACAATTAACTGGAATATTATCACCTGTGTATTAGTGATGACATCTAATTTAACAATTAACAGGAATATTATCACCTGTGTATTAGTGATGATATCTAATTAAACAATTAACTGGAATATTATCACCTGTGTATTAGTGATGATATCTAATTTAACAATTAACTGGAATACTATCCCCTGTGTATTAGTGATGATATCTAATTTAACAATTAACTGGAATATTATCCCCTGTGTATTAGTGATGATATCTAATTTAACAATTAACTGGAATATTATCCCCTGTGTTTACGTGATGACATCTAATTTAACAATTAACTGGAATATTATCACCTGTGTATTAGTGATGATATCTAACTTAAAAATTAACTGGAATATTATCACCTGTGTATTAGTGATGATATCTAATTTAACAATTAACTGGAATATTATCACCTGTGCATTCGTGATGATATCTAATTTAACAATTAACTGGAAAATTATCACCTGTGTAACAGTGATGACATCTAATTTAACAATTAACTGGAATATTATCACCTGTGTATTAGTGATGATATCTAATTTAACAATTAACTGGAATATTATCACCTGTGTATTAGTGATGACATCTAATTTAACAATTAACTAGAATATTATCCCCTGTGTATTAGTGATGATATCTAATTTAACAATTAACTGGAATATTATCCCCTGTGTATTAGTGATGACATCTAATTTAACAATTAACTGGAATATTATCACCTGTGTATTAGTGATGACATCTAATTTCACAATTAAATGGAATATTATCACCTGTGTATTAGTGATGATATCTAATTTAACAATTAACTGGAATATTATCACCTGTGTATTAGTGATGACATCTAATTTAACAATTAACTGGGATATTATCACCTGTGTATTAGTGATGACATCTAATTTAACAATTAACTGGAATATTATCCCCTGTGTATTAGTGATGATATCTAATTTAACAATTAACTGGAATATTATCACCTGTGTATTAGTGATGACATCTAATTTAACAATTAACTGGAATATTATCCCCTGTGTATTAGTGATGCTATCTAATTTAACAATTAACTGGCATATTATCGCCTGTGTATTAGTGATGACATCTAATTTAACAATTAACTGGAATATTATCACCTGTGTATTAGTGATGATATCTAATTTAACAATTAACTGGAATATTATCACCTGTGCATTAGTGATGACATCTAATTTAACAATTAACTGGAATATTATCACCTGTGTATTAGTGATGACATCGAATTTAACAATTAACTGGAATATTATCACCTGTTTATTAGTGATGATATCTAATTTAACAATTAACTGGAATATTATCCCCTGTGTATTAGTGATGACATCTAATTTAACAATTAACTGGAATATTATCACCTGTGTATTAGTGATGACATCTAATTTAACAATTAACTGGAATATTATCGCCTGTGTATTAGTGATGATATCTAATTTAACAATTCACTGGAATATTATCACCTGTGTATTAGTGATGATATCTAATTAAACAATTAACTGGAATATTATCCCCTGTGTATTAGTGATGATATCTAATTTAACAATTAACTGGAATATTATCCCCTGTGTATTAGTGATGACATCTAATTTAACAATTAACTGGAATATTATCACCTGTGTATTAGTGATGATATCTAATTTAACAATTAACTGGAATATTATCACCTGTGCATTAGAGATGACATCTACTTTAACAATTAACTGGAATATTATCACCTGTGTATTCGTGATGACATCTAATTTAACAATTAACTGGAATATTATCACCTGTTTATTAGTGATGATATCTAATTTAACAATTAACTGGAATATTATCACCTGTGTATTAGTGATGACATCTAATTTAACAATTAACTGGAATATTATCACCTGTGCATTAGTGATGACATCTAATTTAACAATTAACTGGAATATTATCACCTGTGTATTAGTGATGACATCGAATTTAACAATTAACTGGAATATTATCACATGTTTATTAGTGATGATATCTAATTTAACAATTAACTGGAATATTATCCCCTGTGTATTAGTGATGACATCTAATTTAACAATTAACTGGAATATTATCACCTGTGTATTAGTGATGACATCTAATTTAACAATTAACTGGAATATTATCGCCTGTGTATTAGTGATGATATCTAATTTAACAATTCACTGGAATATTATCACCTGTGTATTAGTGATGATATCTAATTAAACAATTAACTGGAATATTATCCCCTGTGTATTAGTGATGATATCTAATTTAACAATTAACTGGAATATTATCCCCTGTGTATTAGTGATGACATCTAATTTAACAATTAACTGGAATATTATCACCTGTGTATTAGTGATGATATCTAATTTAACAATTAACTGGAATATTATCACCTGTGCATTAGAGATGACATCTACTTTAACAATTAACTGGAATATTATCACCTGTGTATTCGTGATGACATCTAATTTAACAATTAACTGGAATATTATCACCTGTGTATTAGTGATGACATCTAATTTAACAATTAACTGGAATATTATCACCTGTGCATTAGTGATGATATCTAATTTAACAATTAACTGGAATATTATCACCTGTGTACTAGTGATGATATCTAATTTAACAATTAACGGGAATATTATCACCTGTGTATTAGTGATGACATCTAATTTAACAATTAACAGGAATATTATCACCTGTGTATTAGTGATGATATCTAATTAAACAATTAACTGGAATATTATCACCTGTGTATTAGTGATGATATCTAATTTAACAATTAACTGGAATACTATCCCCTGTGTATTAGTGATGATATCTAATTTAACAATTAACTGGAATATTATCCCCTGTGTATTAGTGATGATATCTAATTTAACAATTAACTGGAATATTATCCCCTGTGTTTACGTGATGACATCTAATTTAACAATTAACTGGAATATTATCACCTGTGTATTAGTGATGATATCTAACTTAAAAATTAACTGGAATATTATCACCTGTGTATTAGTGATGATATCTAATTTAACAATTAACTGGAATATTATCACCTGTGCATTCGTGATGATATCTAATTTAACAATTAACTGGAATATTATCACCTGTGTAACAGTGATGACATCTAATTTAACAATTAACTGGAATATTATCACCTGTGTATTAGTGATGATATCTAATTTAACAATTAACTGGAATATTATCACCTGTGTATTAGTGATGACATCTAATTTAACAATTAACTAGAATATTATCCCCTGTGTATTAGTGATGATATCTAATTTAACAATTAACTGGAATATTATCCCCTGTGTATTAGTGATGACATCTAATTTAACAATTAACTGGAATATTATCACCTGTGTATTAGTGATGACATCTAATTTCACAATTAAATGGAATATTATCACCTGTGTATTAGTGATGATATCTAATTTAACAATTAACTGGAATATTATCACCTGTGTATTAGTGATGACATCTAATTTAACAATTAACTGGGATATTATCACCTGTGTATTAGTGATGACATCTAATTTAACAATTAACTGGAATATTATCCCCTGTGTATTAGTGATGATATCTAATTTAACAATTAACTGGAATATTATCACCTGTGTATTAGTGATGACATCTAATTTAACAATTAACTGGAATATTATCACCTGTGTATTAGTGATGACTTCTAATTTAACAATTAACTGGAATATTATCACCTGTGTATTAGTGATGACATCTAACTTAACAATTAACTGGAATATTATCCCCTGTGTATTAGTGATGCTATCTAATTTAACAATTAACTGGCATATTATCGCCTGTGTATTAGTGATGACATCTAATTTAACAATTAACTGGAATATTATCACCTGTGTATTAGTGATGATATCTAATTTAACAATTAACTGGAATATTATCACCTGTGCATTAGTGATGACATCTAATTTAACAATTAACTGGAATATTATCACCTGTGTATTAGTGATGACATCGAATTTAACAATTAACTGGAATATTATCACCTGTTTATTAGTGATGATATCTAATTTAACAATTAACTGGAATATTATCCCCTGTGTATTAGTGATGACATCTAATTTAACAATTAACTGGAATATTATCACCTGTGTATTAGTGATGACATCTAATTTAACAATTAACTGGAATATTATCGCCTGTGTATTAGTGATGATATCTAATTTAACAATTCACTGGAATATTATCACCTGTGTATTAGTGATGATATCTAATTAAACAATTAACTGGAATATTATCCCCTGTGTATTAGTGATGATATCTAATTTAACAATTAACTGGAATATTATCCCCTGTGTATTAGTGATGACATCTAATTTAACAATTAACTGGAATATTATCACCTGTGTATTAGTGATGATATCTAATTTAACAATTAACTGGAATATTATCACCTGTGCATTAGAGATGACATCTACTTTAACAATTAACTGGAATATTATCACCTGTGTATTCGTGATGACATCTAATTTAACAATTAACTGGAATATTATCACCTGTTTATTAGTGATGATATCTAATTTAACAATTAACTGGAATATTATCACCTGTGTATTAGTGATGATATCTAATTTAACAATTAACTGGAATATTATCACCTGTGCATTAGTGATGACATCTAATTTAACAATTAACTGGAATATTATCACCTGTGTATTAGTGATGACATCGAATTTAACAATTAACTGGAATATTATCACATGTTTATTAGTGATGATATCTAATTTAACAATTAACTGGAATATTATCCCCTGTGTATTAGTGATGACATCTAATTTAACAATTAACTGGAATATTATCACCTGTGTATTAGTGATGACATCTAATTTAACAATTAACTGGAATATTATCGCCTGTGTATTAGTGATGATATCTAATTTAACAATTCACTGGAATATTATCACCTGTGTATTAGTGATGATATCTAATTAAACAATTAACTGGAATATTATCCCCTGTGTATTAGTGATGATATCTAATTTAACAATTAACTGGAATATTATCCCCTGTGTATTAGTGATGACATCTAATTTAACAATTAACTGGAATATTATCACCTGTGTATTAGTGATGATATCTAATTTAACAATTAACTGGAATATTATCACCTGTGCATTAGAGATGACATCTACTTTAACAATTAACTGGAATATTATCACCTGTGTATTCGTGATGACATCTAATTTAACAATTAACTGGAATATTATCACCTGTTTATTAGTGATGATATCTAATTTAACAATTAACTGGAATATTATCACCTGTGTAAGAGTGATGATATCTAATTTAACAATTAACTGGAATATTATCACCTGTGTATTAGTGATGACATCTAATTTAACAATTAGCAGGAATATTATCACCTGTGTACTAGTGATGACATCTAATTTAACAATTAACTGGAATATTATCACCTGTGTATTAGTGATGACTTCTAATTTAACAATTAACTGGAATATTATCACCTGTGTATTAGTGATGATATCTAATTAAACAATTAACTGGAATATTATCACCTGTGTATTAGTGATGATATCTAATTTAACAATTAACTGGAATATTATCCCCTGTGTATCAGTGATGATATCTAATTTAACAATTAACTGGAATATTATCACCTGTGTATTAGTGATGATATCTAATTTAACAATTAACTGGAATATTATCCCCTGTGTATTAGTGATGTCATCTAATTTAACAATTAACTGGAATATTATCACCTGTGTATTAGTGATGATATCTAATTTAACAATTAACTGGAATATTATCACCTGTGTATTAGTGATGATATCTAATTTAACAATTAACTGGAATATTATCACCTGTGTATTAGTGATGACATCCAATTTAACAATTAACTGGAATATTATCCCCTGTGTATTTGTGATGATATCTAATTTAACAATTAACTGGAATATTATCACCTGTGTATTAGTGATGATATCTAATTTAACAATTAACTGGAATATTCTCACCTGTGTATTAGTGATGATATCTAATTTAACAATTAACTGGAATATTATCACCTGTGTATTAGTGATGATATCTAATTTAACAATTAACTGGAATATTATCACCTGTGTATTAGTGATGATATTTAATTTAACAATTAACTGGAATATTATCACCTGTGTATTAGTGATGATATCTAATTTAACAATTAACTGGAATATTATCCCCTGTGTATTAGTGATGATATCAAATTTAACAATTAACTGGAATATTATCGCCTGTGTATGAGTGATGACATCTAATTTAACAATTAACTGGAATATTATCACCTGTGTATTAGTGATGACATCTAATTTAACAATTAACTGGAATATTATCACCTGTGTATTAGTGATGATATCTAATTTAACAATTAACTGGAATATTATCCCCTGTGTATTACTGATGACATCTAATTTAACAATTAACTGGAATATTATCACCTGTGTATTAGTGATGATGTCTAATTTAACAATTAACTGGAATATTATCGCCTGTGTATTAGTGATGACATCTAATTTAACAATTAACTGGAATATTATCACCTGTGTATTATTGATGATATCTAATTTAACAATTAACTTGAATATTATCACCTGTGTACTAGTGATGATATCTAATTTAACAATTAACTGGAATATTATCACCTGTGTATTAGTGATGACATCTAATTTAACAATTAACTGGAATATTATCGCCTGTGTATTAGTGATGATATCTAATTTAACAATTCACTGGAATATTATCACCTGTGTATTAGTGATGATATCTAATTTAACAATTAACTGGAATATTATCACCTGTGTATTAGTGATGACATCTAATTTAACAATTAACTGGGATATTATCACCTGTGTATTAGTGATGACATCTAATTTAACAATTAACTGGAATATTATCCCCTGTGTATTAGTGATGATATCTAATTTAACAATTAACTGGAATATTATCACCTGTGTATTAGTGATGACATCTAATTTAACAATTAACTGGAATATTATCACCTGTGTATTAGTGATGACTTCTAATTTAACAATTAACTGGAATATTATCACCTGTGTATTAGTGATGACATCTAATTTAACAATTAACTGGAATATTATCCCGTGTATTAGTGATGATATCTAATTTAACAATTAACTGGAATATTATCCCCTATGTATTAGTGATGACATCTAATTTAACAATTAACTGGAATATTATCACCTGTGTATTAGTGATGATATCTAATTTAACAATTAACTGGAATATTATCACCTGTGCATTAGATATGACATCCACTTTAACAATTAACTGGAATATTATCACCTGTGTATTAGTGATGACATCTAATTAAACAATTAACTGGAATATTATCACCTGTTTATTAGTGATGATATCTAATTTAACAATTAACTGGAATATTATCCCCTGTGTATTAGTGATGATATCTAATTTAACAATTAACTGGAATATTATCACCTGTGTATTAGTGATGATATCTAATTTAACAATTAACTGGAATATTATCCCCTGTGTATTAGTGATGTCATCTAATTTAACAATTAACTGGAATATTATCACCTGTGTATTAGTGATGATATCTAATTTAACAATTAACTGGAATATTATCACCTGTGTATTAGTGATGATATCTAATTTAACAATTAACTGGAATATTATCACCTGTGTATTAGTGATGATATCTAATTTAACAATTAACTGGAATATTATCACCTGTGTATTAGTGATGATATCTAATTTAACAATTAACTGGAATATTATCACCTGTGTATTAGTGATGATATCTAATTTAACAATTAACTGGAATATTATCACCTGTGTATTAGTGATGATATCTAATTTAACAATTAACTGGAATATTATCACCTGTGTATTAGTGATGATATCTAATTTAACAATTAACTGGAATATTATCACCTGTGTATTAGTGATGATATCTAATTTAACAATTAACTGGAATATTATCACCTTTGTATTAGTGATGATATTTAATTTAACAATTAACTGGAATATTATCACCTGTGTATTAGTGATGATATCTAATTTAACAATTAACTGGAATATTACCACCTGTGTATTAGTGATGATATCTAATTTAACAATTAACTGGAATATTATCACCTGTGTATTAGTGATGATATCAAATTTAACAATTAACTGGAATATTATCACCTGTGTATTAGTGATGATATCTATTTTAACAATTAACTGGAATATTATCCCCTGTGTATTAGTGATGATATCTAATTTAACAATTAACTGGAATATTATCCCCTGTGTATTAGTGATGATATCTAATTTAACAATTAACTGGAATATTATCACCTGTGTATTAGTGATGACATCTAATTTAACAATCAACTGGAATATTATCACCTGTGTATTAGTGATGACATCTAATTTAACAATTAACTGGAATATTATCACCTGTGTATTAGTGATGATATCTAATTTAACAATTAACTGGAATATTATCACCTGTGTATTATTGATGACATCTAATTTAACAATTAACTGGAATATTATCACCTGTGTATTAGTGATGACATCTAATTTAACAATTAACTGGAATATTATCCCCTGTGTATTAGTGATGATATCTAATTTAACAATTAACTGGAATATTATCGCCTGTGTATTAGTGATGACATCTAATTTAACAATTAACTGGTATATTATCACCTGTGTATTCGTGATGATATCTAATTTAACAATTAACTGGAATATTATCACCTGTGTATTAGTGATGACATCTAATTTAACAATTAACTGGAATATTATCACCTGTGTATTAGTGATGATATCTAATTTAACAATTAACTGGAATATTATCACCTGTGTACTAGTGATGATATCTAATTTAACAATTAACTGGAATATTATCACCTGTGTATTAGTGATGACATCTAATTTAACAATTAACAGGAATATTATCACCTGTGTATTAGTGATGATATCTAATTAAACAATTAACTGGAATATTATCACCTGTGTATTAGTGATGACATCTAATTTAACAATTAACTGGAATGTTATCACCTGTGTATTAGTGATGATATCTAACTTAACAATTAACTGGAATATTATCACCTGTGTATTAGTGATGATATCTAATTTAACAATTAACTGGAATATTATCACCTGTGCATTCGTGATGATATCTAATTTAACAATTAACTGGAATATTATCCCCTGTGTATTAGTGATGACATCTAATTTAACAATTAACTGGAATATTATCACCTGTGTAACAGTGATGACATCTAATTTAACAATTAACTGGAATATTATCACCTGTGTATTAGTGATGATATCTAATTTAACAATTAACTGGAATATTATCACCTGTGTATTAGTGATGACATCTAATTTAACAATTAACTGGAATATTATCCCCTGTGTATTAGTGATGATATCTAATTTAACAATTAACTGGAATATTATCCCCTGTGTATTAGTGATGACATCTAATTTAACAATTAACTGGAATATTAAAAACCTGTGTATTAGTGATGACATCTAATTTCACAATTAAATGGAATATTATCACCTGTGTATTAGTGATGATATCTAATTTAACAATTAACTGGAATATTATCACCTGTGTATTAGTGATGACATCTAATTTAACAATTAACTGGGATATTATCACCTGTGTATTAGTGATGACATCTAATTTAACAATTAACTGGAATATTATCCCCTGTGTATTAGTGATGATATCTAATTTAACAATTAACTGGAATATTATCACCTGTGTATTAGTGATGACATCTAATTTAACAATTAACTGGAATATTATCACCTGTGTATTAGTGATGACTTCTAATTTAACAATTAACTGGAATATTATCCCCTGTGTATTAGTGATGACATCTAATTTAACAATTAACTGGAATATTATCACCTGTGTATTAGTGATGACTTCTAATTTAACAATTAACTGGATTATTATCCCCTGTGTATTAGTGATGACATCTAATTTAACAATTAACTGGAATATTATCACCTGTGTATTAGTGATGATATCTAATTTAACAATTAACTGGAATATTATCACCTGTGTATTAGTGATGATATCTAATTTAACAATTAACTGGAATATTATCACCTGTGTATTAGTGATGATATCTAATTTAACAATTAACTGGAATATTATCACCTGTGTATTAGTGATGATATCTAATTTAACAATTAACTGGAATATTATCACCTGTGTATTAGTGATGACATCCAATTTAACAATTAACTGGAATATTATCCCCTGTGTATTTGTGATGATATCTAATTTAACAATTAACTGGAATATTATCACCTGTGTATTAGTGATGATATCTTATTTAACAATTAACTGGAATATTATCACCTGTGTATTAGTGATGATATCTAATTTAACAATTAACTGGAATATTATCACCTGTGTATTAGTGATGATATCTAATTTAACAATTAACTGGAATATTATCCCCTGTGTATTAGTGATGATATTTAATTTAACAATTAACTGGAATATTATCACCTGTGTATTAGTGATGATATCTAATTTAACAATTAACTGGAATATTATCCCCTGTGTATTAGTGATGATATCTAATTTAACAATTAACTGGAATATTATCGCCTGTGTATTAGTGATGATATCTAATTAAACAATTAACTGGAATATTATCGCCTGTGTATTAGTGATGATATCTAATTTAACAATTAACTGGAATATTATCACCTGTGTATTAGTGATGATATCTAATTTAACAATTAACTGGAATATTATCACCTGTGTATTAGTGATGACATCTAATTTAACAATTAACTGGAATATTATCACCTGTGTATTAGTGATGACATCTAACTTAACAATTAACTGGAATATTATCACCTGTGTATTAGTGATGACATCTAATTTAACAATTAACTGGAATATTATCACCTGTGTATTAGTGATGATATCTAATTTAACAATTAACTGTAATATTATCCCCTGTGTATTAGTGATGACATCTAATTTAACAATTAACTGGAATATTATCACCTGTGTATTAGTGATGATGTCTAATTTAACAATTAACTGGAATATTATCACCTGTGTATTAGTGATGACATCTAATTTAACAACTAACTGAATATTATCACCTGTGTATTAGTGATGATATCTAATTTAACAATTAACTGGAATATTATCACCTGTGTATTAGTGATGATATCTAATTTAACAATTAACTGGAATATTATCACCTGTGCATTAGTGATGACATCTAATTTAACAATTAACTGGAAGATTATCCCCTGTGTATTAGTGATGACATCTAATTTAACAATTAACTGGAATTTTATCGCCTGTGTATTAGTGATGATATCTAATTTAACAATTAACTGGAATATTATCACCTGTGTATTAGTGATGATATCTAATTTAACAATTAACTGGAATATTATCACCTGTGTATTAGTGATGACATCTAATTTAACAATTAACTGGAATATTATCACCTGTGTATTAGTGATGACATCTAATTTAACAATTAACTGGAATATTATCCCCTGTGTATTAGTGATGATATCTAATTCAACAATTAACTGGAATATTATCACCTGTGTATTAGTGATGACATCTAATTTAACAATTAACTGGAATATTATCAACTGTGTATTAGTGATGACTTCTAATTTAACAATTAACTGGAATATTATCACCTGTGTATTAGTGATGATATCTAATTTAACAATTAACTGGAATATTATCACCTGTGTATTAGTGATGATATCTAATTTAACAATTAACTGGAATATTATAACCTGTGTATTAGTGATGATATCTAATTTAACAATTAACTGGAATATTATCACCTGTGTATTAGTGATGACATCTAATTTAACAATTAACTGGAATATTATCACCTGTGTATTAGTGATGATATCTAATTTAACAATTAACTGGAATATTATCACCTGTGTATTAGTGATGATATCTAATTTAACAATTAACTGGAATATTATCACCTGTGTATTAGTGATAATATCTAATTTAACAATTAACTGGAATATTATCACCAGTGTATTAGTGATGATATCTAATTTAACAATTAACTGGAATATTATCACCTGTGTATTAGTGATGATATCTAATTTAACAATTAACTGGAATATTATCACCTGTGTATTAGTGATGATATCTAATTTAACAATTAACTGGAATATTATCACCTGTGTATTAGTGATGATATCTAATTTAACAATTAACTGGAATATTATCACCTGTGTATTAGTGATGATATCTAATTTAACAATTAACTGGAATATTATCACCTGTGTATTAGTGATGATATTTAATTTAACAATTAACTGGAATATTATCACCTGTGTATTAGTGATGATATCTAATTTAACAATTAACTTGAATATTATCACCTGTGTATTAGTGATGATATCTAATTTAACAATTAACTGGAATATTATCACCTGTGTATTAGTGATGATATCTAATTTAACAATTAACTGGAATATTATCACCTGTGTATTAGTGATGATATCTAATTTAACAATTAACTGGAATATTATCACCTGTGTATTAGTGATGATATCTAATTTAACAATTAACTGGAATATTATCACCTGTGTATTAGTGATGACATCCAATTTAACAATTAACTGGAATATTATCCCCTGTCTATTTGTGATGATATCTAATTTAACAATTAACTGGAATATTATCCCCTGTCTATTTGTGATGATATCTAATTTAACAATTAACTGGAATATTATCACCTGTGTATTAGTGATGATATCTTATTTAACAATTAACTGGAATATTATCACCTGTGTATTAGTGATGATATCTAATTTAACAATTAACTGGAATATTATCACCTGTGTATTCGTGATGATATCTAATTTAACAATTAACTGGAATATTATCCCCTGTGTATTAGTGATGATATTTAATTTAACAATTAACTGGAATATTATCACCTGTGTATTAGTGATGATATCTAATTTAACAATTAACTGGAATATTATCCCCTGTGTATTAGTGATGATATCTAATTTAACAATTAACTGGAATATTATCGCCTGTGTATTAGTGATGATATCTAATTAAACAATTAACTGGAATATTATCGCCTGTGTATTAGTGATGATATCTAATTTAACAATTAACTGGAATATTATCACCTGTGTATTAGTGATGATATCTAATTTAACAATTAACTGGAATATTATCACCTGTGTATTAGTGATGACATCTAATTTAACAATTAACTGGAATATTATCACCTGTGTATTAGTGACGACATCTAACTTAACAATTAACTGGAATATTATCACCTGTGTATTAGTGATGACATCTAATTTAACAATTAACTGGAATATTATCACCTGTGTATTAGTGATGATATCTAATTTAACAATTAACTGGAATATTATCCCCTGTGTATTAGTGATGACATCTAATTTAACAATTAACTGGAATATTATCACCTGTGTATTAGTGATGATGTCTAATTTAACAATTAACTGGAATATTATCACCTGTGTATTAGTGATGACATCTAATTTAACAACTAACTGAATATTATCACCTGTGTATTAGTGATGATATCTAATTTAACAATTAACTGGAATATTATCACCTGTGTATTAGTGATGATATCTAATTTAACAATTAACTGGAATATTATCACCTGTGCATTAGTGATGACATCTAATTTAACAATTAACTGGAAGATTATCCCCTGTGTATTAGTGATGACATCTAATTTAACAATTAACTGGAATATTATCGCCTGTGTATTAGTGATGATATCTAATTTAACAATTAACTGGAATATTATCACCTGTGTATTAGTGATGATATCTAATTTAACAATTAACTGGAATATTATCACCTGTGTATTAGTGATGACATCTAATTTAACAATTAACTGGAATATTATCACCTGTGTATTAGTGATGACATCTAATTTAACAATTAACTGGAATATTATCCCCTGTGTATTAGTGATGATATCTAATTCAACAATTAACTGGAATATTATCACCTGTGTATTAGTGATGACATCTAATTTAACAATTAACTGGAATATTATCAACTGTGTATTAGTGATGACTTCTAATTTAACAATTAACTGGAATATTATCACCTGTGTATTAGTGATGATATCTAATTTAACAATTAACTGGAATATTATCACCTGTGTATTAGTGATGATATCTAATTTAACAATTAACTGGAATATTATCACCTGTGTATTAGTGATGACATCTAACTTAACAATTAACTGGAATATTATCACCTGTGTATTAGTGATGACATCTAATTTAACAATTAACTGGAATATTATCACCTGTGTATTAGTGATGATATCTAATTTAACAATTAACTGTAATATTATCCCCTGTGTATTAGTGATGACATCTAATTTAACAATTAACTGGAATATTATCACCTGTGTATTAGTGATGATGTCTAATTTAACAATTAACTGGAATATTATCACCTGTGTATTAGTGATGACATCTAATTTAACAACTAACTGAATATTATCACCTGTGTATTAGTGATGATATCTAATTTAACAATTAACTGGAATATTATCACCTGTGTATTAGTGATGATATCTAATTTAACAATTAACTGGAATATTATCACCTGTGCATTAGTGATGACATCTAATTTAACAATTAACTGGAAGATTATCCCCTGTGTATTAGTGATGACATCTAATTTAACAATTAACTGGAATTTTATCGCCTGTGTATTAGTGATGATATCTAATTTAACAATTAACTGGAATATTATCACCTGTGTATTAGTGATGATATCTAATTTAACAATTAACTGGAATATTATCCCCTGTGTATTAGTGATGACATCTAATTTAACAATTAACTGGAATATTATCACCTGTGTATTAGTGATGACATCTAATTTAACAATTAACTGGAATATTATCCCCTGTGTATTAGTGATGATATCTAATTCAACAATTAACTGGAATATTATCACCTGTGTATTAGTGATGACATCTAATTTAACAATTAACTGGAATATTATCAACTGTGTATTAGTGATGACTTCTAATTTAACAATTAACTGGAATATTATCACCTGTGTATTAGTGATGATATCTAATTTAACAATTAACTGGAATATTATCACCTGTGTATTAGTGATGATATCTAATTTAACAATTAACTGGAATATTATAACCTGTGTATTAGTGATGATATCTAATTTAACAATTAACTGGAATATTATCACCTGTGTATTAGTGATGACATCTAATTTAACAATTAACTGGAATATTATCACCTGTGTATTAGTGATGATATCTAATTTAACAATTAACTGGAATATTATCACCTGTGTATTAGTGATGATATCTAATTTAACAATTAACTGGAATATTATCACCTGTGTATTAGTGATAATATCTAATTTAACAATTAACTGGAATATTATCACCAGTGTATTAGTGATGATATCTAATTTAACAATTAACTGGAATATTATCACCTGTGTATTAGTGATGATATCTAATTTAACAATTAACTGGAATATTATCACCTGTGTATTAGTGATGATATCTAATTTAACAATTAACTGGAATATTATCACCTGTGTATTAGTGATGATATCTAATTTAACAATTAACTGGAATATTATCACCTGTGTATTAGTGATGATATCTAATTTAACAATTAACTGGAATATTATCACCTGTGTATTAGTGATGATATTTAATTTAACAATTAACTGGAATATTATCACCTGTGTATTAGTGATGATATCTAATTTAACAATTAACTTGAATATTATCACCTGTGTATTAGTGATGATATCTAATTTAACAATTAACTGGAATATTATCACCTGTGTATTAGTGATGACATCCAATTTAACAATTAACTGGAATATTATCCCCTGTCTATTTGTGATGATATCTAATTTAACAATTAACTGGAATATTATCCCCTGTCTATTTGTGATGATATCTAATTTAACAATTAACTGGAATATTATCACCTGTGTATTAGTGATGATATCTTATTTAACAATTAACTGGAATATTATCACCTGTGTATTAGTGATGATATCTAATTTAACAATTAACTGGAATATTATCACCTGTGTATTCGTGATGATATCTAATTTAACAATTAACTGGAATATTATCCCCTGTGTATTAGTGATGATATTTAATTTAACAATTAACTGGAATATTATCACCTGTGTATTAGTGATGATATCTAATTTAACAATTAACTGGAATATTATCCCCTGTGTATTAGTGATGATATCTAATTTAACAATTAACTGGAATATTATCGCCTGTGTATTAGTGATGATATCTAATTAAACAATTAACTGGAATATTATCGCCTGTGTATTAGTGATGATATCTAATTTAACAATTAACTGGAATATTATCACCTGTGTATTAGTGATGATATCTAATTTAACAATTAACTGGAATATTATCACCTGTGTATTAGTGATGACATCTAATTTAACAATTAACTGGAATATTATCACCTGTGTATTAGTGACGACATCTAACTTAACAATTAACTGGAATATAATCACCTGTGTATTAGTGATGACATCTAATTTAACAATTAACTGGAATATTATCACCTGTGTATTAGTGATGATATCTAATTTAACAATTAACTGGAATATTATCCCCTGTGTATTAGTGATGACATCTAATTTAACAATTAACTGGAATATTATCACCTGTGTATTAGTGATGATGTCTAATTTAACAATTAACTGGAATATTATCACCTGTGTATTAGTGATGACATCTAATTTAACAACTAACTGAATATTATCACCTTTGTATTAGTGATGATATCTAATTTAACAATTAACTGGAATATTATCACCTGTGTATTAGTGATGATATCTAATTTAACAATTAACTGGAATATTATCACCTGTGCATTAGTGATGACATCTAATTTAACAATTAACTGGAAGATTATCCCCTGTGTATTAGTGATGACATCTAATTTAACAATTAACTGGAATATTATCGCCTGTGTATTAGTGATGATATCTAATTTAACAATTAACTGGAATATTATCACCTGTGTATTAGTGATGATATCTAATTTAACAATTAACTGGAATATTATCACCTGTGTATTAGTGATGACATCTAATTTAACAATTAACTGGAATATTATCACCTGTGTATTAGTGATGACATCTAATTTAGCAATTAACTGGAATATTATCCCCTGTGTATTACTGATGATATCTAATTCAACAATTAACTGGAATATTATCACCTGTGTATTAGTGATGACATCTAATTTAACAATTAACTGGAATATTATCAACTGTGTATTAGTGATGACTTCTAATTTAACAATTAACTGGAATATTATCACCTGTGTATTAGTGATGATATCTAATTTAACAATTAACTGGAATATTATCACCTGTGTATTAGTGATGATATCTAATTTAACAATTAACTGGAATATTATCACCTGTGTATTAGTGATGATATCTAATTTAACAATTAACTGGAATATTATCACCTGTGTATTAGTGATGACATCTAATTTAACAATTAACTGGAATATTATCACCTGTGTATTAGTGATGATATCTAATTTAACAATTAACTGGAATATTATCACCTGTGTATTAGTGATGATATCTAATTTAACAATTAACTGGAATATTATCACCTGTGTATTAGTGATAATATCTAATTTAACAATTAACTGGAATATTATCACCAGTGTATTAGTGATGATATCTAATTTAACAATTAACTGGAATATTATCACCTGTGTATTAGTGATGATATCTAATTTAACAATTAACTGGAATATTATCACCTGTGTATTAGTGATGATATCTAATTTAACAATTAACTGGAATATTATCACCTGTGTATTAGTGATGATATCTAATTTAACAATTAACTGGAATATTATCCCCTGTGTATTAGTGATGATATCTAATTTAACAATTAACTGGAATATTATCACCTGTGTATTAGTGATGATATCTAATTTAACAATTAACTGGAATATTATCACCTGTGTATTAGTGATGATATCTAATTTAACAATTAACTGGAATATTATCACCTGTGTATTAGTGATGACATCCAATTTAACAATTAACTGGAATATTATCCCCTGTCTATTTGTGATGATATCTAATTTAACAATTAACTGGAATATTATCCCCTGTCTATTTGTGATGATATCTAATTTAACAATTAACTGGAATATTATCACCTGTGTATTAGTGATGATATCTTATTTAACAATTAACTGGAATATTATCACCTGTGTATTAGTGATGATATCTAATTTAAAAATTAACTGGAATATTATCACCTGTGTATTCGTGATGATATCTAATTTAACAATTAACTGGAATATTATCCCCTGTGTATTAGTGATGATATTTAATTTAACAATTAACTGGAATATTATCACCTGTGTATTAGTGATGATATCTAATTTAACAATTAACTGGAATATTATCCCCTGTGTATTAGTGATGATATCTAATTTAACAATTAACTGGAATATTATCGCCTGTGTATTAGTGATGATATCTAATTAAACAATTAACTGGAATATTATCGCCTGTGTATTAGTGATGATATCTAATTTAACAATTAACTGGAATATTATCACCTGTGTATTAGTGATGATATCTAATTTAACAATTAACTGGAATATTATCACCTGTGTATTAGTGATGACATCTAATTTAACAATTAACTGGAATATTATCACCTGTGTATTAGTGACGACATCTAACTTAACAATTAACTGGAATATTATCACCTGTGTATTAGTGATGACATCTAATTTAACAATTAACTGGAATATTATCACCTGTGTATTAGTGATGATATCTAATTTAACAATTAACTGGAATATTATCCCCTGTGTATTAGTGATGACATCTAATTTGACAATTAACTGGAATATTATCACCTGTGTATTAGTGATGATGTCTAATTTAACAATTAACTGGAATATTATCACCTGTGTATTAGTGATGACATCTAATTTAACAACTAACTGAATATTATCACCTGTGTATTAGTGATGATATCTAATTTAACAATTAACTGGAATATTATCACCTGTGTATTAGTGATGATATCTAATTTAACAATTAACTGGAATATTATCACCTGTGCATTAGTGATGACATCTAATTTAACAATTAACTGGAAGATTATCCCCTGTGTATTAGTGATGACATCTAATTTAACAATTAACTGGAATATTATCGCCTGTGTATTAGTAATGATATCTAATTTAACAATTAACTGGAATATTATCACCTGTGTATTAGTGATGATATCTAATTTAACAATTAACTGGAATATTATCACCTGTGTATTAGTGATGACATCTAATTTAACAATTAACTGGAATATTATCACCTGTGTATTAGTGATGACATCTAATTTAACAATTAACTGGAATATTATCCCCTGTGTATTAGTGATGATATCTAATTCAACAATTAACTGGAATATTATCACCTGTGTATTAGTGATGACATCTAATTTAACAATTAACTGGAATATTATCACCTGTGTATTAGTGATGACTTCTAATTTAACAATTAACTGGAATATTATCACCTGTGTATTAGTGATGATATCGAATTTAACAATTAACTAGAATATTATCACCTGTCTATTAGTGATGATATCTAATTTAACAATTAACTGGAATATTATCACCTGTGTATTAGTGATGATATCGAATTTAACAATTAACTGGAATATTATCACCTGTGTATTAGTGATGACATCTAATTTAACAATTAACTGGAATATTATCACCTGTGTATTAGTGATGACATCTAATTTAACAATTAACTGGAATATTATCACCTGTGTATTAGTGATGATATCTAATTTAACAATTAACTGGAATATTATCACCTGTGTATTAGTGATAATATCTAATTTAACAATTAACTGGAATATTATCACCTGTGTATTAGTGATGATATCTAATTTAACAATTAACTGGAATATTATCACCTGTGTATTAGTGATGATATCTAATTTAACAATTAACTGGAATATTATCACCTGTGTATGAGTGATGATATCTAATTTAACAATTAACTGGAATATTATCACCTGTGTATTAGTGATGATATCTAATTTAACAATTAACTGGAATATTATCACCTGTGTATTAGTGATGATATCTAATTTAACAATTAACTGGAATATTATCACCTGTGTATTAGTGATGATATTTAATTTAACAATTAACTGGAATATTATCACCTGTGTATTAGTGATGATATCTAATTTAACAATTAACTGGAATATTATCACCTGTGTATTAGTGATGATATCTAATTTAACAATTAACTGGAATATTATCACCTGTGTATTAGTGATGATATCTAATTTAACAATTAACTGGAATATTATCACCTGTGTATTAGTGATGATATCTAATTTAACAATTAACTGGAATATTATCCCCTGTGTATTAGTGATGATATCTAATTTAACAATTAACTGGAATATTATCCCCTGTGTATTAGTGATGATATCTAATTTAACAATTAACTGGAATATTATCACCTGTGTATTAGTGATGACATCTAATTTAACAATTAACTGGAATATTATCACCTGTGTATTAGTGATGACATCTAATTTAACAATTAACTGGAATATTATCCCCTGTGTATTAGTGATGATATCTAATTTAACAATTAACTGGAATATTATCACCTGTGTATTAGTGATGACATCTAATTTAACAATTAACTGGAATATTATCACCTGTGTATTAGTGATGACATCTAATTTAACAATTAACTGGAATATTATCACCTGTGTATTAGTGATGATATCTAATTTAACAATTAACTGGAATATTATCACCTGTGTATTAGTGATGACATCTAATTTAACAATTAACTGGAATATTATCACCTGTGTATTAGTGATGACATCTAATTTAACAATTAACTGGAATATTATCCCCTGTGTATTAGTGATGATATCTAATTTAACAATTAACTGGAATATTATCGCCTGTGTATTATTGATGACATCTAATTTAACAATTAACTGGAATATTATCACCAGTGTATTCGTGATGATATCTAATTTAACAATTAACTGGAATATTATCACCTGTGTATTAGTGATGACATCTAATTTAACAATTAACTGGAATATTATCACCTGTGTATTAGTGATGATATCTAATTTAACAATTAACTGGAATATTATCACCTGTGTATTAGTGATGATATCTAATTTAACAATTAACTGGAATATTATCACCTGTGTATTAGTGATGACATCTAATTTAACAATTAACAGGAATATTATCACCTGTGTATTAGTGATGATATCTAATTAAACAAATAACTGGAATATTATCACCTGTGTATTAGTGATGATATCAAATTTAACAATTAACTGGAATATTATCCCCTGTGTATTAGTGATGATATCTAATTTAACAATTAACTGGAATATTATCCCCTGTGTATTAGTGATGATATCTAATTTAACAATTAACTGGAATATTATCCCCTGTGTTTACGTGATGACATCTAATTTAACAATTAACTGGAATATTATCACCTGTGTATTAGTGATGATATCTAACTTAACAATTAACTGGAATATTATCACCTGTGTATTAGTGATGATAGCTAATTTAACAATTAACTGGAATATTATCACCTGTGTATTCGTGATGATATCTAATTTAACAATTAACTGGAATATTATCCCCTGTGTATTAGTGATGACATCTAATTTAACAATTAACTGGAATATTATCACCTGTGTAACAGTGATGACATCTAATTTAACAATTAACTGGAATATTATCACCTGTGTATTAGTGATGATATCTAATTTAACAATTAACTGGAATATCATCACCTGTGTATTAGTGATGACATCTAATTTAACAATTAACTGGAATATTATTACCTGTGTATTAGTGATGATATCTAATTTAACAATTAACTGGAATATTATCACCTGTGTATTAGTGATGACATCTAATTTAACAATTAACTGGAATATTATCCCCTGTGTATTAGTGATGATATCTAATTTAACAATTAACTGGAATATTATCCCCTGTGTATTAGTGATGACATCTAATTTAACAATTAACTGGAATATTATCCCCTGTGTATTAGTGATGACATCTAATTTCACAATTAAATGGAATATTATCACCTGTGTATTAGTGATGATATCAAATTTAACAATTAACTGGAATATTATCACCTGTGTATTAGTGATGATATCTAATTTAACAATTAACTGGAATATTATCACCTGTGTATTAGTGATGACATCTAATTTAACAATTAACTGGAATTTTATCACCTGTGTATTAGTGATGATATCTAATTTAACAATTAACTGGAATATTATCACCTGTGTATTAGTGATGATATCTAATTGAACAGTTAACTGGAATATTATCACCTGTGTATTAGTGATGACATCTAATTTAACAATTAACTGGAATATTATCACCTGTGTATTTGTGATGATATCTAATTTAACAATTAACTGGAATATTATCCCCTGTGTATTAGTGATGATATCTAATTTAACAATTAACTGGAATATTATCACCTGTGTATTAGTGATGATATCTAATTTAACAATTAACTGGAATATTATCACCTGTGTATTAGTGATGATATCTAATTTAACAATTAACTGGAAGATTATCCCCTGTGTATTAGTGATGACATCTAAATTAACAATTAACTGGAATATCATCACCTGTGTATCAGTGATGACATCTAATTTAACAATTAACTGGAATATTATCATCTGTGTATTAGTGATGACATCTAATTTAACAATTAACTGGAATATTATTACCTGTGTATTAGTGATGATATCTAATTTAACAATTAACTGGAATATTATCACCTGTGTAATAGTGATGACATCTAATTTAACAATTAACTGGAATATTATCCCCTGTGTATTAGTGATGACATCTAATTTAACAATTAACTGGAATATTATCACCTGTGTCTTAGTGATGATATCTAATTTAACAATTAACTGGAATATTATCACCTGTGTATTAGTGATGACATCTAATTTAACAATTAACTGGAATATTATCACCTGTGTATTAGTGATGATATCTAATTTAACAATTAACTGGAATATTATCACCTGTGTATTAGTGATGATATCTAATTTAACAATTAACTGGAATATTATCACCTGTGCATTAGTGATGACATCTAATTTAACAATTAACTGGAAGATTATCCCCTGTGTATTAGTGATGACATCTAATTTAACAATTAACTGGAATATTATCGCCTGTGTATTAGTGATGATATCTAATTTAACAATTAACTGGAATATTATCACCTGTGTATTAGTGATGACATCTAATTTAACAATTAACTGGAATATTATCACCTGTGTATTAGTGATGACATCTAATTTAACAATTAACTGGAATATTATCACCTGTGTATTAGTGATGACATCTAATTTAACAATTAACTGGAATATTATCCACTGTGTATTAGTGATGATATCTAATTTAACAATTAACTGGAATATTATCACCTGTGTATTAGTGATGACATCTAATTTAACAATTAACTGGAATATTATCACCTGTGTATTAGTGATGACTTCTAATTTAACAATTAACTGGAATATTATCACCTGTGTATTAGTGATGATATCTAATTTAACAATTAACTGGAATATTATCACCTGTGTATTAGTGATGACATCTAATTTAACAATTAACTGGAATTTTATCACCTGTGTATTAGTGATGATATCTAATTTAACAATTAACTGGAATATTATCACCTGTGTATTAGTGATGATATCTAATTGAACAGTTAACTGGAATATTATCACCTGTGTATTAGTGATGATATCTAATTTAACAATTAACTGGAATATTATCACCTGTGTATTTGTGATGATATCTAATTTAACAATTAACTGGAATATTATCCCCTGTGTATTAGTGATGATATCTAATTTAACAATTAACTGGAATATTATCACCTGTGTATTAGTGATGATATCTTATTTAACAATTAACTGGAATATTATCACCTGTGTATTAGTGATGATATCTAATTTAACAATTAACTGGAAGATTATCCCCTGTGTATTAGTGATGACATCTAAATTAACAATTAACTGGAATATCATCACCTGTGTATCAGTGATGACATCTAATTTAACAATTAACTGGAATATTATCATCCGTGTATTAGTGATGACATCTAATTTAACAATTAACTGGAATATTATTACCTGTGTATTAGTGATGATATCTAATTGAACAATTAACTGAAATATTATCACCTGTGTATTAGTGATGACATCTAATTTAACAATTAACTGGAATATTATCCCCTGTGTATTAGTGATGACATCTAATTTAACAATTAACTGGAATATTATCACCTGTGTATTAGTGATGATATCTAATTTAACAATTAACTGGAATATTATCACCTGTGTATTAGTGATGACATCTAATTTAACAATTAACTGGAATATTATCACCTGTGTATTAGTGATGATATCCAATTTAACAATTAACTGGAATATTATCACCTGTGTATTAGTGATGATATCTAATTTAACAATTAACTGGAATATTATCACCTGTGCATTAGTGATGACATCTAATTTAACAATTAACTGGAATATTATCCCCTGTGTATTAGTGATGACATCAGATTTAACAATTAACTGGAATATTATCGCCTGTGTATTAGTGATGATATCTAATTTAACAATTAACTGGAATATTATCACCTGTGTATTAGTGATGATATCTAATTTAACAATTAACTGGAATATTATCACCTGTGTATTAGTGATGACATCTAATTTAACAATTAACTGGAATATTATCCCCTGTGTATTAGTGATGATATCTAATTTAACAATTAACTGGAATATTATCACCTGTGTATTAGTGATGACATCTAATTTAACAATTAACTGGAATATTATCACCTGTGTATTAGTGATGACTTCTAATTTAACAATTAACTGGAATATTATCACCTGTGTATTAGTGATGACTTCTAATTTAACAATTAACTGGAATATTATCACCTGTGTATTAGTGATGATATCTAATTTAACAATTAACTGGAATATTATCACCTGTGTATTAGTGATGATATCTAATTTAACAATTAACTGGAATATTATCACCTGTGTATTAGTGATGACATCTAATTTAACAATTAACTGGAATATTATCACCTGTGTATTAGTGATGATATCTAATTTAACAATTAACTGGAATATTATCACCTGTGTATTAGTGATGATATCTAATTTAACAATTAACTGGAATATTATCACCTGTGTATTAGTGCTGATATCTAATTTAACAATTAACTGGAATATTATCACCTGTGTATTAGTGATGACATCTAATTTAACAATTAACTGGAATATTATCACCTGCGTATTAGTGATGACATCTAATTTAACAATTAACTGGAATATTATCCCCTGTGTATTAGTGATGATATCTAATTTAACAATTAACTGGTATATTATCGCCTGTGTATTAGTGATGACATCTAATTTAACAATTAACTGGAGTATTATCACCTGTGTATTCGTGATGATATCTAATTTAACAATTAACTGGAATATTATCACCTGTGTATTAGTGATGACATCTAATTTAACAATTAACTGGAATATTATCACCTGTGTATTAGTGATGACATCTAATTTAACAATTAACTGGAATATTATCACCTGTGTATTAGTGATGATATCTAATTTAACAATTAACTGGAATATTATCACCTGTGTATTAGTGATGACATCTAATTTAACAATTAACTGGAATATTATCACCTGTGTATTAGTGATGACATCTAATTTAACAATTAACAGGAATATTATCACCTGTGTATTAGTGATGATATCTAATTAAACAATTAACTGGAATATTATCACCTGTGTATTAGTGATGATATCTAATTTAACAATTAACTGGAATATTATCCCCTGTGTATTAGTGATGATATCTAATTTAACAATTAACTGGAATATTATCCCCTGTGTATTAGTGATGATATCTAATTTAACAATTAACTGGAATATTATCCCCTGTGTTTACGTGATGACATCTAATTTAACAATTAACTGGAATATTATCACCTGTGTATTAGTGATGATATCTAACTTAACAATTAACTGGAATATTATCACCTGTGTATTAGTGATGATATCTAATTTAACAATTAACTGGAATATTATCACCTGTGTATTCGTGATGACATCTAATTTAACAATTAACTGGAATATTATCCCCTGTGTATTAGTGATGACATCTAATTTAACAATTAACTGGAATATTATCACCTGTGTAACAGTGATGACATCTAATTTAACAATTAACTGGAATATTATCACCTGTGTATTAGTGATGATATCTAATTTAACAATTAACTGGAATATTATCACCTGTGTATTAGTGATGACATCTAATTTAACAATTAACTGGAATATTATTACCTGTGTATTAGTGATGATATCTAATTTAACAATTAACTGGAATATTATCACCTGTGTATTAGTGATGACATCTAATTTAACAATTAACTGGAATATTATCCCCTGTGTATTAGTGATGATATCTAATTTAACAATTAACTGGAATATTATCCCCTGTGTATAAGTGATGACATCTAATTTAACAATTAACTGGAATATTACCCCCTGTGTATTAGTGATGACATCTAATTTCACAATTAAATGGAATATTATCACCTGTGTATTAGTGATGATATCTAATTTAACAATTAACTGGAATATTATCACCTGTGTATTAGTGATGACATCTAATTTAACAATTAAATGGAATTTTATCACCTGTGTATTAGTGATGATATCTAATTTAACAATTAACTGGAATATTATCACCTGTGTATTAGTGATGATATCTAATTGAACAGTTAACTGGAATATTATCACCTGTGTATTAGTGATGATATCTAATTTAACAATTAACTGGAATATTATCACCTGTGTATTTGTGATGATATCTAATTTAACAATTAACTGGAATATTATCCCCTGTGTATTAGTGATGATATCTAATTTAACAATTAACTGGAATATTATCACCTGTGTATTAGTGATGATATCTAATTTAACAATTAACTGGAATATTATCACCTGTGTATTAGTGATGATATCTAATTTAACAATTAACTGGAAGATTATCCCCTGTGTATTAGTGATGACATCTAAATTAACAATTAACTGGAATATCATCACCTGTGTATCAGTGATGACATCTAATTTAACAATTAACTGGAATATTATCATCTGTGTATTAGTGATGACATCTAATTTAACAATTAACTGGAATATTATTACCTGTGTATTAGTGATGATATCTAATTTAACAATTAACTGGAATATTATCACCTGTGTATTAGTGATGACATCTAATTTAATAATTAACTGGAATATTATCCCCTGTGTATTAGTGATGACATCTAATTTAACTATTAACTGGAATATTATCACCTGTGTATTAGTGATGATATCTAATTTAACAATTAACTGGAATATTATCACCTGTGTATTAGTGATGACATCTAATTTAACAATTAACTGGAATATTATCACCTGTGTATTAGTGATGATATCTAATTTAACAATTAACTGGAATATTATCACCTGTGTATTAGTGATGACATCTAATTTAACAATTAACTGGAATATTATCCACTGTGTATTAGTGATGACATCTAATTTAACAATTAACTGGAATATTATCACCTGTGTATTAGTGATGATATCTAATTTAACAATTAACTGGAATATTATCACCTGTGTATTAGTGATGACATCTAATTTAACAATTAACTGGAATATTATCCCCTGTGTATTAGTGATGACATCTAATTTAACAATTAACTGGAATATTATCACCTGTGTATTAGTGATGATATCTAATTTAACAATTAACTGGAATATTATCCCCTGTGTATTAGTGATGATATCTAATTTAACAATTAACTGGAATATTATCCCCTGTGTATTAGTGATGATATCTAATTTAACAATTAACTGGAATATTATCCCCTGTGTTTACGTGATGACATCTAATTTAACAATTAACTGGAATATTATCACCTGTGTATTAGTGATGATATCTAACTTAACAATTAACTGGAATATTATCACCTGTGTATTAGTGATGATATCTAATTTAACAATTAACTGGAATATTATCACCTGTGTATTCGTGATGACATCTAATTTAACAATTAACTGGAATATTATCCCCTGTGTATTAGTGATGACATCTAATTTAACAATTAACTGGAATACTATCACCTGTGTAACAGTGATGACATCTAATTTAACAATTAACTGGAATATTATCACCTGTGTATTAGTGATGATATCTAATTTAACAATTAACTGGAATATTATCACCTGTGTATTAGTGATGACATCTAATTTAACAATTAACTGGAATATTATTACCTGTGTATTAGTGATGATATCTAATTTAACAATTAACTGGAATATTATCACCTGTGTATTAGTGATGACATCTAATTTAACAATTAACTGGAATATTATCCCCTGTGTATTAGTGATGATATCTAATTTAACAATTAACTGGAATATTATCCCCTGTGTATAAGTGATGACATCTAATTTAACAATTAACTGGAATATTACCCCCTGTGTATTAGTGATGACATCTAATTTCACAATTAAATGGAATATTATCACCTGTGTATTAGTGATGATATCTAATTTAACAATTAACTGGAATATTATCACCTGTGTATTAGTGATGACATCTAATTTAACAATTAAATGGAATTTTATCACCTGTGTATTAGTGATGATATCTAATTTAACAATTAACTGGAATATTATCACCTGTGTATTAGTGATGATATCTAATTGAACAGTTAACTGGAATATTATCACCTGTGTATTAGTGATGATATCTAATTTAACAATTAACTGGAATATTATCACCTGTGTATTTGTGATGATATCTAATTTAACAATTAACTGGAATATTATCCCCTGTGTATTAGTGATGATATCTAATTTAACAATTAACTGGAATATTATCACCTGTGTATTAGTGATGATATCTAATTTAACAATTAACTGGAATATTATCACCTGTGTATTAGTGATGATATCTAATTTAACAATTAACTGGAAGATTATCCCCTGTGTATTAGTGATGACATCTAAATTAACAATTAACTGGAATATCATCACCTGTGTATCAGTGATGACATCTAATTTAACAATTAACTGGAATATTATCATCTGTGTATTAGTGATGACATCTAATTTAACAATTAACTGGAATATTATTACCTGTGTATTAGTGATGATATCTAATTTAACAATTAACTGGAATATTATCACCTGTGTATTAGTGATGACATCTAATTTAATAATTAACTGGAATATTATCCCCTGTGTATTAGTGATGACATCTAATTTAACAATTAACGGGAATATTATCACCTGTGTATTAGTGATGATATCTAATTTAACTATTAACTGGAATATTATCACCTGTGTATTAGTGATGATATCTAATTTAACAATTAACTGGAATATTATCACCTGTGTATTAGTGATGACATCTAATTTAACAATTAACTGGAATATTATCACCTGTGTATTAGTGATGATATCTAATTTAACAATTAACTGGAATATTATCACCTGTGTATTAGTGATGACATCTAATTTAACAATTAACTGGAATATTATCCACTGTGTATTAGTGATGACATCTAATTTAACAATTAACTGGAATATTATCACCTGTGTATTAGTGATGATATCTAATTTAACAATTAACTGGAATATTATCACCTGTGTATTAGTGATGACATCTAATTTAACAATTAACTGGAATATTATCCCCTGTGTATTAGTGATGACATCTAATTTAACAATTAACTGGAATATTATCACCTGTGTATTAGTGATGATATCTAATTTAACAATTAACTGGAATATTATCACCTGTGTATTAGTGATGATATCTAATTTAACAATTAACTGGAATATTATCACCTGTGTATTAGTGATGACATCTAATTTAACAATTAACTGGAATATTATCACCTGTGTATTAGTGATGATATCTAATTTAACAATTAACTGGAATATTATCACCTGTGTATTAGTGATGACATCTAATTTAACAATTAACTGGAATATTATCACCTGTGTATTAGTGATGCCATCTAATTTAACAATTAACTGGAATATTATCACCTGTGTATTAGTGATGATATCTAATTTAACAATTAACTGGAATATTATCACCTGTGTATTAGTGATGACATCTAATTTAACAATTAACTGGAATATTATCCACTGCGTATTAGTGATGACATCTAATTTAACAATTAACTGGAATATTATCACCTGTGTATCAGTGATGATATCTAATTTAACAATTAACTGGAATATTATCACCTGTGTATTAGTGATGATATCTAATTTAACAATTAACTGGAATATTATCACCTGTGTATTAGTGATGATATCTAATTTAACAATTAACTGGAATATTATCACCTGTGTATTAGTGATGATATCTAATTTAACAATTAACTGGAATATTATCACCTGTGTATTAGTGATGACATCTAATTTAACAATTAACTGGAATATTATCCCCTGTGTGTTAGTGATGACATCTAATTTAACAATTAACTGGAATATTATCACCTGTGTATTAGTGATGATATCTAATTTAACAATTAACTGGAATATTATCACCTGTGTATTAGTGATGATATCTAATTTAACAATTAACTGGAATATTATCACCTGTGTATTAGTGATGACATCTAATTTAACAATTAACTGGAATATTATCACCTGTGTATTAGTGATGATATCTAATTTAACAATTAACTGGAATATTATCACCTGTGTATTAGTGATGATATCTAATTTAACAATTAACTGGAATATTATCACCTGTGTATTAGTGATGACATCTAATTTAACAATTAACTGGAATATTATCCACTGTGTATTAGTGATGACATCTAATTTAACAATTAACTGGAATATTATCACCTGTGTATTAGTGATGACATCTAATTTAACAATTAACTGGAATATTATCACCTGTGTATTAGTGATGACATCTAATTTAACAATTAACTGGAATATTATCACCTGTGTATTAGTGATGACATCTAATTTAACAATTTACTGGAATATTATCACCTGTGTATTAGTGATGATATCTAATTTAACAATTAACTGGAATATTATCACCTGTGTATTAGTGATGACATCTAATTTAACAATTAACTGGAATATTATCCCCTGTGTGTTAGTGATGACATCTAATTTAACAATTAACTGGAATATTATCACCTGTGTATTAGTGATGATATCTAATTTAACAATTAACTGGAATATTATCACATGTGTATTAGTGATGATATCTAATTTAACAATTAACTGGAATATTATCACCTGTGTATTAGTGATGACATCTAATTTAACAATTAACTGGAATATTATCACCTGTGTATTAGTGATGATATCTAATTTAACAATTAACTGGAATATTGTCACCTGTGTATTAGTGATGATATCTAATTTAACAATTAACTGGAACATTATCGCCTGTGTATTAGTGATGACATCTAATTTAACAATTAACTGGAATATTATCACCTGTGTATTAGTGATGATATCTAATTTAACAAATAACTGGAATATTATCACCTGTGTATTAGTGATGACATCTAATTTAACAATTAACTGGAATATTATCACCTGTGTATTAGTGATGATATCTAATTTAGCAATTAACTGGAATATTATCACCTGTGTATTAGTGATGATATCTAATTGAACAATTAACTGGAATATTATCACCTGTGTATTAGTGATGATATCTAATTTAACAATTAACTGGAATATTATTCCCTGTGTATTAGTGATGACATCTAATTTAACAATTAACTGGAATATTATCACCTGTGTATTAGTGATGATATCTAATTTAACAATTAACTGGAATATTATCACCTGTGTATTAGTGATGATATCTAATTTAACAATTAACTGGAATATTATCACCTGTGTATTAGTGATGATATCTAATTTAACAATTAACTGGAATATTATCACCTGTGTATTAGTGATGATATCTAATTTAACAATTAACTGGAATATTATCACCTGTGTATTATTGATGATATCTAATTTAATAATTAACAGGAATATTATGACCTGTGTATCAGTGATGATATCTTATTTAACAATTAACTGGAATATTATCACCTGTGTATTAGTGATGATATCTAATTTAACAATTAACTGGAATATTATCACCTGTGTATTAGTGATTATATCTAATTTAACAATTAACTGGAATATTATCACCTGTGAATTAGTGATGATATCTAATTTAACAATTAACTGGAATATTATCACCTGTGTATTAGTGATGACATCTAATTTAACAATTAACTGGAATATTATCACCTGAGTATTAGTGATGACATCTAATTTAACAATTAACTGGAATATTATCACCTGTGTATTAGTGATGATATCTAATTTAACAATTAACTGGAATATTATCACCTGTGTATTAGTGATGATATCTAATTTAACAATTCTTTTGGGCCTCCTTATCTCGAGAGACAATGGATACGCGCCTGGAGGTGGTCAGTGGTTTGTGAAGCAGCGCCTGGAGTGGCTATAAAGGCCAATTCTGGAGTGACAGGCTCTTCCACAGGTGCTGCAGAGAAATTTGTTTGTTGGGGCTGTTGCACAGTTGGCTCTCCCCTTTCGCCTCTGTCTTTTTTCCTGCCAACTACTAAGTCTCTTCGACTCGCCACAATTTAGCCCTGTCTTTATGGCTGCCCGCCAGCTCTGGCGAATGCTGGCAACTGACTCCCACGACTTGTGATCAATGTCACACGATTTCATGTCGCGTTTGCAGACGTCTTTATAACGGAGACATGGACGGCCGGTGGGTCTGATACCAGTGGCGAGCTCGCTGTACAATGTGTCTTTGGGGATCCTGCCATCTTCCATGCGGCTCACATGGCCAAGCCATCTCAAGCGCCGCTGACTCAGTAGTGTGTATAAGCTGGGGGTGTTGGCCGCTTCAAGGACTTCTGTGTTGGAGATATAGTCCTGCCACCTGATGCCAAGTATTCTCCGAAGGCAGCGAAGATGGAATGAATTGAGACGTCGCTCTTGGCTGGCATACGTTGTCCAGGCCTCGCTGCCGTAGAGCAAGGTACTGAGGACACAGGCCTGATACACTCGGACTTTTGTGTTCCGTGTCAGTGCGCCATTTTCCCACACTCTCTTGGCCAGTCTGGACATAGCAGTGGAAGCCTTACCCATGCGCTTGTTGATTTCTGCATCTAGAGACAGGTTACTGGTGATAGTTGAGCCTAGGTAGGTGAACTCTTGAACCACTTCCAGAGCGTGGTCGCCAATATTGATGGATGGAGAATTTCTGACATCCTGCCCCATGATGCTCGTTTTCTTGAGGCTGATGGTTAGACCAAATTTAACAATTAACTGGAATATTATCCCCTGTGTATTAGTGATGGTATCTAATTCAAAAATTAACTGGAATATTATCACCTGTGTATTAGTGATGATATCTAATTTAACAATTAACTGGAATATTATCGCCTGTGTATTAGTGATGACATCTAATTTAACAATTAACTGGAATATTATCACCTGTGTATTAGTGATGATATCTAATTTAACAATTAAATGGAATATTATCCCATGTGTATTAGTGATGATATCTAATTCAACAATTAACTGGAATATTATCACCTGTGTATTGGTGATGACATCTAATTTAACAATTAACTGGAATATTATCACCTGTGTATTAGTGATGATATCTAATTTAACAATTAACTGGAATATTATCACCTGTGTATCAGTGATGATATCTAATTTAACAATTAACTGGAATATTATCACCTGTGTATGAGTGATGATATCTAATTTAACAATTAACTGGAATATTATCACCTGTAAATTAGTGATGATATCTAATTTAACAATTAACTGGAATATTATCACCTGTGAATTAGTGATGATATCTAATTTAACAATTAACTGGAATATGATCACCTGTGTATTCGTGATGACATCTAATTTAACAATTAACTGGAATATTATCACCTGTGTATTAGTGATGACATCTAATTTAACAATTAACTGGAATATTATCACCTGTGTATTAGTGATGATATCTAATTTAACAATTAACTGGAATATTATCACCTGTGTATTATTGCTGACATCTAATTTAACAATTAACTGGAATATTATCCCCTGTGTATTAGTGATGACATCTAATTTAACAATTAACTGGAATATTATCACCTGTGTATGAGTGATGACATCTAATTTAATAATTAACTGGAATATTATCGCCTGTGTATTAGTGATGATATCTAATTTAACAATTAACTGGAATATTATCACCTGTGTATTAGTGATGATATCTAATTTAACAATTAACTGGAATATTATCACCTGTGTATTAGTGATGACATCTAATTTAACAATTAACTGGAATATTATCACCTGTGTATTAGTGATGATATCTAATTTAACAATTAACTGGAATATTATCACCTGTGTATCAGTGATGATATCTAATTTAACAATTAACTGGAATATTATCACCTGTGTATGAGTGATGATATCTAATTTAACAATTAACTGGAATATTATCACCTGTAAATTAGTGATGATATCTAATTTAACAACTAACTGGAATATTATCACCTGTGTATTCGTGATGACATCTAATTTAACAATTAACTGGAATATTATCACCTGTGTATTAGTGATGACATCTAATTTAACAATTAACTGGAATATTATCACCTGTGTATTAGTGATGATATCTAATTTAACAATTAACTGGAATATTATCACCTGTGTATTAGTGATGATATCTAATTTAACAATTAACTGGAATATTATCACCTGTGTATCAGTGATGATATCTAATTTAACAATTAACTGGAATATTATCACCTTTGTATTAGTGATGATATCTAATTTAACAATTAACTGGAATATTATCACCTGTGTATTAGTGATGATATCTAATTTAACAATTAACTGGAATATTATCACCTGTGAATTAGTGATGATATCTAATTTAACAATTAACTGGAATATGATCACCTGTGTATTCGTGATGACATCTAATTTAACAATTAACTGGAATATTATCACCTGTGTATTAGTGATGACATCTAATTTAACAATTAACTGGAATATTATCACCTGTGTATTAGTGATGATATCTAATTTAACAATTAACTGGAATATTATCACCTGTGTATTATTGCTGACATCTAATTTAACAATTAACTGGAATATTATCCCCTGTGTATTAGTGATGACATCTAATTTAACAATTAACTGGAATATTATCACCTGTGTATGAGTGATGACATCTAATTTAATAATTAACTGGAATATTATCGCCTGTGTATTAGTGATGATATCTAATTTAACAATTAACTGGAATATTATCACCTGTGTATTAGTGATGATATCTAATTTAACAATTAACTGGAATATTATCACCTGTGTATTAGTGATGACATCTAATTTAACAATTAACTGGAATATTATCACCTGTGTATTAGTGATGATATCTAATTTAACAATTAACTGGAATATTATCGCCTGTGTATTAGTGATGATATCTAATTTAACAATTAACTGGAATATTATCAGCTGTGTATTAGTGATGATATCTAATTTAACAATTAACTGGAATATAATCACCTGTGTATTAGTGATGACATCTAATTTAACAATTAACTGGAATATTATCACCTGTGTATTAGTGATGACATCTAATTTAACAAGTAACTGGAATATTATCACCTGTGTATTAGTGATGATATCTAATTTAACAATTAACTGGAATATTATCCCCTGTGTATTAGTGATGATTTCTAATTTAACAATTAACTGGAATATAATCACCTGTGTATTAGTGATGATATCTAATTTAACAATTAACTGGAATATTATCACCTGTGTATTAGTGATGATATCTAATTTAACAATTAACTGGAATATTATCACCTGTATATTAGTGATGATATCTAATTTAACAATTAACAGGAATGTTATCAGCTGTGTATTAGTGATGATATCTAATTTAACAATTAACTGGAATATAATCACCTTTGTATTAGTGATGACATCTAATTTAACAATTAACTGGAATATTATCCCCTGTGTATTAGTGATGATAACTAATTTAACAATTAACTGGAATATTATCACCTCTGTATTAGTGATGACATCTAATTTAACAATTAACTGGAATATTATCCCCTGTGTATTAGTGATGACATCTAATTTAACAATTAACTGGAATATTATCACCTGTGTATTAGTGATGACATCTAATTTAACAATTAACTGGAATATTATCACCTGTGTATCAGTGATGATATCTAATTTAACAATTAACTGGAATATTATCACCTGTGTATTAGTGATGACATCTAATTTAACAATTAACTGGAATATTATCACCTGTGTATTAGTGATGATATCTAATTTAACAATTAACTGGAATATTATCACCTGTGTATTAGTGATGATATCTAATTTAACAATTAACTGGAATATTATCACCTGTGTATTAGTGATGACATCGAATTTAACAATTAACTGGAATGTTATCCCCTGTGTATTAGTGATGACATCGAATTTAACAATTAACTGGTATGTTATCCCCTGTGTATTAGTGATGATATCTAATTTAACAATTAACTGGAATATTATCACCTGTGTATTAGTGATGATATCTAATTTAACAATTAACTGGAATATTATCAGCTGTGTATTAGTGATGATATCTAATTTAACAATTAACTGGAATATAATCCCCTTTGTATTAGTGATGATATCTAATTTAACAATTAACTGGAATATTATCACCTGTGTATTAGTGATGAAATCTAATTTAACAATTAACTGGAATATTATCACCTGTGTATTAGTGATGATATCTAATTTAACAATTAACTGGAATATTATCACCTGTGTATTAGTGATGATATCTAATTTAACAATTAACTGGAATATTATCACCTGTGTATTAGTGATGATATCTAATTTAACAATTAACTGGAATATTATCCCCTGTGTAGTAGTGATGACATCTAATTTAACAATTAACTGGAATATTATCACCTGTGTATTAGTGATGATATCTAATTTAACAATTAACTGGAATATTATCCCCTGTGTATTAGTGATGATATCTAATTTAACAATTAACTGGAACATTATCCCCTGTGTATTAGTGATGATATCTAATTTAACAATTAACTGGAATATTATCACCTGTGTATTAGTGATGATATCTAATTTAACAATTAACTGGAATATTATCACCTGTGTATTAGTGATGATATCTAATTTAACAATTAACTGGAATATTATCACCTGTGTATTAGTGATGATATCTAATTTAACAATTAACTGGAATATTATCACCTGTGTATTAGTGATGATATCTAATTTAACAATTAACTGGAATATTATCACCTGTGTATTAGTGATGACATCTAATTTAACAATTAACTGGAATATTATCACCTGTGTATTAGTGATGATATCTAATTTAACAATTAACTGGAATATTATCACCTGTGTATTATTGCTGACATCTAATTTAACAATTAACTGGAATATTATCCCCTGTGTATTAGTGATGACATCTAATTTAACAATTAACTGGAATATTATCACCTGTGTATGAGTGATGACATCTAATTTAATAATTAACTGGAATATTATCACCTGTGTATTAGTGATGATATCTAATTTAACAATTAACTGGAATATTATCACCTGTGTATTAGTGATGATATCTAATTTAACAATTAACTGGAATATTATCACCTGTGTATTAGTGATGACATCTAATTTAACAATTAACTGGAATATTATCACCTGTGTATTAGTGATGATATCTAATTTAACAATTAACTGGAATATTATCGCCTGTGTATTAGTGATGATATCTAATTTAACAATTAACTGGAATATTATCAGCTGTGTATTAGTGATGATATCTAATTTAACAATTAACTGGAATATAATCACCTGTGTATTAGTGATGACATCTTTTTTAACAATTAACTGGAATATTATCACCTGTGTATTAGTGATGACATCTAATTTAACAAGTAACTGGAATATTATCACCTGTGTATTAGTGATGATATCTAATTTAACAATTAACTGGAATATTATCCCCTGTGTATTAGTGATGATTTCTAATTTAACAATTAACTGGAATATAATCACCTGTGTATTAGTGATGATATCTAATTTAACAATTAACTGGAATATTATCACCTGTGTATTAGTGATGATATCTAATTTAACAATTAACTGGAAAATTATCACCTGTATATTAGTGATGATATCTAATTTAACAATTAACAGGAATGTTATCAGCTGTGTATTAGTGATGATATCTAATTTATCAATTAACTGGAATATAATCACCTTTGTATTAGTGATGACATCTAATTTAACAATTAACTGGAATATTATCCCCTGTGTATTAGTGATGATAACTAATTTAACAATTAACTGGAATATTATCACCTCTGTATTAGTGATGACATCTAATTTAACAATTAACTGGAATATTATCACCTGTGTATTAGTGATGACATCTAATTTAACAATTAACTGGAATATTATCACCTGTGTATTAGTGATGACATCTAATTTAACAATTAACTGGAATATTATCACCTGTGTATCAGTGATGATATCTAATTTAACAATTAACTGGAATATTATCACCTGTGTATTAGTGATGACATCTAATTTAACAATTAACTGGAATATTATCACCTGTGTATTAGTGATGATATCTAATTTAACAATTAACTGGAATATTATCACCTGTGTATTAGTGATGATATCTAATTTAACAATTAACTGGAATATTATCACCTGTGTATTAGTGATGACATCGAATTTAACAATTAACTGGAATGTTATCCCCTGTGTATTAGTGATGACATCGAATTTAACAATTAACTGGTATGTTATCCCCTGTGTATTAGTGATGATATCTAATTTAACAATTAACTGGAATATTATCACCTGTGTATTAGTGATGATATCTAATTTAACAATTAACTGGAATATTATCACCTGTGTATTAGTGATGATATCTAATTTAACAATTAACTGGAATATTATCCCCTGTGTATTAGTGATGATATCTAATTTAACAATTAACTGGAATATTATCACCTGTGTATTAGTGATGAAATCTAATTTAACAATTAACTGGAATATTATCACCTGTGTATTAGTGATGATATCTAATTTAACAATTAACTGGAATATTATCACCTGTGTATTAGTGATGATATCTAATTTAACAATTAACTGGAATATTATCACCTGTGTATTAGTGATGATATCTAATTTAACAATTAACTGGAATATTATCCCCTGTGTAGTAGTGATGACATCTAATTTAACAATTAACTGGAATATTATCACCTGTGTATTAGTGATGATATCTAATTTAACAATTAACTGGAATATTATCCCCTGTGTATTAGTGATGATATCTAATTTAACAATTAACTGGAACATTATCCCCTGTGTATTAGTGATGATATCTAATTTAACAATTAACTGGAATATTATCACCTGTGTATTAGTGATGATATCTAATTTAACAATTAACTGGAATATTATCACCTGTGTATTAGTGATGATATCTAATTTAACAATTAACTGGAATATTATCACCTGTGTATTAGTGATGATATCTAATTTAACAATTAACTGGAATATTATCACCTGTGTATTAGTGATGACATCTAATTTAACAATTAACTGGAATATTATCACCTGTGTATTAGTGATGACATCGAATTTAACATTTAACTGGAATATTATAACCTGTGTATTAGTGATGATATCTAATTTAACAATTAACTGGAATATTATCACCTGTGTATTAGTGATGACATCGAATTTAACAATTAACTGGAATGTTATCCCCTGTGTATTAGTGATGACATCTAATTTAACAATTAACTGGAATATTATCACCTGTGTATTAGTGATGACATCTAATTTAACAATTAACTGGAATATTATCACCTGTGTATTAGTGATGATATCTAATATAACAATTAACTGGAATATTATCACCTGTGTATTAGTGATGACATCTAATTTAACAATTAACTGGAATATTATCACCTGTGTATTAGTGATGATATCTATTTTAACAATTAACTGGAATATTATCACCTGTGTATTAGTGATGATATCTAATTTAACAATTAACTGGAATATTATCCCCTGTGTATTAGTGATGACATCTAATTTAATAATTAACTGGAATATTATCGCCTGTGTATTAGTGATGATATCTAATTTAACAATTAACTGGAATATTATCACCTGTGTATTAGTGATGATATCTAATTTAACAATTAACTGGAATATTATCACCTGTGTATTAGTGATGACATCTAATTTAACAATTAACTGGAATATTATCACCTGTGTATTCGTGATGACATCTAATTTAACAATTAACTGGAATATTATCACCTGTGTATTAGTGATGACATCTAATTTAACAATTAACTGGAATATTATCACCTGTGTATTAGTGATGATATCTAATATAACAATTAACTGGAATATTATCCCCTGTGTATTAGTGATGACATCTAATTTAACAATTAACTGGAATATTATCACCTGTGTATTAGTGATGACATCTAATTTAACAATTAACTGGAATATTATCACCTGTGTATTAGTGATGATATCTAATATAACAATTAACTGGAATATTATCACCTGTGTATTAGTGATGACATCTAATTTAACAATTAACTGGAATATTATCACCTGTGTATTAGTGATGATATCTATTTTAACAATTAACTGGAATATTATCACCTGTGTATTAGTGATGATATCTAATTTAACAATTAACTGGAATATTATCCCCTGTGTATTAGTGATGACATCTAATTTAATAATTAACTGGAATATTATCGCCTGTGTATTAGTGATGATATCTAATTTAACAATTAACTGGAATATTATCACCTGTGTATTAGTGATGATATCTAATTTAACAATTAACTGGAATATTATCACCTGTGTATTAGTGATGACATCTAATTTAACAATTAACTGGAATATTATCACCTGTGTATTCGTGATGACATCTAATTTAACAATTAACTGGAATATTATCACCTGTGTATTAGTGATGACATCTAATTTAACAATTAACTGGAATATTATCACCTGTGTATTAGTGATGATATCTAATTTAACAATTAACTGGAATATTATCACCTGTGTATTAGTGATGACATCTAATTTAACAATTAACTGGAATATTATCCCCTGTGTATTAGTGATGACATCTAATTTAACAATTAACTGGAATATTATCACCTGTGTATTAGTGATGACATCTAATTTAATAATTAACGGGAATATTATCGCCTGTGTATTAGTGATGATATCTAATTTAACAATTAACTGGAATATTATCACCTGTGTATTAGTGATGATATCTAATTTAACAATTAACTGGAATATTATCGCCTGTGCATTAGTGATGACATCTAATTTAACAATTAACTGGTATATTATCACCTGTGTATTAGTGATGATATCTAATTTAACAATTAACTGGAATATTATCACCTGTGTATTAGTGATGATATCTAATTTAACAATTAACTGGAATATTATCACCTGTGTATTAGTGATGACATCTAATTTAACAATTAACTGGAATATTATCACCTGTGTATTAGTGATGATATCTAATTTAACAATTAACTGGAATATTATCCCCTGTGTATTAGTGATGATATCTAATTTAACAATTAACTGGAATATTATCACCTGTGTTTTCGTGATGATATCTAATTTAACAATTAACTGGAATATTATCACCTGTGTATTAGTGATGATATCTAATTTATCAATTAACAGGAATATTATCAGCTGTATATTAGTGATGATATCTAATTTAACAATTAACTGGAATATTATCACCTGTGTATTAGTGATGACATCTAATTTAACAATTAACTGGAATATTATCACCTGTGTATTAGTGATGATATCTAATTTAACAATTAACTGGAATATTATCACCTGTGTATTAGTGATGACATCTAATTTAACAATTAACTGGAATATTATGACCTGTGTATTAGTGATGATATCTAATATAACAATTAACTGGAATATTATCACCTGTGTATTAGTGATGACATCTAATTTAACAATTAACTGGAATATTATCACCTGTGTATTAGTGATGATATCTAATTTAACAATTAACTGGAATATTATCCCCTGTGTATTAGTGATGACATCTAATTTAACAATTAACTGGAATATTATCACCTGTGTATTAGTGATGATATCTAATTTAACCATTAACTGCAATATTATCACCTGTGTATCAGTGATGATATCTAACTTAACAATTAACTGGAATGTTATCACCTGTGTATTAGTGATGATATCTAATTTAACAATTAACTGGAATATTATTACCTGTGTATTAGTGATGATATTTAATTTAACAATTAACTGGAATATTATCACCTGTGTATTAGTGATGTATCCAGGCTCTTTCAAGATGGCTCCTGGGCTGGAAGCTCCGTAGGAAGCTCCCTTGCTGTTCACCTCTATCCATGGCCATCTGCTCCCATCCCTAACGTTTTCTCCCCCAATCTGCCCTCTTAAACTGTTTAAATTCCCCTGGCTCTTTAAATCAGTTCATTTTAGCCCTATCTAAAAGTTAACAGTTAGTTTAGTGTATGTTACCTGGGCCCACTGCCCTCCCCCAGCCACACCTGCTCTTTGTTTTCTCAATGAAATTGATCCGGATGTAACTGACGAGAACAGCTGCCGATACTTTAATCTCCGATCCTACTGTCTTCACAGTCCAGAGTGTCTGCAGCCATGGCATGCGGTAAGTCCATTGAGGTGAAGAAGGAGCTGCGGGACCCGAGAAAAGTCCTGTGAAAAGGTGCCCCGAACACCCAAAACATCCACGAACGGCCCCCCCGGCCGCAACTTCAAAGCGCCCGCGGGAGATGGCTCGGAGAGCATCTGCAGCGCACTGTCGGCAATGCTGCATGCCTTTATTTAAACCACTGCAAAAAAAAAAACCTTAGCAAATGTAATCACCTCTAAGTCTGCCAAATGATGCTTCACCTCCCGAAGGACGTGGATGAGCTTTCCGGACGTCGATGGTGGGCACTGATGAAATGGCTTATTACCTGCACCAGATTCCACCCCCCCTCCCCCCCCTTTACCCCCCTTCCACCCCCCCCCACCCCCGTCCCTGCTCCACCCTCTCAGCTCACCCCCTCACAACCCCGTCCCAGCCCGCCCCCCCTCACACCATCTTCACCCCGCACGCCCTTCCCCTGCACCCCCCTCCCTCTACCCCTCCCCCTTGCAACCCCTCCTCCCACCGGCACCATCCTACACCTGTGTAGGGGCCCCAACAACCCCACTGCCTTGTGGGCGTCTCGGGAGAGACCAAGGCTAAGGGAGTAAACCCTAACAGAAAATCCGGAGCGGAACCCCGTAGGCGGTCATGTGTCACCTTTGGCATGTTTCCGGCAGTTCCTGCAGCCATACTGGTGCCAAACGTCGTGTCCTGCACTCCTTTGGACCCCACCAGAAAGGCCGAGAGGGGGGTTTTGACGACTGGGCAACTCTCAACCTCCATAAATGTGCCCAGGCATGCGCCATGGAGAGGTCACTCCATAGTTGCCTCACAGCGACTGAAACAACACGGAAGGCAGCAGTTACGGGTTATAAGTCCAGATAAATTGGCGTAGAAACTGGGCGCCACGGGTTGCCTTTGTCGGTGGGAGAGGTCATTGCACCTCACTGGACAGCTACCGCCCGCCTCAAACCGGGCAGCCCCCGGTCAATAAGGTTCTGTCCCGCCACAGTCTGCCTGCTTCAATGGGTGCTTGGAGCTCAGGGTCATTGCCCGAAAGGTGGACTGATACACCGCACCAAACAACATGAAAAAAGGAAAGAAGGTACCAGCCCTTCGCTTTGCAAGCTGGAACGTCAGAACTATGTGTCCTGGCCTGTCGGAAGACCTTACACAAATCAACGATTCTCGGAAGACCGCCATCATTAACAACGAGCTCAGTAGACTCAATGTGGACATTGCAGCACTTCAGGAGACACGCCTCCCCGCGAGTGGCTCTCTAGCAGAGCAAGACTACACCTTCTTCTGGCAGGGCAGGGATCCTGAAGAACCAAGACAGCATGGAGTGGGCTTCGCCATCAGAAACTCCTTGCTCAGCATGATAGAGCCTCCCTCAAATGGCTCGGAACGCATACTGTCCATCCGACTGCTCACCACCTCTGGTCCAGTACACCTACTCAGCATCTATGCTCCAACACTCTGTTCCGCACCTGAAGCTAAAGACCAGTTCTATGAACAACTCCATAACATCATTAGCAGCATCCCCAACACCGAACACCTATTCCTGCTGGGGGACTTTAATGCCAGGGTTGGGGCCGACCATGACTCATGGCCCTCCTGCCTTGGGCGCTATGGCGTTGGAAGGATGAATGAGAACGGGCAGAGACTGCTTGAGTTGTGTACCTATCATAACCTCTGCATCACCAACTCGTTCTTTCACACTAAACCCTGTCACCAGGTTTCATGGAGGCACCCAAGATCACGTCGTTGGCACCAGCTAGACCTCATTGTCACAAGGCGAGCCGCCTTAAACAGTGTTCAAATCACACGCAGCTTCCACAGTGCGGACTGCGACACCGACCACTCCCTGGTGTGCAGCAAGGTTAGACTCAGACCAAAGAAGTTGCATCATTCCAAGCAGAAGGGCCACCCGCGCATCAACACGAGCAGAATTTCTCACCCACAGCTGTTACAAAAATTTCTAAATTCACTTGTAACAGCCCTTCAAAACACTCCCACAGGGGATGCTGAGACCAAGTGGGCCCACATCAGAGACGCCATCTATGAGTCAGCTTTGACCACCTACGGCAAAAGTGCGAAGAGAAATGCAGACTGGTTTCAATCTCATAATGAAGAGCTGGAACCTGTCATAGCCGCTAAGCGCATTGCACTTTTGAACTACAAGAAAGCCCCCAGCGATTTAACATCCGCAGCACTTAAAGCAGCCAGAAGTACTGCACAAAGAACAGCTAGGCGTTGCGCAAACGACTACTGGCAACACCTATGCAGTCATATTCAGCTGGCCTCAGACACCGGAAACATCAGAGGAATGTATGATGGCATGAAGAGAGCTCTTGGGCCAACCATCAAGAAGATCACCCCCCTCAAATCTAAATCGGGGGACATAATCACTGACCAACGCAAACAGATGGACCGCTGGGTTGAGCACTACCTAGAACTGTACTCCAGGGAGAATGCTGTCACTGAGACTGCCCTCAATGCAGCCCAGCCTCTACCAGTCATGGATGAGCTGGACATACAGCCAACCAAATCGGAACTCAGTGATGTCATTGATTCCCTAGCCAGCGGAAAAGCCCCTGGGAAGGACAGCATTACCCCTGAAATAATCAAGAGTGCCAAGCCTGCTATACTCTCAGCACTACATGAACTGCTATGCCTGTGCTGGGACGAGGGAGCAGTACCCCAGGACATGCGCGATGCCAACATCATCACCCTCTATAAAAACAAAGGTGACCGCGGTGACTGCAACAACTACCGTGGAATCTCCCTGCTCAGCATAGTGGGGAAAGTCTTTGCTCGAGTCACTCTGAACAGGCTCCAGAAGCTGGCCGAGCGCGTCTACCCTGAGGCACAGTGTGGCTTTCGTGCAGAGAGATCGACTATTGACATGCTGTTCTCCCTTCGTCAGATACAGGAGAAATGCCGTGAACAACAGATGCCCCTCTACATTGCTTTCATTGATCTCACCAAAGCCTTTGACCTCGTCAGCAGACGTGGTCTCTTCAGACTACTAGAAAAGATCGGATGTCCACCAAAGCTACTAAGTATCATCACCTCATTCCATGACAATAGTGTCTCCCACCCATCCTCCTCCTCTAACCTAATAATAAGACCCTTTTTACCCTCCTCCTCTAACCAAAAAGGACTGAGCAGGTAAGCTATTTACTGTTTTTGTTAATATCTATAGTTGTACTTAACTAAGGGGTAATTGAATAAAAGAAATGGCAGCCAGTGTAGTGTATTGCTCCTCCTGCAGAATGTTCGAGGTGAGGGAAACCTCCGGTGGCCCTGCCGACTTCATCTGCTGGAAGTGCATCCGTCTCCAGCTCCTATCAGACCGTGTTAGGGAATTGGAGCTGGAGCTGGATGAACTGAGGATCATTCGGGAAGCTGAGGGGTTGATAGATAGAAGCTACACGGAGGTCGTTACTCCACAAATCAAAGGCAGCTGGGTAACAGTTAGAGGTGGGAAGAGGTCAGTGCAGGGATCTCCTGTGGTCGTTCCCCTCAACAACAAGTATACAGTTTTAGATACTGTTGGGGGGGACGGCCTATCGGGGGCAGGCTGCAGTGACCGGGCCTCTGGCACGGGGTCCTGCGCTGTGGCTCAGAAGGGAAGGAGGGAGAATGGGAGAGCACTAGTCATCGGGGACTCGAAGGTGAGGAGTACGGACAGGCGGTTCTGTGGGCGCAGGCGAGACGCACGGATGGTTTGTTGCCTCCCTGGTGCCAGGGTCCGTGATGTTTGTGATCGCGTCTTCAGGATCCTTAAAGGGGAGGGGGAGCAGCCAGAGGTCGTGGTGCACATTGGCACCAACGACGTAGGAAGGAAGGGTGGCACAGATGTTAGAAGTGAGTTTAGGGAGTTAGGCTGGAAGCTGAAAGCTCGGACGGACAGAGTTGTTATCTCTGGTTTGTTGCCGGCGCCACGTGATAGTGAGGCTAGGAATAGGGAGAGAGCACAGCTGAACACGTGGCTGCAGGAATGGTGTAGGAGGGAGGGCTTCCAGTTCTTGGATAATTGGACTGCATTCTGGGGAAGATGGGACCTGTTCAAACAGGACGGGCTGCATCTGAACCAGAGGGGCACCAATATCCTGGGAGGGAGGTTTGCTAGTACTGTTCGGGAGGGTTTAAACTAGTTTGGGAGGGGGATGGGAACCGGACTTGTAATCCAGGGACCAGTGGGTCCACTCAGAAAGACAAAGAGTGTAGTGAGGTATTGGGGAAGGTAGCACTGTCACAGAGGACAGATGGGCACGGAGAAGAGTTAAAGTGCGTATACTTCAACGCAAGAAGCATCAGGAATAAGGTGAGTGAATTGAAGGCGTGGATGGGCACTTGGGACTACGATGTTGTGGCCATCACTGAAACGTGGATAGGTGAGGGGGAGGAATGGTTTTTGGAGGTACCTGGTTATAGATGTTTTCATAAGATTAGGAATGGTGGTAAAAGAGGTGGGGGGGTGGCATTGTTAGTTAGAAATAGTGTAACAACTGCTGAAAGAATTTTCGAGGAGGATCTGCCGACTGAGGCACTGTGGGTTGAGGTCAGGAACAGGAAAGGAGCAGTCACCTTGATGGGAGTTTTCTATAGGCCCCCCAATAGCAGCAGGGAGGTGGAAGAGCAGATTGGGAAACAGATTTTGGAAAGGAGCAGAAGTCACAGGGTAGTAATTATGGGGGATTTCAACTTCCCAAATATTGATTGGCAACTCTTTAGATCGAATAGTTTGGATGGGGTAGTGTTTGTGCAGTATGTCCAGGAAGCTTTTCTGACTCAGTATGTAGACTGCCCGACCAGAGGGGAGGCAATATTGGATTTGGTACTAGGTAATGAACCAGGGCAAGTGATAGAGCTGTTGGTGGGCGAGCACTTTGGAGATAGTGATCACAATTCTGTAGCATTCACTGTGGTAATGGAGAGGGATAGGTATGTGCAACAGGGCAAGGTTTACAATTGGGGGAAGGGTAGATATGATGCTGTCAGGCAGGAACTGAGGAGCATAAGTTGGGAGCATATGCTGGCAGGGAAGGGCACGGTCGAAATGTGGAACTTTTTCAAGGAGCAGATAGTAGGGGCCATTGATAAGCATGTCCCTGTCAGACAGGGAAGGGATGGTCATGTGAGGGAACCGTGGTTGACAAGAGAGGTTGAGAGTCTTGTTAGGAAGAAGAAGGATGCGTATATAAAGTTGAGGAAAAAGGACACAGGCATAGCTCTGGAGGGATACAAGATGGCCAGGAAGGATCTGAAGAAAGGGATTAGGAGAGCTAAGAGAGGGCATGAAAAATGCTTGGCGGGTAGGATAAAAGAAAACCCCAAGGCCTTTTACGCGTATGTCAGAAATATGAGGATGACTAGGGGGACCATAGGTCCGGTCAAGGACAATAGCGGGAGACTGTGTGTTGAGCCGGAAGAGATAAGTGAGGTTTTGAATGAGTACTTCTCTTCGGTATTTACGAATGAGAAGGGGTGTATTACTGAAGAGGACGGTGGGAAGCAGACTGGTAAGCTCGAGGAAGTGCTCGTTAGGAGGGAAGATGTGTTGGGGTTTTTGAATAACTTGAAGATAGACAAGTCTCCCGGGCCTGACGGGGTATATCCAAGGATGTTATGGGAAGCAAGGGATGAAATTGCAGAGCCGCTGGCAATGATCTTTTCATCTTCTCTGCTGACGGGGGTGGTACCAGGTGATTGGAGGGTGGCAAATGTTGTGCCCCTGTTCAAGAAAGGGAATAGGAACAACCCTGGGAATTACAGGCCAGTTAGTCTTACTTCGGTGGTAGGCAAGTTGATGGAAAAGGTGCTGAGGGATAGGATTTCTGAGCATCTGGAAAGACACTGCTTGATTCGGGACAGTCAGCACGGTTTTGTGAGGGGTAGGTCTTGCCTCACAAGCCTGATTGAATTCTTTGAGCAGGTGACCAAGCAAGTGGATGAGGGTAAACCAGTGGATGTGGTGTACATGGATTTTAGTAAGGCATTTGATAAGGTCCCCCATGGTAGACTTATGGAGAAAGTCAGGAGGCATGGGATAGTGGGGAATGTGGCCAGTTGGATTAAGAATTGGCTAACTGATAGAAGGCAGAGAGTGGTCTTAGATGGTAAATACTCAGCCTGGAGCCCAGTTACCAGTGGCGTGCCGCAGGGATCAGTTCTGGGTCCTCTCCTGTTTGTGATTTTTATTAACGACTTGGATGAGGAAGTCGAAGGGTGGGTCAGTAAATTTGCAGATGATACAAAGGTTGGTGGAGTTGTGGATACCGAGGAGGGCTATTGTCGTCTGCAAAGGGACTTGGATAGGTTGCAGTGCTGGGCTGAAAAGTGGCAGATGGAGTTTAACCCTGAAAAGTGTGAGGTCGTCCATTTTGGAAGGACAAACATGAATGCAAAATACTGGGTTAACGGTAGGGTTCTTGGGCATGTGGAGGAGCAGAGAGACCTTGGGGTCTATGTGCATAGATCATTGAAAGTTGCAACTCAAGTGGATAGGGCTGTGAAGAAGGCATATGGGGTGTTAGCGTTCATTAGCAGAGGGATTGAATTTAAGAGCCGTGAGGTGATGATGCAGCTGTACAGGACCTTGGTAAGGCCTCATTTGGAGTACTGTGTGCAGTTCTGGTCGCCTCATTTTAGGAAGGATGTGGAAGCCTTGGAGAGGGTGCAGAGGAGATTTACCAGGATGTTGCCTGGAATGGAGAATAAGTCTTACGAGGAAAGGCTGAACATTCTAGGCCTCTTCTCATTAGAAAGGAGAAGGATGAGGGGTGACATGATAGAGGTTTATAAGATGATCAGGGGAATAGATAGGGTAGACAGTCAGAAAATATTTCCCCGGGTGGAGCAAAGCGTTACAAGGGGTCATAAATTTAAGGTGAAGGGTGGGAGATATAAGGGGGATGTCAGGGGAAGGTTCTTTACCCAGAGAGTGGTCGAGGCATGGAATGCCTTGCCCGGGGAAGTTGTTGAGTCAGAAACTTTAGGGACTTTCAAAAGGCTTTTGGATAGGTATATGGATAAAGGAGAATGATGGGGTATAGATTAAATTGTCCTTGACAGAGGACAAAGGATCGGCACAACATTGTGGGCCGAAGGGCCTGTTCTGTGCTGTATGTTCTATGTTCTATGTTCTATGTTCTAATATGAAAGGCACAATTCAACATGGTGGCTCCTCATCAGAGCCCTTTCCTATCCTGAGTGGTGTGAAACAGGGCTGTGTTCTCGCACCCACACTTTTTGGGATTTTCTTCTCCCTGCTGCTTTCACATGCGTTCAAATCCTCTGAAGAAGGAATTTTCCTCCACACAAGATCAGGGGGCAGGTTGTTCAACCTTGCCCGTCTAAGAGCGAAGTCCAAAGTACGGAAAGTCCTCATCAGAGAACTCCTCTTTGCTGACGATGCTGCTTTAACATCTCACACTGAAGAATGCCTGCAGAGTCTCATCGACAGGTTTGCGTCTGCCTGCAATGAATTTGGCCTAACCATCAGCCTCAAGAAAACGAACATCATGGGGCAGGATGTCAGAAATGCTCCATCCATCAATATTGGCGACCACGCTCTGGAAGTGGTTCAAGAGTTCACCTACCTAGGCTCAACTATCACCAGTAACCTGTCTCTAGATGCAGAAATCAACAAGAGCATGGGTAAGGCTTCCACTGCTATGTTCAGACTGGCCAAGAGAGTGTGGGAAAATGGCGCACTGACACGGAACACAAAAGTCCGAGTGTATCAGGCCTGTGTCCTCAGCACCTTGCTCTACGGCTGCGAGGCCTGGACAACGTATGCCAGCCAAGAGCGACGTCTCAATTCATTCCATCTTCGCTGCCTTCGGAGAATACTTGGCATCAGGTGGCAGGACTATATCTCCAACACAGAAGTCCTTGAAGCGGCCAACATCCCCAGCTTATACACACTACTGAGTCAGCGGCGCTTGAGATGGCTTGGCCATGTGAGCCGCATGGAAGATGGCAGGATCCCCAAAGACACATTGTACAGCGAGCTCGCCACTGGTATCAGACCCACCGGCCGTCCATGTCTCCGTTATAAAGACGTCTGCAAACGCGACATGAAATCGTGTGACATTGATCACAAGTCGTGGGAGTCAGTTGCCAGCATTCGCCAGAGCTGGCGGGCAGCCATAAAGACAGGGCTAAATTGTGGCGAGTCGAAGAGACTTAGTAGTTGGCAGGAAAAAAGACAGAGGCGCAAGGGGAGAACCAACTGTGCAACAGCCCCAACAAACAAAATTCTCTGCAGCACCTGTGGAAGAGCCTGTTACTCCAGAATTGGCCTTTATAGCCACTCCAGGCGCTGCTTCACAAACCACTGACCACCTCCAGGCGCGTATCCATTGTCTCTCGAGATAAGAAGGCCCAAAAGAATTAGTGATGATATCTAATTTAACAATTAACTGGAATATTATCCCCTGTGTATTAGTGATGACATCTAATTTAACAATTAACTGGAATATTATCACCTGTGTATTAGTGATGACATCTAATTTAATAATTAACTGGAATATTATCGCCTGTGTATTAGTGATGATATCTAATTTAACAATTAACTGGAATATTATCACCTGTGTATTAGTGATGATATCTAATTTAACAATTAACTGGAATATTATCACCTGTGTATTAGTGATGACATCTAATTTAACAATTAACTGGAATATTATCACCTGTGTATTAGTGATGACATCTAATTTAACAATTAACTGGAATATTATCACCTGTGTATTAGTGATGACATCCAATTTAACAATTAACTGGAATATTATCACCTGTGTATTAGTGATGATATCTAATTTAACAATTAACTGGAATATTATCACCTGTGTATTAGTGATGACATCTAATTTAACAATTAACTGGAATATTATCACCTGTGTATTAGTGATGATATCTAATTTAACAATTAACTGGAATATTATCACCTGTGTATTAGTGATGACATCTAATTTAACAATTAACTGGAATATTATCACCTGTGTATTAGTGATGACATCTAATTTAACAATTAACTGGAATATTATCACCTGTGTATTAGTGATGACATCTAATTTAACAATTAACTGGAATATTATCACCTGTGTATTAGTGATGACATCTAATTTAATAATTAACGGGAATATTATCGCCTGTGTATTAGTGATGATATCTAATTTAACAATTAACTGGAATATTATCACCTGTGTATTAGTGATGATATCTAATTTAACAATTAACTGGAATATTATCGCCTGTGCATTAGTGATGACATCTAATTTAACAATTAACTGGTATATTATCACCTGTGTATTAGTGATGATATCTAATTTAACAATTAACTGGAATATTATCACCTGTGTATTAGTGATGATATCTAATTTAAAAATTAACTGGAATATTATCACCTGTGTATTAGTGATGACATCTAATTTAACAATTAACTGGAATATTATCACCTGTGTATTAGTGATGATATCTAATTTAACAATTAACTGGAATATTATCACCTGTGTATTAGTGATGATATCTAATTTAACAATTAACTGGAATATTATCACCTGTGTATTAGTGATGATATCTAATTTAACAATTAACTGGAATATTATCACCTGTGTATTAGTGATGACATCTAATTTAACAATTAACTGGAATATTATCACCTGTGTATTAGTGATGACATCTAATTTAATAATTAACGGGAATATTATCGCCTGTGTATTAGTGATGATATCTAATTTAACAATTAACTGGAATATTATCACCTGTGTATTAGTGATGATATCTAATTTAACAATTAACTGGAATATTATCGCCTGTGCATTAGTGATGACATCTAATTTAACAATTAACTGGTATATTATCACCTGTGTATTAGTGATGATATCTAATTTAACAATTAACTGGAATATTATCACCTGTGTATTAGTGATGATATCTAATTTAAAAATTAACTGGAATATTATCACCTGTGTATTAGTGATGACATCTAATTTAACAATTAACTGGAATATTATCACCTGTGTATTAGTGATGATATCTAATTTAACAATTAACTGGAATATTATCACCTGTGTATTAGTGATGATATCTAATTTAACAATTAACTGGAATATTATCACCTGTGTATTAGTGATGATATCTAATTTAACAATTAACAGGAATATTATCAGCTGTGTATTAGTGATGATATCTAATTTAACAATTAACTGGAATATTATCACCTGTGTATTAGTGATGACATCTAATTTAACAATTAACTGGAATATTATCCCCTGTGTATTAGTGATGATATCTAATTTAACAATTAACTGGAATATTATCACCTCTGTATTAGTGATGACATCCAATTTAACAATTAACTGGAATATTATCACCTGTGTATTAGTGATGACATCTAATTTACAATTAACTGGAATATTATCAACTGTGTATTAGTGATGATATCTAATTTAACAATTAACTGGAAAATTATCACCTGTGTATTAGTGATGATATGTAATTTAACAATTAACTGGAATATTATCACCTGTGTATTAGTGATGACATCTAATTTAACAATTAACTGGAATATTATCACCTGTGTATTAGTGATGATATCTAATTTAACAATTAACTGGAATATTATCACCTGTGTATTAGTGATGATATCTAATTTAACAATTAACTGGAATATTATCCCCTGTGTATTAGTGATGACAACGAATTTAACAATTAACTGGAATGTTATCCCCTGTGTATTAGTGATGACATCTAATTTAACAATTAACTGGAATATTATCACCTGTGTATTAGTGATGATATCTAATTTAACAATTAACTGGAATATTATCAGCTGTGTATTAGTGCTGATATCTAATTTAACAATTAACTGGTATATTATCCCCTGTGTATTAGTGATGATATCTAATTTAACAATTAACTGGAATATTATCACCTGTGTATTAGTGATGATATCTAATTTAACAATTAACTGGAATTTTGTCACCTGTGTATTAGTGATGATATCTAATTTAACAATTAACTGGAATATTATCACCTGTGTATTAGTGATGATATCTAATTTAACAATTAACTGGAATATTATCCCCTGTGTATTAGTGATGACATCTAATTTAACAATTAACTGGAATATTATCACCTGTGTATTAGTGATGACATCTAATGTAACAATTAACTGGAATATTATCCCCTGTGTATTAGTGATGATATCTAATTTAACAATTAACTGGAATATTATCACCTGTGTATTAGTGATGATATCTAATTTAACAATTAACTGGAATTTTGTCACCTGTGTATTAGTGATGATATCTAATTGAACAATTAACTGGAATATTATCCCCTGTGTATTAGTGATGATATCTAATTTAACAATTAACTGGAATATTATCCCCTTTGTATTAGAGATGATATCTAATTTAACAATTAACTGGAATATTATCACCTGTGTATTAGTGATGATATCTAATTTAACAATTAACTGGAATATTATCACCTGTGTATTAGTGATGATATCTAATTTAACAATTAACTGGAATATTATCACCTGTGTATTAGTGATGACATCTAATTTAACAATTAACTGGAATATTATCACCTGTGTATTCGTGATGACATCTAATTTAACAATTAACTGGAATATTATCACCTGTGTATTCGTGATGACATCTAATTTAACAATTAACTGGAATATTATCACCTGTGTATTAGTGATGACATCGAATTTAACATTTAACTGGAATATTATCACCCGTGTATTAGTGATGACATCTAATTTAACAATTAACTGGAATATTATCACCTGTGTACTAGTGATGACATCGAATTTAACAATTAACTGGAATGTTATCCCCTGTGTATTCGTGATGACATCTAATTTAACAATTAACTGGAATATTATCACATGTGTATTAGTGATGATATCTAACTGAACAATTAACTGTAATATTATCACCTGTGTATTAGTGATGATATCTAATTTAACAATTAACTGGAATATTATCACCTGTGTATTAGTGATGATATCTAATTTAACAATTAACTGGAATATTATCACCTGTGTATTAGTGATGATGTCTAATTTAACAATTAACTGGAATATTATCACCTGTGTATTAGTGATGATATCTAATTTAACAATTAACTGGAATATTATCACCTGTGTATTAGTGATGATATCTAATTTAACAATTAACTGGAATATTATCACCTGTGTATTAGTGATGATATCTAATTTAACAATTAACTGGAATATTATCACCTGTGTATTAGTGATGATATCTAATTTAACAATTAACTGGAATATTATCACCTGTGTATTAGTGATGATATCTAATTTAACAATTAACTGGAATATTATCACCTGTGTATTAGTGATGATATCTAATTTAACAATTAACTGGAATATTATCACCTGTGTATTAGTGATGATATCTAATTTATCAATTAACTGGAATATTATCACCTGTGTATTAGTGATGATATCTAATTTAACAATTAACTGGAATATTATCACCTGTGTATTAGTGATGATATCTAATTTAACAGTTAACTGGAATATTATCCCCTGTGTATTAGTGATGATATCTAATTTAACAATTAAATGGAATATTATCACCTGTGTATTAGTGATGACATCTAATTTAACAATTAACTGGAATATTATCACCTGTGTATTAGTGATGCAATCTAATTTAACAATTAACTGGAATATTATCACCTGTGTATTAGTGATGATATCTAATTTAACAATTAACCAGAATATTATCACCTGTGTATTAGTGATGATATCTAATTTAACAATTAACTGGAATATTATCACCTGTGTATTAGTGATGATATCTAATTTAACAATTAACTGGAATATAATCACCTGTGTATTAGTGATGACATCTAATTTAACAATTAACTGGAATATTATCACCTGTGTATTAGTGATGACATCTAATTTAACAATTAACTGGAATATTATCACCTGTGTATTAGTGATGATATCTAATTTAACAATTAACTGGAATACTATCCCCTGTGTATTAGTGATGATAACTAATTTAACAATTAACTGGAATATAATCACCTGTGTATTAGTGATGATATCTAATTTAACAATTAACTGGAATATTATCACCTGTGTATTAGTGATGATATCTAATTTAACAATTAACTGGAATATTATCACCTGTATATTAGTGATGATATCTAATTTAACAATTAACAAGAATGTTATCAGCTGTGTATTAGTGATGATATCTAATTTAACAATTAACTGGAATATTATCACCTGTGTATTAGTGATGACATCTAATTTAAATATTAACTGGAATATTATCACCTGTGTATTAGTGATGATATCTAATTTAACAATTAACTGGAATATTATCACCTGTGTATTAGTGATGACATCTAATTTAACAATTAACTGGAATATTATCACCTGTGTATTAGTGATGATATCTAATTTAACAATTAACTGGAATATTATCACCTGTGTATTAGTGATGATATCTAATTTAACAATTAACTGGAATATTATCACCTGTGTATTAGTGATGACATCGAATTTAACAATTAACTGGAATGTTATCCCCTGTGTATTAGTGATGACATCGAATTTAACAATTAACTGGTATGTTATCCACTGTGTATTAGTGATGACATCTAATTTAACAATTAACTGGAATATTATCACCTGTGTATTAGTGATGATATCTAATTTAACAATTAACTGGAATATTATCACCTGTGTATTATTGATGATATCTAATTTAACAATTAACTGGAATATTATCCCCTGTGTATTAGTGATGATATCTAATTTAACAATTAACTGGAATATTATCCCCTTTGTATTAGTGATGATATCTAATTTAACAATTAACTGGAATATTATCACCTGTGTATTAGTGATGATATCTAATTAAACAATTAACTGGAATATTATCACCTGTGTATTAGTGATGATATCTAATTTAACAATTAACTGGAATATTATCACCTGTGTATTAGTGATGACATCTAATTTAACAATTAACTGGAATATTATCACCTGTGTATTCGTGATGACATCTAATTTAACAATTAACTGGAATATTATCACCTGTGTATTAGTGATGACATCGAATTTAACATTTAACTGGAATATTATCACCTGTGTATTAGTGATGACATCTAATTTAACAATTAACTGGAATATTATCACCTGTGTACTAGTGATGACATCGAATTTAACAATTAACTGGAATGTTATCCCCTGTGTATTAGTGATGACATCTAATTTAACAATTAACTGTAATAATATCACCTGTGTATTAGTGATGATATCTAATTTAACAATTAACTGGAATATTATCACCTGTGTATTAGTGATGATATCTAATTTAACAATTAACTGGAATATTATCACCTGTGTATTAGTGATGATATCTAATTTAACAATTAACTGGAATATTATCACCTGTGTATTAGTGATGATATCTAATTTAACAATTAACTGGAATATTATCACCTGTGTATTAGTGATGACATCTAATTTAACAATTAACTGGAATATTATCACCTGTGTATTATTGATGATATCTAATTTAACAATTAACTGGAATATTATCACCTGTGTACTAGTGATGACATCGAATTTAACAATTAACTGGAATGTTATCCCCTGTGTATTAGTGATGACATCTAATTTAACAATTAACTGTAATAATATCACCTGTGTATTAGTGATGATATCTAATTTAACAATTAACTGGAATATTATCACCTGTGTATTAATGATGATATCTAATTTAACAATTAACTGGAATATTATCACCTGTGTATCAGTGATGATATCTAATTTAACAATTAACTGGAATATTATCACCTGTGTATTAGTGATGATATCTAATTTATCAATTAACTGGAATATTATCACCTGTGTATTAGTGATGATATCTAATTTAACAATTAACTGGAATATTATCACCTGTGTATTAGTGATGATATCTAATTTAACAGTTAACTGGAATATTATCCCCTGTGTATTAGTGATGATATCTAATTTAACAATTAACTGGAATATTATCACCTGTGTATTAGTGATGACATCTAATTTAACAATTAACTGGAATATTATCACCTGTGTATTAGTGATGCAATCTAATTTAACAATTAACTGGAATATTATCACCTGTGTATTAGTGATGATATCTAATTTAACAATTAACCAGAATATTATCACCTGTGTATTAGTGATGATATCTAATTTAACAATTAACTGGAATATTATCACCTGTGCATTAGTGATGATATCTAATTTAACAATTAACTGGAATATAATCACCTGTGTATTAGTGATGACATCTAATTTAACAATTAACTGGAATATTATCACCTGTGTATTAGTGATGACATCTAATTTAACAATTAACTGGAATATTATCACCTGTGTATTATTGATGATATCTAATTTAACAATTAACTGGAATACTATCCCCTGTGTATTAGTGATGATAACTAATTTAACAATTAACTGGAATATAATCACCTGTGTATTAGTGATGATATCTAATTTAACAATTAACTGGAATATTATCACCTGTGTATTAGTGATGATATCTAATTTAACAATTAACTGGAATATTATCACCTGTATATTAGTGATGATATCTAATTTAACAATTAACAAGAATGTTATCAGCTGTGTATTAGTGATGATATCTAATTTAACAATTAACTGGAATATTATCCCCTGTGTATTAGTGATGATAACTAATTTAACAATTAACTGGAATATTATCACCTCTGTATTAGTGATGACATCTAATTTAACAATTAACTGGAATATTATCACCTGTGTATTCGTGATGACATCTAATTTAACAATTAACTGGAATATTATCACCTGTGTATTAGTGATGACATCTAATTTAACAATTAACTGGAATATTATCACCTGTGTATTAGTGATGATATCTAATTTAACAATTAACTGGAATATTATCACCTGTGTATTAGTGATGACATCTAATTTAACAATTAACTGGAATATTAACACCTGTGTATTAGTGATGATATCTAATTTAACAATTAACTGGAATATTATCACCTGTGTATTAGTGATGATATCTAATTTAACAATTAACTGGAATATTATCACCTGTGTATTAGTGATGACATCGAATTTAACAATTAACTGGAATGTTATCCCCTGTGTATTAGTGATGACATCGAATTTAACAATTAACTGGTATGTTATCCACTGTGTATTAGTGATGACATCTAATTTAACAATTAACTGGAATATTATCACCTGTGTATTAGTGATGATATCTAATTTAACAATTAACTGGAATATTATCACCTGTGTATTAGTGATGATATCTAATTTAACAATTAACTGGAATATTATCCCCTGTGTATTAGTGATGATATCTAATTTAACAATTAACTGGAATATTATCCCCTTTGTATTAGTGATGATATCTAATTTAACAATTAACTGGAATATTATCACCTGTGCATTAGTGACGATATCCAATTAAACAATTAACTGGAATATTATCACCTGTGTATTAGTGATGATATCTAATTTAACAATTAACTGGAATATTATCACCTGTGTATTAGTGATGACATCTAATTTAACAATTAACTGGAATATTATCACCTGTGTATTCGTGATGACATCTAATTTAACAATTAACTGGAATATTATCACCTGTGTATTAGTGATGACATCGAATTTAACATTTAACTGGAATATTATCACCTGTGTATTAGTGATGACATCTAATTTAACAATTAACTGGAATTTTATCACCTGTGTACTAGTGATGACATCGAATTTAACAATTAACTGGAATGTTATCCCCTGTGTATTAGTGATGACATCTAATTTAACAATTAACTGTAATAATATCACCTGTGTATTAGTGATGATATCTAATTTAACAATTAACTGGAATATTATCACCTGTGTATTAGTGATGATATCTAATTTAACAATTAACTGGAATATTATCACCTGTGTATTAGTGATGATATCTAATTTAACAATTAACTGGAATATTATCACCTGTGTATTAGTGATGATATCTAATTTAACAATTAACTGGAATATTATCACCTGTGTATTAGTGATGACATCTAATTTAACAATTAACTGGAATATTATCACCTGTGTATTATTGATGATATCTAATTTAACAATTAACTGGAATATTATCACCTGTGTACTAGTGATGACATCGAATTTAACAATTAACTGGAATGTTATCTCCTGTGTATTAGTGATGACATCTAATTTAACAAGTAACTGTAAAAATATCACCTGTGTATTAGTGATGATATCTAATTTAACAATTAACTGGAATATTATCACCTGTGTATTAGTGATGATATCTAATTTAACAATTAACTGGAATATTATCACCTGTGTATTAGTGATGATATCTAATTTAACAATTAACTGGAATATTATCACCTGTGTATTAGTGATGATATCTAATTTAACAATTAACTGGAATATTATCACCTGTGTATTAGTGATGACATCTAATTTAACAATTAACTGGAATATTATCACCTGTGTATTATTGATGATATCTAATTTAACAATTAACTGGAATATTATCACCTGTGTATTATTGATGATATCTAATTTAACAATTAACAAGAATGTTATCAGCTGTGTATTAGTGATGATATCTAATTTAACAATTAACTGGAATATTATCCCCTGTGTATTAGTGATGATAACTAATTTAACAATTAACTGGAATATTATCACCTCTGTATTAGTGATGACATCTAATTTAACAATTAACTGGAATATTATCACCTGTGTATTAGTGATGACATCTAATTTAACAATTAACTGGAATATTATCACCTGTGTATTAGTGATGACATCTAATTTAACAATTAACTGGAATATTATCACCTGTGTATTAGTGATGATATCTAATTTAACAATTAACTGGAATATTATCACCTGTGTATTAGTGATGACATCTAATTTAACAATTAACTGGAATATTATCACCTGTGTATTAGTGATGATATCTAATTTAACAATTAACTGGAATATTATCACCTGTGTATTAGTGATGATATCTAATTTAACAATTAACTGGAATATTATCACCTGTGTATTAGTGATGACATCGAATTTAACAATTAACTGGAATGTTATCCCCTGTGTATTAGTGATGACATCGAATTTAACAATTAACTGGTATGTTATCCACTGTGTATTAGTGATGACATCTAATTTAACAATTAACTGGAATATTATCACCTGTGTATTAGTGATGATATCTAATTTAACAATTAACTGGAATATTATCACCTGTGTATTAGTGATGATATCTAATTTAACAATTAACTGGAATATTATCCCCTGTGTATTAGTGATGATATCTAATTTAACAATTAACTGGAATATTATCCCCTTTGTATTAGTGATGATATCTAATTTAACAATTAACTGGAATATTATCACCTGTGCATTAGTGATGATATCTAATTAAACAATTAACTGGAATATTATCACCTGTGTATTAGTGATGATATCTAATTTAACAATTAACTGGAATATTATCACCTGTGTATTAGTGATGACATCTAATTTAACAATTAACTGGAATATTATCACCTGTGTATTCGTGATGACATCTAATTTAACAATTAACTGGAATATTATCACCTGTGTATTAGTGATGACATCGAATTTAACATTTAACTGGAATATTATCACCTGTGTATTAGTGATGACATCTAATTTAACAATTAACTGGAATATTATCACCTGTGTACTAGTGATGACATCGAATTTAACAATTAACTGGAATGTTATCCCCTGTGTATTAGTGATGACATCTAATTTAACAATTAACTGTAATAATATCACCTGTGTATTAGTGATGATATCTAATTTAACAATTAACTGGAATATTATCACCTGTGTATTAGTGATGATATCTAATTTAACAATTAACTGGAATATTATCACCTGTGTATTAGTGATGATATCTAATTTAACAATTAACTGGAATATTATCACCTGTGTATTAGTGATGATATCTAATTTAACAATTAACTGGAATATTATCACCTGTGTACTAGTGATGACATCGAATTTAACAATTAACTGGAATGTTATCCCCTGTGTATTAGTGATGACATCTAATTTAACAATTAACTGTAATAATATCACCTGTGTATTAGTGATGATATCTAATTTAACAATTAACTGGAATATTATCACCTGTGTATTAGTGATGATATCTAATTTAACAATTAACTGGAATATTATCACCTGTGTATTAGTGATGATATCTAATTTAACAATTAACTGGAATATTATCACCTGTGTATTAGTGATGATATCTAATTTAACAATTAACTGGAATATTATCACCTGTGTATTAGTGATGACATCTAATTTAACAATTAACTGGAATATTATCACCTGTGTATTATTGATGATATCTAATTTAACAATTAACTGGAATATTATCACCTGTGTACTAGTGATGATATCGAATTTAACAATTAACTGGAATGTTATCTCCTGTGTATTAGTGATGACATCTAATTTAACAAGTAACTGTAATAATATCACCTGTGTATTAGTGATGATATCTAATTTAACAATTAACTGGAATATTATCACCTGTGTATTAGTGATGATATCTAATTTAACAATTAACTGGAATATTATCACCTGTGTATTAGTGATGATATCTAATTTAACAATTAACTGGAATATTATCACCTGTGTATTAGTGATGATATCTAATTTAACAATTAACTGGAATATTATCACCTGTGTATTAGTGATGACATCTAATTTAACAATTAACTGGAATATTATCACCTGTGTATTATTGATGATATCTAATTTAACAATTAACTGGAATATTATCACCTGTGTATTAGCGATGATATCTAATTTAACAATTAACTGGAATATTATCACCTGTGTATTAGTGATGATATCTAATTTAACAATTAACTGGAATATTATCACCTGTGTATTAGTGATGATATCTAATTTAACAATTAACTGGAATATTATCACCTGTGTATTAGTGATGATATCTAATTTAACAATTAACTGGAATATTATCCCCTGTGTATTAGTGATGATATCTAATTTAACAATTAACTGGAATATTATCCCCTGTGTATTACTGATGACATCTAATTTAACAATTAACTGGAATATTATCACCTGTGTATTAATGATGCAATCTAATTTAACAATTAACTGGAATATTATCACCTGTGTATTAGTGATGATATCTAATTTAACAATTAACCAGAATATTATCACCTGTGTATTAGTGATGATATCTAATTTAACAATTAACTGGAATATTATCACCTGTGTATTAGTGATGATATCTAATTGAACAATTAACTGGAATATAATCACCTGTGTATTAGTGATGACATCTAATTTAACAATTAACTGGAATATTATCACCTGTGTATTAGTGATGACATCTAATTTAACAATTAACTGGAATATTATCCCCTGTGTATTAGTGATGATATCTAATTTAACAATTAACTGGAATATTATCCCCTGTGTATTAGTGATGATATCTAATTTAACAATTAACTGGAATATAATCACCTGTGTATTAGTGATGATATCTAATTTAACAATTAACTGGAATATTATCACCTGTGTATTAGTGATGATATCTAATTTAACAATTAACTGGAATATTATCACCTGTATATTAGTGATGATATCTAATTTAACAATTAACAGGAATGTTATCAGCTGTGTATTAGTGATGATATCTAATTTAACAATTAACTGGAATATAATCACCTGTGTATTTGTGATGACATCTAATTTAACAATCAACTGGAATATTATCCCCTGTGTATTAGTGATGATAACTAATTTAACAATTAACTGGAATATTATCACCTCTGTATTCGTGATGACATCTAATTTAACAATTAACTGGAATATTATCACCTGTGTATTAGTGATGACATCTAATTTAACAATTAACTGGAATATTTTCACCTGTGTATTAGTGATGACATCTAATTTAACAATTAACTGGAATATTATCACCTGTGTATTAGTGATGATATCTAATTTAACAATTAACTGGAATATTATCACCTGTGTATTAGTGATGACATCTAATTTAACAATTAACTGGAATATTATCACCTGTGTATTAGTGATGATATCTAATTTAACAATTAACTGGAATATTATCACCTGTGTATTAGTGATGATATCTAATTTAACAATTAACTGGAATATTATCACCTGTGTATTAGTGATGACATCGAATTTAACAATTAACTGGAATGTTATCCCCTGTGTATTAGTGATGACATCGAATTTAACAATTAACTGGTATGTTATCCCCTGTGTATTAGTGATGACATCTAATTTAACAATAAACTGGAATATTATCACCTGTGTATTAGTGATGATATCTAATTTAACAATTTACTGGAATATTATCACCTGTGTATTAGTGATGATATCTAATTTAACAATTAACTGGAATATTATCCCCTGTGTATTAGTGATGATATCTAATTTAACAATTAACTGGAATATTATCACCTGTGTATTAGTGATGATATCTAATTTAATAATTAACTGGAATATTATCACCTGTGTATTAGTGATGATATCTAATTTAACAATTAACTGGAATATTATCACCTGTGTTTTAGTGATGATATCTAATTTAACAATTAACTGGAATATTATCACCTGTGTATTAGTGATGATATCTAATTTAACAATTAACTGGAATATTATCACCTGTGTATTAGTGATGATATCTAATTTAATAATTAACTGGAATATTATCACCTGTGTATTAGTGATGATATCTAATTTAACAATTAACTGGAATATTATCACCTGTGTTTTAGTGATGATATCTAATTTAACAATTAACTGGAATATTATCCCCTGTGTATTAGTGATGACATCTAATTTAACAATTAACTGGAATATTATCACCTGTGTATTAGTGATGATATCTAATTTAACAATTAACTGGAATATTATCCCCTGTGTATTAGTGATGAGATCTAATTTAACAATTAACTGGAATATTATCCCCTGTGTATTAGTGATGATATCTAATTTAACAATTAACTGTAATATTATCACCTGTGTATTAGTGATGATATCTAATTTAACAATTAACTGGAATATTATCACCTGTGTATTAGTGATGATATCTAATTTAACAATTAACTGGAATATTATCACCTGTGTATTAGTGATGATATCTAATTTAACAATTTACTGGAATATTATCACCTGTGTATTAGTGATGATATCTAATTTAACAATTAACTGGAATATTATCCCCTGTGTATTAGTGATGATATCTAATTTAACAATTAACTGGAATATTATCACCTGTGTATTAGTGATGATATCTAATTTAATAATTAACTGGAATATTATCACCTGTGTATTAGTGATGATATCTAATTTAACAATTAACTGGAATATTATCACCTGTGTTTTAGTGATGATATCTAATTTAACAATTAACTGGAATATTATCCCCTGTGTATTAGTGATGATATCTAATTTAACAATTTACTGGAATATTATCACCTGTGTATTAGTGATGATATCTAATTTAACAATTAACTGGAATATTATCCCCTGTGTATTAGTGATGATATCTAATTTAACAATTAACTGGAATATTATCACCTGTGTATTAGTGATGATATCTAATTTAATAATTAACTGGAATATTATCACCTGTGTATTAGTGATGATATCTAATTTAACAATTAACTGGAATATTATCACCTGTGTTTTAGTGATGATATCTAATTTAACAATTAACTGGAATATTATCACCTGTGTATTAGTGATGATATCTAATTTAACAATTAACTGGAATATTATCACCTGTGTATTAGTGATGATATCTAATTTAATAATTAACTGGAATATTATCACCTGTGTATTAGTGATGATATCTAATTTAACAATTAACTGGAATATTATCACCTGTGTTTTAGTGATGATATCTAATTTAACAATTAACTGGAATATTATCCCCTGTGTATTAGTGATGACATCTAATTTAACAATTAACTGGAATATTATCACCTGTGTATTAGTGATGATATCTAATTTAACAATTAACTGGAATATTATCCCCTGTGTATTAGTGATGAGATCTAATTTAACAATTAACTGGAATATTATCCCCTGTGTATTAGTGATGATATCTAATTTAACAATTAACTGTAATATTATCACCTGTGTATTAGTGATGATATCTAATTTAACAATTAACTGGAATATTATCACCTGTGTATTAGTGATGATATCTAATTTAACAATTAACTGGAATATTATCACCTGTGTATTAGTGATGATATCTAATTTAACAATTAACTGGAATATTATCACCTGTGTATTAGTGATGACATCTAATTTAACAATTAACTGGAATATTATCACCTGTGTATTAGTGATGACATCGAATTTAACATTTAACTGGAATATTATAACCTGTGTATTAGTGATGATATCTAATTTAACAATTAACTGGAATATTATCACCTGTGTATTAGTGATGACATCTAATTTAACAATTAACTGGAATATTATCACCTGTGTATTAGTGATGACATCTAATTTAACAATTAACTGGAATATTGTCACCTGTGTATTAGTGATGACATCGAATTTAACAATTAACTGGAATGTTATCACCTGTGTATTAGTGATGATATCTATTTTAACAATTAACTGGAATATTATCACCTGTGTATTCGTGATGACATCGAATTTAACAATTAACTGGAATGTTATCACCTGTGTATTAGTGATGATATCTATTTTAACAATTAACTGGAATGTTATCACCTGTGTATTAGTGATGATATCTATTTTAACAATTAACTGGAATATTATCACCTGTGTATTAGTGATGACATCTAATTTAACAATTAACTGGAATATTGTCACCTGTGTATTAGTGATGACATCGAATTTAACAATTAACTGGAATGTTATCACCTGTGTATTAGTGATGATATCTATTTTAACAATTAACTGGAATATTATCACCTGTGTATTAGTGATGACATCGAATTTAACAATTAACTGGAATGTTATCACCTGTGTATTAGTGATGATATCTACTTTAACAATTAACTGGAATATTATCACCTGTGTATTAGTGATGACATCTAATTTAACAATTAACTGGAATATTATCACCTGTGTATTAGTGATGATATCTAACTTAACAATTAACTGGAATATTATCACCTGTGTATTAGTGATGACATCTAATTTAACAATTAACTGGAATATTATCACCTGTGTATTATTGATGACATCTAATTTAACAATTAACTGGAATATTATCACCTGTGTATTAGTGATGATATCTAATATAACAATTAACTGGAATATTATCACCTGTGTATTAGTGATGACATCTAATTTAACAATTAACTGGAATATTATCAGCTGTGTATTAGTGATGATATCTAATTTAACAATTAACTGGAATATTATCACCTGTGTATTAGTGATGATATCTAATTTAACAATTAACTGGAATATTATCCCCTGTGTATTAGTGATGACATCTAATTTAACAATTAACTGGAATATTATCACCTGTGTATTAGTGATGACATCTAATTTAATAATTAACTGGAATATTATCGCCTGTGTATTAGTGATGATATCTAATTTAACAATTAACTGGAATATTATCACCTGTGTATTAGTGATGACATCGAATTTAACATTTAACTGGAATATTATAACCTGTGTATTAGTGATGATATCTAATTTAACAATTAACTGGAATATTATCACCTGTGTATTAGTGATGATATCTAATTTAACAATTAACTGGAATATTATCACCTGTGTATTAGTGATGATATCTAATTTAACAATTAACTGGAATATTATCACCTGTGTATTAGTGATGACATCTAATTTAACAATTAACTGGAATATTATCACCTGTGTATTAGTGATGACATCGAATTTAACATTTAACTGGAATATTATAACCTGTGTATTAGTGATGATATCTAATTTAACAATTAACTGGAATATTATCACCTGTGTATTAGTGATGACATCTAATTTAACAATTAACTGGAATATTATCACCTGTGTATTAGTGATGACATCTAATTTAACAATTAACTGGAATATTGTCACCCGTGTATTAGTGATGACATCGAATTTAACAATTAACTGGAATGTTATCACCTGTGTATTAGTGATGATATCTATTTTAACAATTAACTGGAATATTATCACCTGTGTATTCGTGATGACATCGAATTTAACAATTAACTGGAATGTTATCACCTGTGTATTAGTGATGATATCTATTTTAACAATTAACTGGAATGTTATCACCTGTGTATTAGTGATGATATCTATTTTAACAATTAACTGGAATATTATCACCTGTGTATTAGTGATGACATCTAATTTAACAATTAACTGGAATATTGTCACCTGTGTATTAGTGATGACATCGAATTTAACAATTAACTGGAATGTTATCACCTGTGTATTAGTGATGATATCTATTTTAACAATTAACTGGAATATTATCACCTGTGTATTAGTGATGACATCGAATTTAACAATTAACTGGAATGTTATCACCTGTGTATTAGTGATGATATCTACTTTAACAATTAACTGGAATATTATCACCTGTGTATTAGTGATGACATCTAATTTAACAATTAACTGGAATATTATCACCTGTGTATTAGTGATGATATCTAACTTAACAATTAACTGGAATATTATCACCTGTGTATTAGTGATGACATCTAATTTAACAATTAACTGGAATATTATCACCTGTGTATTATTGATGACATCTAATTTAACAATTAACTGGAATATTATCACCTGTGTATTAGTGATGATATCTAATATAACAATTAACTGGAATATTATCACCTGTGTATTAGTGATGACATCTAATTTAACAATTAACTGGAATATTATCAGCTGTGTATTAGTGATGATATCTAATTTAACAATTAACTGGAATATTATCACCTGTGTATTAGTGATGATATCTAATTTAACAATTAACTGGAATATTATCCCCTGTGTATTAGTGATGACATCTAATTTAACAATTAACTGGAATATTATCACCTGTGTATTAGTGATGACATCTAATTTAATAATTAACTGGAATATTATCGCCTGTGTATTAGTGATGATATCTAATTTAACAATTAACTGGAATATTATCACCTGTGTATTAGTGATGATATCTAATTTAACAATTAACTGGAATATTATCACCTGCGTATTAGTGATGACATCTAATTTAACAATTAACTGGAATATTATCACCTGTGTATTAGTGATGACATCTAATTTAACAATTAACTGGAATGTTATCACCTGTGTATTAGTGATGATATCTATTTTAACAATTAACTGGAATATTATCACCTGTGTATTAGTGATGACATCTAATTTAACAATTAACTGGAATGTTATCACCTGTGTATTAGTGATGACATCTAATTTAACAATTAACTGGAATATTATCACCTGTGTATTAGTGATGACATCTAATTTAACAATTAACTGGAATATTATCACCTGTGTATTAGTGATGACATCGAATTTAACAATTAACTGGAATGTTATCACCTGTGTATTAGTGATGATATCTATTTTATCAATTAACTGGAATATTATCAATTGTGTATTAGTGATGACATCTAATTTAACAATTAACTGGAATATTATCCCCTGTGTATTAGTGATGATATCTAATTTAACAATTAACTGGAATATTATCACCTGTGTATTAGTGATGACATCTAATTTAACAATTAACTGGAATATTATCACCTGTGTATTAGTGATGACATCTAATTTAACAATTAACTGGAATATTATCACCTGTGTATTAGTGATGATATCTAATATAACAATTAACTGGAATATTATCACCTGTGTATTAGTGATGACATCTAATTTAACAATTAACTGGAATATTATCTCCTGTGTATTAGTGATGATATATAATTTAACAATTAACTGGAATATTATCACCTGTGTATTAGTGATGATATCTAATTTAACAATTAACTGGAATATTATCCCTTGTGTATTAGTGATGACATCTAATTTATCAATTAACTGGAATATTATCACCTGTGTATTAGTGATGACATCTAATTTAATAATTAACTGGAATATTATCGCCTGTGTATTAGTGATGATATCTAATTTAACAATTAACTGGAATATTATCACCTGTGTATTAGTGATGATATCTAATTTAACAATTAACTGGAATATTATCACCTGTGTATTAGGGATGACATCTAATTTAACAATTAACTGGAATATTATCACCTGTGTATTAGTGATGACATCGAATTTAACAATTAACTGGAATGTTATCACCTGTGTATTAGTGATGATATCTATTTTAACAATTAACTGGAATATTATCACCTGTGTATTAGTGATGACATCGAATTTAACAATTAACTGGAATGTTATCACCTGTGTATTAGTGATGATATCTATTTTAACAATTAACTGGAATATTATCACCTGTGTATTAGTGATGACATCTAATTTAACAATTAACTGGAATATTATCCCCTGTGTATTAGTGATGATATCTAATTTAACAATTAACTGGAATATTATCACCTGTGTATTAGTGATGACATCTAATTTAACAATTAACTGGAATATTATCACCTGTGTATTAGTGATGACATCTAATTTAACAATTAACTGGAATATTATCACCTGTGTATTAGTGATGATATCTAATATAACAATTAACTGGAATATTATCACCTGTGTATTAGTGATGACATCTAATTTAACAATTAACTGGAATATTATCACCTGTGTATTAGTGATGATATCTAATTTAACAATTAACTGGAATATTATCACCTGTGTATTAGTGATGATATCTAATTTAACAATTAACTGGAATATTATCCCCTGTGTATTAGTGATGACATCTAATTTAACAATTAACTGGAATATTATCACCTGTGTATTAGTGATGACATCTAATTTAATAATTAACTGGAATATTATCGCCTGTGTATTAGTGATGATATCTAATTTAACAATTAACTGGAATATTATCACCTGTGTATTAGTGATGATATCTAATTTAACAATTAACTGGAATATTATCACCTGTGTATTAGTGATGACATCTAATTTAACAATTAACTGGAATATTATCACCTGTGTATTAGTGATGACATCTAATTTAACAATTAACTGGAATATTATCACCTGTGTATTAGTGATGACATCTAATTTAACAATTAACTGGAATATTATCACCTGTGTATTAGTGATGATATCCAATTTAACAATTAACTGGAATATTATCACCTGTGTATTAGTGATGACATCTAATTTAACAATTAACTGGACTATTATCCCCTGTGTATTAGTGATGACATCTAATTTAACAATTAACTGGAATATTATCACCTGTGTATTAGTGATGACATCTAATTTAATAATTAACGGGAATATTATCCCCTGTGTATTAGTGATGATATCTAATTTAACAATTAACTGGAATATTATCACCTGTGTATTAGTGATGATATCTAATTTAACAATTAACTGGAATATTATCACCTGTGTATTAGTGATGACATCTAATTTAACAATTAACTGGAATATTATCACCTGTGTATTAGTGATGATATCTAATTTAACAATTAACTGGAATATTATCGCCTGTGCATTAGTGATGACATCTAATTTAACAATTAACTGGTATATTATCACCTGTGTATTAGTGATGATATCTAATTTAACAATTAACTGGAATATTATCACCTGTGTATTAGTGATGATATCTAATTTAACAATTAACTGGAATATTATCACCTGTGTATTAGTGATGACATCTAATTTAACAATTAACTGGAATATTATCACCTGTGTATTAGTGATGATATCTAATTTAACAATTAACTGGAATATTATCCCCTGTGTATTAGTGATGATATCTAATTTAACAATTAACTGGAATATTATCACCTGTGTATTAGTGATGATATCTAATTTAACAATTAACTGGAATATTATCACCTGTGTATTAGTGATGATATCTAATTTAACAATTAACAGGAATATTATCAGCTGTGTATTAGTGATGATATCTAATTTAACAATTAACTGGAATATTATCACCTGTGTATTAGTGACGATATCTAATTTAACAATTAACTGGAATATTATCCCCTGTGTATTAGTGATGATATCTAATTTAACAATTAACTGGAATATTATCACCTCTGTATTAGTGATGACATCCAATTTAACAATTAACTGGAATATTATCACCTGTGTATTAGTGATGACATCTAATTTAACAATTAACTGGAATATTATCAACTGTGTATTAGTGATGATATCTAATTTAACAATTAACTGGAATATTATCACCTGTGTATTAGTGATGATATCTAATTTAACAATTAACTGGAATATTATCACCTGTGTGTTATTGATGACATCTAATTTAACAATTAACTGGAATATTATCACCTGTGTATTAGTGATGATATCCAATTTAACAATTAACTGGAATATTATCACCTGTGTATTAGTGATGATATCTAATTTAACAATTAACTGGAATATTATCCCCTGTGTATTAGTGATGACATCGAATTTAACAATTAACTGGAATGTTATCCCCTGTGTATTAGTGATGACATCTAATTTAACAATTAACTGGAATATTATCACCTGTGTATTAGTGATGATATCTAATTTAACAATTAACTGGAATATTATCACCTGAGTATTAGTGATGATATCTAATTTAACAATTAACTGGAATATTATCCCCTGTGTATTAGTGATGATATCTAATTTAACAATTAACTGGAATATTATCACCTGTGTATTAGTGATGATATCTAATTTAACAATTAACTGGAATATTATCACCTGTGTATTAGTGATGATATCTAATTTAACAATTAACTGGAATATTATCACCTGTGTATTAGTGATGATATCTAATTGAACAATTAACTGGAATATTATCCCCTGTGTATTAGTGATGACATCTAATTTAACAATTAACTGGAATATTATCACCTCTGTATTAGTGATGACATCTAATTTAACAATTAACTGGAATATTATCCCATGTGTATTCGTGATGATATCTAATTGAACAATTAACTGGAATATTATCCCCTGTGTATTAGTGATGATATCTAATTTAAAAATTAACTGGAATATTATCCCCTTTGTATTAGTGATGATATCTAATTTAACAATTAACTGGAATATTATCACCTGTGTATTAGTGATGATATCTAATTTAACAATTAACTGGAATATTATCACCTGTGTATTAGTGATGATATCTAATTTAACAATTAACTGGAATATTATCACCTGTGTATTAGTGATGATATCTAATTTAACAATTAACTGGAATATTATCACCTGTGTATTAGTGATGACATCTAATTTAACAATTAACTGGAATATTATCAGCTGTGTATTCGTGATGACATCTAATTTAACAATTAACTGGAATATTATCACCTGTGTATTAGTGATGACATCGAATTTAACATTTAACTGGAATATTATCACCTGTGTATTAGTGATATCATCTAATTTAACAATTAACTGGAATATTATCACCTGTGTACTAGTGATGACATCGAATTTAACAATTAACTGGAATGTTATCCCCTGTGTATTAGTGATGATATCTAATTTATCAATTAACTGGAATATTATCACCTGTGTATTAGTGATGATATCTAATTTAACAATTAACTGGAATATTATCACCTGTGTATTAGTGATGATATCTAATTTAACAATTAACTGGAATATTATCCCCTGTGTATTAGTGATGATATCTAATTTAACAATTAACTGGAATATTATCACCTGTGTATTAGTGATGACATCTAATTTAACAATTAACTGGAATATTATCACCTGTGTATTAATGATGCAATCTAATTTAACAATTAACTGGAATATTATCACCTGTGTATTAGTGATGATATCTAATTTAACAATTAACCATAATATTATCACCTGTGTATTAGTGATGATATCTAATTTAACAATTAACTGGAATATTATCACCTGTGTATTAGTGATGATATCTAATTGAACAATTAACTGGAATATAATCACCTGTGTATTAGTGGTGACATCTAATTTAACAATTAACTGGAATATTATCACCTGTGTATTAGTGATGACATCTAATTTAACAATTAACTGGAATATTATCACCTGTGTATTAGTGATGATATCTAATTTAACAATTAACTGGAATACAATCACCTGTGTATTAGTGATGATATCTAATTTAACAATTAACTGGAATATTATCACCTGTGTATTAGTGATGATATCTAATTTAACAATTAACTGGAATATTATCACCTGTATATTAGTGATGATATCTAATTTAACAATTAACAGGAATGTTATCAGCTGTGTATTAGTGATGATATCTAATTTAACAATTAACTGGAATATAATCACCTGTGTATTAGTGATGACATCTAATTTAACAATCAACTGGAATATTATCCCCTGTGTATTAGTGATGATAACTAATTTAACAATTAACTGGAATATTATCACCTCTGTATTCGTGATGACGTCTAATTTAACAATTAACTGGAATATTATCACCTGTGTATTAGTGATGACATCTAATTTAACAATTAACTGGAATATTATCACCTGTGTATTAGTGATGACATCTAATTTAACAATTAACTGGAATATTATCACCTGTGTATTAGTGATGATATCTAATTTAACAATTAACTGGAATATTATCACCTGTGTATTAGTGATGACATCTAATTTAACAATTAACTGGAATATTATCACCTGTGTATTAGTGATGATATCTAATTTAACAATTAACTGGAATATTATCACCTGTGTATTAGTGATGATATCTAATTTAACAATTAACTGGAATATTATCACCTGTGTATTAGTGATGACATCGAATTTAACAATTAACTGGAATGTTATCCCCTGTGTATTAGTGACGACATCGAATTTAACAATTAACTGGTATGTTATCCCCTGTGTATTAGTGATGACATCTAATTTAACAATAAACTGGAATATTATCACCTGTGTATTAGTGATGATATCTAATTTAACAATTTACTGGAATATTATCACCTGTGTATTAGTGATGATATCTAATTTAACAATTAACTGGAATATTATCCCCTGTGTATTAGTGATGATATCTAATTTAACAATTAACTGGAATATTATCACCTGTGTATTAGTGATGATATCTAATTTAATAATTAACTGGAATATTTTCACCTGTGTATTAGTGATGATATCTAATTTAACAATTAACTGGAATATTATCACCTGTGTATTAGTGATGATATCTAATTTAACAATTAACTGGAATATTATCCCCTGTGTATTAGTGATGACATCTAATTTAACAATTAACTGGAATATTATCACCTGTGTATTAGTGATGATATCTAATTTAACAATTAACTGGAATATTATCCCCTGTGTATTAGTGATGAGATCTAATTTAACCATTAACTGGAATATTATCCCCTGTGTATTAGTGATGATATCTAATTTAACAATTAACTGGAATATTATCACCTGTGTATTAGTGATGATATCTAATTTAACAATTAACTGGAATATTATCACCTGTGTATTAGTGATGATATCTAATTTAACAATTAACTGGAATATTATCACCTGTGTATTAGTGATGATATCTAATTTAACAATTAAGTGGAATATTATCCCCTGTGTATTAGTGATGACATCTAATTTAACAATTAACTGGAATATTATCACCTGTGTATTAGTGATGATATCTAATTTAACAATTAACTGGAATATTATCCCCTGTGTATTAGTGATGAGATCTAATTTAACAATTAACTGGAATATTATCCCCTGTGTATTAGTGATGATATCTAATTTAACAATTAACTGGAATATTATCACCTGTGTATTAGTGATGATATCTAATTTAACAATTAACTGGAATATTATCACCTGTGTATTAGTGATGATATCTAATTTAACAATTAACTGGAATATTATCACCTGTGTATTAGTGATGATATCTAATTTAACAATTAACTGGAATATTATCACCTGTGTATTAGTGATGACATCGAATTTAACAATTAACTGGAATATTATCACCTGTGTATTAGTGATGATATCTATTTTAACAATTAACTGGAATATTATCACCTGTGTATTAGTGATGACATCTAATTTAACAATTAACTGGAATATTATCCCCTGTGTATTAGTGATGATATCTAATTTAACAATTAACTGGAATATTATCACCTGTGCATTAGTGATGACATCCAATTTAACAATTAACTGGAATATTATCACCTGTGTATTATTGATGACATCTAATTTAACAATTAACTGGAATATTATCACCTGTGTATTAGTGATGATATATAATATAACAATTAACTGGAATATTATCACCTGTGTATTAGTGATGACATCTAATTTAACAATTAACTGGAATATTATCAGCTGTGTATTAGTGATGATATCTAATTTAACAATTAACTGGAATATTATCACCTGTGTATTAGTGATGATATCTAATTTAACAATTAACTGGAATATTATCCCCTGTGTATTAGTGATGACATCTAATTTAACAATTAACTGGAATATTATCACCTGTGTATTAGTGATGACATCTAATTTAATAATTAACTGGAATATTATCGCCTGTGTATTAGTGATGATATCTAATTTAACAATTAACTGGAATATTATCACCTGTGTATTAGTGATGATATCTAATTTAACAATTAACTGGAATATTATCACCTGTGTATTAGTGATGACATCTAATTTAACAATTAACTGGAATATTATCACCTGTGTATTAGTGATGACATCTAATTTAACAATTAACTGGAATGTTATCACCTGTGTATTAGTGATGATATCTATTTTAACAATTAACTGGAATATTATCACCTGTGTATTAGTGATGACATCTAATTTAACAATTAACTGGAATGTTATCACCTGTGTATTAGTGATGACATCTAATTTAACAATTAACTGGAATATTATCACCTGTGTATTAGTGATGACATCTAATTTAACAATTAACTGGAATGTTATCACCTGTGTATTAGTGATGATATCTATTTTATCAATTAACTGGAATATTATCAATTGTGTATTAGTGATGACATCTAATTTAACAATTAACTGGAATATTATCCCCTGTGTATTAGTGATGATATCTAATTTAACAATTAACTGGAATATTATCACCTGTGTATTAGTGATGACATCTAATTTAACAATTAACTGGAATATTATCACCTGTGTATTAGTGATGACATCTAATTTAACAATTAACTGGAATATTATCACCTGTGTATTAGTGATGACATCGAATTTAACAATTAACTGGAATGTTATCCCCTGTGTATTAGTGACGACATCGAATTTAACAATTAACTGGTATGTTATCCCCTGTGTATTAGTGATGACATCTAATTTAACAATTAACTGGAATATTATCACCTGTGTATTAGTGATGATATCTAATTTAACAATTTACTGGAATATTATCACCTGTGTATTAGTGATGATATCTAATTTAACAATTAACTGGAATATTATCCCCTGTGTATTAGTGATGATATCTAATTTAACAATTAACTGGAATATTATCACCTGTGTATTAGTGATGATATCTAATTTAATAATTAACTGGAATATTATCACCTGTGTATTAGTGATGATATCTAATTTAACAATTAACTGGAATATTATCACCTGTGTATTAGTGATGATATCTAATTTAACAATTAACTGGAATATTATCACCTGTGTATTAGTGATGACATCGAATTTAACATTTAACTGGAATATTATAACCTGTGTATTAGTGATGATATCTAATTTAACAATTAACTGGAATATTATCACCTGTGTATTAGTGATGACATCGAATTTAACAATTAACTGGAATGTTATCACCTGTGTATTAGTGATGATATCTATTTTAACAATTAACTGGAATATTATCACCTGTGTATTAGTGATGACATCTAATTTAACAATTAACTGGAATATTGTCACCTGTGTATTAGTGATGACATCGAATTTAACAATTAACTGGAATGTTATCACCTGTGTATTAGTGATGATATCTATTTTAACAATTAACTGGAATATTATCACCTGTGTATTAGTGATGACATCGAATTTAACAATTAACTGGAATGTTATCACCTGTGTATTAGTGATGATATCTATTTTAACAATTAACTGGAATATTATCACCTGTGTATTAGTGATGACATCTAATTTAACAATTAACTGGAATATTATCCCCTGTGTATTAGTGATGATATCTAATTTAACAATTAACTGGAATATTATCACCTGTGTATTAGTGATGACATCCAATTTAACAATTAACTGGAATATTATCACCTGTGTATTATTGATGACATCTAATTTAACAATTAACTGGAATATTATCACCTGTGTATTAGTGATGATATCTAATATAACAATTAACTGGAATATTATCACCTGTGTATTAGTGATGGCATCTAATTTAACAATTAACTGGAATATTATCAGCTGTGTATTAGTGATGATATCTAATTTAACAATTAACTGGAATATTATCACCTGTGTATTAGTGATGATATCTAATTTAACAATTAACTGGAATATTATCCCCTGTGTATTAGTGATGACATCTAATTTAACAATTAACTGGAATATTATCACCTGTGTATTAGTGATGACATCTAATTTAATAATTAACTGGAATATTATCGCCTGTGTATTAGTGATGATATCTAATTTAACAATTAACTGGAATATTATCACCTGTGTATTAGTGATGATATCTAATTTAACAATTAACTGGAATATTATCACCTGTGTATTAGTGATGACATCTAATTTAACAATTAACTGGAATATTATCACCTGTGTATTAGTGATGACATCTAATTTAACAATTAACTGGAATGTTATCACCTGTGTATTAGTGATGATATCTATTTTAACAATTAACTGGAATATTATCACCTGTGTATTAGTGATGACATCTAATTTAACAATTAACTGGAATGTTATCACCTGTGTATTAGTGATGACATCTAATTTAACAATTAACTGGAATATTATCACCTGTGTATTAGTGATGATATCTAATTTAACAATTAACTGGAATATTATCACCTGTGTATTAGTGATGACATCTAATTTAACAATTAACTGGAATATTATCACCTGTGTATTAGTGATGACATCTAATTTAACAATTAACTGGAATGTTATCACCTGTGTATTAGTGATGATATCTATTTTAACAATTAACTGGAATATTATCACCTGTGTATTAGTGATGACATCGAATTTAACAATTAACTTGAATATTATCACCTGTGTATTAGTGATGATATCTAATTTAACAATTAACTGGAATATTATCACCTGTGTATTAGTGATGACATCTAATTTAACAATTAACTGGAATATTATCACCTGTGTATTAGTGATGACATCTAATTTAACAATTAACTGGAATGTTATCACCTGTGTATTAGTGATGATATCTAATTTAACAATTAACTGGAATATTATCACCTGTGTATTAGTGATGACATCGAATTTAACAATTAACTGGAATGTTATCCCCTGTGTATTAGTGATGACATCTAATTTAACAATTAACTGGAATATTATCACCTGTGTATTAGTGATGATATCTAATTTAACAATTTACTGGAATATTATCACCTGTGTATTAGTGATGATATCTAATTTAACAATTAACTGGAATATTATCCCCTGTGTATTAGTGATGATATCTAATTTAACAATTAACTGGAATATTATCACCTGTGTATTAGTGATGATATCTAATTTAATAATTAACAGGAATATTATCACCTGTGTATTAGTGATGATATCTAATTTAACAATTAACTGGAATATTATCACCTGTGTATTAGTGATGATATCTAATTTAACAATTAACTGGAATATTATCACCTGTGTATTAGTGATGACATCGAATTTAACATTTAACTGGAATATTATAACCTGTGTATTAGTGATGATATCTAATTTAACAATTAACTGGAATATTATCACCTGTGTATTAGTGATGACATCGAATTTAACAATTAACTGGAATGTTATCACCTGTGTATTAGTGATGATATCTATTTTAACAATTAACTGGAATATTATCACCTGTGTATTAGTGATGACATCTAATTTAACAATTAACTGGAATATTGTCACCTGTGTATTAGTGATGACATCGAATTTAACAATTAACTGGAATGTTATCACCTGTGTATTAGTGATGATATCTATTTTAACAATTAACTGGAATATTATCACCTGTGTATTAGTGATGATATCTAATTTAACAATTAACTGGAATATTATCCCCTGTGTATTAGTGATGATATCTAATTTAACAATTAACTGGAATATTATCACCTGTGTATTAGTGATGATATCTAATTTAATAATTAACAGGAATATTATCACCTGTGTATTAGTGATGATATCTAATTTAACAATTAACTGGAATATTATCACCTGTGTATTAGTGATGATATCTAATTTAACAATTAACTGGAATATTATCACCTGTGTATTAGTGATGACATCGAATTTAACATTTAACTGGAATATTATAACCTGTGTATTAGTGATGATATCTAATTTAACAATTAACTGGAATATTATCACCTGTGTATTAGTGATGACATCGAATTTAACAATTAACTGGAATGTTATCACCTGTGTATTAGTGATGATATCTATTTTAACAATTAACTGGAATATTATCACCTGTGTATTAGTGATGACATCTAATTTAACAATTAACTGGAATATTGTCACCTGTGTATTAGTGATGACATCGAATTTAACAATTAACTGGAATGTTATCACCTGTGTATTAGTGATGATATCTATTTTAACAATTAACTGGAATATTATCACCTGTGTATTAGTGATGACATCGAATTTAACAATTAACTGGAATGTTATCACCTGTGTATTAGTGATGATATCTATTTTAACAATTAACTGGAATATTATCACCTGTGTATTAGTGATGACATCTAATTTAACAATTAACTGGAATATTATCCCCTGTGTATTAGTGATGATATCTAATTTAACAATTAACTGGAATATTATCACCTGTGTATTAGTGATGACATCCAATTTAACAATTAACTGGAATATTATCACCTGTGTATTATTGATGACATCTAATTTAACAATTAACTGGAATATTATCACCTGTGTATTAGTGATGATATCTAATATAACAATTAACTGGAATATTATCACCTGTGTATTAGTGATGACATCTAATTTAACAATTAACTGGAATATTATCAGCTGTGTATTAGTGATGATATCTAATTTAACAATTAACTGGAATATTATCACCTGTGTATTAGTGATGATATCTAATTTAACAATTAACTGGAATATTATCCCCTGTGTATTAGTGATGACATCTAATTTAACAATTAACTGGAATATTATCACCTGTGTATTAGTGATGACATCTAATTTAATAATTAACTGGAATATTATCGCCTGTGTATTAGTGATGATATCTAATTTAACAATTAACTGGAATATTATCACCTGTGTATTAGTGATGATATCTAATTTAACAATTAACTGGAATATTATCACCTGTGTATTAGTGATGACATCTAATTTAACAATTAACTGGAATATTATCACCTGTGTATTAGTGATGACATCTAATTTAACAATTAACTGGAATGTTATCACCTGTGTATTAGTGATGATATCTATTTTAACCATTAACTGGAATATTATCACCTGTGTATTAGTGATGACATCTAATTTAACAATTAACTGGAATGTTATCACCTGTGTATTAGTGATGATATCTATTTTAACAATTAACTGGAATATTATCACCTGTGTATTAGTGATGACATCGAATTTAACAATTAACTGGAATATTATCACCTGTGTATTAGTGATGATATCTAATTTAACAATTAACTGGAATATTATCACCTGTGTATTAGTGATGACATCTAATTTAACAATTAACTGGAATATTATCACCTGTGTATTAGTGATGACATCTAATTTAACAATTAACTGGAATGTTATCACCTGTGTATTAGTGATGATATCTATTTTAACAATTAACTGGAATATTATCACCTGTGTATTAGTGATGACATCGAATTTAACAATTAACTGGAATGTTATCACCTGTGTATTAGTGATGATATCTATTTTATCAATTAACTGGAATATTATCAATTGTGTATTAGTGATGACATCTAATTTAACAATTAACTGGAATATTATCCCCTGTGTATTAGTGATGATATCTAATTTAACAATTAACTGGAATATTATCACCTGTGTATTAGTGATGACATCTAATTTAACAATTAACTGGAATATTATCACCTGTGTATTAGTGATGACATCTAATTTAACAATTAACTGGAATATTATCACCTGTGTATTAGTGATGATATCTAATATAACAATTAACTGGAATATTATCACCTGTGTATTAGTGATGACATCTAATTTAACAATTAACTGGAATATTATCACCTGTGTATTAGTGATGATATCTAATTTAACAATTAACTGGAATATTATCACCTGTGTATTAGTGATGATATCTAATTTAACAATTAACTGGAATATTATCCCCTGTGTATTAGTGATGACATCTAATTTATCAATTAACTGGAATATTATCACCTGTGTATTAGTGATGACATCTAATTTAATAATTAACTGGAATATTATCGCCTGTGTATTAGTGATGATATCTAATTTAACAATTAACTGGAATATTATCACCTGTGTATTAGTGATGATATCTAATTTAACAATTAACTGGAATATTATCACCTGTGTATTAGTGATGACATCTAATTTAACAATTAACTGGAATATTATCACCTGTGTATTAGTGATGACATCGAATTTAACAATTAACTGGAATGTTATCACCTGTGTATTAGTGATGATATCTATTTTAACAATTAACTGGAATATTATCACCTGTGTATTAGTGATGACATCGAATTTATTAATTAACTGGAATGTTATCACCTGTGTATTAGTGATGATATCTATTTAAACAATTAACTGGAATATTATCACCTGTGTATTAGTGATGACATCTAATTTAACAATTAACTGGAATATTATCCCCTGTGTATTAGTGATGATATCTAATTTAACAATTAACTGGAATATTATCACCTGTGTATTAGTGATGACATCCAATTTAACAATTAACTGGAATATTATCACCTGTGTATTAGTGATGACATCTAATTTAACAATTAACTGGAATATTATCACCTGTGTATTAGTGATGATATCTAATATAACAATTAACTGGAATATTATCACCTGTGTATTAGTGATGACATCTAATTTAACAATTAACTGGAATATTATCACCTGTGTATTAGTGATGATATCTAATTTAACAATTAACTGGAATATTATCACCTGTGTATTAGTGATGATATCTAATTTTACAATTAACTGGAATATTATCCCCTGTGTATTAGTGATGACATCTAATTTAACAATTAACTGGAATATTATCACCTGTGTATTAGTGATGACATCTATTTAATAATTAACTGGAATATTATCGCCTGTGTATTAGTGATGATATCTAATTTAACAATTAACTGGAATATTATCACCTGTGTATTAGTGATGATATCTAATTTAACAATTAACTGGAATATTATCACCTGTGTATTAGTGATGACATCTAATTTAACAATTAACTGGAATATTATCACCTGTGTATTAGTGATGACATCTAATTTAACAATTAACTGGAATATTATCACCTGTGTATTAGTGATGACATCTAATTTAACAATTAACTGGAATATTATCACCTGTGTATTAGTGATGATATCTAATTTAACAATTAACTGGAATATTATCACCTGTGTATTAGTGATGACATCTAATTTAACAATTAACTGGACTATTATCCCCTGTGTATTAGTGATGACATCTAATTTAACAATTAACTGGAATATTATCACCTGTGTATTAGTGATGACATCCAATTTAATAATTAACGGGAATATTGTCCCCTGTGTATTAGTGATGATATCTAATTTAACAATTAACTGGAATATTATCACCTGTGTATTAGTGATGATATCTAATTTAACAATTAACTTGAATATTATCACCTGTGTATTAGTGATGACATCTAATTTAACAATTAACTGGAATATTATCACCTGTGTATTAGTGATGATATCTAATTTAACAATTAACTGGAATATTATCGCCTGTGCATTAGTGATGACATCTAATTTAACAATTAACTGGTATATTATCACCTGTGTATTAGTGATGATATCTAATTTAACAATTAACTGGAATATTATCACCTGTGTATTAGTGATGATATCTAATTTAACAATTAACTGGAATATTATCACCGGTGTATTAGTGATGACATCTAATTTAACAATTAACTGGAATATTATCACCTGTGTATTAGTGATGATATCTAATTTAACAATTAACTGGAATATTATCCCCTGTGTATTAGTGATGATATCTAATTTAACAATTAACTGGAATATTATCACCTGTGTATTAGTGATGATATCTAATTTAAAAATTAACTGGAATATTATCACCTGTGTATTAGTGATGATATCTAATTTAACAATTAACAGGAATATTATCAGCTGTGTATTAGTGATGATATCTAATTTAACAATTAACTGGAATATTATCACCTGTGTATTAGTGATGATATCTAATTTAACAATTAACTGGAATATTATCCCCTGTGTATTAGTGATGATATCTAATTTAACAATTAACTGGAATATTATCACCTCTGTATTAGTGATGACATCCAATTTAACAATTAACTGGAATATTATCACCTGTGTATTAGTGATGACATCTAATTTAACAATTAACTGGAATATTATCAACTGTGTATTAGTGATGATATCTAATTTAACAATTAACTGGAATATTATCACCTGTGTATTAGTGATGATATCTAATTTAACAATTAACTGGAATATTATCACCTGTGTGTTATTGATGACATCTAATTTAACAATTAACTGGAATATTATCACCTGTGTATTAGTGATGATATCTAATTTAACAATTAACTGGAATATTATCCCCTGTGTATTAGTGATGACATCGAATTTAACAATTAACTGGAATGTTATCCCCTGTGTATTAGTGATGACATCTAATTTAACAATTAACTGGAATATTATCACCTGTGTATTAGTGATGATATCTAATTTAACAATTAACTGGAATATTATCACCTGTGTATTAGTGATGATATCTAATTTAACAATTAACTGGAATATTATCCCCTGTGTATTAGTGATGATATCTAATTTAACAATTAACTGGAATATTATCACCTGTGTATTAGTGATGATATCTAATTTAACAATTAACTGGAATATTATCACCTGTGTATTAGTGATGATATCTAATTTAACAATTAACTGGAATATTATCACCTGTGTATTAGTGATGATATCTAATTTAACAATTAACTGGAATATTATCCCCTGTGTATTAGTGATGACATCTAATTTAACAATTAACTGGAATATTATCACCTGTGTATTAGTGATGATATCTAATTTAACAATTAACTGGAATATTATCCCCTGTGTATTCGTGATGATATCTAATTTAACATTTAACTGGAATATTATCACCTGTGTATTAGTGATGACATCTAATTTAACAATTAACTGGAATATTATCACCTGTGTATTAGTGATGATATCTAATTTAACAATTAACTGGAATATTATCCCCTGTGTATTAGTGATGACATCGAATTTAACAATTAACTGGAATGTTATCCCCTGTGTATTAGTGATGACATCTAATTTAACAATTAACTGGAATATTATCACCTGTGTATTAGTGATGATATCTAATTTAACAATTAACTGGAATATTATCACCTGTGTATTAGTGATGATATCTAATTTAACAATTAACTGGAATATTATCCCCTGTGTATTAGTGATGATATCTAATTTAACAATTAACTGGAATATTATCACCTGTGTATTAGTGATGATATCTAATTTAACAATTAACTGGAATATTATCACCTGTGTATTAGTGATGATATCTAATTTAACAATTAACTGGAATATTATCACCTGTGTATTAGTGATGATATCTAATTTAACAATTAACTGGAATATTATCCCCTGTGTATTAGTGATGACATCTAATTTAACAATTAACTGGAATATTATCACCTGTGTATTAGTGATGATATCTAATTTAACAATTAACTGGAATATTATCCCCTGTGTATTCGTGATGATATCTAATTGAACAATTAACTGGAATATTATCACCTGTGTATTAGTGATGATATCTAATTTAACAATTAACTGGAATATTATCACCTGTGTATTAGTGATGATATCTAATTTAACAATTAACTGGAATATTATCACCTGTGTATTAGTGATGATATCTAATTTAACAATTAACTGGAATATTATCCCCTGTGTATTAGTGATGACATCTAATTTAACAATTAACTGGAATATTATCACCTGTGTATTAGTGATGATATCTAATTTAACAATTAACTGGAATATTATCCCCTGTGTATTCGTGATGATATCTAATTGAACAATTAACTGGAATATTATCACCTGTGTATTAGTGATGACATCTAATTTAACAATTAACTGGAATATTATCCCCTGTGTATTCGTGATGATATCTAATTGAACAATTAACTGGAATATTATCCCCTGTGTATTAGTGATGATATCTAATTTAAAAATTAACTGGAATATTATCCCCTTTGTATTATTGATGATATCTAATTTAACAATTAACTGGAATATTATCACCTGTGTATTAGTGATGATATCTAATTTAACAATTAACTGGAATATTATCACCTGTGTATTAGTGATGATATCTAATTTAACAATTAACTGGAATATTATCACCTGTGTATTAGTGATGATATCTAATTTAACAATTAACTGGAATATTATCACCTGTGTATTAGTGATGACATCTAATTTAACAATTAACTGGAATATTATCACCTGTGTATTCGTGATGACATCTAATTTAACAATTAACTGGAATATTATCACCTGTGTATTAGTGATGACATCGAATTTAACATTTAACTGGAATATTATCACCTGTGTATTAGTGATGATATCTAATTTAACAATTAACTGGAATATTATCACCTGTGTATTAGTGATGATATCTAATTTAACAATTAACTGGAATATTATCACCTGTGTATTAGTGATGATATCTAATTTAACAATTAACTGGAATATTATCACCTGTGTTGTAGTGATGATATCTAATTTAACAATTAACTGGAATATTATCACCTGTGTATTAGTGATGATATCTAATTTAACAATTAACTGGAATATTATCACCTGTGTATTATTGATGATATCTAATTTAACAATTAACTGGAATATTATCACCTGTGTATTAGCGATGATATCTAATTTAACAATTAACTGGAATATTATCCCCTGTGTATTAGTGATGATATCTAACTGAACAATTAACTGTAATATTATCACCTGTGTATTAGTGATGATATCTAATTTAACAATTAACTGGAATATTATCACCTGTGTATTAGTGATGATATCTAATTTAACAATTAACTGGAATATTATCACCTGTGTATTAGTGATGATATCTAATTTAACAATTAACTGGAATATTATCACCTGTGTATTAGTGATGACATCTAATTTAACAATTAACTGGAATATTATCACCTGTGTATTATTGATGATATCTAATTTAACAATTAACTGGAATATTATCACCTGTGTATTAGCGATGATATCTAATTTAACAATTAACTGGAATATTATCACCTGTGTATTAGTGATGATATCTAATTTAACAATTAACAGGAATATTATCAGCTGTGTATTAGTGATGATATCTAATTTAACAATTAACTGGAATATTATCACCTGTGTATTAGTGATGATATCTAATTTAACAATTAACTGGAATATTATCACCTGTGTATTAGTGATGATATCTAATTTAACAATTAACTGGAATATTATCACCTGTGTATTAGTGATGATATCTAATTTATCAATTAACTGGAATATTATCACCTGTGTATTAGTGATGATATCTAATTTAACAATTAACTGGAATATTATCACCTGTGTATTAGTGATGATATCTAATTTAACAATTAACTGGAATATTATCCCCTGTGTATTAGTGATGATATCTAATTTAACAATTAACTGGAATATTATCACCTGTGTATTAGTGATGCAATCTAATTTAACAATTAACTGGAATATTATCACCTGTGTATTAGTGATGATATCTAATTTAACAATTAACCAGAATATTATCACCTGTGTATTAGTGATGATATCTAATTTAACAATTAACTGGAATATTATCACCTGTGTATTCTTGATGATATCTAATTTAACAATTAGCCATAATATTGTGCACTGTAATTTTTGTATCATCTGTGAACTTACTGATCATACCTCCTATATTCACATCTAAATCATTAATGTACACTTCAAACAGCAAGGGTCCCAGTACCGATCCCTGTGGTACACCACTGGTCACAGGCTTCCAATCGCAAAAACAGCCCTCGCCCATTACCCTCTGCCTCCTGCCACAAAGCCACTTTTGGATCCAATGTGCCAAATTGCCCTGGATCCCATGGGCTCTTACCTTCTCAACCAATCTCCCATGTGGGACCTTAACAAAACCGTTACTGAAGTCCATGTAGACTACATCGACTGATTTACCTTCATCTACACATCTGGTCATCTCCTCGAAAAATTCAATCAAGTTAGTCAGACACGATCTCCCCCTGACAAAGCCATGCTGACTATCCCTGATTAATCCCTGCCTCTCCTCGTGGAGATTAATCCTGTCCCTCGCATCTTTTTCCAATCGTTTCCCTACCACTGATGTTAGACTCACTGACCTGTAAATACCTAGCATATCCCTGCTACCCTTCTTAAATAATGGTACCACATTCACTATCCTCCAGTCCTCTGGTACCTTTCCTCTGGATAAAGAGGATTTGAAAACTTGTTACAAAGCCCCTGCAATCGCCTCTCTTGCCTCACATAACAGCCAGGGATACATTTCATCTGAGCCTGGGTATTTATCTACTTTCAAGCCCACTAAAACTGCTAATAGTTCCTCCCTTTCAATGCTAACATGTTCAAGTATATCACAATCCCCCTCCCTGATCTCTACACCTACATTATCCTTCTCCATAGTGAACACAGATGAAAGGTAATCATTTAAAACCTCACCTGTGCCCTCCAGCTCCACACACAGGTTGCCACTTTGGTGCCTAATGGTCCCTAATCTTTCCCTGGTTATCTTCTTGCCCTTGACATACTGATAAATTGCTTTAGGATTTTTCTTTATCTTGCCTGCCAGTATTTTTTCATGTCCCCTCTTCGCTCTTCTAATTACTTTTTTTTAAGTTCCCCCCTACACTTTCTATACTCCTCTTGTGCCTCTGCTGTTTTTCAGCACTCTGAATCTGCAATATTTTTTTTTCCTGATCCAATCCTCAGTATCTCTTGACATCCAGTGTTCCCTGGACCTGTTAGTCCTCCCCATCACATTAACGGGTGCATGTTGGCTCTGAACTCTCACTATTTTCTCTTTGAATGACGCCCATTGATCTGATAATGACTTTCCTACAAGTCGCCGCTCCCAGTCCGCTTTGGCCCCATCCTGTTTTATCATCTTAAAATCGGCCTTCCCCCAATTCAGTCCCTTTAGTTTCGGTCTGTCTTTGTCTTTATCCATAACTACCTTAAATCTTAGAGTTATGGTCACTATTCCCGAAATGCTCCCTCACTGACACTTCTACCACTTGTCCAGTTTCATTCCCTTGTGTTAGGTCCAGTACTGCCCCTTCTCTTGTAGGACGTCTGATGTACTGGCTCAAAAAGCTCTCCAGTATGCACTTTAAGAATTCATTCCCCTTTAAGCCTTTTGCACTAAGACTATCCCAGTTGATATCGGGGAAGTTGAAATCCCCTACTAATACTACCCTATTATTTTTGCACCCCTGAGATTTGCCTATATATCTGCTCCTCTATCTCTCTCTGACTGTTTGGCAGCCTGTAGTACACTCCCAGCCAGGTGATTGCCCCCTTTCTGTTTTTAAGTTCCACCCATATGGCCTCATTTAAGGAACCTTCTAAGATATCATCCCTTCTTACTGCAGTAAATGACTCCTTGATCAACAGTGCAATGCCACCTCCTCTTTTACCCCCTCCCCTGTCACACTTGAAGATTCTATACCCTGGAATATTGAGCTGCCAGTCCTGCCCCGCCCACAACCATGTCTCTGTGATAGCAATATCATAATGCCATGTGCTAATCAACAACCTCAATTCATCCACCTTACTCGTGAGACTCCTGTCTTTGAAATAGTTTCAATCCAATCTGCATTTTTCTCTTCTGCCTTACCAGGTCTATATTTGCTCTGCCTTCCAGCAGACTCACGTTCTGTTCCACATTACCCTCTACTGTACCTCCGCTCTGTATCCCAACCCCTGCCGGTTAGTTTAACCCCCTCCCCCCCAATAAAGAATGAACAAACCTCCTAGCAAGGATGCTTGTCCCATTCCAGTTCAGGTGCAACCTGTCCAACTTGGACAAGTCCCACTTTTTCCAAAAATATACCCAGTGATCCAGGAAACTAAAGCCTTCCCTCCTGCACGATCTCCTCAGCCACACATTCATCTGCTCTATCCTCCTATTTCTAAAGTCATTAGCACGTAGCACCGAGAGTAATCCAGAGATTGCAAACTTAGAGGTCGTCCTTTTTAATCTGCTTCCTCGCACCCTAAATTCTTGTTGCAGGACCTCATCCCTATTTCTACCTATGTCGTTGGTACCAATGTGTACCACGATCTCTGACTATTCACCCTCTCCCTTCAGAATGTACAGCAGCCGCTCTGAGACATCCTTGACCCTAGCACAAGGGAGGCAACATACAATCCTGGAGTCTCATTTGCGGCCACAGAAACGCCGGTCTGTTCCCCCAGTGTGAGAGATATCGGAATGGGGAAGATCAATCTGCTCAGTCAGGTACACCCAGACTGGCTGCAGGGGAGAGAGGCGGGAATTGGATAGATATAATTAAAGATATGTACCCAGTCTGGTACTGAGTTCCATACAGAGCACAGAAAGATCCCAGGCTCCATTACAGGCCTTTGCAGAGTGAACTGATCTCAGCCAGTCAGGTGCTGAGATGCATACACAGAGCACAGGAAGATCCCAGTCTGTGCAGAGTCAACGGATCTCACAGTGTATGGTACTGCATACCGCACAGAGGAAGATCTCAGGCTCCATTCCTGACCGGTGCTGAACGAGCACCTAACCCAACACAGACAAACTGACTGAGGTTAAGAGCTCAGAACAAAGCAGTTGAATGCTCAGACAGCCAGAGAGAAACAGTGATAACATGCGATAAATATTTACACAGTTGTAGACTGTTCAGAAACATTCACTCACTTGTTTACTAGAATTTCAAATTGGATCCAAAATTGGCTTAGTGGCAGGAGGCAGAGGGTGATGGTCGAGGGTTGATTTTGCGAATGGAAGTCTGTGAGCAGTGGTGTACCACAGGGATCGATGCTGGGACCCTTGCTGTTTGTAGTGTACATTAATGATTTAGACCTGAATATAGGTGGTATGATCAGTAAGTTCTCAGATAACACAAAGAATGATGGTGTTGTAAATAGGAAGGAGGAAATCCTTAGATTACAGGATGATATAGATGGGCTGGTAAGATGCGTAGAGCCGTGGCAAATTGAATTTAATCCTGAGAAGTGTGAGGTGATGCATTTTGGGAGGACTAATAAGGCAAGGGAATATACAATGGATGGTAGGACCCTAGAAAGTACAGAGGGTCAGAGGGAGTGGGGTGTACTTGTCCATAGGTCACTGAAGGCAACAGCACAGGTAGATAAGATGGTTAGGAAGGCTTCTGGGATACTTGCCTTTATTAGCTGAGGCATAGAATATTAGAGCAGGGATGCTATAATGAAGCTGCATAAAACTCTGGGTAAGCCACAGCTGGAGTACTGTGTACGGTTCTGGTCACCACACTATAGGAAGGATGTGATTGCACAACAGAAGGTGCAGAGGAGATTCACCAGAATGTTGCCTGGGCTGGAGCATTTCAGCTATGAAGAGAGACTGAAAAGGCGAGGGTTGTTTTCCTTCCAGCAGAGAAGTCTGAGGTGGGACATGATTGAGGTATACAAAATGATGAGGGGCTTTGATAGGATAGATTGGAAGAAACATTTTCCCATTGCGGAGGTGTCAATAAGGTTTCAACCAGGGGATATCGATTTAAGGTTAGGGGCAGGAGAAACAGAGGAGAATTGAGGCAAAATGTTTTCAACCAGCGGGTGGTTGGAAACTGGAACACACTGCCAGAAGAGGTGGTAGAGGCAGCAACACTCACAACATTTAAGTATTTAGATGAACACTTGAAATGCCATAGTATACAAGGCTACAGGCCAAGTGCTGGAAAATGGGATTACAACATATAGGTGCTTGATGGCCGGCTCAGACACGATGGGCTGAAAGGCCTGATTCTGAGCGGAATAACTCCATCACTCTATGACATTAATAAGGTAGAATTCATTTTCAATCCATATAACTATAAAGTCTGACCACATTTTCCATGAGAAATGATGATTTGAGGTTGTCGTGGAGCAGTCACTGATCGGTTCATTGGACAACTGATTTACAAACAAAGGATTCCTGCTCTGAGACTCTCGCCTTACAACATCATATTACTGACAGTCAGATAAACACAACAGTATCAATAGAACACGGTATATTAAAATAGAAATATGAAGGAGGGACACACAGAACAAACAAATAATGCAATCCCTGTCACTTCAAACATCAAACTGTCTGATTGGACAACCCTGAGACATTGGTGACACTGAGACAGGTAAACTGACCTGTTTAACTGCATGGGTCAGGGTCAATAATGAAAATTCAATTCCCTGCAGTGGGAGACAAGTTCCTGCTTCTCAAAAAAGACCTGCTTTTTAAAGATAATGTCTCAGAAAATAGAACTTAATCCAACCTCATTCTTTATTAAGCTGAATAATGGACACACAGATACAGAAATAGATTTACATCTGTGTATATGTGGCTCAAAGAGATTCCACAAATCACAGAAATGGAAATCACGTCACCACAAATAAGGGACTGTACATAAAGAAACTCAAGAGAATTTTCCATCACAGGTTATGAGGGACTGTCTATAAAGCAACATTAGGAAAATCCTCACTTAAACAAAAAACTTCCAAGGGAGAATTATTCGTGCATTTAAATGATAAGGGACTGTTCACAATTCTTCATCAGAGAAATGTCAATGCAAACAATAAAGGACTGACCGTAAATCACCTACAGAACAATCACAGTCAATTATTAAAGGACTGACCGTAAATCACCTACAGAACAATCACGGTCAATTATTAAAGGACTGACAGAAAAATCACCTACAGAACAATCACTGTCCAATTATTAAAGGACTGACTGCAAATCACCGACAGAACAATCACTGTCCAATTATTAAAGGACTGACCGTAAATCACTTACAGAACAATCACTGTCCAATTATTAAAGGACTGACTGCAAATCACCGACAGAACAATCACTGTCCAATTATTAAAGGACTGACCGTAAATCACCTACAGAACAATCACTGTCCAATTATTAAAGGGCTGACCGTAAATCACCTACAGAACAATCACTGTCCAATTATTAAAGGACTGACCGTAAATCACCTACAGAACAATCATTGTCCAATTATTAAAGGACTGACCGTAAATCACCTACAGAACAATCACTGTCCAATTATTAAAGGACTGACCGTAAATCACCTACAGAACAATCACTGTCAAATTATTAAAGGACTGACCGTAAATCACCTACAGAACAATCACTGTCAATTATTAAAGGACTGACCGTAAATCACCTACAGAACAATCACTGTCCAATTATTAAAGGACTGACCGGAAATCACCTACAGAAGAATCACTGTCAATTATTAAAGGACTGACCGTAAATCACCTACAGAACAATCACTGTCCAATTATTAAAGGACTGACCGTAAATCACCTACAGAACAATCACTGTCCTATTATTAAAGGACTGACCGTAAATCACCTACAGAACAATCACTGTCCAATTATTAAAGGACAGACCGTAAATCACCTACAGAACAATCACTATCCAATTATTAAAGGACTGACCGTAAATCACCGACAGAACAATCACTGTCCAATTATTAAAGGACTGACCGTAAATCACCTACAGAACAATCACTGTCCAATTATTAAAGGACTGACCGTAAATCACCTACAGAACAATCACTGTCCAATTATTAAAGGACTGACCGTAAATCAATTACAGAACAATCACTATCCAATTATTAAAGGACTGACCGTAAATCACCTCCAGAACAATCACTATCCAATTATTAAAGGACTGACCGTAAATCACCTACAGAACAATCACTATCCAATTATTAAAGGACTGAGAGTAAATCACCTCCAGAACAATCACTGTCCAATTATTAAAGGACTGACCGTAAATCACCTACAGAACAATCACTATCCAATTATTAAAGGACTGACCGTAAATCACCTACAGAACAATCACTGTCCAATTATTAAAGGACTGACCGTAAATCACCGACAGAACAATCACTGTCCAATTATTAAAGGACTGACCATAAATCACCTACAGAACAATCACTGTCCAATTCTTAAAGGACTGACCGTAAATCACCTACAGAACAATCACTGTCCAATTATTAAAGGACTGACCGTAAATCACCTACAGAACAATCACTGTCCAATTATTAAAGGACTGACTGTAAATCACCTACAGAACAATCACTGTCCAATTATTAAAGGACTGACCGTAAATCACCTACAGAACAATCACTGTCCAATTATTAAGGGACTGACCGTAAATCACCTACAGAACAATCACTGTCCAATTATTAAAGGACTGACCGTAAATCACCTGCAGAACAATCACTGTCCAATTATTAAAGGAATGACCGTAAATCACATACCGAACAATCACTATCCAATTATTAAAGGACTGACCGTAAATCACATACCGAACAATCACTGTCCAATTATTAAAGGACTGACTGTAAATCACCTACAGAACAATCACTGTCCAATTATTAAAGGACTGACCGTAAATCACCTACAGAACAATCACTGTCCAATTATTAAAGGACTGACTGTAAATCACCTACAGAACAATCACTGTCCAATTATTAAAGGACTGACCGTAAATCACCTACAGAACAATCACTGTCCAATTATTAAGGGACTGACCGTAAATCACCTACAGAACAATCACTGTCCAATTATTAAGGGACTGACCGTAAATCACCTACAGAACAATCACTGTCCAATTATTAAGGGACTGACCGTAAATCACCTGCAGAACAATCACTGTCCAATTATTAAAGGCTGACCGTAAATCACCTACAGAACAATCACTGTCCAATTATTAAGGGACTGACCGTAAATCACCTACAGAACAATCACTGTCCAATTATTAAAGGACTGACCGTAAATCACCTGCAGAACAATCACTGTCCAATTATTAAAGGAATGACCGTAAATCACATACCGAACAATCACTATCCAATTATTAAAGGACTGACCGTAAATCACCTACAGAGCACTGTCCAATAATTAAACGACTGACCATAAATCACCTACAGAACAATCACTGTCCAATTATTAAAGGACTGACCGTAAATCACCTGCAGAACAATCACTGTCCAATTATTAAAGGACTGACCTTAAATCACCTGCAGAACAATCACTGTCCAATTATTAAAGGATTGACCGTAAATCACCGACAGAACAATCACTGTCCAGTTATTAAAGGACTGACCATAAATCACCTGCAGAACAATCACTGTCCAATTATTAAAGGATTGACCGTAAATCACCTACAGAACAATCACTGTCCAATTATTAAAGTACTGACCGTAAATCACCTACAGAACAATCACTGTCCAATTATTAAAGGACTGACTGTAAATCACCTACAGAACAATCACTGTCCAATTATTAAAGGACTGACCGTAAATCACCTACAGAACAATCACTGTCCAATTATTAAAGGACTGACCATAAATCACCTACAGAACAATCACTGTCCAATTATTAAAGGACTGACCGTAAGTCACCTACAGAACAATCACTGTCCAATTATTAAAGGACTGACCGTAAATCACCTACAGAACAATCACTGTCCAATTATTAAAGGACTGACCATAAATCACCTACAGAACAATCACTATCCAATTATTAAAGCACTGACCGTAAATCACCTACAGAACAATCACTGTCCAATTATTAAAGGACTGACTGTAAATCACCTACAGAACAATCACTATCTAATTATTAAAGGACTGACCGTAAATCACCTCCAGAACAATCACTGTCCAATTATTAAAGGACTGACCGTAAATCACCTACAGAACAATCACTGTCCAATTGTTAAAGGACTGACCGTAAATCACCTACAGAACAATCACTATCCAATTATTGAAGGACTGACCGTAAATCACCTACAGAACAATCACAGTCCAATTATTAAAGGTCTGATCATAAATCACCTACAGAACAATCACTGTCCAATTATTAAAGGACTGACCGTAAATCACCGACAGAACAATCACTGTCCAATTATTAAAGGACTGACCGTAAATCACCTACAGAACAATCACTGTCCAATTATTAAAGGTCTGATCATATATCACCTACAGAACAATCACTGTCCAATTATTAAAGGACTGACCGTAAATCACCTACAGAACAATCACCATCCAATTATTAAAGGACTGACCATAAATCACCTACAGAACAATCACCGTCCAATTATTAAAGGACTGACCGTAAATCACCTACAGAACAATCACCGTCCAATTATTAAAGGACTGACCGTAAATCACCGACAGAACAATCACTGTCCAATTATTAAAGGACTGACCGTAAATCACCTACAGAACAATCAGTATCCAATTATTAAAGGACTGACCGTAAAGAACCTACAGAACAATCACTATCCAATTATTAAAGGATGACTGTAAATCACCTACAGAACAATCACCGTCCAATTATTAAAGGACTGACGGTAAATCACGTACAGAACAATCACTGTCCAATTATTAAAGGACTGACCGTAAATCACCTACAGAACAATCACTGTCCAATTATTAAAGGACTGACCGTAAATCACCTACAGAACAATCACTGTCCAATTATTAAAGGACTGACCGTAAATCACCTACAGAACAATCACTGTCCAATTATTAAAGGACTGACTGTAATTCACCTACAGAACAATCACTGTCCAATTATTAAAGGACTGACCGTAAATCACCTACAGAACGGTGTCCAATTATTAAAGGACTGACCATAAATCACCTACAGAACAATCACTGTCCAATTATTAAAGGACTGACCGTAAATCACCGAAAGAACAATCACTGTCCAATTATTAAAGGACTGACCGTAAATCACCTACAGAACAATCACTGTCCAATTATTAAAGGACTGACCATGAATCATCTACAGAACAATCACTGTCCAATTATTAAAGGAGTGACCGTAAATCACCTACAGAACAATCACTGTCCAATTATTAAAGGAGTGACCGTAAATCACCTCCAGAACAATCACTGTCCAATTATTAAAGGACTGACCGTAAATCACCTACAGATCAATCACTGTCCAATTATTAAAGGACTGACCATAAATCACCTACAGAACAATCACTATCCAATTATTAAAGGACTGACCGTAAAGAACCTACAGAACAATCACTGTCCAATTATTAAAGGACTGACTGTAAATCACCTACAGAACAATCACCGTCCAATTATTAAAGGACTGACCGTAAATCACCTACAGAACAATCACTGTCCAATTATTAAAGGACTGACCGTAAATCACCTACAGAACAATCACTGTCCAATTATTAAAGGACTGACTGTAAATCACCTACAGAACAATCACTGTCCAATTATTAAAGGACTGACCGTAAATCACCTACAGAACAGTGTCCAATTATTAAAGGACTGACATAAATCACCTACAGAACAATCACTGTCCAATTATTAAAGGACTGACCGTAAATCACCTACAGAACAATCACTGTCCAATTATTAAAGGACTGACCGTAAATCACCTACAGAACAATCACTGTCCAATTATTAAAGGACTGACCATAAATCCTCTACAGAACAATCACTGTCCAATTATTAAAGGAGTGACCGTAAATCACCTACAGAACAATCACTGTCCAATTATTAAAGGAGTGACCGTAAATCACCTCCAGAACAATCACTGTCCAATTATTAAAGGACTGACCGTAAATCACCTACAGAACAATCACTGTCCAATTATTAAAGGACTGACCATAAATCACCTACAGAACAATCACTGTCCAATTATTAAAGGACTGACCGTAAATCACCTACAGAACAATCACTGTCCAATTATTAAAGGACTGACCATAAATCACCTCCAGAACAATCACTGTCCAATTATTAAAGGACTGACCGTAAATCACCTACAGAACAATCACTGTCCAATTATTAAAGGACTGACCGTAAATCACCTCCAGAACAATCACTGTCCAATTATTAAAGGACTGACCGTAAATCACCTACAGAACAATCACTATCCAATTATTAAAGGACTGACCATAAATCACCTACAGAACAATCACCGTCCAATTATTAAAGGACTGACCGTAAGTCACCTACGGAACAATCACTGTCCAATTATTAAAGGACTGACCGTAAATCACCTACAGAACAATCACTGTCCAATTATTAAAGGACTGACCGTAAATCACCGACAGAACAATCACTGTCCAATTATTAAAGGACTGACCGTAAATCACCTACAGAACAATCACTGTCCAATTATTAAAGGACTGACCGTAAATCACCTCCAGAACAATCACTGTCCAATTATTAAAGGACTGACCGTAAATCACCTCCAGAACAATCACTGTCCAATTATTAAAGGACTGACCGTAAATCACCTACAGAACAATCACTATCCAATAATTATAGGACTGACCGTAAATCACATACAGAACAATCATTGTCCAACTATGAAAGGACTGACCGTTAATAACCTACAGAACAATCACTGTCCAATTATTAAAGGCCTGACAGTAAATCACCTACTGAACAATCACTGTCCAATTATTAAAGGACTGACCGTTAATCACCTACAGAACAATCTCTTCTTTTGGGCCTCCTTATCTCGAGAGACAATGGATACGCACCTGGAGGTGGTCATGGTTTGTGAAGCAGCGCCTGGAGTGGCTATAAAGGCCAATTCTGGAGTGACAGGCTCTTCCACAGGTGCTGCAGAGAAATTTGTTTGTTGGGGCTGTTGCACATTTGGCTCTCCCCTTGCGCCTCTGTCTTTTTTCCTGCCAACTACTAAGTCTGTTCGACTCGCCACAATTTAGCCCTGTCTTTATGGCTGCCCGCCAGCTCTGGCAAATGCTGGCAACTGACTCCCACGACTTGTGATCAATGTCACACGATTTCATGTCGCGTTTGCAGACGTCTTTATAACGGAGACATGGACGGCCGGTGGGTCTGATACCAGTGGCGAGCTCGCTGTACAATGTGTCTTTGGGGATCCTGCCATCTTCCATGCGGCTCACATGGCCAAGCCATCTCAAGCGCCGCTGACTCAGTAGTGTGTATAAGCTGGGGATGTTGGCCGCTTCAAGGACTTCTGTGTTGGAGATATAGTCCTGCCACCTGATGCCAAGTATTCTCCGAAGGCAGCGAAGATGGAATGAATTGAGACGTCGCTCTTGGCTGGCATACGTTGTCCAGGCCTCGCTGCCGTAGAGCAATGTACTGAGGACACAGGCCTGATACACTCGGACTTTTGTGTTCCGTGTCAGTGCGCCATTTTCCCACACTCTCTTGGCCAGTCTGAACATAGCAGTGGAAGCCTTACCCATGCGCTTGTTGATTTCTGCATCTAGAGACAGGTTACTGGTGATAGTTGAGCCTAGGTCGGTGAACTCTTGAACCACTTCCAGAGCGTGGTCGCCAATATTGATGGATGGAGCATTTCTGACATCCTGCCCCATGATGTTCGTTTTCTTGAGGCTGATGGTTAGGCCAAATTCATTGCAGGCAGACGCAAACCTGTCGATGAGACTCTGCAGGCATTCTTCAGTGTGAGATGTTAAAGCAGCATCGTCAGCAAAGAGGAGTTCTCTGATGAGGACTTTCCGTACTTTGGACTTCGCTCTTAGACGGGCAAGGTTGAACAACCTGCCCCCTGATCTTGTGTGGAGGAAAATTCCTTCTTCAGAGGATTTGAACGCATGTGAAAGCAGCAGGGAGAAGAAAATCCCAAAAAGTGTGGGTGCGAGAACACAGCCCTGTTTCACACCACTCAGGATAGGAAAGGGCTCTGATGAGGAGCCACCATGTTGAATTGTGCCTTTCATATTGTCATGAAATGAGGTGATGATACTTAGTAGCTTTGGTGGACATCCGATCTTTTCTAGTAGTCTGAAGAGACCACGTCTGCTGACGAGGTCAAAGGCTTTGGTGAGATCAATGAAAGCAATGTAGAGGGGCATCTGTTGTTCACGGCATTTCTCCTGTATCTGACGAAGGGAGAACAGCATGTCAATAGTCGATCTCTCTGCACGAAAGCCACACTGTGCCTCAGGGTAGACGCGCTCGGCCAGCTTCTGGAGCCTGTTCAGAGCGACTCGAGCAAAGACTTTCCCCACTATGCTGAGCAGGGAGATTCCACGGTAGTTGTTGCAGTCACCGCGGTCACCTTTGTTTTTATAGAGGGTGATGATGTTGGCATCGCGCATGTCCTGGGGTACTGCTCCCTCGTCCCAGCACAGGCATAGCAGTTCATGTAGTGCTGAGAGTATAGCAGGCTTGGCACTCTTGATTATTTCAGGGGTAATGCTGTCCTTCCCAGGGGCTTTTCCGCTGGCTAGGGAATCAATGGCATCACTGAGTTCCGATTTGGTTGGCTGTATGTCCAGCTCATCCATGACTGGTAGAGGCTGGGCTGCATTGAGGGCAGTCTCAGTGACAGCATTCTCCCTGGAGTACAGTTCTAGGTAGTGCTCAACCCAGCGGTCCATCTGTTTGCGTTGGTCAGTGATTATGTCCCCCGATTTAGATTTGAGGGGGGTGATCTTCTTGATGGTTGGCCCAAGAGCTCTCTTCATGCCATCATACATTCCTCTGATGTTTCCGGTGTCTGAGGCCAGCTGAATATGACTGCATACGTGTTGCCAGTAGTCGTTTGCGCATCGCCTAGCTGTTCTTTGTGCAGTACTTCTGGCTGCTTTAAGTGCTGCGGATGTTAAATCGCTGGGGGCTTTCTTGTAGTTCAAAAGTGCAATGCGCTTAGCGGCTATGACAGGTTCCAGCTCTTCATTATGAGATTGAAACCAGTCTGCATTTCTCTTCGCACTTTTGCCGTAGGTGGTCAAAGCTGACTCATAGATGGCGTCTCTGATGTGGGCCCACTTGGTCTCAGCATCCCCTGTGGGAGTGTTTTGAAGGGCTGTTACAAGTGAATTTAGAAATTTTTGTAACAGCTGTGGGTGAGAAATTCTGCTCGTGTTGATGCGCGGGTGGCCCTTCTGCTTGGAATGATGCAACTTCTTTGGTCTGAGTCTAACGTTGCTGCACACCAGGGAGTGGTCGGTGTCGCAGTCCGCACTGTGGAAGCTGCGTGTGATTTGAACACTGTTTAAGGCGGCTCGCCTTGTGACAATGAGGTCTAGCTGGTGCCAACGACGTGATCTTGGGTGCCTCCATGAAACCTGGTGACAGGGTTTAGTGTGAAAGAACGAGTTGGTGTGCAGAGGTTATGATAGGTACACAACTCAAGCAGTCTCTGCCCGTTCTCATTCATCCTTCCAACGCCATAGCGCCCAAGGCAGGAGGGCCATGAGTCATGGTCGGCCCCAACCCTGGCATTAAAGTCCCCCAGCAGGAATAGGTGTTCGGTGTTGGGGATGCTGCTAATGATGTTATGGAGTTGTTCATAGAACTGGTCTTTAGCTTCAGGTGCGGAACAGAGTGTTGGAGCATAGATGCTGAGTAGGTGTACTGGACCAGAGGTGGTGAGCAGTCGGATGGACAGTATGCGTTCCGAGCCATTTGAGGGAGGCTCTATCATGCTGAGCAAGGAGTTTCTGATGGCGAAGCCCACTCCATGCTGTCTTGGTTCTTCAGGATCCCTGCCCTGCCAGAAGAAGGTGTAGTCTTGCTCTGCTAGAGAGCCACTCGCGGGGAGGCGAGTCTCCTGAAGTGCTGCAATGTCCACATTGAGTCTACTGAGCTCGTTGTTAATGATGGCGGTCTTCCGAGAATCGTTGATTTGTGTAAGGTCTTCCGACAGGCCAGGACACATAGTTCTGACGTTCCAGCTTGCAAAGCGAAGGGCTGGTACCTTCTTTCCTTTTTTCATGTTGTTTGGTGCGGTGTATCAGTCCACCTTTCGGGCAATGACCCTGAGCTCCAAGCACCCATTGAAGCAGGCAGACTGTGGCGGGACAGAACCTTATTGACCGGGGGCTGCCCGGTTTGAGGCGGGCGGTAGCTGTCCAGTGAGGTGCAATGACCTCTCCCACCGACAAAGGCAACCCGTGGCGCCCAGTTTCTACGCCAATTTATCTGGACTTATAACCCATAACTGCTGCCTTCCGTGTTGTTTCAGTCGCTGTGAGGCAACTATGGAGTGACCTCTCCATGGCGCATGCCTGGGCAAATTTATGGAGGTTGAGAGTTGCCCAGTCGTCAAAACCCCCCTCTTGGCCTTTCTGGTGGGGTCCAAAGGAGTGCAGGACACGACGTTTGGCACCAGTATGGCTGCAGGAACTGATGGAAACATGCCAAAGGTGACACATGACCGCCTACGGGGTTCCGCTCCGGATTTTCTGTTAGGGTTTACTCCCTTAGCCTTGGTCTCTCCCGAGACGCCCACAAGGCAGTGGGGTTGTTGGGGCCCCTACACAGGTGTAGGATGGTGCCGGTGGGAGGAGGGGATGCAAGGGGGAGGGGTAGAGGGAGGGGGTGGGGGGGGTGCAGGGGAAGGGGGTGCGGGGTGAAGATGGTGCGAGGGGGGGCAGGCTGGGACGGGGTTGTGAGGGGGTGAGCTGAGAGGGTGGAGCAGGGAAGGGGACGGGGGTGGGGGGGTGGAAGGGGGGTAAAGGGGGGGAGGGGGGTGGAATCTGGTGCAGGTAATAAGCCATTTCCTCAGTGCCCACCATCGACGTCCGGAAAGCTCATCCACGTCCTTCGGGAGGTGATGCATCATTTGGCAGACTTAGAGGTGATTACATTTGCTAAGGGTTTTTTTTTGGCAGTGGTTTAAATAAAGGCATGCAGCATTGCCGACAGTGCGCTGCAGATGCTCTCCGAGCCATCTCCCGCGGGCGCTTTGAAGTTGCGGCCGGGGGGGCCGTTCGTGGATGTTTTGGGTGTTCGGGGCACCTTTTCACAGGACTTCTCTAGGGTCCCGCAGCTCCTTCTTCACCTCAATGGACTTACCGCATGCCGTGGCTGCAGACACTCTGGACTGTGAAGACAGCAGGATCGGAGATTAAAGTATCGGCAGCTGTTCTCGTCAGTTTCATCCGGATCAATTTCATTGAGAAAACAAAGAGCAGGTGTGGCTGGGGGAGGGCAGTGGGCCCAGGTAACATACACTAAACTAACTGTTAACTTTTAGATAGGGCTAAAATGAACTGATTTAAAGAGCCAGGGGAATTTAAACAGTTTAAGAGGGCAGATTGGGGGAGAAAACGTTAGGGATGGGAGCAGATGGCCATGGATAGAGTTGAACAGCAAGGGAGCTTCCGAGGGAGCTTCCAGCCCAGGAGCCATCTTGAAAATCTCCTGAAGGTATGAGAAGACAGAACAATCACTGTCCAATTATTAAAGGACTGACAGTAAATCACCTACAGAACAATCACTATCCAATTATTAAAGGACTGACCGTAAATCACCTACAGAACAATCACTGTAGAATTATTAAAGGACTGACCGTAAATCACCTACAGAACAATCACTGTCCAATTATTAAAGGACTGACCGTAAATCACCTACAGAACAATCACTGTCCAATTATTAAAGGACAGACCGTAAATCACATACAGAACAATCACTATCCAATTATTAAAGGACTGACCGTAAATCACCTACAGAACAATCACTATCCAATTATTAAAGGACTGACCGTAAATCACCTACAGAACAATCACTGTACAATTATTAAAGGACTGACCGGAAATCACCTTCAGAACAATCACTGTACAATTATTAAAGGACTGACCGTAAATCACATACAGAACAATCACTATCCAATTATTAAAGGACTGACCGTAAATCACCTACAGAACAATCACTGTCCAATTATTAAAGGACTGACCGTAAATCACCTACAGAACAATCACTGTCCAATTATTAAAGGACTGACCGTAAATCACCTACAGAACAATCACTGTCCAATTATTAAAGGACTGACCGTAAATCACCGACAGAACAATCACTGTCCAATTATTAAAGGCCTGACCGTAAATCACCTACAGAACAATCACTGTCCAATTATTAAAGGAATGACCGTAAATCACCGACAGAACAATCACTGTCCAATTATTAAAGGACTGACCGTAAATCACCTACAGAACAATCACTGTCCAATTATTAAAGGACTGACCGTAAATCACCTACAGAACAATCACTGTCCAATTATTAAAGGACTGACCGTAAATCACCTACAGAACAATCACTGTCCAATTATTAAAGGACTGACCGTAAATCACCTACAGAACAATCACTGTCCAATTATTAAAGGACTGACCGTAAATCACCTACAGAACAATCACTATCCAATTATTAAAGGACTGACCGTAAATCACCTACAGAACAATCACTATCCAATTATTAAAGGACTGACCGTAAATCACCGACAGAACAATCACTGTCCAATTATTAAAGGACTGACCGTAAATCACCGACAGAACAATCACTGTCCAATTATTAAAGGCCTGACCGTAAATCACCTACAGAACAATCACTGTCCAATTATTAAAGGAATGACCGTAAATCACCGACAGAACAATCACTGTCCAATTATTAAAGGACTGACCGTAAATCACCTACAGAACAATCACTGTCCAATTATTAAAGGACTGACCGTAAATCACCTACAGAACAATCACTGTCCAATTATTAAAGGACTGACCGTAAATCACCTACAGAACAATCACTGTACAATTATTAAAGGACTGACCGTAAATCACCTACAGAACAATCACTGTCCAATTCTTAAAGGACTGACCGTAAATCACCTACAGAACAATCACTATCCAATTATTAAAGGACTGACCGTAAATCACCTACAGAACAATCACTATCCAATTATTAAAGGACTGATCGTAAATCACCGAAAGAACAATCACTGTCCAATTATTAAAGGACTGACCGTAAATCACCTACAGAACAATCACTGTCCAATTATTAAAGGATTGACCGTAAATCACCGAAAGAACAATCACCGTCCAATTATTAAAGGACTGACCGTAAATCACCGAAAGAACAATCACTGTCCAATTATTAAAGGACTGACCGTAAATCACCTGCAGAACAATCACTTTCCAATTATTAAATGAATGACCGTAAATCACCTACAGAACAATCACTATCCAATTATTAAAGGACTGACCGTAAATCACCTACAGAACAATCACTATCCAATTATTAAAGGACTGACCGTAAATCACCGAAAGAACAATCACTGTCCAATTATTAAAGGACTGACCGTAAATCACCTACAGAACAATCACTGTCCAATTATTAAAGGACTGACGGTAAATCACCTACAGAACAATCACTATCCAATTATTAAAGGACTGACCGTAAATCACCTGCAGAACAATCACTATCCAATTATTAAAGGACTGACCGTTAATCACCTACAGAACAATCACTGTCCAATTATTAAAGGACTGACAGTAAATCACCTACAGAACAATCACTGTCCAATTATTAAAGGACTGACCGTAAATCACCTACAGAACAATCACTATCCAATTATTAAAGGACTGACCGTAAATCACCTACAGAACAATCACTGTACAATTATTAAAGGACTGACCGTAAATCACCTACAGAACAATCACTGTCCAATTATTAAATGAATGACCGTAAATCACCTACAGAACAATCAATCTCCAATTATTAAAGGACTGACCGTAAATCACCAACAGAACAATCACTATCCAATTATTAAAGGACTGACCGTAAATCACCTACAGAACAATCACTGTCCAATTATTAAAGGACTGACCGTAAATCACCTACAGAACAATCACTGTCCAATTATTAAAGGACTGACCGTAAATCACCTACAGAACAATCACTGTCCAATTATTAAAGGACTGACCGTAAATCACCGACAGAACAATCACTGTCCAATTATTAAAGGACTGACCGTAAATCACCGACAGAACAATCACTGTCCAATTATTAAAGGACTGACCGTAAATCACCTACAGAACAATCACTGTCCAATTATTAAAGGAATGACCGTAAATCACCTACAGAACAATCACTGTCCAATTATTAAAGGACTGACCGTAAATCACCTACAGAACAATCACTGTTCAATTATTAAAGGACTGACGGTAAATCACCTACAGAACAATCACTGTCCAATTATTAAAGGAATGACCGTAAATCACCTACAGAACAATCACTGTCCAATTATTAAAGGACTGACCGTAAATCACCTACAGAACAATCACTGTCCAATTATTAAAGGACTGACCGTAAATCACCTACAGAACAATCACTATCCAATTATTAAAGGACTGACCGTAAATCACCTACAGAACAATCACTATCCAATTATTAAAGGACTGATCGTAAATCACCGAAAGAACAATCACTGTCCAATTATTAAAGGACTGACCGTAAATCACCTACAGAACAATCACTGTCCAATTATTAAAGGACTGACCGTAAATCACCGAAAGAACAATCACTGTCCAATTATTAAAGGACTGACCGTAAATCACCTACAGAACAATCACTGTCCAATTATTAAATGAATGACCGTAAATCACCTACAGAACAATCACTATCCAATTATTAAAGGACTGACCGTAAATCACCTACAGAACAATCACTATCCAATTATTAAAGGAATGACCGTAAATCACCAAAAGAACAATCACTGTCCAATTATTAAAGGACTGACCGTAAATCACCTACAGAACAATCTCTATCCAATTATTAAAGGACTGACCGTAAATCACCTACAGAACAATCACTGTCCAATTATTAAAGGACTGACCGTAAATCACCTGCAGAACAATCACTGTCCAATTATTAAATGAATGACCGTAAATCACCTACAGAACAATCACTATCCAATTATTAAAGGACTGACCGTAAATCACCTACAGAACAATCACTATCCAATTATTAAAGGACTGACCGTAAATCACCTGCAGAACAATCACTGTCCAATTATTAAATGAATGACCGTAAATCACCTACAGAACAATCACTATCCAATTATTAAAGGACTGACCGGAAATCACCTACAGAACAATCACTATCCAATTATTAAAGGACTGACCGTAAATCACCGAAAGAACAATCACTGTCCAATTATTAAAGGACTGACCGTAAATCACCTACAGAACAATAACTGTCCAATTATTAAAGGACTGACCGTAAATCACCTACAGAACAATCACTATCCAATTATTAAAGGACTGACCGTTAATCACCTACAGATCAATCACTGTCCAATTATTAAAGGACTGACCGTAAATCACCTACAGAACAATCACTGTCCAATTATTAAATGAATGTCCGTAAATCACCTACAGAACAATCAATCTCCAATTATTAAAGGACTGACCGTAAATCACCAACAGAACAATCACTATCCAATTATTAAAGGACTGACCGTAAATCACCTACAGAACAATCACTGTCCAATTATTAAAGGACAGACCGTAAATCACCTACAGAACAATCACTGTCCAATTATTAAAGGACTGACCGTAAATCACCTACAGAACAATCACTGTCCAATTATTAAAGGTCTGACAGTAAATCACCTACAGAACAATCACTGTCCAATTATTAAAGGACTGACCGTAAATCACCTACAGAACAATCACTATCCAATTATTAAAGGACTGACCGTAAATCACCTACAGAACAATCACTATCCAATTATTAAAGGACTGACCGTAAATCACCGAAAGAACAATCACCGTCCAATTATTAAAGGACTGACCGTAAATCACCTACAGAACAATCACCATCCAATTATTAAAGGACTGACCGTAAATCACCTACAGAACAATCACTATCCAATTATTAAAGGACTGACAGTAAATCACCTACAGAACAATCACTATCCAATTATTAAAGGACTGATCGTAAATCACCTACAGAACAATCACTGTACAATTATTAAAGGACTGACCGTAAATCACCTACAGAACAATCACTGTCCAATTATTAAAGGACTGACCGTAAATCACCTACAGAACAATCACTGTCCAATTATTAAAGGACTGACCGTAAATCACCTGCAGAACAATCACTGTCCAATTACTAAAGGACTGACCGTAAATCACATACAGAACAATCACTGTACAATTATTAAAGGACTGACCGTAAATCACCTTCAGAACAATCACTGTACAATTATTAAAGGACTGACCGTAAATCACCTACAGAACAATCACTGTCCAATTATTAAAGCACTGACCGTAAATCACCGACAGAACAATCACTGTCCAATTATTAAAGGCCTGACCGTAAATCACCTACAGAACAATCACTGTCCAATTATTAAAGGAATGACCGTAAATCACCGACAGAACAATCACTGTCCAATTATTAAAGGACTGACCGTAAATCACCTACAGAACAATCACTGTCCAATTATTAAAGGACTGACCGTAAATCACCTACAGAACAATCACTGTCCAATTATTAAAGGACTGACCGTAAATCACCTACAGAACAATCACTGTCCAATTATTAAAGGACTGACCGTAAATCACCTACAGAACAATCACTGTCCAATTATTAAAGGACTGACCGTAAATCACCTACAGAACAATCACTATCCAATTATTAAAGGACTGACCGTAAATCACCTACAGAACAATCACTATCCAATTATTAAAGGACTGACCGTAAATCACCTACAGAACAATCACTGTCCAATTATTAAAGGACTGACCGTAAATCACCGACAGAACAATCACTGTCCAATTATTAAAGGACTGACCGTAAATCACCGACAGAACAATCACTGTCCAATTATTAAAGGCCTGACCGTAAATCACCTACAGAACAATCACTGTCCAATTATTAAAGGAATGACCGTAAATCACCGACAGAACAATCACTGTCCAATTATTAAAGGACTGACCGTAAATCACCTACAGAACAATCACTGTCCAATTATTAAAGGACTGACCGTAAATCACCTACAGAACAATCACTGTCCAATTATTAAAGGACTGACCGTAAATCACCTACAGAACAATCACTGTACAATTATTAAAGGACTGACCGTAAATCACCTACAGAACAATCACTGTCCAATTCTTAAAGGACTGACCGTAAATCACCTACAGAACAATCACTATCCAATTATTAAAGGACTGACCGTAAATCACCTACAGAACAATCACTATCCAATTATTAAAGGACTGATCGTAAATCACCGAAAGAACAATCACTGTCCAATTATTAAAGGACTGACCGTAAATCACCTACAGAACAATCACTGTCCAATTATTAAAGGATTGACCGTAAATCACCGAAAGAACAATCACCGTCCAATTATTAAAGGACTGACCGTAAATCACCGAAAGAACAATCACTGTCCAATTATTAAAGGACTGACCGTAAATCACCTGCAGAACAATCACTTTCCAATTATTAAATGAATGACCGTAAATCACCTACAGAACAATCACTATCCAATTATTAAAGGACTGACCGTAAATCACCTACAGAACAATCACTATCCAATTATTAAAGGACTGACCGTAAATCACTGAAAGAACAATCACTGTCCAATTATTAAAGGACTGACCGTAAATCACCTACAGAACAATCACTGTCCAATTATTAAAGGACTGACGGTAAATCACCTACAGAACAATCACTATCCAATTATTAAAGGACTGACCGTAAATCACCTGCAGAACAATCACTATCCAATTATTAAAGGACTGACCGTTAATCACCTACAGAACAATCACTGTCCAATTATTAAAGGACTGACAGTAAATCACCTACAGAACAATCACTGTCCAATTATTAAAGGACTGACCGTAAATCACCTACAGAACAATCACTATCCAATTATTAAAGGACTGACCGTAAATCACCTACAGAACAATCACTGTACAATTATTAAAGGACTGACCGTAAATCACCTACAGAACAATCACTGTCCAATTATTAAATGAATGACCGTAAATCACCTACAGAACAATCAATCTCCAATTATTAAAGGACTGACCGTAAATCACCAACAGAACAATCACTATCCAATTATTAAAGGACTGACCGTAAATCACCTACAGAACAATCACTGTCCAATTATTAAAGGACTGACCGTAAATCACCTACAGAACAATCACTGTCCAATTATTAAAGGACTGACCGTAAATCACCTACAGAACAATCACTGTCCAATTATTAAAGGACTGACCGTAAATCACCGACAGAACAATCACTGTCCAATTATTAAAGGACTGACCGTAAATCACCGACAGAACAATCACTGTCCAATTATTAAAGGACTGACCGTAAATCACCTACAGAACAATCACTGTCCAATTATTAAAGGAATGACCGTAAATCACCTACAGAACAATCACTGTCCAATTATTAAAGGACTGACCGTAAATCACCTACAGAACAATCACTGTTCAATTATTAAAGGACTGACGGTAAATCACCTACAGAACAATCACTGTCCAGTTATTAAAGGAATGACCGTAAATCACCTACAGAACAATCACTGTCCAATTATTAAAGGACTGACCGTAAATCACCTACAGAACAATCACTGTCCAATTATTAAAGGACTGACCGTAAATCACCTACAGAACAATCACTATCCAATTATTAAAGGACTGACCGTAAATCACCTACAGAACAATCACTATCCAATTATTAAAGGACTGATCGTAAATCACCGAAAGAACAATCACTGTCCAATTATTAAAGGACTGACCGTAAATCACCTACAGAACAATCACTGTCCAATTATTAAAGGACTGACCGTAAATCACCGAAAGAACAATCACTGTCCAATTATTAAAGGACTGACCGTAAATCACCTACAGAACAATCACTGTCCAATTATTAAATGAATGACCGTAAATCACCTACAGAACAATCACTATCCAATTATTAAAGGACTGACCGTAAATCACCTACAGAACAATCACTATCCAATTATTAAAGGAATGACCGTAAATCACCGAAAGAACAATCACTGTCCAATTATTAAAGGACTGACCGTAAATCACCTACAGAACAATCTCTATCCAATTATTAAAGGACTGACCGTAAATCACCTACAGAACAATCACTGTCCAATTATTAAAGGACTGACCGTAAATCACCTGCAGAACAATCACTGTCCAATTATTAAATGAATGACCGTAAATCACCTACAGAACAATCACTATCCAATTATTAAAGGACTGACCGTAAATCACCTACAGAACAATCACTATCCAATTATTAAAGGACTGACCGTAAATCACCTGCAGAACAATCACTGTCCAATTATTAAATGAATGACCGTAAATCACCTACAGAACAATCACTATCCAATTATTAAAGGACTGACCGGAAATCACCTACAGAACAATCACTATCCAATTATTAAAGGACTGACCGTAAATCACCGAAAGAACAATCACTGTCCAATTATTAAAGGACTGACCGTAAATCACCTACAGAACAATAACTGTCCAATTATTAAAGGACTGACCGTAAATCACCTACAGAACAATCACTATCCAATTATTAAAGGACTGACCGTTAATCACCTACAGATCAATCACTGTCCAATTATTAAAGGACTGACCGTAAATCACCTACAGAACAATCACTGTCCAATTATTAAATGAATGTCCGTAAATCACCTACAGAACAATCAATCTCCAATTATTAAAGGACTGACCGTAAATCACCAACAGAACAATCACTATCCAATTATTAAAGGACTGACCGTAAATCACCTACAGAACAATCACTGTCCAATTATTAAAGGACAGACCGTAAATCACCTACAGAACAATCACTGTCCAATTATTAAAGGACTGACCGTAAATCACCTACAGAACAATCACTGTCCAATTATTAAAGGTCTGACAGTAAATCACCTACAGAACAATCACTGTCCAATTATTAAAGGACTGACCGTAAATCACCTACAGAACAATCACTATCCAATTATTAAAGGACTGACCGTAAATCACCTACAGAACAATCACTATCCAATTATTAAAGGACTGACCGTAAATCACCGAAAGAACAATCACCGTCCAATTATTAAAGGACTGACCGTAAATCACCTACAGAACAATCACCATCCAATTATTAAAGGACTGACCGTAAATCACCTACAGAACAATCACTATCCAATTATTAAAGGACTGACAGTAAATCACCTACAGAACAATCACTATCCAATTATTAAAGGACTGATCGTAAATCACCTACAGAACAATCACTGTACAATTATTAAAGGACTGACCGTAAATCACCTACAGAACAATCACTGTCCAATTATTAAAGGACTGACCGTAAATCACCTACAGAACAATCACTGTCCAATTATTAAAGGACTGACCGTAAATCACCTGCAGAACAATCACTGTCCAATTACTAAAGGACTGACCGTAAATCACATACAGAACAATCACTGTACAATTATTAAAGGACTGACCGTAAATCACCTTCAGAACAATCACTGTACAATTATTAAAGGACTGACCGTAAATCACATACAGAACAATCACTATCCAATTATTAAAGGACTGACCGTAAATCACCTACAGAACAATCACTGTCCAATTATTAAAGGACTGACCGTAAATCACCTACAGAACAATCACTGTCCAATTATTAAAGGACTGACCGTAAATCACCTACAGAACAATCACTGTCCAATTATTAAAGGACTGACCGTAAATCACCTACAGAACAATCACGGTGCAATTATTAAAGGACTGACCGTAAATCACCTCCAGAACAATCACTGTCCAATTATTAAAGGACTGAACGTAAATCACCTACAGAACAATCACTGTCCAATTATTAAAGGAATGATCGTAAATCACCTACAGAACAATCACTGTCCAATTATTAAAGGACTGACCGTAAATCACCTACAGAACAATCACTGCCCAATTATTAAAGGACTGACCGTAAATCACCTACAGAACAATCACTGTCCAATTATTAAAGGACTGACCGTAAATCACCTACAGAACAATCACTGTCCAACTATTAAAGGACTGACCGTAAATCAACTACAGAACAATCACTGTCCAATTATTAAAGGACTGACCGTAAATCACCTACAGAACAATCACTATCCAATTATTAAAGGACTGACCGTAAATCACCTACAGAACAATCACCGTCCAATTATTAAAGGACTGTCCGTAAATCACCTACAGAACAATCACTGTCCAATTATTAAAGGATTGACCGTCATCACCGAAAGAACAATCACCGTCCAATTATTAAAGGACTGACCGTAAATCACCGAAAGAACAATCACTGTCCAATTATTAAAGGACTGACCGTAAATCACCTACAGAACAATCACTGTCCAATTATTACATCAATGACCGTAAATCACCTACAGAACAATCACTCTCCAATTATTATAGGACTGACCGTAAATCACCAACAGAACAATCACTGTCCAATTATTAAAGGACTGACCGTAAATCACCTACAGAACAATCACTGTCCAATTATTAAAGGACTGACCGTAAATCACCTACAGAACAATCACTGTCCAATTATTAAAGGACTGACCGTAAATCACATACAGAACAATCACTGTCCAATTATTAAAGGACTGACCATAAATCACCTACAGAACAATCACTGTCCAATTATTAAAGGACTGACAGTAAATCACCTACAGAACAATCACTGTCCAATTATTAAAGGACTGACCGTAAATCACCTACAGAACAATCACTGTCCAATTATTAAAGGACTGACCGTAAATCACCTACAGAACAATCACTATCCAATTATTAAAGGACTGACCGTAAATCACCGAAAGAACAATCACCGTCCAATTATTAAAGGACTGACCGTAAATCACCTACAGAACAATCACTGTCCAATTATTAAAGGACTGACCGTAAATCACCTACAGAACAATCACTATCCAATTATTAAAGGACTGACCGTAAATCACCTACAGAACAATCACTGTCCAATTATTAAAGGACTGACCGTAAATCACCTACAGAACAATCACTGTCCAATTATTAAAGGACTGACCGTAAATCACCTACAGAACAATCACTGTCCAATTATTAAAGGACTGACCGTAAATCACCTACAGAACAATCACCGTCCAATTATTAAAGGACTGACTGTAAATCAACTACAGAACAATCACTGTCCAATTATTAAAGGACTGACCGTAAATCACCTACAGAACAATCACTGTCCAATTATTAAAGGACTGACCGTAAATCACCTACAGAACAATCACTATCCAATTATTAAAGGACTGACCGTAAATCACCTACAGAACAATCACTGTCCAATTATTAAAGGACTGACCGTAAATCACCTACAGAACAATCACTGTCCAATTATTAAAGGACTGACCGTAAATCACCTGCAGAACAATCACTATCCAATTATTAAAGAACTGACCGTAAATCACCTACAGAACAATCACTATCCAATTATTAAAGGACTGACCGTAAATCACCTACAGAACAATCACTGTCCAATTATTAAAGGACAGACCGTAAATCACCTACAGAACAATCACTATCCAATTATTAAAGGACTGACCGTAAATCACCTGCAGAACAATCACTGTCCAATTATTAAAGGACTGACCGTAAATCACCTACAGAACAATCACTGTCCAATTATTAAAGGACTGACCGTAAATCACCTACAGAACAATCACTGTCCAGTTATTAAAGCACTGACCGTAAATCACCTACAGAACAATCACTGTCCAATTATTAAAGCACTGACCGTAAATCACCTACAGAACAATCACTGTCCAATTATTAAAGGACTGACCGTAAATCACCTGCAGAACAATCACTATCCAATTATTAAAGGACTGACCGTAAATCACCGACAGAACAATCACTGTCCTATTATTAAACCACTGACCATAAATCACCTACAGAACAATCACTGTCCAATTATTAAAGCACTGACCGTAAATCACCTACAGAACAATCACTGTCCAATTATTAAAGGACTGACCGTAAATCACCTGCAGAACAATCACTATCCAATTATTAAAGGACTGACCGTAAATCACCGACAGAACAATCACTGTCCTATTATTAAAGGACTGACCGTAAATCACCTACAGAACAATCACTGTCCAATTATTAAAGGACTGACCGTAAATCACCTACAGAACAATCACTATCCAATTATTAAAGGACTGACCGTAAATCACCTACAGATCAATCACTGTCCAATTATTAAAGGACTGACCGTAAATCACCGACAGAACAATCACTGTGCAATTATTAAAGGACTGACCATAAATCACCGACAGAACAATCACTGTCCAATTATTAAAGGACTGACCGTAAATCACCGACAGAACAATCACTGTCCAATTATTTAAGGACTGGCCGTAAATCACCTACAGAACAATCACTATCCAAGTATAAAAGGACTGACCGTAAATCACCTACAGAACAATCACTGTCCAATTATTAAAGGACTGACCGTAAATCACCGACAGAACAATCACTGTCCAATTATTAAAGGAAAGACCGTAAATCACCGACAGAACAATCACTGTACAATTATTAAAGGACTGACCGTAAATCACCTACAGAACAATCAATGTCCAATTATTAAAGGACTGACCGTAAATCAACTACAGAACAATCACTGTCCAATTATTAAAGGACTGACCGTAAATCACCTACAGAACAATCACTGTCCAATTAATAAATGACTGACTGTAAATCACCTACAGAACAATCACTGTCCAATTATTAAAGAACTGACCGTAAATCACCTACAGAACAATCACCGTCCAATTATTAAAGGACTGACCGTAAATCACCTACAGAACAATCACTGTCAAATTATTAAAGGAATGACCGTAAATCACCAACAGAACAATCACTATACAATTATTAAAGGACTGACCGTAAATCACCGACAGAACAATCACTGTCCAATTATTAAAGGACTGACCGTAAATCACCTACAGAACAATCACTGTCCAATTATTAAAGGACTGACCGTAAATCACCTACAGAACAATCATTGTCCAATTATTAAAGGACTGACCGTAAATCACCTACAGAACAATCACTGTACAATTATTAAAGGACTGACCGTAAATCACCTACAGAACAATCACTGTCCAATTATTAAAGGACTGACCGTAAATCACCTACAGAACAATCACTGTCCAATTATTAAAGGACTGACCGTAAATCACCTACAGAACAATCACTGTCCAATTATTAAAGGACTGACTGTAAATCACCTACAGAACAATCAATGTCCAATTATTAAAGGACTGACCGTAAATCACCTACAGAACAATCACTGTCCAATTATTAAAGGACTGACCGTAAATCACCTACAGAACGATCACTGTCAAATTATTAAAGGAATGACCGTAAATCACCTATAGAACAATGACTATCCAATTATTAAAGGACTGACCGTAAATCACCTACAGAACAATCACTGTCCAATTATTAAAGGACTGACCGTAAATCACCTACAGAACAATCACTGTCCAATTATTAAAGGACTGACCGTAAATCACCTACAGAACAATCACTATCCAATTATTAAAGGACTGACCGTAAATCACCTACAGATCAATCACTGTCCAATTATTAAAGGACTGACCGTAAATCACCGACAGAACAATCACTGTGCAATTATTAAAGGACTGACCATAAATCACCGACAGAACAATCACTGTCCAATTATTAAAGGACTGACCGTAAATCACCGACAGAACAATCACTGTCCAATTATTAAAGGACTGGCCGTAAATCACCTACAGAACAATCACTATCCAATTATAAAAGGACTGACCGTAAATCACCTACAGAACAATCACTGTCCAATTATTAAAGGACTGACCGTAAATCACCTACAGAACAATCACTGTCCAATTATTAAAGGAAAGACCGTAAATCACCTACAGAACAATCACTGTACAATTATTAAAGGACTGACCGTAAATCACCTACAGAACAATCAATGTCCAATTATTAAAGGACTGACCGTAAATCACCTACAGAACAATCACTGTCCAATTATTAAAGGACTGACCGTAAATCACCTACAGAACAATCACTGTCCAATTATTAAATGACTGACTGTAAATCACCTACAGAACAATCACTGTCCAATTATTAAAGGACTGACCGTAAATCACCTACAGAACAATCACCGTCCAATTATTAAAGGACTGACCGTAAATCACCTACAGAACAATCACTGTCAAATTATTAAAGGAATGACCGTAAATCACCAACAGAACAATCACTATACAATTATTAAAGGACTGACCGTAAATCACCTACAGAACAATCACTGTCCAATTATTAAAGGACTGACCGTAAATCACCTACAGAACAATCACTGTCCAATTATTAAAGGACTGACCGTAAATCACCTACAGAACAATCATTGTCCAATTATTAAAGGACTGACCGTAAATCACCTACAGAACAATCACTGTACAATTATTAAAGGACTGACCGTAAATCACCTACAGAACAATCAATGTCCAATTATTAAAGGACTGACCGTAAATCACCTACAGAACAATCACTGTCCAATTATTAAAGGATTGACCGTAAATCACCTACAGAACAATCACTGTCAAATTATTAAAGGAATGACCGTAAATCACCAACAGAACAATCACTATACAATTATTAAAGGACTGACCGTAAATCACCTACAGAACAATCACTGTCCAATTATTAAAGGACTGACCGTAAATCACCTACAGAACAATCACTGTCCAATTATTAAAGGACTGACCGTAAATCACCGAAAGAACAATCACTGTCCAATTATTCAAGGACTGACCGTAAATCACCTACAGAACAATCACTGTCCAATTATTAAAGGTCTGACCGTAAATCACCTACAGAACAATCACTGTCCAATTATTAAAGGACTGACTGTAAAGCACCTACAGAACAATCACTATCCAATTATTAAAGGACTGACCGTAAATCACCTACAGAACAATCACTGTCCAATTAATAAAGGACTGACCGTAAATCACCTACAGAACAATCACTATCCAATTATTAAAGGACTGACCGTAAATCACCGAAAGAACAATCACTGTCCAATTACTAAAGGACTGACCGTAAATCACCGAAAGAACAATCACCGTCCAATTATTAAAGGACTGACCGTAAATCACCTACAGAACAATCACTGTCCAATTATTAAAGGACTGACCATAAATCACCGACAGAACAATCACTGTCCAATTATTAAAGGACTGACCGTAAATCACCGAAAGAACAATCACCGTCCAATTATTAAAGGACTGACCGTAAATCACCTACAGAACAATCACTGTCCAATTATTAAAGGACTGACCGTAAATCACCTACAGAACAATCACTGTCCAATTATTAAAGGACTGACCGTAAATCACCTACAGAACAATCACTGTCCTATTATTAAAGGACTAACCGTAAATCAACTACAGAACAATCACTGTGCAATTATTAAAGGACTGACCGTAAATCACCGACAGAACAATCACTGTCCAATTATTAAAGGACTGACCGTAAATCACCTACAGAACAATCACAATCCAATTATTAAAGGCCTGACCGTAAATCACCTACAGAACAATCACTGTCCAATTATTAAAGGACTGACCGTGAATCACCGACAGAACAATCACTCTCCAATTATTAAAGGAATGACCGTAAATCACCTACAGAACAATCACTGTCCTATTATTAAAGGACTGACCGTAAATCACCTACAGAACAATCACTATCCAATTATTAAAGGACTGACCATAAATCAGCTACAGAACAATCACTGTCCAATTATTAAAGGACTGACCATAAATCACCGACAGGACAATCACTATCCAATTATTAAAGGACTGACCATAAATCACCTGCAGAACAATCACTGTCCAATTATTAAAGGACTGACCGTAAATCACCTGCAGAACAATCACTGTCCAATTATTAAAGGACTGACCGTAAATTACCTACAGAACAATCACTGTCCAATTATTAAAGGACTGACCGTAAATCACCTACAGAACAATCACTATCCAGTTATTAAAGGACTGACCGTAAATCACCTACAGAACAATCACTGTCCAATTATTAAAGGACTGACCGTAAATCACCTACAGAACAATCACTGTCCTATTATTAAAGGACTGACCGTAAATCACCTACAGAAAAATCACTGTCCAATTATTAAAGGACTGACCGTAAATCATCTACAGAACAATCACTGTCCAATTATTAAAGGACTGACCGTAAATCACCTACAGAACAATCACTGTCCAATTATTAAAGGTCTGACCGTAAATCACCTACAGAACAATCACTGTCCAATTATTAAAGGACTGACCGTAAATCACCTACAGAACAATCACGGTCCAATTATTAAAGGACTGACCATAAATCACCTACAGAACAATCACTGTCCAATTATTAAAGGACTGACCGTAAATCACCTACAGAACAATCACTGTCCAATTATTAAAGGACTGACTGTAAATCACCTACAGAACAATCACTGTCCAATTATTAAAGGACTGACCGTAAATCACCTACAGAACAATCACTGTCAAATTATTAAAGGACTGACCGTAAATCACCTACAGAACAATCACTGTCCAATTATTAAAGGACTGACCATAAATCACCTACAGAACAATCACTGTCCAATTATTAAAGGACTGACCGTAAATCACCTACAGAACAATCACTGTCCTATCATTAAAGGACTGACCGTAAATCACCTACAGAACAATCACTGTCCTATTATTAAAGGACTGACCGTAAATCACCTACAGAACAATCACTGTCCAATTATTAAAGGACTGACCGTAAATCACCAGCAGAACAATCACTGACCAATTATTAAAGGACTGACCGTAAATCACCTACAGAACAATCACTGTACAATTATTAAAGGACTGACCGTAAATCACCTACAGAACAATCACTGTCCAATTATTAAAGGACTGACCGTAAATCACCTACAGAACAATCACTGTCCAATTATTAAAGGACTGACCGTAAATCACCTACAGAACAATCACTGTCCAATTATTAAAGGACTGACCGTAAATCACCTACAGAACAATCACTGTCCAATTATTAAAGGACTGACCGTAAATCACCTACAGAACAATCACTGTCAAATTATTAAAGGACTGACCGTAAATCACCTCCAGAACAATCACTGTCAAATTATTAAAGGAATGACCGTAAATCACCAACAGAACAATCACTATACAATTATTAAAGGACTGACCGTAAATCACCTACAGAACAATCACTGTCCAATTATTAAAGGACTGACCGTAAATCACCTACAGAACAATCACTGTCCAATTATTAAAGGACTGACCGTAAATCACCTACAGAACAATCATTGTCCAATTATTAAAGGACTGACCGTAAATCACCTACAGAACAATCACTGTACAATTATTAAAGGACTGACCGTAAATCACCTACAGAACAATCACTGTCCAATTATTAAAGGACTGACCGTAAATCACCTACAGAACAATCACTGTCCAATTATTAAAGGACTGACCGTAAATCACCTACAGAACAATCACTGTCCAATTATTAAAGGACTGACCGTAAATCACCTACAGAACAATCACTGTCCAATTATTAAAGGACTGACCGTAAATCACCTACAGAACAATCACTGTCCAATTATTCAAGGACTGACCGTAAATCACCTACAGAACAATCACTGTCCAATTATTAAAGGACTGACCGTAAATCACCTACAGAACAATCACTGTCCAATTATTAAAGGACTGACTGTAAAGCACCTACAGAACAATCACTATCCAATTATTAAAGGACTGACCGTAAATCACCTACAGAACAATCACTGTCCAATTATTAAAGGACAGACCGTAAATCACCTACAGAACAATCACTATCCAATTATTAAAGGACTGACCGTAAATCACCGAAAGAACAATCACTGTCCAATTACTAAAGGACTGACCGTAAATCACCGAAAGAACAATCACCGTCCAATTATTAAAGGACTGACCGTAAATCACCTACAGAACAATCACTGTCCAATTATTAGAGGACTGACCATAAATCACCGACAGAACAATCACTGTCCAATTATTAAAGGACTGACCGTAAATCACCGAAAGAACAATCACCGTCCAATTATTAAAGGACTGATCGTAAATCACCTACAGAACAATCACTGTCCAATTATTAAAGGACTGACCGTAAATCACCTACAGAACAATCACTGTCCAATTATTAACGGACTGACCGTAAATCACCTACAGAACAATCACTGTCCTATTATTAAAGGACTGACCGTAAATCACGTACAGAACAATCACTGTCCAATTATTAAAGGACTGACCGTAAATCACCGACAGAACAATCACTGTCCAATTATTAAAGGACTGACCGTAAATCACCTACAGAACAATCACTATCCAATTATTAAAGGCCTGACCGTAAATCACCTACAGAACAATCACTGTCCAATTATTAAAGGACTGACCGTAAATCACCGACAGAACAATCACTCTCCAATTATTAAAGAATGACCGTAAATCACCTACAGAACAATCACTGTCCTATTATTAAAGGACTGCCCGTAAATCACCTACAGAACAATCACTATCCAATTATTAAAGGACTGACCGTAAATCACCTACAGAACAATCACTGTCCAATTATTAAAGGACTGACCATAAATCACCGACAGAACAAACACTATCCAATTATTAAAGGACTGACCGTAAATCACCTGCAGAACAATCACTGTCCAATTATTAAAGGACTGACCGTAAATCACCTGCAGAACAATCACTGTGCAATTATTAAAGGACTGACCGTAAATCACCGACAGAACAATCACTGTCCAATTATTAAAGGACTGACCGTAAATCACCTACAGAACAATCACTATCCAATTATTAAAGGCCTGACCGTAAATCACCTACAGAACAATCACTGTCCAATTATTAAAGGACTGACCGTAAATCACCGACAGAACAATCACTCTCCAATTATTAAAGAATGACCGTAAATCACCTACAGAACAATCACTGTCCTATTATTAAAGGACTGCCCGTAAATCACCTACAGAACAATCACTATCCAATTATTAAAGGACTGACCGTAAATCACCTACAGAACAATCACTGTCCAATTATTAAAGGACTGACCATAAATCACCGACAGAACAATCACTATCCAATTATTAAAGGACTGACCGTAAATCACCTGCAGAACAATCACTGTCCAATTATTAAAGGACTGACCGTAAATCACCTGCAGAACAATCACTGTGCAATTATTAAAGGACTGACCGTAAATCACCTACAGAACAATCACTGTCCAATTATTAAAGGACTGACCGTAAATCACCTACAGAACAATCACTATCCAGTTATTAAAGGACTGACCGTAAATCACCTACAGAACAATCACTGTCCAATTATTAAAGGACTGACCGTAAATCACCTACAGAACAATCACTGTCCTATTATTAAAGGACTGACCGTAAATCACCTACAGAACAATCACTGTCCAATTATTAAAGGACTGACCGTAAATCATCTACAGAACAATCACTGTCCAATTATTAAAGGACTGACCGTAAATCACCTGCAGAACAATCACTGTCCAATTATTAAAGGACTGACCGTAAATCACCTACAGAACAATCACTGTCCAATCATTAAAGGACTGACCGTAAATCACCTACAGAACAATCACTGTCCAATTATTAAAGGACTGAACATAAATCACCCACAGAACAATCACTGTCCAATTATTAAAGGACTGACCGTAAATCACCTACAGAACAATCACTGTCCTATTATTAAAGGACTGACCGTAAATCACCTACAGAACAATCACTGTCCAATTATTAAAGGACTGACCGTAAATCATCTACAGAAGAATCACTGTCCAATTATTAAAGGACTGACCGTAAATCACCTACAGAACAATCACTGTCCAATTATTAAAGGACTGACCGTAAATCACCTACAGAACAATCACTGTCCAATTATTAAAGGACTGACCGTAAATCACCTACAGAACAATCACTGTCCAATTATTAAAGGAATGACCATAAATCACCTACAGAACAATCACTGTCCAATTATTAAAGGACTGACAGTAAATCACCTACAGAACAATCACTGTCCTATTATTAAAGAACTGACCGTAAATCACCTACAGAACAATCACTGTCCTATTATTAAAGGACTGACCGTAAATCAACTACAGAACAATCACTGTCCAATTATTAAAGGACTGACCGTAAATCACCTACAGAACAATCACTGTCCAATTATTAAAGGACTGACCGTAAATCACCTACAGAACAATCACTGTACAATTATTAAAGGACTGACCGTAAATCACCTACAGAACAATCACTGTCCAATTATTAAAGGACTGACCGTAAATCACCTACAGAACAATCACTGTCCAATTATTAAAGGACTGACCGTAAATCACCTACAGAACAATCACTGTCCAATTATTAAAGGACTGACCATAAATCACCTACAGAACAATCACTTTCCAATTATTAAAGGACTGACCGTAAATCACCTACAGAACAATCACGGTCCAATTATTAAAGGACTGACCATAAATCACCTACAGAACAATCACTGTCCAGTTATTAAAGGACTGACCGTAAATCACCTACAGAACAATCACTGTCCTATTATTAAAGGACTGACCGTAAATCACCTACAGAACAATCACTGTCCTATTATTAAAGGACTGACCGTAAATCACCTACAGAACAATCACTGTCCAATTATTAAAGGACTGACCGTAAATCACCTACAGAACAATCACTGTCCAATTATTAAAGGACTGACCGTAAATCACCTACAGAACAATCACTGTACAATTATTAAAGGACTGACCATAAATCACCTACAGAACAATCACTGTCCAATTATTAAAGGACTGAACGTAAATCACCTACAGAACAATCACTGTCCAATTATTAAAGGACTGACCATAAATCACCTACAGAACAATCACTGTCCAATTATTAAAGGACTGACCGTAAATCACCTACAGAACAATCACTGTCCAATTATTAAAGGACTGACCATAAATCACCAACAGAACAATCACTGTCCAATTATTAAAGGACTGACCGTAAATCACCTACAGAACAATCACTGTCCAATTATTAAAGGACTGACCGTAAATCACCCACAGAACAATCACTGTCCAATTATTAAAGGACTGACCGTAAATCACCGAAAGAACAATCACCGTCCAATTATTAAAGGACTGACCGTAAATCACCTACAGAACAATCACTGTCCAATTATTAAAGGACTGACCGTAAATCACCTACAGAACAATCACTATCCAATTATTAAAGGACTGACCGTAAATCACCTACAGAACAATCACTATCCACTTATTAAAGGACTGACCGTAAATCACCTACAGAACAATCACTGTCCAATTATTAAAGGACTGACCGTAAATCACCTACAGAACAATCACTGTCCAATTATTAAAAGACTGACTGTAAATCACCTACAGAACAATCACTGTCCAATTATTAATGGACTGACCGTAAATCACCTACAGAACAATCACTGTCAAATTATTAAAGGACTGACCGTAAATCACCTACAGAACAATCACTGTCCAATTATTAAAGGACTGACCATAAATCACCTACAGAACAATCACTGTCCAATTATTAAAGGACTGACCGTAAATCACCTACAGAACAATCACTGTCCTATTATTAAAGGACTGACCGTAAATCACCTACAGAACAATCACTGTCCTATTATTAAAGGACTGACCGTAAATCACCTACAGAACAATCACTGTCCAATTATTAAAGGACTGACCGTAAATCACCAGCAGAACAATCACTGACCAATTATTAAAGGACTGACCGTAAATCACCTACAGAACAATCACTGTACAATTATTAAAGGACTGACCGTAAATCACCTACAGAACAATCACTGTCCAATTATTAAAGGACTGACCGTAAATCACCTACAGAACAATCACTGTCCAATTATTAAAGGACTGACCGTAAATCACCTACAGAACAATCACTGTCCAATTATTAAAGGACTGACCGTAAATCACCTACAGAACAATCACTGTCCAATTATTAAAGGACTGACCGTAAATCACCTACAGAACAATCACTGTCAAATTATTAAAGGACTGACCGTAAATCACCCACAGAACAATCACTGTCAAATTATTAAAGGAATGACCGTAAATCACCAACAGAACAATCACTATACAATTATTAAAGGACTGACCGTAAATCACCTACAGAACAATCACTGTCCAATTATTAAAGGACTGACCGTAAATCACCTACAGAACAATCACTGTCCAATTATTAAAGGACTGACCGTAAATCACCTACAGAACAATCATTGTCCAATTATTAAAGGACTGACCGTAAATCACCTACAGAACAATCACTGTCCAATTATTAAAGGACTGACCATAAATCACCTACAGAACAATCACTGTCCAATTATTAAAGGACTGACCGTAAATCACCTACAGAACAATCACTGTCCTATTATTAAAGGACTGACCGTAAATCACCTACAGAACAATCACTGTCCTATTATTAAAGGACTGACCGTAAATCACCTACAGAACAATCACTGTCCAATTATTAAAGGACTGACCGTAAATCACCAGCAGAACAATCACTGACCAATTATTAAAGGACTGACCGTAAATCACCTACAGAACAATCACTGTACAATTATTAAAGGACTGACCGTAAATCACCTACAGAACAATCACTGTCCAATTATTAAAGGACTGACCGTAAATCACCTACAGAACAATCACTGTCCAATTATTAAAGGACTGACCGTAAATCACCTACAGAACAATCACTGTCCAATTATTAAAGGACTGACCGTAAATCACCTACAGAACAATCACTGTCCAATTATTAAAGGACTGACCGTAAATCACCTACAGAACAATCACTGTCAAATTATTAAAGGACTGACCGTAAATCACCTCCAGAACAATCACTGTCAAATTATTAAAGGAATGACCGTAAATCACCAACAGAACAATCACTATACAATTATTAAAGGACTGACCGTAAATCACCTACAGAACAATCACTGTCCAATTATTAAAGGACTGACCGTAAATCACCTACAGAACAATCACTGTCCAATTATTAAAGGACTGACCGTAAATCACCTACAGAACAATCATTGTCCAATTATTAAAGGACTGACCGTAAATCACCTACAGAACAATCACTGTACAATTATTAAAGGACTGACCGTAAATCACCTACAGAACAATCACTGTCCAATTATTAAAGGACTGACCGTAAATCACCTACAGAACAATCACTGTCCAATTATTAAAGGACTGACCGTAAATCACCTACAGAACAATCACTGTCCAATTATTAAAGGACTGACCGTAAATCACCTACAGAACAATCACTGTCCAATTATTAAAGGACTGACCGTAAATCACCTACAGAACAATCACTGTCCAATTATTAAAGGACTGACCGTAAATCACCTACAGAACAATCACTGTCCAATTATTCAAGGACTGACCGTAAATCACCTACAGAACAATCACTGTCCAATTATTAAAGGACTGACTGTAAAGCACCTACAGAACAATCACTATCCAATTATTAAAGGACTGACCGTAAATCACCTACAGAACAATCACTGTCCAATTATTAAAGGACAGACCGTAAATCACCTACAGAACAATCACTATCCAATTATTAAAGGACTGACCGTAAATCACCGAAAGAACAATCACTGTCCAATTACTAAAGGACTGACCGTAAATCACCGAAAGAACAATCACCGTCCAATTATTAAAGGACTGACCGTAAATCACCTACAGAACAATCACTGTCCAATTATTAGAGGACTGACCATAAATCACCGACAGAACAATCACTGTCCAATTATTAAAGGACTGACCGTAAATCACCTACAGAACAATCACTGTCCAATTATTAAAGGACTGATCGTAAATCACCTACAGAACAATCACTGTCCAATTATTAAAGGACTGATCGTAAATCACCTACAGAACAATCACTGTCCAATTATTAAAGGACTGACCGTAAATAACCTACAGAACAATCACTGTCCAATTATTAAAGGACTGACCGTAAATCACCTACAGAACAATCACTGTCCAATTATTAACGGACTGACCGTAAATCACCTACAGAACAATCACTGTCCTATTATTAAAGGACTGACCGTAAATCACGTACAGAACAATCACTGTCCAATTATTAAAGGACTGACCGTAAATCACCGACAGAACAATCACTGTCCAATTATTAAAGGACTGACCGTAAATCACCTACAGAACAATCACTATCCAATTATTAAAGGCCTGACCGTAAATCACCTACAGAACAATCACTGTCCAATTATTAAAGGACTGACCGTAAATCACCTACAGAACAATCACTGTCCAATTATTAAAGGACTGACCGTAAATCACCTACAGAACAATCACTGTCCAATTATTAAAGGACTGACCGTAAATCACCTACAGAACAATCACTGTCCAATTATTCAAGGACTGACCGTAAATCACCTACAGAACAATCACTGTCCAATTATTAAAGGACTGACTGTAAAGCACCTACAGAACAATCACTATCCAATTATTAAAGGACTGACCGTAAATCACCTACAGAACAATCACTGTCCAATTATTAAAGGACAGACCGTAAATCACCTACAGAACAATCACTATCCAATTATTAAAGGACTGACCGTAAATCACCGAAAGAACAATCACTGTCCAATTACTAAAGGACTGACCGTAAATCACCGAAAGAACAATCACCGTCCAATTATTAAAGGACTGACCGTAAATCACCTACAGAACAATCACTGTCCAATTATTAGAGGACTGACCATAAATCACCGACAGAACAATCACTGTCCAATTATTAAAGGACTGACCGTAAATCACCGAAAGAACAATCACCGTCCAATTATTAAAGGACTGATCGTAAATCACCTACAGAACAATCACTGTCCAATTATTAAAGGACTGACCGTAAATCACCTACAGAACAATCACTGTCCAATTATTAACGGACTGACCGTAAATCACCTACAGAACAATCACTGTCCTATTATTAAAGGACTGACCGTAAATCACGTACAGAACAATCACTGTCCAATTATTAAAGGACTGACCGTAAATCACCGACAGAACAATCACTGTCCAATTATTAAAGGACTGACCGTAAATCACCTACAGAACAATCACTATCCAATTATTAAAGGCCTGACCGTAAATCACCTACAGAACAATCACTGTCCAATTATTAAAGGACTGACCGTAAATCACCGACAGAACAATCACTCTCCAATTATTAAAGAATGACCGTAAATCACCTACAGAACAATCACTGTCCTATTATTAAAGGACTGCCCGTAAATCACCTACAGAACAATCACTATCCAATTATTAAAGGACTGACCGTAAATCACCTACAGAACAATCACTGTCCAATTATTAAAGGACTGACCATAAATCACCGACAGAACAATCACTATCCAATTATTAAAGGACTGACCGTAAATCACCTGCAGAACAATCACTGTCCAATTATTAAAGGACTGACCGTAAATCACCTGCAGAACAATCACTGTGCAATTATTAAAGGACTGACCGTAAATCACCTACAGAACAATCACTGTCCAATTATTAAAGGACTGACCGTAAATCACCTACAGAACAATCACTATCCAGTTATTAAAGGACTGACCGTAAATCACCTACAGAACAATCACTGTCCAATTATTAAAGGACTGACCGTAAATCACCTACAGAACAATCACTGTCCTATTATTAAAGGACTGACCGTAAATCACCTACAGAACAATCACTGTCCAATTATTAAAGGACTGACCGTAAATCATCTACAGAACAATCACTGTCCAATTATTAAAGGACTGACCGTAAATCACCTGCAGAACAATCACTGTCCAATTATTAAAGGACTGACCGTAAATCACCTACAGAACAATCACTGTCCAATCATTAAAGGACTGACCGTAAATCACCTACAGAACAATCACTGTCCAATTATTAAAGGACTGAACATAAATCACCCACAGAACAATCACTGTCCAATTATTAAAGGACTGACCGTAAATCACCTACAGAACAATCACTGTCCTATTATTAAAGGACTGACCGTAAATCACCTACAGAACAATCAATGTCCAATTATTAAAGGACTGACCGTAAATCATCTACAGAAGAATCACTGTCCAATTATTAAAGGACTGACCGTAAATCACCTACAGAACAATCACTGTCCAATTATTAAAGGACTGACCGTAAATCACCTACAGAACAATCACTGTCCAATTATTAAAGGACTGACCGTAAATCACCTACAGAACAATCACTGTCCAATTATTAAAGGAATGACCATAAATCACCTACAGAACAATCACTGTCCAATTATTAAAGGACTGACAGTAAATCACCTACAGAACAATCACTGTCCTATTATTAAAGAACTGACCGTAAATCACCTACAGAACAATCACTGTCCTATTATTAAAGGACTGACCGTAAATCAACTACAGAACAATCACTGTCCAATTATTAAAGGACTGACCGTAAATCACCTACAGAACAATCACTGTCCAATTATTAAAGGACTGACCGTAAATCACCTACAGAACAATCACTGTACAATTATTAAAGGACTGACCGTAAATCACCTACAGAACAATCACTGTCCAATTATTAAAGGACTGACCGTAAATCACCTACAGAACAATCACTGTACAATTATTAAAGGACTGACCGTAAATCACCTACAGAACAATCACTGTCCAATTATTAAAGGACTGACCATAAATCACCTACAGAACAATCACTGTCCAATTATTAAAGGACTGATCTTAAATCACCTACAGAACAATCACGGTCCAATTATTAAAGGACTGACCATAAATCACCTACAGAACAATCACTGTCCAGTTATTAAAGGACTGACCGTAAATCACCTACAGAACAATCACTGTCCTATTATTAAAGGACTGACCGTAAATCACCTACAGAACAATCACTGTCCTATTATTAAAGGACTGACCGTAAATCACCTACAGAACAATCACTGTCCAATTATTAAAGGACTGACCGTAAATCACCTACAGAACAATCACTGTCCAATTATTAAAGGACTGACCGTAAATCACCTACAGAACAATCACTGTACAATTATTAAAGGACTGACCATAAATCACCTACAGAACAATCACTGTCCAATTATTAAAGGACTGAACGTAAATCACCTACAGAACAATCACTGTCCAATTATTAAAGGACTGACCATAAATCACCTACAGAACAATCACTGTCCAATTATTAAAGGACTGACCGTAAATCACCTACAGAACAATCACTGTCCAATTATTAAAGGACTGACCATAAATCACCAACAGAACAATCACTGTCCAATTATTAAAGGTCTGACCGTAAATCACCTACAGAACAATCACTGTCCAATTATTAAAGGACTGACCGTAAATCACCCACAGAACAATCACTGTCCAATTATTAAAGGACTGACCGTAAATCACCGAAAGAACAATCACCGTCCAATTATTAAAGGACTGACCGTAAATCACCTACAGAACAATCACTGTCCAATTATTAAAGGACTGACCGTAAATCACCTACAGAACAATCACTATCCAATTATTAAAGGACTGACCGTAAATCACCTACAGAACAATCACTATCCACTTATTAAAGGACTGACCGTAAATCACCTACAGAACAATCACTGTCCAATTATTAAAGGACTGACCGTAAATCACCGAAAGAACAATCACCGTCCAATTATTAAAGGACTGACTGTAAATCACCTACAGAACAATCACTATCCAATTATTAAAGGACTGACCGTAAATCACCAACAGAACAATCACTGTCCAATTATTAAAGGACTGACCGTAAATCACCTACAGAACAATCACTGTCAATTATTAAAGGACTGACTGTAAATCACCTACAGAACAATCACTGTCCAATTATTAAAGGACTGACCGTAAATCACCTACAGAACAATCACTGTCCAATTATTGAAGGACTGACCGTAAATCACCTACAGAACAATCACTGTCCAATTATTAAAGGACTGACCATAAATCACCTACAGAACAATCACTGTCCAATTATTAAAGGACAGACCGTAAATCACCTACAGAACAATCACTATCCAATTATTAAAGGACTGACCGGAAATCACCTACAGAACAATCGCTGTCCAATTATTAAAGGACTGACCGTAAATCACCTACAGAACAATCACTGTCCAATTATTAAAGGAATGACCGTAAATCACCTACAGAACGATCACTGTCCAATTATAAAAGGACTGACCGTAAATCACCTACAGAACAATCACTGTCCAATTATTAAAGGACTGACCGTAAATCACCTACAGAACAATCACTGTCAAATTATTAAAGGAATGACCGTAAATCACCAACAGAAAATCACTATACAATTATTAAAGGACTGACCGTAAATCACCTACAGAACAATCACTGTCCAATTATTAAAGGACTGACCGTAAATCACCTACAGAACAATCACTGTCCAATTATTAAAGGACTGACCGTAAATCAACTACAGAACAATCATTGTCCAATTATTAAAAGACTGACCGTAAATCACCTACAGAACAATCACTGTACAATTATTAAAGGACTGACCGTAAATCACCTACAGAACAATCACTGTCCAATTATTAAAGGACTGACCGTAAATCACCTACAGAACAATCACTGTCCAATTATTAAAGGACTGACTGTAAATCATCTACAGAACAATCACTGTCCAATTATTAAAGGACTGACCGTAAATCACCTACAGAACAATCACTGTCCAATTATTAAAGGACTGACCGTAAATCACCTACAGAACAATCACTGTCAAATTATTAAAGGAATGACCGTAAATCACCAACAGAACAATCACTATACAATTATTAAAGGACTGACCGTAAATCACCTACAGAACAATCACTATCCAATTAATAAAGGACTGACCGTAAATCACCTACAGAACAATCACTGTCCAATTATTAAAGGACTGACCGTAAATCACCTACAGAACAATCACTGTCCAATTATTAAAGGACTGACCGTAAATCACCTACAGAACAATCACTGTCCAATTATTCAAGGACTGACCGTAAATCACCTACAGAACAATCACTGTCCAATTATTAAAGGACTGACCGTAAATCACCTACAGAACAATCACTGTCCAATTATTAAAGGACTGACTGTAAAGCACCTACAGAACAATCACTATCCAATTATTAAAGGACTGACCGTAAATCACCTACAGAACAATCACTGTCCAATTATTAAAGGACTGACCGTAAATCACCTACAGAACAATCACTATCCAATTATTAAAGGACTGACCGTAAATCACCGAAAGAACAATCACTGTCCAATTACTAAAGGACTGACCGTAAATCACCGAAAGAACAATCACCGTCCAATTATTAAAGGACTGACCGTAAATCACCTACAGAACAATCACTGTCCAATTATTAAAGGACTGACCATAAATCACCGACAGAACAATCACTGTCCAATTATTAAAGGACTGACCGTAAATCACCGAAAGAACAATCACCGTCCAATTATTAAAGGACTGACCGTAAATCACCTACAGAACAATCACTGTCCAATTATTAAAGGACTGACCGGAAATCACCTACAGAACAATCACTGTCCAATTATTAAAGGACTGACCGTAAATCACCTACAGAACAATCACTGTCCTATTATTAAAGGACTGACCGTAAATCACCTACAGAACAATCACTGTCCAATTATTAAAGGACTGACCGTAAATCACCGACAGAACAATCACTGTCCAATTATTAAAGGACTGACCGTAAATCACCTACAGAACAATCACTATCCAATTATTAAAGGCCTGACCGTAAATCACCTACAGAACAATCACTGTCCAATTATTAAAGGACTGACCGTAAATCACCGACAGAACAATCACTCTCCAATTATTAAAGGAATGACCGTAAATCACCTACAGAACAATCACTGTCCTATTATTAAAGGACTGACCGTAAATCAACTACAGAACAATCACTATCCAATTATTAAAGGACTGACCGTAAATCACCTACAGAACAATCACTGTCCAATTATTAAAGGACTGACCATAAATCACCGACAGAACAATCACTATCCAATTATTAAAGGACTGACCGTAAATCACCTGCAGAACAATCACTGTCCAATTATTAAAGGACTGACCGTAAATCACCTGCAGAACAATCACTGTCCAATTATTAAAGGACTGACCGTAAATCACCTACAGAACAATCACTGTCCAATTATTAAAGGACTGACCGTAAATCACCTACAGAACAATCACTATCCAGTTATGAAAGTACTGACCGTAAATCACCTACAGAACAATCACTGTCCAATTATTAAAGGACTGACCGTAAATCACCTACAGAACAATCACTGTCCTATTATTAAAGGACTGACCGTAAATCACCTACAGAACAATCACTGTCCAATTATTAAAGGACTGACCGTAAATCATCTACAGAACAATCACTGTCCAATTATTAAAGGACTGACCGTAAATCACCTACAGAACAATCACTGTCCAATTATTAAAGGACTGACCGTAAATCAACTACAGAACAATCACTGTCCAATTATTAAAGGACTGACCGTAAATCACCTACAGAACAATCACTGTCCAATTATTAAAGGACTGACCATAAATCACCTACAGAACAATCACTGTCCAATTATTAAAGGAATGACCGTAAATCACCTACAGAACAATCACTGTCCTATTATTAAAGGACTGACCGTAAATCACCTACAGAACAATCACTGTCCTATTATTAAAGGACTGACCGTAAATCACGTACAGAACAATCAGTGTCCAATTATTAAAGGACTGACCGTAAATCACCTACAGAACAATCACTGTCCAATTATTAAAGGACTGACCGTAAATCACCTACAGAACAATCACTGTCCAATTATTAAAGGACTGACCATAAATCACCTACAGAACAATCACTGTCCAATTATTAAAGGACTGACCGTAAATCACCTACAGAACAATCACTGTCCAATTATTAAAGGACTGACCATAAATCACCTACAGAACAATCACTGTCCAATTATTAAAGGACTGACCATAAATCACCTACAGAACAATCACTGTCCAATTATTAAAGGACTGACCGTAAATCACCTACAGAACAATCACTATCCAATTATTAAAGGACTGACCGTAAATCACCGAAAGAACAATCACTGTCCAATTACTAAAGGACTGACCGTAAATCACCGAAAGAACAATCACCGTCCAATTATTAAAGGACTGACCGTAAATCACCTACAGAACAATCACTGTCCAATTATTAAAGGACTGACCATAAATCACCGACAGAACAATCACTGTCCAATTATTAAAGGACTGACCGTAAATCACCGAAAGAACAATCACCGTCCAATTATTAAAGGACTGACCGTAAATCACCTACAGAACAATCACTGTCCAATTATTAAAGGACTGACCGTAAATCACCTACAGAACAATCACTGTCCAATTATTAAAGGACTGACCGTAAATCACCTACAGAACAATCACTGTCCTATTATTAAAGGACTGACCGTAAATCACCTACAGAACAATCACTGTCCAATTATTAAAGGACTGACCGTAAATCACCGACAGAACAATCACTGTCCAATTATTAAAGGACTGACCGTAAATCACCTACAGAACAATCACTATCCAATTATTAAAGGCCTGACCGTAAATCACCTACAGAACAATCACTGTCCAATTATTAAAGGACTGACCGTAAATCACCGACAGAACAATCACTCTCCAATTATTAAAGGAATGACCGTAAATCACCTACAGAACAATCACTGTCCTATTATTAAAGGACTGACCGTAAATCACCTACAGAACAATCACTATCCAATTATTAAAGGACTGACCGTAAATCACCTACAGAACAATCACTGTCCAATTATTAAAGGACTGACCATAAATCACCGACAGAACAATCACTATCCAATTATTAAAGGACTGACCGTAAATCACCTGCAGAACAATCACTGTCCAATTATTAAAGGACTGACCGTAAATCACCTGCAGAACAATCACTGTCCAATTATTAAAGGACTGACCGTAAATCACCTACAGAACAATCACTGTCCAATTATTAAAGGACTGACCGTAAATCACCTACAGAACAATCACTATCCAGTTATGAAAGTACTGACCGTAAATCACCTACAGAACAATCACTGTCCAATTATTAAAGGACTGACCGTAAATCACCTACAGAACAATCACTGTCCTATTATTAAAGGACTGACCGTAAATCACCTACAGAACAATCACTGTCCAATTATTAAAGGACTGACCGTAAATCATCTACAGAACAATCACTGTCCAATTATTAAAGGACTGACCGTAAATCACCTACAGAACAATCACTGTCCAATTATTAAAGGACTGACCGTAAATCACCTACAGAACAATCACTGTCCAATTATTAAAGGACTGACCGTAAATCACCTACAGAACAATCACTGTCCAATTATTAAAGGACTGACCATAAATCACCTACAGAACAATCACTGTCCAATTATTAAAGGACTGACCGTAAATCACCTACAGAACAATCACTGTCCTATTATTAAAGGACTGACCGTAAATCACCTACAGAACAATCACTGTCCTATTATTAAAGGACTGACCGTAAATCACGTACAGAACAATCAGTGTCCAATTATTAAAGGACTGACCGTAAATCACCTACAGAACAATCACTGTCCAATTATTAAAGGACTGACCGTAAATCACCTACAGAACAATCACTGTCCAATTATTAAAGGACTGACCATAAATCACCTACAGAACAATCACTGTCCAATTATTAAAGGACTGACCGTAAATCACCTACAGAACAATCACTGTCCAATTATTAAAGGACTGACCATAAATCACCTACAGAACAATCACTGTCCAATTATTAAAGGACTGACCATAAATCACCTACAGAACAATCACTGTCCAATTATTAAAGGACTGACCATAAATCACCTACAGAACAATCTTTTTTTTTCTTTTGGGCCTCCTTATCTCGAGAGACAATGGATACGCACCTGGAGGTTGTCAGTGGTTTGTGAAGCAGCGCCTGGAGTGGCTATAAAGGCCAATTCTGGAGTGACAGGCTCTTCCACAGGTGCTGCAGAGAAATTTGTTTGTTGGGGCTGTTGCACAGTTGGCTCTCCCCTTGCGCCTCTGTCTTTTTTCCTGCCAACTACAAAGTCTCTTCGACTCGCCACAATTTAGCCCTGTCTTTATGGCTGCCCGCCAGCTCTGGCGAATGCTGGCAACTGACTCCCACGACTTGTGATCAATGTCACACGATTTCATGTCGCGTTTGCAGACGTCTTTATAACGGAGACATGGACGGCCGGTGGGTCTGATACCAGTGGTGAGCTCGCTGTACAATGTGTCTTTGGGGATCCTGCCATCTTCCATGCGGCTCACATGGCCAAGCCATCTCAAGCGCCGCTGACTCAGTAGTGTGTATAAGCTGGGGGTGTTGGCCGCTTCAAGGACTTCTGTGTTGGAGATATAGTCCTGCCACCTGATGCCAAGTATTCTCCGAAGGCAGCGAAGATGGAATGAATTGAGACGTCGCTCTTGGCTGGCATACGTTGTCCAGGCCTCGCTGCCGTAGAGCAAGGTACTGAGGACACAGGCCTGATACACTCGGACTTTTGTGTTCCGTGTCAGTGCGCCATTTTCACACACTGTCTTGGCCAGTCTGGACATAGCAGTGGAAGCCTTCCCCATGCTCTTGTTGATTTCTGCATCTAGAGACAGGTTACTGGTGATAGTTGAGCCTAGGTAGGTGAACTCTTGAACCACTTCCAGAGCGTGGTCGCCAATATTGATGGATGGAGCATTTCTGACATCCTGCCCCATGATGTTCGTTTTCTTGAGGCTGATGGTTAGGCCAAATTCATTGCAGGCAGACGCAAGCCTGTCGATGAGACTCTGCAGGCATTCTTCAGTGTGAGATGTTAAAGCAGCATCGTCAGCAAAGAGGAGTTCTCTGATGAGGACTTTCCGTACTTTGGACTTCGCTCTTAGACGGGCAAGGTTGAACAACCTGCCCCCTGATCTTGTGTGGAGGAAAATTCCTTCTTCAGAGGATTTTAACGCATGTGAAAGCAGCAGGGAGAAGAAAATCCCAAAAAGTGTGGGTGCGAGAACACAGCCCTGTTTCACACCACTCAGGATAGGAAAGGGCTCTGATGAGGAGCCACCATGTTGAATTGTGCCTTTCATATTGTCATGGAATGAGGTGATGATACTTAGTAGCTTTGGTGGACATCCAATCTTTTCTAGTAGTCTGAAGAGACCACGTCTGCTGACGAGGTCAAAGGCTTTGGTGAGATCAATGAAAGCAATGTAGAGGGGCATCTGTTGTTCACGGCATTTCTCCTGTATCTGACGAAGGGAGAACAGCATGTCAATAGTCGATCTCTCTGCACGAAAGCCACACTGTGCCTCAGGGAAGACGCGCTCGGCCAGCTTCTGGAGCCTGTTCAGAGCGACTCGAGCAAAGACTTTCCCCACTATGCTGAGCAGGGAGATTCCACGGTAGTTGTTGCAGTCAACGCGGTCACCTTTGTTTTTATAGAGGGTGATGATGTTGGCATCGCGCATGTCCTGGGGTACTGCTCCCTCGTCCCAGCACAGGCATAGCAGTTCATGTAGTGCTGAGAGTATAGCAGGCTTGGCACTCTTGATTATTTCAGGGGTAATGCTGTCCTTCCCAGGGGCTTTTCCGCTGGCTAGGGAATCAATGGCATCACTGAGTTCCGATTTGGTTGGCTGTATGTCCAGCTCATCCATGACTGGTAGAGGCTGGGCTGCATTGAGGGCAGTCTCAGTGACAGCATTCTCCCTGGAGTACAGTTCTAGGTAGTGCTCAACCCAGCGGTCCATCTGTTTGCGTTGGTCAGTGATTATGTCCCCCGATTTAGAATTGGACAGAACAATCACTGTCTAATTATTAAAGGACTGACCGTAAATCACCTACAGAACAATCACTGTCCAATTATTAAAGGACTGACCGTAAATCACCCACAGAACAATCACTGTCCAATTATTAAAGGACTGACCGTAAATCACCGAAAGAACAATCACCGTCCAATTATTAAAGGACTGACCGTAAATCACCTACAGAACAATCACTGTCCAATTATTAAAGGACTGACCGTAAATCACCTACAGAACAATCACTATCCAATTATTAAAGGACTGACCGTAAATCAGCTACAGAACAATCACTGTCCAATTATTAAAGGACTGACCGTAAATCACCTACAGAACAATCACTATCCAATTATTAAAGGACTGATCGTAAATCACCTACAGAACAATCACTATCCACTTATTAAAGGACTGACCGTAAATCACCTACAGAACAATCACTATCCAATTATTAAAGAACTGACCGTAAATCAGCTACAGAACAATCACTATCCAATTATTAAAGGACTGATCGTAAATCACCGAAAGAACAATCACCGTCCAATTATTAAAGGACTGACCGTAAATCACCTACAGAACAATCACTGTACAATTATTAAAGGATTGACCGTAAATCACCGAAAGAACAATCACCGTCCAATTATTAAAGGACTGACCGTAAATCACCGAAAGAACAATCACTGTCCAATTATTAAAGGACTGACCGTAAATCACCTACAGAACAATCACTGTCCAATTATTAAATGAATGACCGTAAATCACCTACAGAACAATCACTCTCCAATTATTAAAGGACTGACCGTAAATCACCAACAGAACAATCACTGTCCAATTATTAAAGGACTGACCGTAAATCACCTACAGAACAATCACTGTCCAATTATTAAAGGACTGACCGTAAATCACCGACAGAACAATCACTGTCCAATTATTAAAGGACTGACCGTAAATCACCTACAGAACAATCACTGTCCAATTATTAAAGGACTGACAGTAAATCACCTACAGAACAATCACTGTCCAATTATTAAAGGACTGACCGTAAATCACCTACAGAACAATCACTATCCAATTATTAAAGGACTGACCGTAAATCACCTACAGAACAATCACTATCCAATTATTAAAGGACTGACCGTAAATCACCGAAAGAACAATCACCGTCCAATTATTAAAGGACTGACCGTAAATCACCGACAGAACAATCACTGTCCAATCATTAAAGGACTGACCGTAAATCACCTGCAGAACAATCACTATCCAATTATTAAAGGACTGACCGTAAATCACCTACAGAAAAATCACAATCCAATTATTAAAGGACTGACCGTAAATCACCTACAGAACAATCACTGTCCAATTATTAAAGGACTGACCGGAAATCACCGAAAGAACAATCACCGTCCAATTATTAAAGGACTGACTGTAAATCACCAACAGAACAATCACTGTCCAATTATTAAAGGAATGACCATAAATCACCTACAGAACAATCACTATCCAATTATTAAAGGACTGACCGTAAATCTCCTACAGAACAATCACTGTCCAATTATTAAAGGACTGACCGTAAATCACCTGCAGAACAATCACTATCCAATTATTAAAGGACTGACCGTAAATCACCTACAGAACAATCACTATCCAATTATTAAAGGACTGACCATAAATCACCTACAGAACAATCACTGTCCAATTATTAAAGGACTGACCATAAATCACCGACAGAACAATCACTGTCCAATTATTAAAGGACTGACCGTAAATCACCTACAGAACAATCACTATCCAATTATTAAAGGACTGACCGTAAATCACCTACAGAACAATCACTGTCCAATTATTAAAGGACTGACCGTAAATCACCTACAGAACAATCACCGTCCAATTATTAAAGGACTGACCGTAAATCACCGACAGAACAATCACTGTCCAATCATTAAAGGACTGACCGTAAATCACCTGCAGAACAATCACTATCCAATTATTAAAGGACTGACCGTAAATCACCTACAGAAAAATCACAATCCAATTATTAAAGGACTGACCGTAAATCACCTACAGAACAATCACTGTCCAATTATTAAAGGACTGACCGGAAATCACCGAAAGAACAATCACCGTCCAATTATTAAAGGACTGACTGTAAATCACCAACAGAACAATCACTGTCCAATTATTAAAGGAATGACCATAAACCACCTACAGAACAATCACTATCCAATTATTAAAGGACTGACCGTAAATCTCCTACAGAACAATCACTGTCCAATTATTAAAGGACTGACCGTAAATCACCTGCAGAACAATCACTATCCAATTATTAAAGGACTGACCGTAAATCACCTACAGAACAATCACTATCCAATTATTAAAGGACTGACCATAAATCACCTACAGAACAATCACTGTCCAATTATTAAAGGACTGACCATAAATCACCGACAGAACAATCACTGTCCAATTATTAAAGGACTGACCGTAAATCACCTACAGAACAATCACTATCCAATTATTAAAGGACTGACCGTAAATCACCTACAGAACAATCACTGTCCAATTATTAAAGGACTGACCGTAAATCACCTACAGAACAATCACTGTCCAATTATTAAAGGACTGACCGTAAATCACCTACAGAACAATCACTGTCCAATTATTAAAGGACTGACCGTAAATCACCTACAGAACAATCACTGTCCAATTATTAAAGGACTGACCGTAAATCACCTACAGAACAATCACTGTCCAATTATTAATGGACTGACCGTAAATCACCTACAGAACAATCACCGTCCAATTATTAAAGGACTGACTGTAAATCACCTACAGAACAATCACTGTCCAATTATTAAAGGACTGACCGTAAATCACCTACAGAACAATCACTGTCCAATTATTAAAGGACTGACCGTAAATCACCTACAGAACAATCACTGTCAAATTATTAAAGGAATGACCGTAAATCACCTACAGAACAATCACTGTCCAATTATTAAAGGACTGACCGTAAATCACCTACAGAACAATCACTGTCCAATTATTGAAGGACTGAACGTAAATCACCAAAAGAACAATCACCGTCCAATTATTAAAGGACTGACCGTAAATCACCTACAGAACAATCACTGTCCAATTATTAAAGGACTGACCGTAAATCACCTACAGAACAATCACTGTCCAATTATTAAAGGACTGACCGTAAATCACCTACAGAACAATCACTGTCCAATTATGAAAGTACTGACCGTAAATCACCTACAGAACAATCACTATCCAATAATTAAAGAACTGACCGTAAATCACCTACAGAACAATCACTCTCCAATTATTAAAGGACTGACCGTAAATCACCTACAGAACAATCACTGTCCAATTATTAAAGGAATGACCATAAATCACCTACAGAACAATCACTGTCCAATTATTAAAGGACTGACCGTAAATCACCTACAGAACAATCACTATCCAATTATTAAAGGACTGACCGTAAATCACCTACAGAACAATCACTATCCAATTATTAAAGGACTGATCGTAAATCACCTACAGAACAATCACTATCCACTTATTAAAGGACTGACCGTAAATCACCTACAGAACAATCACTATCCAATTATTAAAGAACTGACCGTAAATCAGCTACAGAACAATCACTATCCAATTATTAAAGGACTGATCGTAAATCACCGAAAGAACAATCACCGTCCAATTATTAAAGGACTGACCGTAAATCACCTACAGAACAATCACTGTCCAATTATTAAAGGATTGACCGTAAATCACCGAAAGAACAATCACCGTCCAATTATTAAAGGACTGACCGTAAATCACCGAAAGAACAATCACTGTCCAATTATTAAAGGACTGACCGTAAATCACCTACAGAACAATCACTGTCCAATTATTAAATGAATGACCGTAAATCACCTACAGAACAATCACTCTCCAATTATTAAAGGTCTGACCGTAAATCACCAACAGAACAATCACTGTCCAATTATTAAAGGACTGACCGTAAATCACCTACAGAACAATCACTGTCCAATTATTAAAGGACTGACCGTAAATCACCGACAGAACAATCACTGTCCAATTATTAAAGGACTGACCGTAAATCACCTACAGAACAATCACTGTCCAATTATTAAAGGACTGACAGTAAATCACCTACAGAACAATCACTGTCCAATTATTAAAGGACTGACCGTAAATCACCTACAGAACAATCACTATCCAATTATTAAAGGACTGACCGTAAATCACCTACAGAACAATCACTATCCAATTATTAAAGGACTGACCGTAAATCACCGAAAGAACAATCACCGTCCAATTATTAAAGGACTGACCGTAAATCACCGACAGAACAATCACTGTCCTATCATTAAAGGACTGACCGTAAATCACCTGCAGAACAATCACTATCCAATTATTAAAGGACTGACCGTAAATCACCTACAGAACAATCACAATCCAATTATTAAAGGACTGACCGTAAATCACCTACAGAACAATCACTGTCCAATTATTAAAGGACTGACCGGAAATCACCGAAAGAACAATCACCGTCCAATTATTAAAGGACTGACTGTAAATCACCAACAGAACAATCACTGTCCAATTATTAAAGGAATGACCATAAATCACCTACAGGACAATCACTATCCAATTATTAAAGGACTGACCGTAAATCTCCTACAGAACAATCACTGTCCAATTATTAAAGGACTGACCGTAAATCACCTGCAGAACAATCACTATCCAATTATTAAAGGACTGACCGTAAATCACCTACAGAACAATCACTATCCAATTATTAAAGGACTGACCATAAATCACCTACAGAACAATCACTGTCCAATTATTAAAGGACTGACCATAAATCACCGACAGAACAATCACTGTCCAATTATTAAAGGACTGACCGTAAATCACCTACAGAACAATCACTATCCAATTATTAAAGGACTGACCGTAAATCACCTACAGAACAATCACTGTCCAATTATTAAAGGACTGACCGTAAATCACCTACAGAACAATCACTGTCCAATTATTAAAGGACTGACCGTAAATCACCTACAGAACAATCACTGTCCAATTATTAAAGGACTGACCGTAAATCACCTACAGAACAATCACTGTCCAATTATTAAAGGACTGACCGTAAATCACCTACAGAACAATCACTGTCCAATTATTAATGGACTGACCGTAAATCACCTACAGAACAATCACTGTCCAATTATTAAAGGACTGACTGTAAATCACCTACAGAACAATCACTGTCCAATTATTAAAGGACTGACCGTAAATCACCTACAGAACAATCACCGTCCAATTATTAAAGGACTGACCGTAAATCACCTACAGAACAATCACTGTCCAATTATTAAAGGACTGACCGTAAATCACCTACAGAACAATCACTGTCCTATTATTAAAGGACTGACCGTAAATCACCTACAGAACAATCACTGTCCAATTATTAAAGGAATGACCGTAAATCACCTACAGAACAATGACTATCCAATAATTAAAGAACTGACCGTAAATCACCTACAGAACAATCACTCTCCAATTATTAAAGGACTGACCGTAAATCACCTACAGAACAATCCCTGTCCAATTATTAAAGAATGACCATAAATCACCTACAGAACAATCACTGTCCAATTATTAAAGGACTGACCGTAAATCACCTACAGAACAATCACTATCCAATTATTAAAGGACTGACCGTAAATCACCTACAGAACAATCACTGTCCAATTATTAAAGGACTGACCGTAAATCACCTACAGAACAATCACTGTCCAATTATTAAAGGACTGACCGTAAATCACCTACAGAACAATCACTGTCCAATTATTAAAGGAATGACCATAAATCACCGACAGAACAATCACTGTCCAATTATTAAAGGACTGACCGTAAATCACCTACAGAACAATCACTATCCAATTATTAAAGGACTGACCGTAAATCACCTACAGAACAATCACTGTCCAATTATTAAAGGACTGACCGTAAATCACCTACAGAACAATCACTGTCCAATTATTAAAGGTCTGACCGTAAATCACCTGCAGAACAATCACTATCCAATTATTAAAGGACTGACCATAAATCACCGAAAGAGCAATCACTGTCCAATTATTAAAGGACTGACCGTAAATCACCTACAGAACAATCACTGTCCAATTATTAAAGGACTGACCGTAAATCACCTACAGAACAATCACTGTCCAATTATTAAAGGACTGACTGTAAATCACCTACAGAACAATCACTATCCAATTATTAAAGGACTGACCGTAAATCACCTACAGAACAATCACTGTCCAATTATTAAAGGACTGACCGTAAATCACCTACAGAACAATCACTATCCAATTATTAAAGGACTGACCGTAAATCACCGAAAGAACAATCACCGTCCAATTATTAAAGGACTGACCGTAAATCACCTACAGAACAATCACTGTCCAATTATTAAAGGACTGACCATAAATCACCGACAGAACAATCACTATCCAATTATTAAAGGACTGACCGTAAATCACCTACAGAACAATCACTGTCCAATTATTAAAGAACTGACCGTAAATCACCGAAAGAACAATCACCGTCCAATTATTAAAGGACTGACCGTAAATCACCTACAGAACAATCACTGTCCAATTATTAAAGGACTGACCGTAAATCACCTACAGAACAATCACTGTCCAATTATTAAAGGACTGACCGTAAATCACCTACAGAACAATCACTGTCCTATTATTAAAGGACTGACCGTAAATCACCTACAGAACAATCACTGTCCAATTATTAAAGGACTGACCGTAAATCACCTACAGAACAATCACTGTCCAATTATTAAAGGACTGACCGTAAATCACCTACAGAACAATCACTATCCAATTATTAAAGGACTGACCGTAAATCACCTACAGAACAATCACTGTCCAATTATTAAAGGACTGACCGTAAATCACCAACAGAACAATCACTATCCAATTATTAAAGGACTGACCGTAAATCACCTACAGAACAATCACTGTCCTATTATTAAAGGACTGACCGTAAATCACCTGCAGAACAATCACTATCCAATTATTAAAGGACTGACCGTAAATCACCTACAGAACAATCACTGTCCAATTATTAAAGGACTGACCATAAATCACCGACAGAACAATCACTATCCAATTATTAAAGGACTGACCGTAAATCACCTACAGAACAATCACTGTCCAATTATTAAAGGACTGACCGTAAATCACCTACAGAACAATCACTGTCCAATTATTAAAGGACTGACCATAAATCACCGGCAGAACAATCACTATCCAATTATTAAAGGACTGACCGTAAATCACCTACAGAACAATCACTGTCCAATTATTAAAGGACTGACCATAAATCACCGACAGAACAATCACTATCCAATTATTAAAGGACTGACCGTAAATCACCTGCAGAACAATCACTGTCCAATTATTAAAGGACTGACCGTAAATCACCTGCAGAACAATCACTGTCCAATAATTAAAGGACTGACCGTAAATCACCTACAGAACAATCACTGTCCAATTATTAAAGGACTGACCGTAAATCACCTACAGAACAATCACTATCCAATTATTAAAGGACTGACCGTAAATCACCTACAGAACAATCACTGTCCAATTATTAAAGGACTGACCGTAAATCACCAACAGAAAAATCACTGTCCTATTATTAAAGGACTGACCGTAAATCAACTACAGAACAATCACGGTCCAATTATTAAAGGACTGACCGTAAATCACCTACAGAACAATCACTGTCCAATTATTAAAGGACTGACCGTAAATCACCTACAGAACAATCACTGTCCAATTATTAAAGGACTGACCATAAATCACCTACAGAACAATCACTTTCCAATTATTAAAGGACTGACCGTAAATCACCTACAGAACAATCACTGTCCAATTATTAAAGGACTGACCATAAATCACCTACAGAACAATCACTGTCCAGTTATTAAAGGACTGACCGTAAATCACCTACAGAACAATCACTGTCCTATTATTAAAGGACTGACCGTAAATCACCTACAGAACAATCACTGTCCTATTATTAAAGGACTGACCGTAAATCACCTACAGAACAATCACTGTCCAATTATTAAAGGACTGACCGTAAATCACCTACAGAACAATCACTGTCCAATTATTAAAGGACTGACCGTAAATCACCTACAGAACAATCACTGTACAATTATTAAAGGACTGACCATAAATCACCTACAGAACAATCACTGTCCAATTATTAAAGGACTGAACGTAAATCACCTACAGAACAATCACTGTCCAATTATTAAAGGACTGACCATAAATCACCTACAGAACAATCACTGTCCAATTATTAAAGGACTGACCGTAAATCACCTACAGAACAATCACTGTCCAATTATTAAAGGACTGACCATAAATCACCAACAGAACAATCACTGTCCAATTATTAAAGGACTGACCGTAAATCACCTACAGAACAATCACTGTCCAATTATTAAAGGACTGACCGTAAATCACCCACAGAACAATCACTGTCCAATTATTAAAGGACTGACCTTAAATCACCGAAAGAACAATCACCGTCCAATTATTAAAGGACTGACCGTAAATCACCTACAGAACAATCACTGTCCAATTATTAAAGGACTGACCGTAAATCACCTACAGAACAATCACTATCCAATTATTAAAGGACTGACCGTAAATCACCTACAGAACAATCACTATCCACTTATTAAAGGACTGACCGTAAATCACCTACAGAACAATCACTGTCCAATTATTAAAGGACTGACCGTAAATCACCGAAAGAACAATCACCGTCCAATTATTAAAGGACTGACTGTAAATCACCTACAGAACAATCACTATCCAATTATTAAAGGACTGACCGTAAATCACCAACAGAACAATCACTGTCCAATTATTAAAGGACTGACCGTAAATCACCTACAGAACAATCACTGTCAATTATTAAAGGACTGACCGTAAATCACCTACAGAACAATCACTGTCCAATTATTAAAGGACTGACCGTAAATCACCTACAGAACAATCACTGTCCAATTATTGAAGGACTGACCGTAAATCACCTACAGAACAATCACTGTCCAATTATTAAAGGACTGACCATAAATCACCTGCAGAACAATCACTGTCCAATTATTAAAGGACAGACCGTAAATCACCTACAGAACAATCACTATCCAATTATTAAAGGACTGACCGGAAATCACCTACAGAACAATCGCTGTCCAATTATTAAAGGACTGACCGTAAATCACCTACAGAACAATCACTGTCCAATTATTAAAGGAATGACCGTAAATCACCTACAGAACGATCACTGTCCAATTATAAAAGGACTGACCGTAAATCACCTACAGAACAATCACTGTCCAATTATTAAAGGACTGACCGTAAATCACCTACAGAACAATCACTATCCAATTATTAAAGGACTGACCGGAAATCAACTACAGAACAATCGCTGTCCAATTATTAAAGGACTGACCGTAAATCACCTACAGAACAATCACTGTCCAATTATTAAAGGAATGACCGTAAATCACCTACAGAACAATCACTGTTCAATTATTAAAGGACTGACCGTAAATCACCTACAGAACAATCACTGTCCAATTATTAAAGGACTGACCGTAAATCACCTCCAGAACAATCACTGTCCAATTATTAAAGGACTGACCGTAAATCACCTACAGAACAATCACTGTCCAATTATTAAAGGAATGACCGTAAATCACCTACAGAACAATCACTGTCCAATTATTAAAGGAATGACCGTAAATCACCTACAGAACAATCACTGTCCAATTATTAAAGGACTGACCGTAAATCACCTACAGAACAATCACTGTCCAATTATTAAAGGAATGACCGTAAATCACCTACAGAACAATCACTGTCCAATTATTAAAGGAATGACCGTAAATCACCTACAGAACAATCACTGTCCAATTATTAAAGGACTGACCGTAAATCACCTACAGAACAATCACTGTCCAATTATTAAAGGACTGACCGTAAATCACCGACAGAACAATCACTGTCCAATTATTAAAGGAATGACCATAAATCACTTACAGAACAATCACTGTCCAATTATTAAAGGACTGACCATAAATCACCTACAGAACAATCACTGTCCAATTATTAAAGGACTGACCGTAAATCATCTACAGAACAATCACTATCCTATTATTAAAGGACTGACCGTAAATCACCTACAGAACAATCACTGTCCAATTATTAAAGGACTGACCATAAATCACCTACAGAACAATCACTGTCCAATTATTAAAGGACTGACCGTAAATCACCTACAGAACAATCACTGTCCAATTATTAAAGGACTGACAGTAAATCACCGACAGAACAATCACTATCCAATTATTAAAGGACTGACCGTAAATCACCTACAGAACAATCACTGTCCAATTATTAAAGGACTGACCGTAAATCACCTACAGAACAATCCCTATCCAATTATTAAAGGACTGACCGTAAATCACCGACAGAACAATCACTGTCCAATTATTAAAGGACTGACCGTAAATCACCGACAGAACAATCACTATCCAATTATTAAAGGACTGACCATAAATCACCTACAGAACAATCACTGTCCAATTATTAAAGGACTGACTGTAAATCACCTACAGAACAATCACTGTCCAATTATTAAAGGACTGACCGTAAATCACCTCCAGAACAATCACTGTCCAATTATTAAAGGACTGACCGTAAATCACCTACAGAACAATCACTGTCCAATTATAAAAGGACTGACCGTAAATCACCTGCAGAACAATCACTGTCCAATTATTAAAGGACTGACCGTAAATCACCTCCAGAACAATCACTATCCAATTATTAAAGGCCTGACCGGAAATCAACTACAGAACAATCGCTGTCCAATTATTAAAGGACTGACCGTAAATCACCTACAGAACAATCACCGTCCAATTATTAAAGCAATGACCGTAAATCACCTACAGAACAATCACTGTCCAATTATTAAAGGACTGACCGTAAATCACCTACAGAACAATCACTGTCCAATTATTAAAGGACTGACCGTAAATCACCTCCAGAACAATCACTGTCCAATTATTAAAGGACTGACCGTAAATCACCTACAGAACAATCACTGTCCAATTATTAAAGGAATGACCGTAAATCACCTACAGAACAATCACTGTCCAATTATTAAAGGAATGACCGTAAATCACCTACAGAACAATCACTGTCCAATTATTAAAGGACTGACCGTAAATCACCTCCAGAACAATCACTGTGAAATTATTAAAGGACTGACCGTAAATCACCTACAGAACAATCACTGTCCAATTATTAAAGGAATGACCGTAAATCACCTACAGAACAATCACTGTCCAATTATTAAAGGAATGACCGTAAATCACCTACAGAACAATCACTGTCCAATTATTAAAGGACTGACCGTAAATCACCTACAGAACAATCACTGTCCAATTATTAAAGGAATGACCGTAAATCACCTACAGAACAATCACTGTCCAATTATTAAAGGAATGACCGTAAATCACCTACAGAACAATCACTGTCCAATTATTAAAGGACTGACCGTAAATCACCGACAGAACAATCACTGTCCAATTATTAAAGGAATGACCATAAATCACTTACAGAACAATCACTGTCCAATTATTAAAGGACTGACCATAAATCACCTACAGAACAATCACTGTCCAATTATTAAAGGAATGACCGTAAATCATCTACAGAACAATCACTATCCTATTATTAAAGGACTGACCGTAAATCACCTACAGAACAATCACTGTCCAATTATTAAAGGACTGACCATAAATCACCTACAGAACAATCACTGTCCAATTATTAAAGGACTGACCGTAAATCACCTACAGAACAATCACTGTCCAATTATTAAAGGACTGACAGTAAATCACCGACAGAACAATCACTATCCAATTATTAAAGGACTGACCGTAAATCACCTACAGAACAATCACTGTCCAATTATTAAAGGACTGACCGTAAATCACCTACAGAACAATCCCTATCCAATTATTAAAGGACTGACCGTAAATCACCGACAGAACAATCACTGTCCAATTATTAAAGGACTGACCGTAAATCACCGACAGAACAATCACTATCCAATTATTAAAGGACTGACCATAAATCACCTACAGAACAATCACTGTCCAATTATTAAAGGACTGACTGTAAATCACCTACAGAACAATCACTGTCCAATTATTAAAGGACTGACCGTAAATCACCTCCAGAACAATCACTGTCCAATTATTAAAGGACTGACCGTAAATCACCTACAGAACAATCACTGTCCAATTATAAAAGGACTGACCGTAAATCACCTGCAGAACAATCACTGTCCAATTATTAAAGGACTGACCGTAAATCACCTCCAGAACAATCACTATCCAATTATTAAAGGCCTGACCGGAAATCAACTACAGAACAATCGCTGTCCAATTATTAAAGGACTGACCGTAAATCACCTACAGAACAATCACCGTCCAATTATTAAAGGAATGACCGTAAATCACCTACAGAACAATCACTGTCCAATTATTAAAGGACTGACCGTAAATCACCTACAGAACAATCACTGTCCAATTATTAAAGGACTGACCGTAAATCACCTCCAGAACAATCACTGTCCAATTATTAAAGGACTGACCGTAAATCACCTACAGAACAATCACTGTCCAATTATTAAAGGAATGACCGTAAATCACCTACAGAACAATCACGGTCCAATTATTAAAGGAATGACCGTAAATCACCTACAGAACAATCACTGTCCAATTATTAAAGGACTGACCGTAAATCACCTACAGAACAATCACTGTCCAATTATTAAAGGAATGACCGTAAATCACCTACAGAACAATCACTGTCCAATTATTAAAGGAATGACCGTAAATCACCTACAGAACAATCACTGTCCAATTATTAAAGGACTGACCGTAAATCACCAACAGAACAATCACTGTCCAATTATTAAAGGACTGACCGTAAATCACCTACAGAACAATCACTGTCCAATTATTAAAGGAATGACCATAAATCACCTACAGAACAATCACTGTCCAATTATTAAAGGACTGACCATAAATCACCTACAGAACAATCACTGTCCAATTATTAAAGGACTGACCGTAAATCATCTACAGAACAATCACTATCCTATTATTAAAGGACTGACCGTAAATCACCTACAGAACAATCACTGTCCAATTATTAAAGGAATGACCGTAAATCTCCTACAGAACAATCACTGTCCAATTATTAAAGGAATGACCGTAAATCACCTACAGAACAATCACTGACCAATTATTAAAGGACTGACCGTAAATCACCTACAGAACAATCACTGTCCAATTATTAAAGGAATGACCGTAAATCACCTGCAGAACAATCACTGTCCAATTATTAAAGGAATGAGCGTAAATCACCTACAGAACAATCACTGTCCAATTATTAAAGGACTGACCGTAAATCACCTGCAGAACAATCACTGTCCAATTATTAAAGGAATGACCGTAAATCACCTGCAGAACAATCACTGTCCAATTATGAAAGGACTGACCGTAAATCACCGACAGAACAATCACTGTCCAATTATTAAATGACTGACCGTAAATCACCTACAGAACAATCACTGTCCAATTATAAAAGGACTGACCATAAATCACCTACAGAACAATCACTGTCCAATTATTAAAGGAATGAGCGTAAATCACCTACAGAACAATCACTGTCCAATTATTAAAGGACTGACCGTAAATCACCTACAGAACAATCACTATCCAATTATTAAAGGACTGACAGTAAATCACCGACAGAACAATCACTGTCCAATTATTAAAGGACTGACCGTAAATCACCGACAGAACAATCACTATCCAATTATTAAAGGACTGACCATAAATCACCTACAGAACAATCACTCTCCAATTATTAAAGGACTGTCCATAAATCACCTACAGAACAATCACTGTCCAATTATTAAAGGACTGACCATAAATCACCTACAGAACAATCACTGTCCAATTATTTAAGGACTGACTGTAAATCACCTACAGAACAATCACTGTCAAATTATTAAAGGACTGACCGTAAATCACCTCCAGAACAATCACTGTCCAATTATTAAAGGACTGACCATAAATCACCTACAGAACAATCACTGTCCAATTATTTAAGGACTGACTGTAAATCACCGACAGAACAATCACTGTCAAATTATTAAAGGACTGACCGTAAATCACCTCCAGAACAATCACTGTCCAATTATTAAAGGACTGACCGTAAATCACCGACAGAACAATCACTATCCAATTATTAAAGGACTGACCGTAAATCACCGACAGAACAATCACTGTCAATTATTAAAGGACTGACCGTAAATCACCTGCAGAACAATCACCGTCCAATTATTAAAGGACTGACCGTAAATCACCTACAGAACAATCACTGTCAATTATTAAAGGACTGACCGTAAATCACCGACAGAACAATCACTGTCCAATTATTAAATGACTGACCGTAAATCACCTACAGAACAATCACTGTCCAATTATAAAAGGACTGACCATAAATCACCTACAGAACAATCACTGTCCAATTATTAAAGGAATGAGCGTAAATCACCTACAGAACAATCACTGTCCAATTATTAAAGGACTGACCGTAAATCACCGACAGAACAATCACTATCCAATTATTAAAGGACTGACAGTAAATCACCGACAGAACAATCACTATCCAATTATTAAAGGACTGACCGTAAATCACCTACAGAACAATCACTGTCCAATTATTAAAGGACTGACCGTAAATCACCTACAGAACAATCACTATCCAATTATTAAAGGACTGACCGTAAATCACCGACAGAACAATCACTGTCCAATTATTAAAGGACTGACCGTAAATCTCCGACAGAACAATCACTATCCAATTATTAAAGGACTGACCATAAATCACCTACAGAACAATCACTCTCCAATTATTAAAGGACTGTCCATAAATCACCTACAGAACAATCACTGTCCAATTATTAAAGGACTGACCATAAATCACCTACAGAACAATCACTGTCCAATTATTTAAGGACTGACTGTAAATCACCTACAGAACAATCACTGTCAAATTATTAAAGGACTGACCGTAAATCACCTCCAGAACAATCACTGTCCAATTATTAAAGGACTGACCGTAAATCACCGACAGAACAATCACTATCCAATTATTAAAGGACTGACCGTAAATCACCGACAGAACAATCACTGTCAATTATTAAAGGACTGACCGTAAATCACCTGCAGATCAATCACTATCCAATTATTAAAGGACTGACCGTAAATCACCTACAGAACAATCACTGTCAATTATTAAAGGACTGACCGTAAATCACCGACAGAACAATCACTGTCCAATTATTAAAGGACTGACCGTAAATCACCTACAGAACAATCACTGTGCAATTATTAAAGGACTGACCATAAATCACCTGCAGAACAATGACTGTCCAATTATTAAAGGACTGACCATAAGTCACCTACAGAACAATCACTATCCAATTATTAAAGGACTGACCATAAATCACCTACAGAACAATCACTCTCCAATTATTAAAGGACTGACCATAAATCGCCGACAGAACAATCACTGTCCAATTATTAAAGGACTGACCATAAATCACCTACAGAACAATCACTGTCCAATTATTAAAGGACTGACCATAAATCACCGACAGAACAATCACTGTCCAATTATTAAAGGACTGACCATAAATCACCTACAGAACAATCACTGTCCAATTATTAAAGGATTGACTGTAAATCACCTACAGAACAATCACTGTCCAATTATTAAAGGACTGACCATAAGTCACCTAAAGAACAATCACTGTCCAATTATTAAAGGACTGACCGCAAATCACCTACAGAACAATCACTGTCCAATTATTAAAGGAATGACCGTAAATCACCTACAGAACAATCACTGTCCAATTATAAAAGGACTGACCGTAAATCACCTACAGAACAATCACTGTCCAATTATTAAAGGACTGACCGTAAATCACCTACAGAACAATCACTATCCAATTATTAAAGGACTGACCGGAAATCAACTACAGAACAATCGCTGTCCAATTATTAAAGGACTGACCGTAAATCACCTACAGAACAATCACTGTCCAATTATTAAAGGACTGACCGTAAATCACCTACAGAACAATCACTGTCCAATTATTAAAGGACTGACCATAAATCACCTGCAGAACAATGACTGTCCAATTATTAAAGGACTGACCATAAGTCACCTACAGAACAATCACTATCCAATTATTAAAGGACTGACCATAAATCACCTACAGAACAATCACTCTCCAATTATTAAAGGACTGACCATAAATCGCCGACAGAACAATCACTGTCCAATTATTAAAGGATTGACTGTAAATCACCTACAGAACAATCACTGTCCAATTATTAAAGGACTGACCATAAGTCACCTACAGAACAATCACTGTCCAATTATTAAAGGACTGACCGTAAATCACCTACAGAACAATCACTGTCCAATTATTAAAGGAATGACCGTAAATCACCTACAGAACAATCACTGTCCAATTATAAAAAGACTGACCGTAAATCACCTACAGAACAATCACTGTCCAATTATTAAAGGACTGACCGTAAATCACCTACAGAACAATCACTATCCAATTATTAAAGGACTGACCGGAAATCAACTACAGAACAATCGCTGTCCAATTATTAAAGGACTGACCGTAAATCACCTACAGAACAATCACTGTCCAATTATTAAAGGAATGACCGTAAATCACCTACAGAACAATCACTGTCCAATTATTAAAGGACTGACCGTAAATCACCTACAGAACAATCACTGTCCAATTATTAAAGGACTGACCGTAAATCATCTACAGAACAATCACTATCCTATTATTAAAGGGCTGACCGTAAATCACCTACAGAACAATCACTGTCCAATTATTAAAGGACTGACCATAAATCACCTACAGAACAATCACTGTCCAATTATTAAAGGACTGACCGGAAATCAACTACAGAACAATCGCTGTCCAATTATTAAAGGACTGACCGTAAATCACCGACAGAACAATCACTGTCAATTATTAAAGGACTGACCGTAAATCACCTGCAGAACAATCACCGTCCAATTATTAAAGGACTGACCGTAAATCACCTACAGAACAATCACTGTCAATTATTAAAGGACTGACCGTAAATCACCTACAGAACAATCACTGTCCAATTATTAAAGGACTGACCGTAAATCACCTACAGAACAATCACTGTCCAATTATTAAAGGACTGACCATAAATCACCTGCAGAACAATGACTGTCCAATCATTAAAGGACTGACCATAAGTCACCTACAGAACAATCACTATCCAATTATTAAAGTACTGACCATAAATCACCTACAGAACAATCACTCTCCAATTATTAAAGGACTGACCATAAATCGCCGACAGAACAATCACTGTCCAATTATTAAAGGACTGACCATAAATCACCTACAGAACAATCACTGTCCAATTATTAAAGGACTGACCATAAATCACCTACAGAACAATCACTGTCCAATTATTAAAGGACTGACCATAAATCACCTACAGAACAATCACTGTCCAATTATTAAAGGATTGACTGTAAATCACCTACAGAACAATCACTGTCCAATTATTAAAGGACTGACCATAAGTCACCTACAGAACAATCACTGTCCAATTATTAAAGGATTGACCGTAAATCACCTACAGAACAATCACTGTCCAATTATTAAAGGAATGACCGTAAATCACCTACAGAACAATCACTGTCCAATTATAAAAGGACTGACCGTAAATCACCTACAGAACAATCACTGTCCAATTATTAAAGGACTGACCGTAAATCACCTACAGAACAATCACTGTCCAATTATTAAAGGACTGACCGTAAATCACCTACAGAACAATCACTGTCCAATTATTAAAGGACTGACCGTAAATCATCTACAGAACAATCACTATCCTATTATTAAAGGGCTGACCGTAAATCACCTACAGAACAATCACTGTCCAATTATTAAAGGACTGACCATAAATCACCTACAGAACAATCACTGTCCAATTATTAAAGGACTGACCGGAAATCAACTACAGAACAATCGCTGTCCAATTATTAAAGGACTGACCGTAAATCACCGACAGAACAATCACTGTCAATTATTAAAGGACTGACCGTAAATCACCTGCAGAACAATCACCGTCCAATTATTAAAGGACTGACCGTAAATCACCTACAGAACAATCACTGTCAATTATTAAAGGACTGACCGTAAATCACCTACAGAACAATCACTGTCCAATTATTAAAGGACTGACCGTAAATCACCTACAGAACAATCACTGTCCAATTATTAAAGGACTGACCATAAATCACCTGCAGAACAATGACTGTCCAATTATTAAAGGACTGACCATAAATCACCTACAGAACAATCACTCTCCAATTATTAAAGGACTGACCATAAATCGCCGACAGAACAATCACTGTCCAATTATTAAAGGACTGACCATAAATCACCTACAGAACAATCACTGTCCAATTATTAAAGGACTGACCATAAATCACCTACAGAACAATCACTGTCCAATTATTAAAGGACTGACCATAAATCACCTACAGAACAATCACTGTCCAATTATTAAAGGATTGACTGTAAATCACCTACAGAACAATCACTGTCCAATTATTAAAGGACTGACCATAAGTCACCTACAGAACAATCACTGTCCAATTATTAAAGGACTGACCGTAAATCACCTACAGAACAATCACTGTCCAATTATTAAAGGAATGACCGTAAATCACCTACAGAACAATCACTGTCCAATTATAAAAGGACTGACCGTAAATCACCTACAGAACAATCACTGTCCAATTATTAAAGGACTGACCGTAAATCACCTACAGAACAATCACTATCCAATTATTAAAGGACTGACCGGAAATCAACTACAGAACAATCGCTGTCCAATTATTAAAGGACTGACCGTAAATCACCTACAGAACAATCACTGTCCAATTATTAAAGGAATGACCGTAAATCAGCTACAGAACAATCACTGTCAATTATTAAAGGACTGACCGTAAATCACCTACAGAACAATCACTGTCCAATTATTAAAGGACTGACCGTAAATCACCTACAGAACAATCACTGTCCAATTATTAAAGGACTGACCATAAATCACCTGCAGAACAATGACTGTCCAATTATTAAAGGACTGACCATAAATCACCTACAGAACAATCACTCTCCAATTATTAAAGGACTGACCATAAATCGCCGACAGAACAATCACTGTCCAATTATTAAAGGACTGACCATAAATCACCTACAGAACAATCACTGTCCAATTATTAAAGGACTGACCATAAATCACCTACAGAACAATCACTGTCCAATTATTAAAGGACTGACCATAAATCACCTACAGAACAATCACTGTCCAATTATTAAAGGATTGACTGTAAATCACCTACAGAACAATCACTGTCCAATTATTAAAGGACTGACCATAAGTCACCTACAGAACAATCACTGTCCAATTATTAAAGGACTGACCGTAAATCACCTACAGAACAATCACTGTCCAATTATTAAAGGAATGACCGTAAATCACCTACAGAACAATCACTGTCCAATTATAAAAGGACTGACCGTAAATCACCTACAGAACAATCACTGTCCAATTATTAAAGGACTGACCGTAAATCACCTACAGAACAATCACTATCCAATTATTAAAGGACTGACCGGAAATCAACTACAGAACAATCGCTGTCCAATTATTAAAGGACTGACCGTAAATCACCTACAGAACAATCACTGTCCAATTATTAAAGGAATGACCGTAAATCAGCTACAGAACAATCACTGTCCAATTATTAAAGGACTGACCGTAAATCACCTACAGAACAATCACTGTCCAATTATTAAAGGACTGACCGTAAATCATCTACAGAACAATCACTATCCTATTATTAAAGGGCTGACCGTAAATCAACTACAGAACAATCACTGTCCAATTATTAAAGGACTGACCATAAATCACCTACAGAACAATCACTGTCCAATTATTAAAGGACTGACCGGAAATCAACTACAGAACAATCGCTGTCCAATTATTAAAGGACTGACCGTAAATCACCTACAGAACAATCACTGTCCAATTATTAAAGGAATGACCGTAAATCACCTACAGAACAATCACTGTCCAATTATTAAAGGACTGACCGTAAATCACCTACAGAACAATCACTGTCCAATTATTAAAGGAATGACCGTAAATCACCTACAGAACAATCACTGTCCAATTATTAAAGGACTGACCGTAAATCACCTACAGAACAATCACTGTCCAATTATTAAAGGAATGACCATAAATCACCTACAGAACAATCACTGTCCAATTATTAAAGGACTGACCATAAATCACCTACAGAACAATCACAGTCCAATTATTAAAGGACTGACCGTAAATCATCTACAGAACAATCACTATCCTATTATTAAAGGACTGACCGTAAATCACCTACAGAACAATCACTGTCCAATTATTAAAGGACTGACCATAAATCACCTACAGAACAATCGCTGTCCAATTATTAAAGGACTGACCGTAAATCACCTACAGAACAATCACTGTCCAATTATTAAAGGACTGACCGTAAATCACCTACAGAACAATCACTGTCCAATTATTAAAGGACTGACCATAAATCACCTGCAGAACAATGACTGTCCAATTATTAAAGGACTGACCATAAGTCACCTACAGAACAATCACTATCCAATTATTAAAGGACTGACCATAAATCACCTACAGAACAATCACTCTCCAATTATTAAAGGACTGACCATAAATCGCCGACAGAACAATCACTGTCCAATTATTAAAGGACTGACCATAAATCACCTACAGAACAATCACTGTCCAATTATTAAAGGACTGACCATAAATCACCTACAGAACAATCACTGTCCAATTATTAAAGGACTGACCATAAATCACCTACAGAACAATCACTGTCCAATTATTAAAGGATTGACTGTAAATCACCTACAGAACAATCACTGTCCAATTATTAAAGGACTGACCATAAGTCACCTACAGAACAATCACTGTCCAATTATTAAAGGACTGACCGTAAATCACCTACAGAACAATCACTGTCCAATTATTAAAGGAATGACTGTAAATCACCTACAGAACAATCACTGTCCAATTATAAAAGGACTGACCGTAAATCACCTACAGAACAATCACTGTCCAATTATTAAAGGACTGACCGTAAATCACCTACAGAACAATCACTATCCAATTATTAAAGGACTGACCGGAAATCAACTACAGAACAATCGCTTTCCAATTATTAAAGGACTGACCGTAAATCACCTACAGAACAATCACTGTCCAATTATTAAAGGAATGACCGTAAATCACCTACAGAACAATCACTGTCCAATTATTAAAGGACTGACCGTAAATCACATACAGAACAATCACTGTCCAATTATTAAAGGACTGACCGTAAATCATCTACAGAACAATCACTATCCTATTATTAAAGGGCTGACCGTAAATCACCTACAGAACAATCAATGTCCAATTATTAAAGGACTGACCATAAATCACCTACATTACAATCACTGTCCAATTATTAAAGGACTGACCGGAAATCAACTACAGAACAATCGCTGTCCAATTATTAAAGGACTGACCGTAAATCACCTACAGAACAATCACTGTCCAATTATTAAAGGAATGACCGTAAATCACCTACAGAACAATCACTGTCCAATTATTAAAGGACTGACCGTAAATCACCTACAGAACAATCACTGTCCAATTATTAAAGGAATGACCGTAAATCACCTACAGAACAATCACTGTCCAATTATTAAAGGAATGACCGTAAATCACCTGCAGAACAATCACTGTCCAATTATGAAAGGACTGACCGTAAATCACCTACAGAACAATCACTGTCCAATTATTAAAGGACTGACCGTAAATCACCTACAGAACAATCACTGTCCAATTATTAAAGGAATGACCATAAATCACCTACAGAACAATCACTGTCCAATTATTAAAGGACTGACCATAAATCACCTACAGAACAATCACAGTCCAATTATTAAAGGACTGACCGTAAATCATCTACAGAACAATCACTATCCTATTATTAAAGGACTGACCGTAAATCACCTACAGAACAATCACTGTCCAATTATTAAAGGACTGACCATAAATCACCTACAGAACAATCACTGTCCAATTATTAAAGGACTGACCGTAAATCACCTACAGAACAATCACTGTCCAATTATTAAAGGAATGACCGTAAATCACCTACAGAACAATCACTGACCAATTATTAAAGGACTGACCGTAAATCACCTACAGAACAATCACTGTCCAATTATTAAAGGAATGACCGTAAATCACCTGCTGAACAATCACTGTCCAATTATTAAAGGAATGAGCGTAAATCACCTACAGAACAATCACTGTCCAATTATTAAAGGACTGACCGTAAATCACCTGCAGAACAATCACGGTCCAATTATTAAAGGACTGACCGTAAATCACCTGCAGAACAATCACTGTCCAATTATGAAAGGACTGACCGTAAATCACCGACAGAACAATCACTGTCCAATTATTAAAGGACTGACCGTAAATCACCTGCAGAACAATCACTGTCCAATTATTAAAGGAATGACCGTAAATCACCTGCAGAACAATCACTGTCCAATTATGAAAGGACTGACCGTAAATCACCGACAGAACAATCACTGTCCAATTATAAAAGGACTGACCATAAATCACCGACAGAACAATCACTGTCCAATTATTAAAGGAATGAGCGTAAATCACCTACAGAACAATCACTGTCCAATTATTAAAGGACTGACCGTAAATCACCTACAGAACAATCACTATCCAATTATTAAAGGACTGACAGTAAATCACCGACAGAACAATCACTATCCAATTATTAAAGGACTGACCGTAAATCACCTACAGAACAATCACTGTCCAATTATTAAAGGACTGACCGTAAATCACCTACAGAACAATCACTATCCAATTATTAAAGGACTGACCGTAAATCACCGACAGAACAATCACTGTCCAATTATTAAAGGACTGACCGTAAATCACCGACAGAACAATCACTATCCAATTATTAAAGGACTGACCATAAATCACCTACAGAACAATCACTCTCCAATTATTAAAGGACTGTCCATAAATCACCTACAGAACAATCACTGTCCAATTATTAAAGGACTGACCATAAATCACCTACAGAACAATCACTGTCCAATTATTAAAGGACTGACTGTAAATCACCTACAGAACTATCACTGTCCAATTATTAAAGGACTGACCGTAAATCACCTCCAGAACAATCACTGTCCAATTATTAAAGGACTGACCATAAATCACCGACAGAACAATCACTATCCAATTATTAAAGGACTGACCGTAAATCACCGACAGAACAATCACTGTCAATTACTAAAGGACTGACCGTAAATCACCTTCAGAACAATCACCGTCCAGTTATTAAAGGACTGACCGTAAATCACCTACAGAACAATCACTGTCAATTATTAAAGGACTGACCGTAAATCACCGACAGAACAATCACTGTCCAATTATTAAAGGACTGACCGTAAATCACCTACAGAACTATCACTGTCCAATTATTAAAGGACTGACCATAAATCACCTGCAGTACAATGACTGTCCAATTATTAAAGGACTGACCATAAGTCACCTACAGAACAATCACTATCCAATTATTAAAGGACTGACCATAAATCACCTACAGAACAATCACTCTCCAATTATTAAAGGACTGACCATAAATCACCTACAGAACAATCACTGTCCAATTATTAAAGGACTGACCATAAATCACCTACAGAACAATCACTGTCCAATTATTAAAGTACTGACCATAAATCACCTACAGAACAATCACTGTCCAATTATTAAAGGACTGACCGTAAATCACCTACAGAACAATCACTGTCAATTATTAAAGGACTGACCGTAAATCACCGACAGAACAATCACTGTCCAATTATTAAAGGACTGACCGTAAATCACCTACAGAACTATCACTGTCCAATTATTAAAGGACTGACCATAAATCACCTGCAGAACTATGACTGTCCAATTATTAAAGGACTGACCATAAGTCACCTACAGAACAATCACTATCCAATTATTAAAGGACTGACCATAAATCACCTACAGAACAATCACTCTCCAATTATTAAAGGACTGACCATAAATCACCTACAGAACAATCACTGTCCAATTATTAAAGGACTGACCATAAATCACCTACAGAACAATCACTGTCCAATTATTAAAGTACTGACCATAAATCACCTACAGAACAATCACTGTCCAATTATTAAAGGACTGACCATAAATCACCTACAGAACAATCACTGTCCAATTATTAAAGGACTGACCGTAAATCACCTACAGAACAATCACTGTCCAATTATTAAAGGAATGACCGTAAATCACCTACAGAACAATCACTGACCAATTATTGAAGGACTGACCGTAAATCACCTACAGAACAATCACTGTCCAATTATTAAAGGAATGACCGTAAATCACCTGCAGAACAATCACTGTCCAATTATTAAAGGAATGAGCGTAAATCACCTACAGAACAATCACTGTCCAATTATTAAAGGACTGACCGTAAATCACCTGCAGAACAATCACTGTCCAATTATTAAAGGAATGACCGTAAATCACCTGCAGAACAATCACTGTCCAATTATGAAAGGACTGACCGTAAATCACCGACAGAACAATCACTGTCCAATTATTAAAGGACTGACCGTAAATCACCTGCAGAACAATCACTGTCCAATTATTAAAGGAATGACCGTAAATCACCTGCAGAACAATCACTGTCCAATTATGAAAGGACTGACCGTAAATCACCGACAGAACAATCACTGTCCAATTATAAAAGGACTGACCATAAATCACCAACAGAACAATCACTGTCCAATTATTAAAGGAATGAGCGTAAATCACCTACAGAACAATCACTGTCCAATTATTAAAGGACTGACCGTAAATCACCTGCAGAACAATCACTATCCAATTATTAAAGGACTGACAGTAAATCACCGACTGAACAATCACTATCCAATTATTAAAGGACTGACCGTAAATCACCTACAGAACAATCACTGTCCAATTATTAAAGGACTGACCGTAAATCACCTACCAAACAATCACTGTCCAATTATTAAAGGACTGACCGTAAATCACCGACAGAACAATCACTGTCCAATTATTAAAGGACTGACCGTAAATCACCGACAGAACAATCACTATCCAATTATTAAAGGACTGACCATAAATCACCTACAGAACAATCACTCTCCAATTATTAAAGGACTGTCCATAAATCACCTACAGAACAATCACTGTCCAATTATTAAAGGACTGACCATAAATCACATACAGAACAATCACTGTCCAATTATTAAAGGACTGACTGTAAATCACCTACAGAACAATCACTGTCCAATTATTAAAGGACTGACCGTAAATCACCTCCAGAACAATCACTGTCCTATTATTAAAGGACTGACCGTAAATCACCGACAGAACAATCACTATCCAATTATTAAAGGACTGACCGTAAATCACCGACAGAACAATCACTGTCAATTATTAAAGGACTGACCGTAAATCACCTGCAGAACAATCACCGTCCAATTATTAAAGGACTGACCGTAAATCACCTACAGAACAATCACTGTCAATTATTAAAGGACTGACCGTAAATCACCGACAGAACAATCACTGTCCAATTATTAAAGGACTGACCGTAAATCACCTACAGAACAATCACTGTCCAATTATTAAAGGACTGACCATAAATCACCTGCAGAACAATGACTGTCCAATTATTAAAGGACTGACCATAAGTCACCTACAGAACAATCACTATCCAATTATTAAAGGACTGACCATAAATCACCTACAGAACAATCACTCTCTAATTATTAAAGGACTGACCATAAATCGCCGACAGAACAATCACTGTCCAATTCTTAAAGGACTGACCATAAATCACCTACAGAACAATCACTGTCCAATTATTAAAGTACTGACCATAAATCACCTACAGAACAATCACTGTCCAATTATTAAAGGACTGACCATAAATCACCTACAGAACAATCACTGTCCAATTATTAAAGGATTGACTGTAAATCACCTACAGAACAATCACTGTCCAATTATTAAAGGACTGACCATAAGTCACCTACAGAACAATCACTGTCCAATTATTAAAGGACTGACCGTAAATCACCTACAGAACAATCACTGTCCAATTATTAAAGGACTGACCGTAAATCACCTACAGAACAATCACTATCCAATTATTAAAGGACTGACCGTAAATCACCTACAGAACAATCACTGTCCAATTATTAAAGGACTGACCATAAATCACCGACAGAACAATCACTGTCCTAATATTAAAGGACTGACCGTAAATCACCTACAGAACAATCACTATCCAATTATTAAAGGACTGACCGTAAATCACCGACAGAACAATCACTGTCCTATTATTAAAGGGCTGACCGTAAATCAGCTACAGAACAATCACTATCCAATTATTAAAGGACTGACCGTAAATCACAGACAGAACAAACACTGTCCAATTATTAAATGACTGACCGTAAATCACCTACAGAACAGTCACTGTCCAATTATTAACGGACTGACCGTAAATCAACGACAGAACAATCACTGTCCAATTATTAAAGGACTGACCGTAGATCACCTACAGAACAATCACTGTCCAATTATTAAAGGACTGACCGTAAATCACCGACAGAACAATCACTGTCCAATTATTAAAGGACTGACCGTAAATCACCTACAGAACAATCACTGTCCAATTATTAAAGGACTGACTGTAAATCACCGACAGAACAATCACTGTCCAATTATTAAAGGACTGACTGTAAATCACCTTCAGAACAATCACTGTCCATTTATGAAAGGACTGACCGTGAATCACCTACAGAAAAATCACTGTCCAATTATTAAAGGACTGACCGTAAATCACCTACAGAACAATCACTGTCCAATTATTAAAGGACTGACCGTAAATCACCTACAGAACAATCACTGTCCGATTATTAAAGGACTGACCGTAAATCACCTACAGAACAATCACTGTCCAATTATTGAAGGACTGACCGTAAATCACCTACAGAACAATCACTGTCCAATTATTAAAGGACTGACCGTAAATCACCTGCAGAACAATCACTGTCCAATTATTAAAGGACTGACCGTAAATCACCTACAGAACAATCACTGTCCGATTATTAAAGGACTGACCGTAAATCACCTCCAGAACAATCACTGTCCAATTATTGAAGGACTGACCGTAAATCACCTCCAGAACAATCACTGTCCAATTATTAAAGGACTGACCATAAATTACCTGCAGAACAATCACGGTCCAATTATTAAAGGACTGACCATAAATGACCTGCAGAACAATCAGTGTCCTATTATTAAAGGAATGACCATAAATTACCTAAAGAACAATCACGGTCCAATTATTAAAGACTGACCATAAATCACCTACAGAACAATCACTATCCAATTATTAAAGGACTGACCATAAATAACCGACAGAACAATCACTGTCCTATTATTAAAGGACTGACCGTAAATCACCTACAGAACAATCACTGTCCAATTATTAAAGGACTGATCGTAAATCACCTCCAGAACAATCACTCTCCAATTATTAAAGGACTGACCGTAAATCACCGACAGAACAATCACTGTCCTATTATTAAAGGACTGACCGTAAATCACCGACAGTACAATCACTGTCCAATTATTAAAGGACTGACCGTAAATCCCCTCCAGAACAATCACTGTCCAATTATTAAAGGACTGACCGTAAATCGCCGACAGAACAATCACTGTCCTATTATTAAAGGACTGAGCATAAATCACCTACAGAACAATCACTGTCCCATTATTAAAGGACTGACCATAAATCATCTACAGAACAATCAATGTCCAATTATTAAAGGAGTGACCAGAAGTCACCTACAGAACAATCACTGTCCAATTATTAAAGGAGTGACCAGAAGTCACCTACAGAACAATCACTGTCCAATTATTCAAGGACTGACCGTAAATCACCGACAGAGCAATCACAGTCCTATTATTAAAGGACTGACTGTAAATCACCTCCAGAACAATCACTGCCCAATTATTAAAGGACTGACCGTAAATCGCCGACAGAACAATCACTGTCCAATTATTAAAGGACTGACCGTAAATCGCCGACAGAACAATCACTCTCCAATTATTAAAGGACTGACCATGAATCACCTACAGAACAATCACTGTCCTATTATTAAAGGACTGACCGTAAATCCCCGACAGAACAATCACTGTCCAAGTATTAAAGGACTGACCATAAATCACCTACAGAACAATCACTGTCCAATTATTAAAGGACTGACCGTAAATCACCTACAGAACAATCACTGTCCAATAATTAAAGGTCTGACCGTAAATCGCCGACAGAACAATCACTGTCCAATTATTAAAGGACTGACCATAAATCAGCAACAGAACAATCACTGTCCAATAATTAAAGGTCTGACCGTAAATCGCCGACAGAACAATCACTGTCCTATTATTAAAGGACTGACCATAAATCACCTACAGAACAATCACTGTCCTATTATTAAAGGACTGACCGTAAATCGCCGACAGAACAATCACTGTCCTTTTATTAAAGGACTGACCATAAATCACCTACAGAACAATTACTGTCCAATTATTTAAGGACTGACCGTAAATCACCAACAGAACAATCACTGTCCAATAATTAAAGGTCTGACCGTAAATCGCCGACAGAACAATCACTGTCCAATTATTAAAGGACTGACCATAAATCACCAACAGAACAATCACTGTCCAATACTTAAAGGTCTGACCGTAAATCGCCGACAGAACAATCACTGTCCTATTATTAAAGGACTGACCATAAATCACCTACAGAACAATCACTGTCATATTATTAAAGGACTGACCATAAATCACCTACAGAACAATCACTGTCCAATTGTCAAAGGACTGACTGTAAATCACCTACAGAACAATCACTGTCCAATTATTAAAGGACTGACAATAATTCACCTGCAGAACAATCACTGTCCAATTATAAAAGGACTGAACGTAAATCTCCGACAGAACAATCACTGTCCTTTTATTAAAGGACTGACCGTAAATCACCGACAGAACAATCACTGTCCAATTATTAAAGGACTGACAATAATTCACCTGCAGAACAATCACTGTCCAATTATAAAAGGACTGACCGTGAATCTCCGACAGAACAATCACTATCCAATTATTAAAGGACTGACCGTAAATCACCGACAGAGCAATCACTGTCCTATTATTAAAGGACTGACCGTAAATCACCTACAGAACAATCACTGTCCTGTTATTAAAGGACTCACCGTAAATCAGCTACAGAACAATCACTGTCCTATTATTAAAGGACTGACCGTAAATAACCGACAGAACAATCCCTGTCCAATTATTAAAGGACTGACCGTAAATAACCTTCAGAACAATCACTGTCCAATTATTAAAGGACTGACCGTAAATCACCGAGAGAACAATCACTGTCCAATTATTAAAGGACTGACCGTAAATCACCGAGAGAACAATCACTGTCCTATTATTGAAGGACTGACCGTGAATCATCTACAGAACAATCACTGTCCAATTATTAAAGGACTGACGATAAATCCCCGACAGAACAATCACTGTCCAATTATTAAAGGACTGACCATAAATCCCCGACAGAACAATCACTGTGCTATTATTGAAGGACTGACCGTAAATCATCTACAGAACAATCACTATCCAATTATTAAAGGACTGTCCGTAAATCACCTACAGAACAATCACTGTCCACTTATTAAAGGACTGTCCGTAAATCACTTACAGAACAATCACTGTCCAATTATTAAAGGACTGTCCATAAATCACCGACAGAACAATCACTGTCCAATTATTAAAGGACTGACCGTAAATCAGCTACAGAACAATCACTGTCCAATTATTAAAGGACTGACCGTGAATCACTGAGAGAACAATCACTGTCCCATTATTAAAGGACTGACCGTGAATCACCGACAGAACAATCACTGTCCAATTATTAAAGGACTGACCGTAAATCACCTACACAACGATCACAGTCCAATTATTAAAGGTCTAACCGTGAATCACCGAGAGAACAATCACTGTCCAATTATTAAAGGACTGACCGTGAATCACCGACAGAACAATCACGGTCCAATTATTAAAGGACTGACAATAAATTCCCGACAGAACAATCACTGTCCAATTATTAAAGGACTGACCACAAATCCCCGACAGAACAATCACTGTCCTATTATTGAAGGACTGACCGTAAATCATCTACAGAACAATCACTGTCCAATTATTAAAGGACTGACCATAAATTCCCGACAGAACAATCATTGTCCAATTATTAAAGGACTGACCATAAATCCCCGACAGAACAATCACTGTGCTATTATTAAAGGACTGACCGTAAATCACCTACAGAACAATCACTGTCCAATTATTAAAGGACTGACCGTAAATCATCTACAGAACAATCACTGTCCAATTATTAAAGGACTGACCGTAAATCACCCACAGAACAATCACTGTCCAATTATTAAAGGACTGACCGTACATCACCGAAAGAACAATCACCGTCCAATTATTAAAGGACTGACCGTAAATCACCTACAGAACAATCACTGTCCAATTATTAAAGGACTGACCGTAAATCACCTACAGAACAATCACTATCCAATTATTAAAGGACTGACCGTAAATCATCTACAGAACAATCACTGTCCAATTATTAAAGGACTGACCGTAAATCACCCACAGAACAATCACTGTCCAATTATTAAAGGACTGACCGTAAATCACCGAAAGAACAATCACCGTCCAATTATTAAAGGACTGACCGTAAATCACCTACAGAACAATCACTGTCCAATTATTAAAGGACTGACCGTAAATCACCTACAGAACAATCACTATCCAATTATTAAAGGACTGACCGTAAATCACCTACAGAACAATCACTATCCATTTATTAAAGGACTGACCGTAAATCGCCTACAGAACAATCACTGTCCAATTATTAAAGGACTGACCGTAAATCACCGAAAGAACAATCACCGTCCAATTATTAAAGGACTGACTGTAAATCACCTACAGAACAATCACTATCCAATTATTAAAGGACTGACCGTAAATCACCAACAGAACAATCACTGTCCAATTATTAAAGGACTGACCGTAAATCACCTACAGAACAATCACTGTCAATTATTAAAGGACTGACCGTAAATCACCTACAGAACAATCACTGTCCAATTATTAAAGGAGTGACCGTAAATCACCTACAGAACAATCACTGTCCAATTATTAAAGGACTGACCGTAAATCACCTACAGAACAATCACTGTCCAATTATTAAAGGACTGACCATAAATCACCTACAGAACAATCACTGTCCAATTATTAAAGGACTGACCGTAAATCACCTACAGAACAATCACTATCCAATTATTAAAGGACTGACCGGAAATCACCTACAGAACAATCGCTGTCCAATTATTAAAGGACTGACCGTAAATCACCTACAGAACAATCACTGTCCAATTATTAAAGGAATGACCGTAAATCACCTACAGAACAATCACTGTCCAATTATAAAAGGACTGACCGTAAATCACCTACAGAACAATCACTGTCCAATTATTAAAGGACTGACCGTAAATCACCTACAGAACAATCACTATCCAATTATTAAAGGACTGACCGGAAATCAACTACAGAACAATCGCTGTCCAATCATTAAAGGACTGACCGTAAATCACCTACAGAACAATCACTGTCCAATTATTAAAGGAATGACCGTAAATCACCTACAGAGCAATCACTGTTCAATTATTAAAGGACTGACCGTAAATCACCTACAGAACAATCACTGTCCAATTATTAAAGGACTGACCGTAAATCACCTCCAGAACAATCACTGTCCAATTATTAAAGGACTGACCGTAAATCACCTACAGAACAATCACTGTCCAATTATTAAAGGAATGACCGTAAATCGCCTACAGAACAATCACTGTCCAATTATTAAAGGAATGACCGTAAATCACCTACAGAACAATCACTGTCCAATTATTAAAGGACTGACCGTAAATCACCTACAGAACAATCACTGTCCAATTATTAAAGGAATGACCGTAAATCACCTACAGAACAATCACTGTCCAATTATTAAAGGAATGACCGTAAATCACCTACAGAACAATCACTGTCCAATTATTAAAGGACTGACCGTAAATCACCTGCAGAACAATCACTGTCCAATTATTAAAGGACTGACCGTAAATCACCTACAGAACAATCACTGTCCAATTATTAAAGGAATGACCATAAATCACCTACAGAACAATCACTGTCCAATTATTAAAGGACTGACCGTAAATCATCTACAGAACAATCACTATCCTATTATTAAAGGACTGACCGTAAATCACCTACAGAACAATCACTGTCCAATTATTAAAGGACTGACCATAAATCACCTACAGAACAATCACTGTCCAATTATTAAAGGACTGACCGTAAATCACCTACAGAACAATCACTGTCCAATTATTAAAGGAATGACCGTAAATCACCTACAGAACAATCACTGACCAATTATTAAAGGACTGACCGTATATCACCTACAGAACAATCACTGTCCAATTATTAAAGGAATGACAGTAAATCTCCTGCAGAACAATCACTGTCCAATTATTAAAGGAATGAGCGTAAATCACCTACAGAACAATCACTGTCCAATTATTAAAGGACTGACCGTAAATCACCTGCAGAACAATCACTGTCCAATTATTAAAGGAATGACCGTAAATCACCTGCAGAACAATCACTGTCCAATTATGAAAGGACTGACCGTAAATCACCGACAGAACAATCACTGTCCAATTATAAAAGGACTGACCATAAATCACCTACAGAACAATCACTGTCCAATTATTAAAGGAATGAGCGTAAATCACCTACAGAACAATCACTGTCCAATTATTAAAGGACTGACCGTAAATCACCTACAGACCAATCACTATCCAATTATTAAAGGACTGACAGTAAATCACCGACAGAACAATCACTATCCAATTATTAAAGGAATGACCGTAAATCACCTACAGAACAATCACTGTCCAATTATTAAAGGACTGACCGTAAATCACCGACAGAACAATCACTATCCAATTATTAAAGGACTGACCGTAAATCACCGACAGAACAATCACTGTCCAATTATTAAAGGACTGACCGTAAATCACCGACAGAACAATCACTATCCAATTATTAAAGGACTGACCATAAATCACCTACAGAACAATCACTGTCCAATTATTAAAGGACTGACTGTAAATCACCTACAGAACAATCACTGTCCAATTATTAAAGGACTGACCGTAAATCACCTCCAGAACAATCACTGTCCAATTATTAAAGGACTGACCGTAAATCACCTACAGAACAATCACTGTCCAATTATAAAAGGACTTACCGTAAATCACCTACAGAACAATCACTGTCCAATTATTAAAGGACTGACCGTAAATCACCTCCAGAACAATCACTATCCAATTATTAAAGGCCTGACCGGAAATCAACTACAGAACAATCGCTGTCCAATTATTAAAGGACTGACCGTAAGTCACCTACAGAACAATCACTGTCCAATTATTAAAGGAATGACCGTAAATCACCTACAGAACAATCACTGTCCAATTATTAAAGGACTGACCGTAAATCACCTACAGAACAATCACTGTCCAATTATTAAAGGACTGACTGTAAATCACCTCCAGAACAATCACTGTCCAATTATTAAAGGACTGACCGTAAATCACCTACAGAACAATCACTGTCCAATTATTAAAGGACTGACCGTAAATCACCGACAGAACAATCACTGTCCAATTATTAAAGGACTGACCGTAAATCACCGACAGAACAATCACTATCCAATTATTAAAGGACTGACCATAAATCACCTACAGAACAATCACTGTCCAATTATTAAAGGACTGACTGTAAATCACCTACAGAACAATCACTGTCCAATTATTAAAGGACTGACCGTAAATCACCTCCAGAACAATCACTGTCCAATTATTAAAGGACTGACCGTAAATCACCTACAGAACAATCACTGTCCAATTATAAAAGGACTTACCGTAAATCACCTACAGAACAATCACTGTCCAATTATTAAAGGACTGACCGTAAATCACCTCCAGAACAATCACTATCCAATTATTAAAGGCCTGACCGGAAATCAACTACAGAACAATCGCTGTCCAATTATTAAAGGACTGACCGTAAATCACCTACAGAACAATCACTGTCCAATTATTAAAGGAATGACCGTAAATCACCTACAGAACAATCACTGTCCAATTATTAAAGGACTGACCGTAAATCACCTACAGAACAATCACTGTCCAATTATTAAAGGACTGACTGTAAATCACCTCCAGAACAATCACTGTCCAATTATTAAAGGACTGACCGTAAATCACCTACAGAACAATCACTGTCCAATTATTAAAGGAATGACCGTAAATCACCTACAGAACAATCACTGTCCAATTATTAAAGGAATGACCGTAAATCACCTACAGAACAATCACTGTCCAATTATTAAAGGACTGACCGTAAATCACCTACAGAACAATCACTGTCCAATTATTAAAGGAATGACCGTAAATCACCTACAGAACAATCACTGTCCAATTATTAAAGGAATGACCGTAAATCACCTACAGAACAATCACTGTCCAATTATTAAAGGACTGACCGTAAATCACCTACAGAACAATCACTGTCCAATTATTAAAGGACTGACCGTAAATCACCTACAGAACAATCACTGTCCAATTATTAAAGGAATGACCATAAATCACCTACAGAACAATCACTGTCCAATTATTAAAGGACTGACCATAAATCACCTACAGAACAATCACTGTCCAATTATTAAAGGACTGACCGTAAATCATCTACAGAACAATCACTATCCTTTTATTAAAGGACTGACCGTAAATCACCTACAGAACAATCACTGTCCAATTATTAAAGGACTGACCATAAATCAACTACAGAACAATCACTGTCCAATTATTAAAGGACTGACCGTAAATCACCTACAGAACAATCACTGTCCAATTATTAAAGGAATGACCATAAATCACCTACAGAACAATCACTGACCAATTATTAAAGGACTGACCGTAAATCACCTACAGAACAATCACTGTCCAATTATTAAAGGAATGACCGTAAATCACCTGCAGAACAATCACTGTCCAATTATTAAAGGAATGACCGTAAATCACCTACAGAACAATCACTGTCCAATTATTAAAGGAATGACCGTAAATCACCTACAGAACAATCACTGTCCAATTATTAAAGGACTGACCGTAAATCACCTACAGAACAATCACTGTCCAATAATTAAAGGACTGACCATAAATCACCTACAGAACAATCACTGTCCAATTATTAAAGGAATGACCGTAAATCACCTACAGAACAATCACTGTCCAATTTTTAAAGGACTGACCGTAAATCACCTACAGAACAATCACTGTCCAATTATTAAAGGAATGACCGTAAATCACCTACAGAACAATCACTGTCCAATTATTAAAGGACTGACCGTAAATCACCTACAGAACAATCACTGTCCAATTATTAAAGGAATGACCGTAAATCACCTACAGAACAATCACTGTCCAATTATTAAAGGAATGACCGTAAATCACCTGCAGAACAATCACTGTCCAATTATTAAAGGACTGACCGTAAATCACCTACAGAACAATCACTGTCCAATTATTAAAGGACTGACCGTAAATCACCTACAGAACAATCACTGTCCAATTATTAAAGGAATGACCATAAATCACCTACAGAACAATCACTGTCCAATTATTAAAGGACTGACCATAAATCACCTACAGAACAATCACTGTCCAATTATTAAAGGACTGACCGTAAATCATCTACAGAACAATCACTATCCTATTATTAAAGGACTGACCGTAAATCACCTACAGAACAATCACTGTCCAATTATTAAAGGACTGACCATAAATCACCTACAGAACAATCACTGTCCAATTATTAAAGGACTGACCGTAAATAACCTACAGAACAATCACTGTCCAATTATTAAAGGAATGACCGTAAATCACCTACAGAACAATCACTGACCAATTATTAAAGGACTGACCGTATATCACCTACAGAACAATCACTGTCCAATTATTAAAGGAATGACCGTAAATCTCCTGCAGAACAATCACTGTCCAATTATTAAAGGAATGAGCGTAAATCACCTACAGAACAATCACTGTCCAATTATTAAAGGACTGAACGTAAATCACCTGCAGAACAATCACTGTCCAATTATTAAAGGAATGACCGTAAATCACCTGCAGAACAATCACTGTCCATTTATGAAAGGACTGACCGTAAATCACCGACAGAACAATCACTGTCCAATTATTAAATGACTGACCGTAAATCAACTACAGAACAATCACTGTCCAATTATAAAAGGACTGACCATAAATCACCTACAGAACAATCACTGTCCAATTATTAAAGGAATGAGCGTCAATCACCTACAGAACAATCACTGTCCAATTATTAAAGGACTGACCGTAAATCACCTACAGAACAATCACTATCCAATTATTAAAGGACTGACAGTAAATCACCGACAGAACAATCACTATCCAATTATTAAAGGACTGACCGTAAATCACCTACAGAACAATCACTGTCCAATTATTAAAGGACTGACCGTAAATCACCTACAGAACAATCACTATCCAATTATTAAAGGACTGACCGTAAATCACCGACAGAACAATCACTGTCCAATTATTAAAGGACTGACCGTAAATCACCGACAGAGCAATCACTATCCAATTATTAAAGGACTGACCATAAATCACCTACAGAACAATCACTGTCCAATTATTAAAGGACTGACTGTAAATCACCTACAGAACAATCACTGTCCAATTATTAAAGGACTGACCGTAAATCACCTCCAGAACAATCACTGTCCAATTATTAAAGGACTGACCATAAATCACCTACAGAACAATCACTGTCCAATTATAAAAGGACTTACCGTAAATCACCTACAGAACAATCACCGTCCAATTATTAAAGGACTGACCGTAAATCACCTCCAGAACAATCACTATCCAATTATTAAAGGCCTGACCGGAAATCAACTACAGAACAATCGCTGTCCAATTATTAAAGGACTGACCGTAAATCACCTACAGAACAATCACTGTCCAATTATTAAAGGAATGACCGTAAATCACCTACAGAACAATCACTGTCCAATTATTAAAGGACTGACCGTTAATCACCTACAGAACAATCACTGTCCAATTATTAAAGGACTGACCGTAAATCACCTCCAGAACAATCACTGTCCAATTATTAAAGGACTGACCGTAAATCACCTACAGAACAATCACTGTCCAATTATTAAAGGAATGACCGTAAATCACCTACAGAACAATCACTGTCCAATTATTAAAGGAATGACCGTAAATCACCTACAGAACAATCACTGTCCAATTATTGAAGGACTGACCGTAAATCACCTACAGAACAATCACTGTCCAATTATTAAAGGAATGACCGTAAATCACCTACAGAACAATCACTGTCCAATTATTAAAGGAATGACCGTAAATCACCTACAGAACAATCACTGTCCAATTATTAAAGGACTGACCGTAAATCACCTACAGAACAATCACTGTCCAATTATTAAAGGACTGACCGTAAATCACCTACAGAACAATCACTGTCCAATTATTAAAGGAATGACCATAAATCACCTACAGAACAATCACTGTCCAATTATTAAAGGACTGACCATAAATCACCTACAGAACAATCACTGTCCAATTATTAAAGGACTGACCGTAAATCATCTACAGAACAATCACTATCCTTTTATTAAAGGACTGACCGTAAATCACCTACAGAACAATCACTGTCCAATTATTAAAGGACTGACCATATATCACCTACAGAACAATCACTGTCCAATTATTAAAGGACTGACCGTAAATCACCTACAGAACAATCACTGTCCAATTATTAAAGGAATGACCATAAATCACCTACAGAACAATCACTGACCAATTATTAAAGGACTGACCGTAAATCACCTACAGAACAATCACTGTCCAATTATTAAAGGAATGACCGTAAATCACCTGCAGAACAATCACTGTCCAATTATTAAAGGAATGAGCGTAAATCACCTACAGAACAATCACTGTCCAATTATTAAAGGACTGACCGTAAATCACCTGCAGAACAATCACTGTCCAATTATTAAAGGAATGACCGTAAATCACCTGCAGAACAATCACTGTCCAATTATGAAAGGACTGACCGTAAATCACCGACAGAACAATCACTGTCCAATTATTAAAGGACTGACCGTAAATCACCTACAGAACAATCACTGTCCAATTATAAAAGGACTGACCATAAATCACCTACAGAACAATCACTGTCCAATTATTAAAGGAATGAGCGTAAATCACCTACAGAACAATCACTGTCCAATTATTAAAGGACTGACCGTAAATCACCTACAGAACAATCACTATCCAATTATTAAAGGACTGACAGTAAATCACCGACAGAACAATCACTATCCAATTATTAAAGGACTGACCGTAAATCACCTACAGAACAATCACTGTCCAATTATTAAAGGACTGACCGTAAATCACCTACAGAACAATCACTATCCAATTATTAAAGGACTGACCGTAAATCACCGACAGAACAATCACTGTCCAATTATTAAAGGACTGACCGTAAATCACCGACAGAACAATCACTATCCAATTATTAAAGGACTGACCATAAATCACCTACAGAACAATCACACTCCAATTATTAACGGACTGTCCATAAATCACCTACAGAACAATCACTGTCCAATTATTAAAGGACTGACCATAAATCACCTACAGAACAATCACTGTCCAATTATTAAAGGACTGACTGTAAATCACCTACAGAACAATCACTGTCCAATTATTAAAGGACTGACCGTAAATCACCTGCAGAACAATCACCTTCAAATTATTAAAGGACTGACCGTAAATCACCTACAGAACAATCACTGTCAATTATTAAAGGACTGACCGTAAATCACCGACAGAACAATCACTGTCCAATTATTAAAGGACTGACCGTAAATCACCTACAGAACAATCACTGTCCAATTATTAAAGGACTGGCCATAAATCACCTGCAGAACAATGACTGTCCAATTATTAAAGGACTGACCATATGTCACCTACAGAACAATCACTATCCAATTATTAAAGGACTGACCATAAATCACCTACAGAACAATCACTCTCCAATTATTAAAGGACTGACCATAAATCGCCGACAGAACAATCACTGTCCAATTATTAAAGGACTGACCATAAATCACCTACAGAACAATCACTGTCCAATTATTAAAGGACTGACCATAAATCACCTACAGAACAATCACTGTCCTATTATTAAAGGACTGACCATAAATAACCTACAGAACAATCACTGTCCAATTATTAAAGGATTGACTGTAAATCACCTACAGAACAATCACTGTCCAATTATTAAAGGACTGACCATAAGTCACCTACAGAACAATCACTGTCCAATTATTAAAGGATTGACTGTAAATCACCTACAGAACAATCACTGTCCAATTATTAAAGGAATGACCGTAAATCACCTACAGAACAATCACTGTCCAATTATAAAAGGACTGACCGTAAATCACCGACAGAACAATCACTGTCCAATTATTAAAGGACTGACCGTAAATCACCTGCAGAACAATCACTATCCAATTATTAAAATACTGACCGGAAATCAACTACAGAACAATCGCTGTCCAATTATTAAAGGACTGACCGTAAATCACCTACAGAACAATCACTGTCCAATTATTAAAGGAATGACCGTAAATCACCTACAGAACAATCACTGTCCAATTATTAAAGGACTGACCGTAAATCACCTACAGAACAATCACTGTCCAATTATTAAAGGACTGACCGTAAATCATCTACAGAACAATCACTATCCTATTATTAAAGGACTGACCGTAAATCACCTACAGAACAATCACTGTCCAATTATTAAAGGACTGACCATAAATCACCTACAGAACAATCACTGTCCAATTATTAAAGGACTGACCGGAAATCAACTACAGAACAATCGCTGTCCAATTATTAAAGGACTGACCGTAAATCACCTACAGAACAATCACTGTCCAATTATTAAAGGAATGACCGTAAATCACCTACAGAACAATCACTGTCCAATTATTAAAGTACTGACCGTAAATCACCTACAGAACAATCACTGTCCAATTATTAAAGGAATGACCGTAAATCACCTACAGAACAATCACTGTCCAATTATTAAAGGAATGACCGTAAATCACCTACAGAACAATCACTGTCCAATTATTAAAGGACTGACCGTAAATCACCTACAGAACAATCACTGTCCAATTATTAAAGGACTGACCGTAAATCACCTACAGAACAATCACTGTCCAATTATTAAAGGAATGACCATAAATCACCTACAGAACAATCACTGTCCAATTATTAAAGGACTGACCATAAATCACCTAAAGAACAATCACTGTCCAATTATTAAAGGACTGACCGTAAATCATCTACAGAACAATCACGATCCTATTATTAAAGGACTGACCGTAAATCACCTACAGAACAATCACTGTCCAATTATTAAAGGACTGACCATAAGTCACCTACAGAACAATCACTGTCCAATTATTAAAGGACTGACCGTAAATCACCGACAGAACAATCACTGTCCAATTATTAAAGGAATGACCGTAAATCACCTACAGAACAATCACTGACCAATTATTAAAGGACTGACCGTAAATCACCTACAGAACAATCACTGTCCAATTATTAAAGGAATGACCGTAAATCACCTGCAGAACAATCACTGTCCAATTATTAAAGGAATGAGCGTAAATCACCTACAGAACAATCACTGTCCAATTATTAAAGGACTGACCGTAAATCACCTGCAGAACAATCACTGTCCAATTATTAAAGGAATGACCGTAAATCACCTGCAGAACAATCACTGTCCAATTATGAAAGGACTGACCGTAAATCACCGACAGAACAATCACTGTCCAATTATTAAATGACTGACCGTAAATCACCTACAGAACAATAACTGTCCAATTATAAAAGGACTGACCATAAATCACCTACAGAACAATCACTGTCCAATTATTAAAGGAATGAGCGTAAATCACCTACAGAACAATCACTGTCCAATTATTAAAGGACTGACCGTAAATCACCTACAGAACAATCACTATCCAATTATTAAAGGACTGACAGTAAATCGCCGACAGAACAATCACTATCCAATTATTAAAGGAATGACCGTAAATCACCTACAGAACAATCACTGTCCAATTATTAAAGGACTGACCGTAAATCACCTACAGAACAATCACTGTCCAATTATTAAAGGACTGACCATAAATCACCTACAGAACAATCACTGTCCAATTATTAAAGGACTGACCGTAAATCATCTACAGAACAATCACTATCCTATTATTAAAGGACTGACCGTAAATCACCTACAGAACAATCACTGTCCAATTATTAAAGGACTGACCACAAATCACCTACAGAACAATCACTGTCCAATTATTAAAGGACTGACCGTAAATCACCTACAGAACAATCACTGTCCAATTATTAAAGGAATGACCGTAAATCACCTACAGAACAATCACTGACCAATTATTAAAGGACTGACCGTAAAACACCTACAGAACAATCACAGTCCAATTATTAAAGGAATGACCGTAAATCACCTGCAGAACAATCACTGTCCAATTATTAAAGGAATGAGCGTAAATCACCTACAGAACAATCACTGTCCAATTATTAAAGGACTGACCGTAAATCACCTGCAGAACAATCACTGTCCAATTATTAAAGGAATGACCGTAAATCACCTGCAGAACAATCACTGTCCAATTATGAAAGGACTGACCGTAAATCACCGACAGAACAATCACTGTCCAATTATTAAATGACTGACCGTAAATCACCTACAGAACAATCACTGTCCAATTATAAAAGGACTGACCATAAATCACCTACAGAACAATCACTGTCCAATTATTAAAGGAATGAGCGTAAATCACCTACAGAACAATCACTGTCCAATTATTAAAGGACTGACCGTAAATCACCAACAGAACAATCACTGTCCAATTATTAAAGGACTGACCGTAAATCACCTACAGAACAATCACTATCCAATTATTAAAGGACTGACAGTAAATCACCGACAGAACAATCACTATCCAATTATTAAAGGACTGACCGTAAATCACCTACAGAACAATCACTGTCCAATTATTAAAGGACTGACCGTAAATCACCTACAGAACAATCACTATCCGATTATTAAAGGACTGACCGTAAATCACCGACAGAACAATCACTGTCCAATTAATGAAGGACTGACCGTAAATCACCGACAGAACAATCACTATCCAATTATTAAAGGACTGACCATAAATCACCTACAGAACAATCACTCTCCAATTATTAAAGGACTGTCCATAAATCACCTACAGAACAATCACTGTCCAATTATTAAAGGACTGACCATAAATCACCTACAGAACAATCACTGTCCAATTATTAAAGGACTGACTGTAAATCACCTACAGAACAATCACTGTCCAATTATTAAAGGACTGACCGTAAATCACCTCCAGAACAATCACTGTCCAATTATTAAAGGACTGACCGTAAATCACCGACAGAACAATCACTATCCAATTTTTAAAGGACTGACCGTAAATCACCGACAGAACAATCACTGTCAATTATTAAAGGACTGACCGTAAATCACCTGCAGAACAATCACCGTCCAATTATTAAAGGACTGACCGTAAATCACCTACAGAACAATCACTGTCAATTATTAAAGGACTGACCGTAAATCACCGACAGAACAATCACTGTCCAATTATTAAAGGACTGACCGTAAATCACCTACAGAACAATCACTGTCCAATTATTAAAGGACTGACCATAAATGACCTGCAGAACAATGACTGTCCAATTATTAAAGGACTGACCATAAGTCACCTACAGAACAATCACTATCCAATTATTAAAGGACTGACCATAAATCACCTACAGAACAATCACTCTCCAATTATTAAAGGACTGACCATAAATCGCCGACAGAACAATCACTGTCAAATTATTAAAGGACTGACCATAAATCACCTACAGAACAATCACTGTCCAATTATTAAAGTACTGACCATAAATCACCTACAGAACAATCACTGTCCAATTATTAAAGGACTGACCATAAATCACCTACAGAACAATCACTGTCCAATTATTAAAGGATTGACTGTAAATCACCTACAGAACAATCACTGTCCAATTATTAAAGGACTGACCATAAGTCACCTACAGAACAATCACTGTCCAATTATTAAAGGACTGACCGTAAATCACCTACAGAACAATCACTGTCCAATTATTAAAGGACTGACCGTAAATCACCTACAGAACAATCACTATCCAATTATTAAAGGACTGACCGTAAATCACCTACAGAACAATCACTGTCCAATTATTAAAGGACTGACCATAAATCACCGACAGAACAATCACTGTCCTATTATTAAAGGACTGACCGTAAATCACCTACAGAACAATCACTATCCAATTATTAAAGGACTGACCGTAAATCACCGACAGAACAATCACTGTCCTATTATTTAAGGACTGACCGTAAATCAGCTACAGAACAATCACTATCCAATTATTAAAGGACTGACCGTAAATCACAGACAGAACAATCACTATCCAATTATTAAAGGACTGACCGTAAATCACTTACAGAACAGTCACTGTCCAATTATTAACGGACTGACCGTAAATCACCGACAGAACAATCACTGTCCAATTATTAAAGGACTGACCGTAGATCACCTACAGAACAATCACTGTCCAATTATTAAAGGACTGACCGTAAATCACCGACAGAACAATCACTGTCCAATTATTAAAGGACTGACCGTAAATCACCTACAGAACAATCACTGTGCAATTATTAAAGGACTGACTGTAAATCACCGACAGAACAATCACTGTCCAATTATTAAAGGACTGACCGTAAATCACCTTCAGAACAATCACTGTCCATTTATGAAAGGACTGACCGTGAATCACCTACAGAAAAATCACTGTCCTATTATTAAAGGACTGACCGTAAATCACCTACAGAACAATCACTGTCCAATTATTAAAGGACTGACCGTAAATCACCTGCAGAACAATCACTGTCCGATTATTAAAGGACTGACCGTAAATCACCTACAGAACAATCACTGTCCAATTATTGAAGGACTGACCGTAAATCACCTACAGAACAATCACTCTCCAATTATTAAAGGACTGACCGTAAATCACCTGCAGAACAATCACTGTCCAATTATTAAAGGACTGACCGTAAATCACCTACAGAACAATCACTGTCCGATTATTAAAGGACTGACCGTAAATCACCTCCAGAACAATCACTGTCCAATTATTGAAGGACTGACCGTAAATCACCTCCAGAACAATCACTGTCCAATTATTAAAGGACTGACCATAAATTACCTGCAGAACAATCACGGTCCAATTATTAAAGGACTGACCATAAATGACCTGCAGAACAATCAGTGTCCTATTATTAAAGGAATGACCATAAATTACCTAAAGAACAATCACGGTCCAATTATTAAAGACTGACCATAAATCACCTACAGAACAATCACTATCCAATTATTAAAGGACTGACCATAAATAACCGACAGAACAATCACTGTCCTATTATTAAAGGACTGACCGTAAATCACCTACAGAACAATCACTGTCCAATTATTAAAGGACTGATCGTAAATCACCTCCAGAACAATCACTCTCCAATTATTAAAGGACTGACCGTAAATCACCGACAGAACAATCACTGTCCTATTATTAAAGGACTGACCGTAAATCACCGACAGTACAATCACTGTCCAATTATTGAAGGACTGACCGTAAATCCCCTCCAGAACAATCACTGTCCAATTATTAAAGGACTGACCGTAAATCGCCGACAGAACAATCACTGTCCTATTATTAAAGGACTGAGCATAAATCACCTACAGAACAATCACTGTCCCATTATTAAAGGACTGACCATAAATCATCTACAGAACAATCAATGTCCAATTATTAAAGGAGTGACCAGAAGTCACCTACAGAACAATCACTGTCCAATTATTAAAGGAGTGACCAGAAGTCACCTACAGAACAATCACTGTCCAATTATTCAAGGACTGACCGTAAATCACCGACAGAGCAATCACAGTCCTATTATTAAAGGACTGACCGTAAATCACCTCCAGAACAATCACTGCCCAATTATTAAAGGACTGACCGTAAATCGCCGACAGAACAATCACTGTCCAATTATTAAAGGACTGACCGTAAATCGCCGACAGAACAATCACTCTCCAATGATTAAAGGACTGACCATGAATCACCTACAGAACAATCACTGTCCTATTATTAAAGGACTGACCGTAAATCCCCGACAGAACAATCACTGTCCAAGTATTAAAGGACTGACCATAAATCACCTACAGAACAATCACTGTCCAATTATTAAAGGACTGACCGTAAATCACCTACAGAACAATCACTGTCCAATAATTAAAGGTCTGACCGTAAATCGCCGACAGAACAATCACTGTCCAATTATTAAAGGACTGACCATAAATCACCAACAGAACAATCACTGTCCAATAATTAAAGGTCTGACCGTAAATCGCCGACAGAACAATCACTGTCCTATTATTAAAGGACTGACCATAAATCACCTACAGAACAATCACTGTCCTATTATTAAAGGACTGACCATAAATCACCTACAGAACAATCACTGTCCAATTGTCAAAGGACTGACTGTAAATCACCTACAGAACAATTACTGTCCAAGTATTAAAGGACTGACCATAAATCACCTACAGAACAATCACTGTCCAATTATTAAAGGACTGACCGTAAATCACCTACAGAACAATCACTGTCCAATAATTAAAGGTCTGACCGTAAATCGCCGACAGAACAATCACTGTCCAATTATTAAAGGACTGACCATAAATCGCCGACAGAACAATCACTCTCCAATGATTAAAGGACTGACCATGAATCACCTACAGAACAATCACTGTCCTATTATTAAAGGACTGACCGTAAATCCCCGACAGAACAATCACTGTCCAAGTATTAAAGGACTGACCATAAATCACCTACAGAACAATCACTGTCCAATTATTAAAGGACTGACCGTAAATCACCTACAGAACAATCACTGTCCAATAATTAAAGGTCTGACCGTAAATCGCCGACAGAACAATCACTGTCCAATTATTAAAGGACTGACCATAAATCACCAACAGAACAATCACTGTCCAATAATTAAAGGTCTGACCGTAAATCGCCGACAGAACAATCACTGTCCTATTATTAAAGGACTGACCATAAATCACCTACAGAACAATCACTGTCCTATTATTAAAGGACTGACCATAAATCACCTACAGAACAATCACTGTCCAATTGTCAAAGGACTGACTGTAAATCACCTACAGAACAATTACTGTCCAATTATTAAAGGACTGACCGTAAATCGCCGACAGAACAATCACTGTCCTTTTATTAAAGGACTGACCATAAATCACCTACAGAACAATTACTGTCCAATTATTTAAGGACTGACCGTAAATCACCAACAGAACAATCACTGTCCAATAATTAAAGGTCTGACCGTAAATCGCCGACAGAATAATCACTGTCCAATTATTAAAGGACTGACCATAAATCACCAACAGAACAATCACTGTCCAATAATTAAAGGTCTGACCGTAAATCGCCGACAGAACAATCACTTTCCTATTATCAAAGGACTGACCATAAATCACCTACAGAACAATCACTGTCCTATTATTAAAGGACTGACCATAAATCACCTACAGAACAATCACTGTCCAATTGTCAAAGGACTGACTGTAAATCACCTACAGAACAATCACTGTCCAATTATTAAAGGACTGACAATAATTCACCTGCAGAACAATCACTGTCCAATTATAAAAGGGCTGAACGTGAATCTCCGACAGAACAATCACTGTCCTTTTATTAAAGGACTGACCGTAAATCACCGACAGAACAATCACTGTCCAATTATTAAAGGACTGACAATAATTCACCTGCAGAACAATCACTGTCCAATTATAAAAGGACTGACCGTGAATCTCCGACAGAACAATCACTATCCAATTATTAAAGGACTGACCGTAAATCACCGACAGAGCAATCACTGTCCTATTATTAAAGGACTGACCGTAAATCACCTACAGAACAATAACTGTCCTATTATTAAAGGACTGACCGTAAATCACCTACAGAACAATCACTGTCCTATTATTAAAGGACTGACCGTAAATCAGCTACAGAACAATCACTGTCCTATTATTAAAGGACTGACCGTAAATCACCGACAGAACAATCCCTGTCCAATTATTAAAGGACTGACCGTAAATAACCTTCAGAACAATCACTGTCCAATTATTAAAGGACTGACCGTAAATCACCGAGAGAACAATCACTGTCCAATTATTAAAGGACTGACCGTAAATCACCGAGAGAACAATCACTGTCCATTTATTAAAGGACTGACCGTAAATCACCTACAGAACAATCACTATCCAATTATTGAAGGACTGACCGTAAATCACCGACAGAACAATCACTGTCCTATTATTGAAGGACTGACCGTGAATCATCTACAGAACAATCACTTTCCAATTATTAAAGGACTGACGATAAATCCCCGACAGAACAATCACTGTCCAATTATTAAAGGACTGACCATAAATCCCCGACAGAACAATCACTGTGCTATTATTGAAGGACTGACCGTAAATCATCTACAGAACAATCACTATCCAATTATTAAAGGACTGTCCGTAAATCACCGACAGAACAATCAATGTCCACTTATTAAAGGACTGTCCGTAAATCACTTACAGAACAATCACTGTCCAATTATTAAAGGACTGTCCCTAAGTCACCTGCAGAACAATCATTGTCCAATTATTAATGGACTGACCATAAATCACCGACAGAACAATCACTGTCCAATTATTAAAGGACTGACCGTAAATCACCTACAGAACAATCACTGTCCAATTATTAAAGGACTGACCGTGAATCACCGAGAGAACAATCACTGTCCCATTATTAAAGGACTGACCGTGAATCACCGACAGAACAAACACTGTCCAATTATTAAAGGACTGACCGTAAATCACCTACACAACGATCACAGTCCAATTATTAAAGGTCTAACCGTGAATCACCGAGAGAACAATCACTGTCCAATTATTAAAGGACTGACCGTGAATCACCGACAGAACAATCACGGTCCAATTATTAAAGGACTGACCATAAATTCCCGACAGAACAATCACTGTCCAATTATTAAAGGAATGACCATAAATCCCCGACAGAACAATCACTGTCCTATTATTGAAGGACTGACCGTAAATCATCTACAGAACAATCACTGTGCTATTATTGAAGGACTGACCGGAAATGATCTACAGAACAATCACTGTCCAATTATTAAAGGACTGACCATAAATCCCCGACAGAACAATCACTGTGCTATTATTGAAGGACTGACCGGAAATCATCTGCAGAACAATCACTGTACAATTATTGAAGGACTGACCATAAATCCCCGACAGAACAATCACAGTCCAATTATTAAAGGACTGACCATAAATCCCCGACAGAACAATCACTGTGCTATTATTGAAGGACTGACCGGAAATCATCTACAGAACAATCACTATCCAATTATTAAAGGACTGACCGTAAATCACCTACAGAACAATCACTGTCCAATTATTAAAGGAATGACCGTAAATCACCTCCGGAACAATCACTGTCCAATTATTAAAGGACTGACCATAAATCATCTACAGAACATTCAATGTCCAATTATTAAAGGAGTGACCAGAAGTCACCTACAGAACAATCACTGTCCAATTATTAAAGGAGTGACCAGAAGTCACCTACAGAACAATCACTGTCCAATTATTAAAGAACTGACCGTAAATCACCGACAGAGCAATCACAGTCCTATTATTAAAGGACTGACCGTAAATCACCTCCAGAACAATCACTGCCCAATTATTAAAAGACTGACCGTAAATCGCCAACAGAACAATCACTGTCCAATTATTAAAGGACTGACCGTAAATCGCCGACAGAACAATCACTCTCCAATTATTAAAGGACTGACCATGAATCACCTACAGAACAATCACTGTCCAATTATTAAAGGAGTGACCAGAAGTCACCTACAGTACAATCACTGTCCAATTATTAAAGGACTGACCGTAAATCACCGACAGAGCAATCACAGTCCTATTATTAAAGGACTGACCGTAAATCCCCGACAGAACAATCACTGTCCAATTATTAAAGGACTGACCATAAATCACCGACAGAACAATCACTGTCCAATTATTAAAGGACTGACCGTAAATCACCTACAGAACAATCACTGTCCAATAATTAAAGGTCTGACCGTAAATCGCCGACAGAACAATCACTGTCCAATAATTAAAGGTCTGACCGTAAATCGCCGACAGAACAATCACTGTCCTATTATTAAAGGACTGACCATAAATCACCTACAGAACAATCACTGTCTTATTATTAAAGGACTGACCATAAATCACCTACAGAACAATCACTATCCAATTGTCAAAGGACTGACTGTAAATCACCTACAGAACAATTACTGTCCAATTATTAAAGGACTGACCGTTAATCGCCGACAGAACAATCACTGTCCTTTTATTAAAGGACTGACCATAAATCACCTACAGAATAATTACTGTCCAATTATTTAAGGACTGACCGTAAATCACCAACAGAACAATCACTGTCCAATTATTAAAGGACTGACAATAATTCACCTGCAGAACAATCACTGTCCAATTATAAAAGGACTGAACGTGAATCTCCGACAGAACAATCACTGTCCTTTTATTAAAGGACTGACCGTAAATCACTGACAGAACAATCACTGTCCAATTATTAAAGGACTGACAATAATTCACCTGCAGAACAATCACTGTCCAATTATAAAAGGACTGACCGTGAATCTCCGACAGAACAATCACTGTCCAATTATTAAAGGACTGACCGTAAATCACCGACAGAGCATTCACTGTCCTATTATTAAAGGACTGACCGTAAATCACCTACAGAACAATAACTGTCCTATTATTAAAGGACTGACCGTAAATCACCTACAGAACAATCACTGTCCTATTATTAAAGGACTGACCGTAAATCAGCTACAGAACAATCACTGTCCTATTATTAAAGGACTGACTGTAAATCACCGACAGAACAATCCCTGTCCAATTATTAAAGGACTGACCGTAAATAACCTTCAGAACAATCACTGTCCAATTATTAAAGGACTGACCGTAAATCACCGAGAGAACAATCACTGTCCAATTATTAAAGGACTGACCGTAAATCACCTAGAGAACAATCACTGTCCATTTATTAAAGGACTGACCGTAAATCACCTACAGAACAATCACTATCCAATTATTGAAGGACTGACCGTAAATCACCGACAGAACAATCACTGTCCTATTATTGAAGGACTGACCGTGAATCATCTACAGAACAATCACTGTCCAATTATTAAAGGACTGACGATAAATCCCCGACAGAAGAATCACTGTCCAATTATTAAAGGACTGACCATAAATCCCCGACAGAACAATCACTGTGCTATTATTGAAGGACTGACCTTAAATCATCTACAGAACAATCACTATCCAATTATTAAAGCACTGTCCGTAAATCACCTACAGAACAATCACTGTCCACTTATTAAAGGACTGTCCGTAAATCACCTACAGAACAATCACTGTCCAATTATTAAAGGACTGTCCCTAAGTCACCTGCAGAACAATCATTGTCCAATTATTAATGGACTGACCATAAATCACCGACAGAACAATCACTGTCCAATTATTAAAGGACTGACCGTAAATCACCTACAGAACAATCACTGTCCAATTATTAAAGGACTGACCGTGAATCACCGAGAGAACAATCACTGTCCCATTATTAAAGGACTGACCGTGAATCACCGACAGAACAATCACTGTCCAATTATTAAAGGACTGACCGTAAATCACCTACACAACGATCACAGTCCAATTATTAAAGGTCTAACCGTGAATCACCGAGAGAACAATCACTGTCCAATTATTAAAGGACTGACCGTGAATCACCGACAGAACAATCACGGTCCAATTATTAAAGGACTGACCATAAATCCCCGACAGAACAATCACTGTGCTATTATTGAAGGACTGACCCTAAATCACCGACAGAACAATCACTGTCCTTTATTGAAGGACTGACCGTAAATCATCTACAGAACAATCACTGTCCAATTATTAAAGGACTGACCATAAATTCCCGACAGAACAATCACTGTCCAATTATTAAAGGACTGACCATAAATCCCCGACAGAACAATCACTGTGCTATTATTGAAGGACTGACCGGAAATCATCTACAGAACAATCACTGTCCTATTATTAAAGGACTGACCGTAAATCACCTACAGAACAATATCTATCCAATTATTAAAGGACTGACCGTAAATCACCTCCAGAACAATCACTGTCCAATTATTAAAGGACTGACCATAAATCCCCGACAGAACAATCACTGTCCAATTATTAAAGGACTGACCATAAATCCCCGACAGAACAATCACTGTCCAATTATTAAAGGACTGACCATAAATCCCCGACAGAACAATCACTGTGCTATTATTGAAGGACTGACCGGAAATGATCTACAGAACAATCACTGTCCAATTATTAAAGGACTGACCATAAATCCCCGACAGAACAATCACTGTGCTATTATTGAAGGACTGACCGGAAATCATCTGCAGAACAATCACTGTCCAATTATTGAAGGACTGACCATAAATCCCCGACAGAACAATCACAGTCCAATTATTAAAGGACTGACCATAAATCCCCGACAGAACAATCACTGTGCTATTATTGAAGGACTGACCGGAAATCATCTACAGAACAATCACTATCCAATTATTAAAGGACTGACCGTAAATCACCTGCAGAACAATCACTATCCAATTATTAAAGGACTGACCGTAAATCACCTCCGGAACAATCACTGTCCAATTATTAAAGGACTGACCGTAAATCAGCTACAGAACAATCACTGTCCAATTATTAAAGGACTGACCATAAATCACCGACAGAACAATCACTGTCCAATTATTAAAGGACTGACCATAAATCACCGACAGAACAATCACTGTCCAATTATTAAAGGACTGACCATAAATCACCGACAGAACAATCACTGTCCTATTATTAAAGGACTGACCGTAAATCACCTACAGAACAATCACTATCCAATTATTAAAGGACTGACCGTAAATCACCTACAGAACAATCACTGTCCAATTATTAAAGGACTGACCATAAATCACCGACAGAACAATCACTGTCCTATTATTAAAGGACTGACCGTAAATCACCTACAGAACAATCACTATCCAATTATTAAAGGACTGACCGTAAATCACCTGCAGAACAATCACTGTCCAATTATTAAAGGACTGACCATAAATCACCGACAGAACAATCACTGTCCTATTATTAAAGGACTGACCGTAAATCACCTACAGAACAATCACTATCCAATTATTAAAGGACTGACCATAAATCACCGACAGAACAATCACTGTCCTATTTTTAAAGGACTGACTGTAAATAAGCTACAGAACAATCACTATCCAATTATAAAAGGACTGACCGTAAATCACCGACAGAACAATCACTGTCCAATTATTAAAGGACTGACCGTAAATCACCTACAGAACAATCACTATCCAATTATTAAAGGACTGACCGTAAATCACCTGCAGAACAATCACTGTCCAATTATTAAAGGACTGACCATAAATCACCGACAGAACAATCACTGTCCTATTATTAAAGGACTGACCGTAAATCACCTACAGAACAATCACTATCCAATTATTAAAGGACTGACCATAAATCACCGACAGAACAATCACTGTCCTATTTTTAAAGGACTGACTGTAAATAAGCTACAGAACAATCACTATCCAATTATAAAAGGACTGACCGTAAATCACCTACAGAACAATCACTGTCCAATTATTAAAGGACTGACCGTAAATCACCGACAGAACAATCACTGTCCAATTATTAAAGGACTGACCGTAAATCACCGACAGAACAATCACTGTCCAATTATTAAAGGACTTTCCGTGAATCACCGAGAGAACAATCACTGTCCAATTATGAAAGGACTGACCGTGAATCAGCGACAGAAAAATCACTGTCCTATTATAAAAGGACTGACCGTAAATCACCTACAGAACAATCACTGTCCAATTATTAAAGGACTGACCGTAAATCACCGACAGAACAATCACTGTCCAATTATTAAAGGACTGACCATAAATTACCGACAGAACAATCACTATCCAATTATTAATGGACTGACCGTAAATCATCGACAGAGCAATCACTGTCCTATTATTAAAGGAGTGACCATAAATTACCGACAGAACAATCACTATCCAATTATTAAAGGACTGACCGTGAATCACCGACAGAACAATCACGGTCCAATTATTAAAGGACTGACCATAAATCCCCGACAGAACAATCACTGTCCAATTATTAAAGGACTGACCGTAAATCACCGACAGAGCATTCACTGTCCTATTATTAAAGGACTGACCGTAAATCACCTACAGAACAATAACTGTCCTATTATTAAAGGACTGACCGTAAATCACCTACAGAACAATCACTGTCCTATTATTAAAGGACTGACCGTAAATCAGCTACAGAACAATCACTGTCCTATTATTAAAGGACTGACTGTAAATCACCGACAGAACAATCCCTGTCCAATTATTAAAGGACTGACCGTAAATAACCTTCAGAACAATCACTGTCCAATTATTAAAGGACTGACCGTAAATCACCGAGAGAACAATCACTGTCCAATTATTAAAGGACTGACCGTAAATCACCTAGAGAACAATCACTGTCCATTTATTAAAGGACTGACCGTAAATCACCTACAGAACAATCACTATCCAATTATTGAAGGACTGACCGTAAATCACCGACAGAACAATCACTGTCCTATTATTGAAGGACTGACCGTGAATCATCTACTGAACAATCACTGTCCAATTATTAAAGGACTGGCGATAAATCCCCGACAGAAGAATCACTGTCCAATTATTAAAGGACTGACCATAAATCCCCGACAGAACAATCACTGTGCTATTATTGAAGGACTGACCTTAAATCATCTACAGAACAATCACTATCCAATTATTAAAGGACTGTCCGTAAATCACCTACAGAACAATCACTGTCCACTTATTAAAGGACTGTCCGTAAATCACCTACAGAACAATCACTGTCCAATTATTAAAGGACTGTCCCTAAGTCACCTGCAGAACAATCATTGTCCAATTATTAATGGACTGACCATAAATCACCGACAGAACAATCACTGTCCAATTATTAAAGGACTGACCGTAAATCACCTACAGAACAATCACTGTCCAATTATTAAAGGACTGACCGTGAATCACCGAGAGAACAATCACTGTCCCATTATTAAAGGACTGACCGTGAATCACCGACAGAACAATCACTGTCCAATTATTAAAGGACTGACCGTAAATCACCTACACAACGATCACAGTCCAATTATTAAAGGTCTAACCGTGAATCACCGAGAGAACAATCACTGTCCAATTATTAAAGGACTGACCGTGAATCACCGACAGAACAATCACGGTCCAATTATTAAAGGACTGACCATAAATCCCCGACAGAACAATCACTGTGCTATTATTGAAGGACTGACCCTAAATCACCGACAGAACAATCACTGTCCTTTATTGAAGGACTGACCGTAAATCATCTACAGAACAATCACTGTCCAATTATTAAAGGACTGACCATAAATTCCCGACAGAACAATCACTGTCCAATTATTAAAGGACTGACCATAAATCCCCGACAGAACAATCACTGTGCTATTATTGAAGGACTGACCGGAAATCATCTACAGAACAATCACTGTCCTATTATTAAAGGACTGACCGTAAATCACCTACAGAACAATAACTATCCAATTATTAAAGGACTGACCGTAAATCACCTCCAGAACAATCACTGTCCAATTATTAAAGGACTGACCATAAATCCCCGACAGAACAATCACTGTCCAATTATTAAAGGACTGACCATAAATCCCCGACAGAACAATCACTGTCCAATTATTAAAGGACTGACCATAAATCCCCGACAGAACAATCACTGTGCTATTATTGAAGGACTGACCGGAAATGATCTACAGAACAATCACTGTCCAATTATTAAAGGACTGACCATAAATCCCCGACAGAACAATCACTGTGCTATTATTGAAGGACTGACCGGAAATCATCTGCAGAACAATCACTGTCCAATTATTGAAGGACTGACCATAAATCCCCGACAGAACAATCACAGTCCAATTATTAAAGGACTGACCATAAATCCCCGACAGAACAATCACTGTGCTATTATTGAAGGACTGACCGGAAATCATCTACAGAACAATCACTATCCAATTATTAAAGGACTGACCGTAAATCACCTGCAGAACAATCACTATCCAATTATTAAAGGACTGACCGTAAATCACCTCCGGAACAATCACTGTCCAATTATTAAAGGACTGACCGTAAATCAGCTACAGAACAATCACTGTCCAATTATTAAAGGACTGACCATAAATCACCGACAGAACAATCACTGTCCAATTATTAAAGGACTGACCATAAATCACCGACAGAACAATCACTGTCCAATTATTAAAGGACTGACCATAAATCACCGACAGAACAATCACTGTCCTATTATTAAAGGACTGACCGTAAATCACCTACAGAACAATCACTATCCAATTATTAAAGGACTGACCGTAAATCACCTACAGAACAATCACTGTCCAATTATTAAAGGACTGACCATAAATCACCGACAGAACAATCACTGTCCTATTATTAAAGGACTGACCGTAAATCACCTACAGAACAATCACTATCCAATTATTAAAGGACTGACCGTAAATCACCTGCAGAACAATCACTGTCCAATTATTAAAGGACTGACCATAAATCACCGACAGAACAATCACTGTCCTATTATTAAAGGACTGACCGTAAATCACCTACAGAACAATCACTATCCAATTATTAAAGGACTGACCATAAATCACCGACAGAACAATCACTGTCCTATTTTTAAAGGACTGACCGTAAATAAGCTACAGAACAATCACTATCCAATTATAAAAGGACTGACCGTAAATCACCGACAGAACAATCACTGTCCAATTATTAAAGGACTGACCGTAAATCACCTACAGAACAATCACTGTCCAATTATTAAAGGACTGACCGTAAATCACCGACAGAACAATCACTGTCCAATTATTAAAGGACTGACCGTAAATCACCTTCAGAACAATCACTGTCCAATTATTAAAGGACTTTCCGTGAATCACCGAGAGAACAATCACTGTCCAATTATGAAAGGACTGACCGTGAATCAGCGACAGAAAAATCACTGTCCTATTATAAAAGGACTGACCGTAAATCACCTACAGAACAATCACTGTCCAATTATTAAAGGACTGACCGTAAATCACCGACAGAACAATCACTGTCCAATTATTAAAGGACTGACCATAAATTACCGACAGAACAATCACTATCCAATTATTAATGGACTGACCGTAAATCATCGACAGAGCAATCACTGTCCTATTATTAAAGGAGTGACCATAAATTACCGACAGAACAATCACTATCCAATTATTAAAGGACTGACCGTGAATCACCGACAGAACAATCACGGTCCAATTATTAAAGGACTGACCATAAATCCCCGACAGAACAATCACTGTGCTATTATTGAAGGACTGACCCTAAATCACCGACAGAACAATCACTGTCCTATTATTGAAGGACTGACCATAAATCATCTACAGAACAATCACTGTCCAATTATTAAAGGACTGACCATAAATTCCCGACAGAACAATCACTGTCCAATTATTAAAGGACTGACCATAAATCCCCGACAGAACAATCACTGTGCTATTATTGAAGGACTGACCGGAAATCATCTACAGAACAATCACTGTCCTATTATTAAAGGACTGACCGTAAATCACCTACAGAACAATAACTATCCAATTATTAAAGGACTGACCGTAAATCACCTCCAGAACAATCACTGTCCAATTATTAAAGGACTGACCATAAATCCCCGACAGAACAATCACTGTCCAATTATTAAAGGACTGACCATAAATCCCTGACAGAACAATCACTGTGCTATTATTGAAGGACTGACCGGAAATGATCTACAGAACAATCACTGTCCAATTATTAAAGGACTGACCATAAATCCCCGACAGAACAATCACTGTGCTATTATTGAAGGACTGACCGGAAATCATCTGCAGAACAATCACTGTCCAATTATTGAAGGACTGACCATAAATCCCCGACGGAACAATCACAGTCCAATTATTAAAGGACTGACCATAAATCCCCGACAGAACAATCACTGTGCTATTATTGAAGGACTGACCGGAAATCATCTACAGAACAATCACTATCCAATTATTAAAGGACTGACCGTAAATCACCTGCAGAACAATCACTATCCAATTATTAAAGGACTGACCGTAAATCACCTCCGGAACAATCACTGTCCAATTATTAAAGGACTGACCGTAAATCAGCTACAGAACAATCACTGTCCAATTATTAAAGGACTGACCATAAATCACCGACAGAACAATCACTGTCCAATTATTAAAGGACTGACCGTAAATCACCTACAGAACAATTACTGTCCAATTATTAAAGGACTGACCATAAATCACCGACAGAACAATCACTGTCCAATTATTAAAGGACTGACCATAAATCACCGACAGAACAATCACTGTCCTATTATTAAAGGACTGACCGTAAATCACCTACAGAACAATCACTATCCAATTATTAAAGGACTGACCGTAACATCACCTGCAGAACAATCACTGTCCAATTATTAAAGGACTGACCATAAATCACCGACAGAACAATCACTGTCCTATTATTAAAGGACTGACCGTAAATCACCTACAGAACAATCACTATCCAATTATTAAAGGACTGACCATAAATCACCGACAGAACAATCACTGTCCTATTTTTAAAGGACTGACCGTAAATCAGCTACAGAACAATCACTATCCAATTATTAAAGGACTGACCGTAAATCACCGACAGAACAATCACTGTCCAATTATTAAAGGACTGACCGTAAATCACCTTCAGAACAATCACTGTCCAATTATTAAAGGACTGTCCGTGAATCACCGAGAGAACAATCACTGTCCAATTATGAAAGGACTGACCGTGAATCAGCGACAGAAAAATCACTGTCCTATTATAAAAGGACTGACCGTAAATCACCTACAGAACAATCACTGTCCAATTATTAAAGGACTGACCGTAAATCACCGACAGAACAATCACTGTCCAATTATTAAAGGACTGACCATAAATTACCGACAGAACAATCACTATCCAATTATTAATGGACTGACCGTAAATCATCGACAGAGCAATCACTGTCCTATTATTAAAGGAGTGACCATAAATTACCGACAGAACAATCACTATCCAATTATTAAAGGACTGACCGTAAATCATCGACAGAACAATCACTGTCCAATTATTAAAGGACTGACCGTAAATCATCTACAGAACAATCACTGTCCAATTATTGAAGGACTGACCATAAATCACCTACAGAACAATCACTGTCCAATTATTAAAGGACTGACCATAAATCATCTACAGAACAATCAGTGTCCAATTATTAAAGGAGTGACCGTAAATCACCTACAGAACAATCACTGTCCAATTATTAAAGGACTGACCATAAATCATCTACAGAACAATCACTGTCCAATTATTAAAGGAGTGACCGTAAATCACCGACAGAACAATCACTGTCCAATTATTAAAGGACTGACCATAAATCATCTACAGAACAATCACTGTCCAATTATTAAAGGACTGACCATAAATCACCTACAGAACAATCACTGTCCGATTATTAAAGGACTGACCATAAATCATCTACAGAACAATCACTGTCAAATTATTAAAGGAGTGACCTTAAATCACCTACAGAACAATCACTGTCCAATTATTAAAGGAGTGACCGTAAATCACCTCCAGAACAATCACTGTCCAATTATTAAAGGGCAGACCGTAAATCGCCGACAGAACAATCACTGTCCAATTATTAAAGGACTGACCATAAATCAACTACAGTACAATCACTGTCCTATTATTAAAGGACTGACCGTAAATCCCCGACAGAACAATCACTGTCCAATTATTAAAAGACTGACCATAAATCACCTACAGAACAATCACTGTCCAATTATTAAAGCACTGACCGTAAGTCACCTACAGAACAATCACTGTCCAATTATTAAAGGACTGACCGTGAATCACCGAGAGAACAATCACTGTCCCATTATTAAAGGACTGACCGTGAATCACCAACAGAACAATCACTGTCCAATTATTAAAGGACTGACCGTAAATCACCTACACAACGATCACAGTCCAATTATTAAAGGTCTAACCGTTGAATCACCGAGAGAACAATCACTGTCCAATTATTAAAGGACTGACCGTGAATCACCGACAGAACAATCACGGTCCAATTACTAAAGGACTGACCATAAATCCCAGACAGAACAATCACTGTGCTATTATTGAAGGACTGACCCTAAATCACCGACAGAACAATCACTGTCCTATTATTGAAGGACTGACCGTAAATCATCTGCAGAACAATCACTGTCCAATTATTAAAGGACTGACCATAAATTCCCGACAGAACAATCACTGTCCAATTATTAAAGGACTGACCATAAATCCCCGACAGAACAATCACTGTGCTATTATTGAAGGACTGACCGGAAATCATCTACAGAACAATCACTGTCCTATTATTAAAGGACTGACCGTAAATCACCTACAGAACAATAACTATCCAATTATTAAAGGACTGACCGTAAATCACCTCCAGAACAATCACTGTCCAATTATTAAAGGACTGACCATAAATCCCCGACAGAACAATCACTGTCCAATTATTAAAGGACTGACCATAAATCCCCGACAGATCAATCACTGTCCAATTATTAATGGACTGACCGTAAATCATCGACAGAGCAATCACTGTCCTATTATTAAAGGAGTGACCATAAATTACCGACAGAACAATCACTATCCAATTATTAAAGGACTGACCGTAAATCATCGACAGAACAATCACTGTCCAATTATTAAAGGACTGACCGTAAATCATCTACAGAACAATCACTGTCCTATTATTGAAGGACTGACCATAAATCACCTACAGAACAATCACTGTCCAATTATTAAAGGACTGACCATAAATCATCTACAGAACAATCAGTGTCCAATTATTAAAGGAGTGACCGTAAATCACCTACAGAACAATCACTGTCCAATTATTAAAGGACTGACCATAAATCATCTACAGAACAATCACTGTCCAATTATTAAAGGAGTGACCGTAAATCACCGACAGAACAATCACTGTCCAATTATTAAAGGACTGACCATAAATCATCTACAGAACAATCACTGTCCAATTATTAAAGGACTGACCATAAATCACCTACAGAACAATCACTGTCCGATTATTAAAGGACTGACCATAAATCATCTACAGAACAATCACTGTCAAATTATTAAAGGAGTGACCTTAAATCACCTACAGAACAATCACTGTCCAATTATTAAAGGAGTGACCGTAAATCACCTCCAGAACAATCACTGTCCAATTATTAAAGGGCAGACCGTAAATCGCCGACAGAACAATCACTGTCCAATTATTAAAGGACTGACCATAAATCAACTACAGTACAATCACTGTCCTATTATTAAAGGACTGACCGTAAATCCCCGACAGAACAATCACTGTCCAATTATTAAAAGACTGACCATAAATCACCTACAGAACAATCACTGTCCAATTATTAAAGCACTGACCGTAAGTCACCTACAGAACAATCACTGTCCAATTATTAAAGGACTGACCGTAAATCACCTACACAACGATCACAGTCCAATTATTAAAGGTCTAACCGTGAATCACCGAGAGAACAATCACTGTCCAATTATTAAAGGACTGACCGTGAATCACCGACAGAACAATCACGGTCCAATTACTAAAGGACTGACCATAAATCCCAGACAGAACAATCACTGTGCTATTATTGAAGGACTGACCCTAAATCACCGACAGAACAATCACTGTCCTATTATTGAAGGACTGACCGTAAATCATCTGCAGAACAATCACTGTCCAATTATTAAAGGACTGACCATAAATCCCCGACAGAACAATCACTGTCCAATTATTAAAGGACTGACCATAAATCCCCGACAGATCAATCACTGTCTAATTATTAAAGGACTGACCATAAATCCCCGACAGAACAATCACTGTGCTATTATTGAAGGACTGACCGGAAATGATCTGCAGAACAATCACTGTCCAATTATTAAAGGACTGACCATAAATCCCCGACAGAACAATCACTGTGCTTTTATTGAAGGACTGACCGGAAATCATCTGCAGAACAATCACTGTCCAATTATTGAAGGACTGACCATAAATCCCCGACAGAACAATCACAGTCCAATTATTAAAGGACTGACCATAAATCCCCGACAGAACAATCACTGTGCTATTATTGAAGGACTGACCGGAAATCATCTACAGAACAATCACTATCCAATTATTAAAGGACTGACCGTAAATCACCTACAGAACAATCACTATCCAATTATTAAAGGACTGACCGTAAATCACCTCCGGAACAATCACTGTCCAATTATTAAAGGACTGACCGTAAATCAGCTACAGAACAATCACTGTCCAATTATTAAAGGACTGACCATAAATCACCGACAGAACAATCACTGTCCAATTATTAAAGGACTGACCATAAATCACCGACAGAACAATCACTGTCCAATTATTAAAGGACTGACAATAAATTACCGACAGAACAATCACTGTCCTATTATTAAAGGACTGACCGTAAATCACCTACAGAACAATCACTATCCAATTATTAAAGGACTGACCGTAAATCAACTGCAGAACAATCACTGTCCAATTATTAAAGACCTGACCATAAATCACCGACAGAACAATCACTGTCCTATTATTAAAGGACTGACCGTAAATCACCTACAGAACAATCACTATCCAATTATTAAAGGACTGACCATAAATCACCGACAGAACAATCACTGTCCTATTTTTAAAGGACTGACCGTAAATCAGCTACAGAACAATCACTATCCAATTATTAAATGACTGACCATAAATCACCGACAGAACAATCACTGTCCAATTATTAAAGGACTGACCGTAAATCACCTACAGAACAATCACTGTCCAATTATTAAAGGACTGACCGTAAATCACCGACAGAACAATCACTGTCCAATTATTAAATGACTGACCGTAAATCACCTTCAGAACAATCACTGTCCAATTATTAAAGCACTGTCCGTGAATCACCGAGAGAACAATCACTGTCCAATTATGAAAGGACTGACCGTGAATCAGCGACAGAAAAATCACTGTCCTATTGTAAAAGGACTGACCGTAAATCACCTACAGAACAATCACTGTCCAATTATTAAAGGACTGACCGTAAATCACCTACAGAACAATCACTGTCCAATTATTAAAGGACTGACCATAAATTACCGACAGAACAATCACTATCCAATTATTAATGGACTGACCGTAAATCATCGACAGAACAATCACTGTCCAATTATTAAAGGACTGACCATAAATCATCTACAGAACAATCACTGTCCAATTATTGAAGGACTGACCATAAATCACCTACAGAACAATCACTGTCCAATTATTAAAGGACTGACCATAAATCAACTACAGTACAATCACTGTCCTATTATTAAGGGACTGACCGTAAATCCCCGACAGAACAATCACTGTCCAATTATTAAAAGACTGACCATAAATCACCTACAGAACAATCACTGTCCAATTATTAAAGCACTGACCGTAAGTCACCTACAGAACAATCACTGTCCAATTATTAAAGGACTGACCGTAAATCACCTACACAACGATCACAGTCCAATTATTAAAGGTCTAACCGTGAATCACCGAGAGAACAATCACTGTCCAATTATTAAAGGACTGACCGTGAATCACCGACAGAACAATCACGGTCCAATTACTAAAGGACTGACCATAAATCCCAGACAGAACAATCACTGTGCTATTATTGAAGGACTGACCCTAAATCACCGACAGAACAATCACTGTCCTATTATTGAAGGACTGACCGTAAATCATCTGCAGAACAATCACTGTCCAATTATTAAAGGACTGACCATAAATCCCCGACAGAACAATCACTGTCCAATTATTAAAGGACTGACCATAAATCCCCGACAGATCAATCACTGTCTAATTATTAAAGGACTGACCATAGATCCCCGACAGAACAATCACTGTGCTATTATTGAAGGACTGACCGGAAATGATCTGCAGAACAATCACTGTCCAATTATTAAAGGACTGACCATAAATCCCCGACAGAACAATCACTGTGCTTTTATTGAAGGACTGACCGGAAATCATCTGCAGAACAATCACTGTCCAATTATTGAAGGACTGACCATAAATCCCCGACAGAACAATCACAGTCCAATTATTAAAGGACTGACCATAAATCCCCGACAGAACAATCACTGTGCTATTATTGAAGGACTGACCGGAAATCATCTACAGAACAATCACTATCCAATTATTAAAGGACTGACCGTAAATCACCTACAGAACAATCACTATCCAATTATTAAAGGACTGACCGTAAATCACCTCCGGAACAATCACTGTCCAATTATTAAAGGACTGACCGTAAATCAGCTACAGAACAATCACTGTCCAATTATTAAAGGACTGACCATAAATCACCGACAGAACAATCACTGTCCAATTATTAAAGGACTGACCATAAATCACCGACAGAACAATCACTGTCCAATTATTAAAGGACTGACAATAAATTACCGACAGAACAATCACTGTCCTATTATTAAAGGACTGACCGTAAATCACCTACAGAACAATCACTATCCAATTATTAAAGGACTGACCGTAAATCAACTGCAGAACAATCACTGTCCAATTATTAAAGACCTGACCATAAATCACCGACAGAACAATCACTGTCCTATTATTAAAGGACTGACCGTAAATCACCTACAGAACAATCACTATCCAATTATTAAAGGACTGACCATAAATCACCGACAGAACAATCACTGTCCTATTTTTAAAGGACTGACCGTAAATCAGCTACAGAACAATCACTATCCAATTATTAAATGACTGACCATAAATCACCGACAGAACAATCACTGTCCAATTATTAAAGGACTGACCGTAAATCACCTACAGAACAATCACTGTCCAATTATTAAAGGACTGACCGTAAATCACCGACAGAACAATCACTGTCCAATTATTAAATGACTGACCGTAAATCACCTTCAGAACAATCACTGTCCAATTATTAAAGGACTGTCCGTGAATCACCGAGAGAACAATCACTGTCCAATTATGAAAGGACTGACCGTGAATCAGCGACAGAAAAATCACTGTCCTATTGTAAAAGGACTGACCGTAAATCACCTACAGAACAATCACTGTCCAATTATTAAAGGACTGACCGTAAATCACCTACAGAACAATCACTGTCCAATTATTAAAGGACTGACCATAAATTACCGACAGAACAATCACTATCCAATTATTAATGGACTGACCGTAAATCATCGACAGAACAATCACTGTCCAATTATTAAAGGACTGACCATAAATCATCTACAGAACAATCACTGTCCAATTATTGAAGGACTGACCATAAATCACCTACAGAACAATCACTGTCCAATTATTAAAGGACTGACCATAAATCATCTACAGAACAATCACTGTCCAATTATTAAAGGAGTGACCGTAAATCACCTACAGAACAATCACTATCCAATTATTAAAGGACTGACCGTAAATCATCGACAGAACAATCACTGTCCAATTATTAAAGGACTGACCATAAATCATCTACAGAACAATCACTGTCAAATTATTGAAGGACTGACCATAAATCACCTACAGAACAATCACTGTCCAATTATTAAAGGACCGACCATATATCATCTACAGAACAATCACTGTCCAATTATTAAAGGACTGACCATAAATCACATACAGAACAATCATTGTCCTATTATTCAAGGACTGACCATAAATCATCTACAGAACAATCACTGTCCAATTATTAAAGGAGTGACCGCAAATCACCTACAGAACAATCACTGTCCAATTATTAAAGGAGTGACCATAAATCATCTACAGAACAATCACTGTCCAATTATTAAAGGACTGACCATAAATCACCTACAGAACAATCATTGTCCTATTATTCAAGGACTGACCATAAATCATCTACAGAACAATCACTGTCCAATTATTAAAGGAGTGACCGTAAATCACCTACAGAACAATCACTGTCCAATTATTAAAGGAGTGACCATAAATCATCTACAGAACAATCACTGTCCAATTATTAAAGGACTGACCATAAATCACCTACACAACAATCACTGTCCAATTATTAAAGGACTGACCATAAATCATCTACAGAACAATCACTGTCCAATTATTAAAGGAGTGACCGTAAATCACCTACAGAACAATCACTGTCCAATTATTAAAGGAGTGACCGTAAATCACCTCCAGAACAATCACTGTCCAATTATTAAAGGACTGAACGTAAATCGCCGACAGAACAATCACTGTCCAATTATTAAAGGACTGACCGTAAATCGCCGACAGAACATTCACTGTCCTATTATTAAAGGACTGACCGTAAATCACCGACAGAACAATCACTGTCCAATTATTAAAGGACTGACCATAAATCAACTACAGTACAATCACTGTCCTATTATTAAAGGACTGACGTAAATCCCCGACAGAACAATCACTGTCCAATTATTAAAAGACTGACCATAAATCACCTACAGAACAATCACTGTCCAATTATTTAAGCACTGACCGTAAGTCACCTACAGAACAATCACTGTCCAATTATTAAAGGACTGATCATAAATCACCAACAGAACAATCACTGTCCAATAATTAAAGGACTGACCGTAAATCGCCGACAGAACAATCACTGTCCAATTATTAAAGGACTGACCGTAAATCACCTACAGAACAATTACTGTCCAATTATTAAAGGACTGACCATAAATCACCTACAGAACAATCACTGTTAAATTATTAAAGGACTGACCGTAAATCACCTACAGAACAATCACTGTCCAATTGTCAAAGGACTGACCATAAATCACCTACAGAACAATCACTGTCCAATTGTCAAAGGACTGACTGTAAATCACCTACAGAACAATTACTGTCCAATTATTAAAGGACTGACCGTAAATCACCTACAGAACAATTACTGTCCAATTATTAAAGGACTGACCATAAATCACCTACAGAACAATCACTGTCCAATTGTCAAAGGACTGACTGTAAATCAACTACAGAACAATTACTGTCCAATTATTAAAGGACTGACCGTAAATCGCCGACAGAACAATCACTGTCCAATTATTAAAGGACTGACCGTAAATCACCTACAGAACAATTACTGTCCAATTATTAAAGGACTGACCATAAATCACCTACAGAACAATCACTGTCCAATTGTCAAAGGACTGACTGTAAATCACCTACAGAACAATTACTGTCCAATTATTAAAGGACTGACCGTAAATCGCCGACAGAACAATCACTGTCCTTTTCTTAAAGGGCTGACCATAAATCACCTCCAGAACAATCACTGTCCAATTATAAAAGGACTGACCATAAATCACCGACAGAACAATCACTGTCCTATAATTAAAGGACTGACCGTAAATCAACTACAGAACAATCACTATCCAATTATTAAAGGACTGACCATAAATCACCGACAGAACAATCACTGTCCTATTTTTAAAGGACTGACCGTAAATCAGCTACACAACAATCACTATCCAATTACTAAAGGACTGACCGTAAATCACCGACAGAACAATCACTGTCCAATTATTAAAGGACTGACCGTAAATCACCTACAGAACAATCACTGTCCAATTATTAAAGGACTGACCGTAAATCACCGACAGAACAATCACTGTCCAATTATTAAACGACTGACCGTAAATCACAGAGAGAACAATTACTGTTCAATTATTAAAGGACTGACCGTAAATCATCTTCAGAACAATCACTGTCCAATTATTAAAGGACTGTCCGTGAATCACCGAGAGAACAATCACTGTCCAATTATGAAAGGACTGACCGTGAATCAGCGACAGGAAAGTCACTGTCCTATTATAAAAGGACTGACCATAAATTACCGACAGAACAATCACGGTCCAATTATTAAAGGAATGACCATAAATCACCGACAGAACAATCACTATCCAATTATTAAAGGACTGACCGTAAATCACCGACAGAACAATCATTGTCCGATTATTAAAGGACTGACCGTAAATCACCAACAGAACAATCACTGTCCAATTATTAAAGGACTGACCGTAAATCACCTCCAGAACAATCACTGTCCTATTATTAAAGAACTGATCGTAAATCGCCGACAGAACCATCACTGCCCTATTATTAAAGGACTGACCATAAATCACCTACAGAACAATCACTGTCCAATTATTGAAGGACTGACCATAAATCACCGACAGAACAATCACTGTCCAATTATTAAAGGAGTGACCGTAAATCACCTACAGAACAATCACTGTCCAATTATTAAAGGAGTGACCGTAAATCACCTCCAGAACAATCACTGTCCAATTATTAAAGGACTGAACGTAAATCGCCGACAGAACAATCACTGTCCAATTATTAAAGGACTGACCGTAAATCGCCGACAGAACATTCACTGTCCTATTATTAAAGGACTGACCGTAAATCAACGACAGAACAATCACTGTCCAATTATTAAAGGACTGACCATAAATCAACTACAGTACAATCACTGTCCTATTATTAAAGGACTGACGTAAATCCCCGACAGAACAATCACTGTCCAATTATTAAAAGACTGACCATAAATCACCTACAGAACAATCACTGTCCAATTATTAAAGCACTGACCGTAAGTCACCTACAGAACAATCACTGTCCAATTATTAAAGGACTGATCATAAATCACCAACAGAACAATCACTGTCCAATTATTAAAGGACTGACCGTAAATCGCCGACAGAACAATCACTGTCCAATTATTAAAGGACTGACCGTAAATCACCTACAGAACAATTACTGTCCAATTATTAAAGGACTGACCATAAATCACCTACAGAACAATCACTGTTAAATTATTAAAGGACTGACCGTAAATCACCTACAGAACAATCACTGTCCAATTGTCAAAGGACTGACCATAAATCACCTACAGAACAATCACTGTCCAATTGTCAAAGGACTGACTGTAAATCACCTACAGAACAATTACTGTCCAATTATTAAAGGACTGACCGTAAATCACCTACAGAACAATTACTGTCCAATTATTAAAGGACTGACCATAAATCACCTACAGAACAATCACTGTCCAATTGTCAAAGGACTGACTGTAAATCACCTACAGAACAATTACTGTCCAATTATTAAAGGACTGACCGTAAATCGCCGACAGAACAATCACTGTCCAATTATTAAAGGACTGACCGTAAATCGCCGACAGAACATTCACTGTCCTATTATTAAAGGACTGACCGTAAATCACCGACAGAACAATCACTGTCCAATTATTAAAGGACTGACCATAAATCAACTACAGTACAATCACTGTCCTATTATTAAAGGACTGACGTAAATCCCCGACAGAACAATCACTGTTAAATTATTAAAGGACTGACCATAAATCACCTACAGAACAATCACTGTCCAATTGTCAAAGGACTGACTGTAAATCACCTACAGAACAAGTACTGTCCAATTATTAAAGGACTGACCGTAAATCGCCGACAGAACAATCACTGTCCTTTTCTTAAAGGGCTGACCATAAATCACCTCCAGAACAATCACTGTCCAATTATAAAAGGACTGACCATAAATCACCGACAGAACAATCACTGTCCTATAATTAAAGGACTGACCGTAAATCAACTACAGAACAATCACTATCCAATTATTAAAGGACTGACCATAAATCACCGACAGAACAATCACTGTCCTATTTTTAAAGGACTGACCGTAAATCAGCTACAGAACAATCACTATCCAATTACTAAAGGACTGACCGTAAATCACCGACAGAACAATCACTGTCCAATTATTAAAGGACTGACCGTAAATCACCTACAGAACCATCACTGTCCAATTATTAAAGGACTGACCGTAAATCACCGACAGAGCAATCACTGTCCAATTATTAAACGACTGACCGTAAATCACAGAGAGAACAATTACTGTTCAATTATTAAAGGACTGACCGTAAATCACCGACAGAACAATCACTGTCCAATTATTAAAGGACTGACCGTAAATCACCTTCAGAACAATCACTGTCCAATTATTAAAGGACTGTCCGTGAATCACCGAGAGAACAATCACTGTCCAATTATGAAAGGACTGACCGTGAATCAGCGACAGGAAAATCACTGTCCTATTATAAAAGGACTGACCATAAATTACCGACAGAACAATCACGGTCCAATTATTAAAGGAATGACCATAAATCACCGACAGAACAATCACTATCCAATTATTAAAGGACTGACCGTAAATCACCGACAGAACAATCATTGTCCGATTATTAAAGGACTGACCGTAAATCACCTACAGAACAATCACTGTCCAATTATTAAAGGACTGACCGTAAATCACCTCCAGAACAATCACTGTCCAATTATTAAAGAACTGATCGTAAATCGCCGACAGAACCATCACTGCCCTATTATTAAAGGACTGACCATAAATCACCTACAGAACAATCACTGTCCAATTATTAAAGGACTGACCATAAATCACCGACAGAACAATCACTGTCCAATTATTAAAGGACTGACCATAAATTACCTGCAGAACAATCACGGTCCAAATATTAAAGGACTGACCATAAATGACCTACAGAACAATCAGTGTCCTATTGTTAAAGGACTGACCATAAATTACCTAAAGAACAATCCCGGTCCAATTATTAAAGACTGACCATAAATCACCGACAGAATAATCACTATCCAATTATTAAAGGACTGACCATAAATAACCGACAGAACAATCACTGTCCTATTATTAAAGGACTGACCGTAAATCACCTACAGAACAATCACTGTCCTATTATTAAAGGACTGACCGTAAATCACCTACAGAACAATCACTGTCCAATTATTAAAGGACTGACCGTAAATCACCGACAGAACAATCACTGTCCTATTATTAAAGAACTGACCGTAAATCACCTACAGAACAATCACTGTCCAATTATTAAAGGACTGACCGTAAATCACCTCCAGAACAATCACTGTCCAATTATTAAAGGACTGACCGTAAATCGCCGACAGAACAATCACTGTCCTATTATTAAAGGACTGACCATAAATCATCAACAGAACAATCACTGTCCAATTATTAAAGGAATGACCGTAAATCACCAACAGAACAATCACTGTCCAGTTATTAAAGGACTGACAGTAAATCACCTGCAGAACAATCACTGTCCTATTATTAAAGGAGTGACCAGAAGTCACCTACAGAACAATCACTGTCCAATTATTAAAGGACTGACCGTAAATCACCTACAGAGCAATCACAGTCCTATTATTAAAGGACTGACCGTAAATCACCTCCAGAACAATCACTGTCCAATTATTAAAGGACTGACCGTAAATCGCCGACAGAACAATCACTGTCCAATTATTAAAGGACTGACCGTAAATCACCGACAGAACAATCACTGTCCAATTATTAAAGGACTGACCGTAAATCACCTACAGAGCAATCACAGTCCTATTATTAAAGGACTGACCGTAAATCACCTCCAGAACAATCACTGTCCAATTATTAAAGGACTGACCGTAAATCGCCGACAGAACAATCACTGTCCAATTATTAAAGGACTGACCGTAAATCACCGACAGAACAATCACTGTCCAATTATTAAAGGACTGACCATAAATCAACTACAGTACAATCACTGTCCTATTATTAAAGGACTGACCGTAAATCCCTGACAGAACAATCACTGTCCAATTATTAAAGGACTGACCATAAATCACCTACAGAACAATCACTGTCCAATTATTAAAGCACTGACCGTAAGTCACCTACAGAACAATCACTGTCCAATTATTAAAGGACTGACCATAAATCACCAACAGAACAATCACTGTCCAATAATTAAAGGACTGACCGTAAATCGCCGACAGAACAATCACTGTCCTATTATTAAAGGACTGACCATAAATCACCTACAGAACAATTACTGTCCAATTATTAAAGGACTGACCATAAATCTCCTACAGAACAATCACTGTCCAATTGTCAAAGGACTGACTGTAAATCACATACAGAACAATTACTGTCCAATTATTAAAGGACTGATCGTAAATCGCCGACAGAACAATCACTGTCCAATTATTAAAGGACTGACCGTAAATCACCGACAGAGCAATCACTGTCCTATTATTAAAGGACTGACCATAAATCACCTCCAGAACAATTACTGTCCAATTATTAAAGTACTGACCGTAAATCGCCGACAGAACAATCACTGTCCTTTTATTAAAGGACTGACCATAAATCACCTCCTGAACAATTACTGTCCAATTATTAAAGGACTGACCGTAAATCGCCGACAGAACAATCACTGTGATTTTATTAAAGGACTGACCATAAATCACCTACAGAACAATCACTGTCCAATTATGAAAGGACTGACCATAAATCACCTGCAGAACAATCACTGTCCAATTATTAAAGGACTGACCGTAAATCACTTACAGAACAATCACTGTCCAATTATTAAAGGACTGACCGTAAATCACCGACAGAACAATCACTGTCCAATTATTAAAGGACTGACCGTAAGTCACCTACAGAACAATCACTGCCCTATTATTAAAGGACTGACCGTAAATCACCGACAGAACAATCACTGTCGTATTATTAAAGGACTGACCGTAAATCACCTACAGAACAATCACTGTCCAATTATTAAAGGACTGACCGTAAATCACCTACAGAACAATCACTGCCCTATTATTAAAGGACTAACAGTAAATCACCGACAGAACAATCACTGTCCTATTATTAAAGGACTGACCGTAAATCACCGACAGAACAATCACTGTCCAATTATTAAAGGGCTGAAAGTAAATCACCTTCAGAACAATCACTGTCCAATTATTAAAGGACTGACCGTAAATCACCTAGAGAACAATCACTGTCCAATTATTAAAGGCCTGACCGTGAGTCACCGACAGAACAATCACTGTCCTATTATTAAAGGACTGACCATAAATAATCGACAGAAGAATCACTGTCCTATTATTAAAGGGCTGACCGTAAATCACCTACAGAACAATCACTCTCCAATTATTAAAATACTGACCGTAAATCACCTACAGAACAATCACTGTCCAATTATTAAAGGACTGACTGTAAATCACCTGCAGAACAATCACTGTCCAATTATTAAAGGACTGACCGTAAATCACCTACAGAACAATCACTATCCAATTATTAAAGGACTGACCATAAATCACCTACAGAACAATCACTGGCCAATTATTAAAGGAGTGAGCATAAATCACCTACAGAACAATCACTGTCCAATTTTTAAAGGACTGACCGTAAATCACCTACAGAACAATCACTGTCCAATTATTAAAGGACTGACCGTAAATCACCGACGGAACAATCACTGTCCAATTATTAAAGGACTGAGCATAAATCACCTACAGAACAATCACTGTCCAATTATTAAAGGACTGACCGTAAATCACCGACGGAACAATCACTGTCCAATTATTAAAGGACTGACCATAAATCACCTACAGAAAAATCACTGTCCTATTATTAAAGGACTGACCGTAAATCACCGACAGAACAATCACTGTCCAATTATTAAAGGACTGACCGTAAATCACCTTCAGAACAATCAATGTCCAATTATTAAAGGACTGACCATAAATCACCTACAGAACAATCACTGTCCAATTATTAAAGCACTGACCGTAAATCACCCACAGAACAATCACTGTCCAGTTAGTAAAGGACTGACCATAAATCACCTGCAGAAGAATCACTGTCCAATTATTAAAGGACTGACCGTAAATCACCTTCAGAACAATCAATGTCCAATTATTAAAGGACTGACCATAAATCACCTACAGAACAATCACTGTCCAATTATTAAAGCACTGACCGTAAATCACCGACAGAACAATCACTGTCCAGTTATTAATGGACTGACCGTAAATCACCTACAGAAAAATCACTGTCCTATTATTAAAGGACTGACCGTAAATCACCGACAGAACAATCACTGTCCAATTATTAAAGGACTGACCGTAAATCACCTTCAGAACAATCAATGTCCAATTATTAAGGGACTGACCATAAATCACCTACAGAACAATCACTGTCCAATTATTAAAGCACTGACCGTAAATCACCTACAGAACAATCACTGTCCAGTTATTAAAGGACTGACCATAAATCACCTGCATAACAATCACTGTCCAATTATAAAAGGACTGACCGTAAATCACCGACAGAGCAATCACTGTCCTATTATTAAAGGACTGATCGTAAATCACCTACAGAACAATCACTGTCCAATTATTAAAGGACTGACAGTAAATCACCTACAGAACAATCACTGTCCTATTATTAAAGGACTGTCCGTAAAACACTGACAGAGCAATCACTGTCCTATTATTAAAGGACTGATCGTAAATCACCTACAGAACAATCACTGTCCAATTATTAAAGGACTGACCGTAAATCACCTACAGAACAATCACTGACCAATTATTAAAGGACTGACCGTAAATCACCGACAGAACAATCACTGACCAATTATTAAAGGACTGACCATAAACCACCTACAGAACAATCACAGTCCTATTATTAAAGGACTGACCATAAATCACCGACAGAACAATAACTGTCCAATTATTAAAGGACTGACCATAAATCACCTACAACAAAATCACTGTTCTATTATTAAAGGACTGACCGTGAATTTCCGGCAGAACAATCACTATCCAATTATTAAAGGACTGACCGTAAATCAACGACAGAGCATTCACTGTCCTATTATTAAAGAACTGACCGTAAATCACCTACAGAACAATCACTGTCCAATTATTAAAGGACTCACCGTAAATCACCTGAAGAACAATCACTGTCCAAATATTAAAGGACTGACCATAAATCACCTACAGAGCAATCACTGTCCAATTATTAAAGGACTGACCATAAATCACAAACATAACAATCTCTGTCCTATTATTAATGTGCTGACCATAAATTACCTACAGAACAATCACGGTCCAATTATTGAAGGACTGACCATAAATCACCAACAAAACAATCACTGTCCAATTATTAAAGGACTGACCATAAATCACCGACAGAACAATCACTGTCCAATTATAAAAGGACTGACCGTGAATCAACGACAGAACAATCACTGTCCAATTATTAAAGGACTGAACATAAATCACCGACAGAACAATCACTGACCAATTATTAAAGGACTGACCGTAAATCACCTACAGAACAATCACTGACCAATTATTAAAGGACTGACCATAAATGACCTACAGAACAATTACTGTCCTATTATTAAAGGACTGACAATAAATCACCTACAGAATAATCACTGTCCAATTATTAAAGGACTGAGCGTAAATCACCGACAGAACAATCACTGTCCAATTATTAAAGGACTGACTATAAATCACCGACAGAACAATCACTATCCAATTATTAAAGGACTGAACATAAATCACCTACAGAACAATCAAGGTCCAATTATTGAAGGACTGACCATAAATCACCTACAAAACAATCACTGTCCAATTATTAAAGGACTGACCATAAATCACCTACAGAACAATCACTGTCCAATTATAAAAGGACTGACCGTGAATCAACGACAGAACAATCACTATACAATTATTAAAGGACTGACTATAAATCACCGACAGAGCAATCACTTTCCTGTTATTAAAGGACTGACCATAAATCACCGACAGAACAATCACTATCCAATTATTAAAGGACTGAACATAAATCACCTACAGAACAATCACTGACCAATTATTAAAGGACTGACCGTAAATCACCTACAGAACAATCACTGACCAATTATTAAAGGACTGACCATAAATGACCTACAGAACAATCACTGTTCTATTATTAAAGGACTGACCACAAATCACCTACAGAACAATCACTATCCAATTATTAAAGGACTGACCGTTAATCACCGACAGAACAATCACTATCCAATTATTAAAGGTATGACCGTAAATCACCGACAGAGCAATCACTGTCCTATTATTAAAGGACTGACTGTAAATCACCTACAGAACAATCACTGTCCAATTATTAAAGGACTGACCGTAAATCACCGACAGAACAATCACTGTCCAATTATTAAAGGTCTGACCGTAAATCACCTGCAGAACAATCACTGTCCAATTATTGAAGGACTGACCGTAAATCACCTACAGAACAATCACTGTCCAATTATTAAAGGACTGACCAGATATCACCTTCAGAACAATCACTGTCCAAATATTAAAGAACTGTCCGTAAATCACCGACAGAACAATCACTATCCAATTATTAAAGGACTGACAATAAATCACCTACAGAGCAATCACTGTCCAATTATTAAAGGACTGACCATAAATCACAGACAGAAAAATCTCTGTCCTATTATTAAAGGACTGACCATAAATTACCGACAGAACAATCACGGTCCAATTATTGAAGGACTGACCATAAATCACCTACAAAACAATCAGTGTCCAATTAATAAAGGACTGACCATAAATGACCTCCGGAACAATCACTGTCCTATTATTAAAGGACTGACCATAAATCACCGACAGAACAATCACAGTCCTATTATTAAAGAACTGAGCGTAAATCACCGACAGAACAATCACTCTCCAATTATTAAAGGACTGACCGTAAATCACCGACAGAACAATCACTGACCAATTATTAAAGGACTGACCATAAATCACCTACAGAACAATCACAGTCCTATTATTAAAGGACTGACCAGAAATCACCCACAGAACAATCACTGTCCAATTATTAAAGGACTGACCATAAATCACCTACAGAACAATCACTGTTCTATTATTAAAGTACTGACCACAAATCACCTCCAGAACAATCACTGTCCTATTATTAAAGGACTGACCATAAATAACCTACAGAACAATCACTGTCCAATTATTAAAGGACTGACCGTAAATCACCGACAGAGCAATCACTGTCCTGTTATTAAAGGACTGACCGTAAATCACCGACAGAACAATCACTGTCCAATTATTAACGGACTGACCGTAAATCACCTACAGAACAATCACTGTCCAATTATTAAAGGAATGACCGTAAATCACCGACAGAGCAATCACTGTCCTATTATTAAAGGACTGACCGTAAATCACCTACAGAACAATCACTGTCCAATTATTAAAGGACTGACCGTAAATCACCGACAGAACAATCACTGTCCAATTATTAAAGGACTGACCGTAAATCACTCGCAGAACAATAACTGTCCAATTATTGAAGGACTAACCGTAAATCACCTACAGAACAATCACTGTCCAATTATTAAAGGACTGACCATAAATCACCTACAGAACAATCACAGTCCTATTATTAAAGGACTGACCAGAAATCACCCACAGAACAATCACTGTCCAATTATTAAAGGACTGACCATAAATCACCTACAGAACAATCACTGTTCCATTATTAAAGTACTGACCACAAATCACCTACAGAACAATCACTGTCCTATTATTAAAGGACTGACCATAAATAATCTACAGAACAATCACTGTCCAATTATTAAAGGACTGACCGTAAATCACCGACAGAGCAATCACTGTCCTGTTATTAAAGGACTGACCGTAAATCACCTACAGAACAATCACTGTCCAATTATTAAAGGAATGACCGTAAATCACCGACAGAGCAATCACTGTCCAATTATTAAAGGAATGACCGTAAATCACCGACAGAGCAATCACTGTCCTATTATTAAAGGACTGACCGTAAATCACCTACAGAACAATCACTGTCCAATTATTAAAGGACTGACCGTAAATCACCGACAGAACAATCACTGTCCAATTATTAAAGGACTGACCGTAAATCACTCGCAGAACAATAACTGTCCAATTATTGAAGGACTGACCGTAAATCACCTACAGAACAATCACAGTCCAATTATTAAAGGACTGACCAGATATCACCTTCAGAACAATCACTGTCCAAATATTAAAGGAATGTCCGTAAATCACCGACAGAACAATCACTCTCCAATTATTAAAGGACGGACCATAAATCACCTACAGTGCAATCACTGTCCAATTATTAAAGGACTGACCATAAATCACCGACAGAACAATCACTGTCCAATTATTAAAGGACTGTCCGTAAATCACCTACAGAACAATCACTCTCCAATTATTAAAGGACGGACCATAAATCACCTACAGAGCAATCACTGTCCAATTATTAAAGGACTGACCGTAAATCACCGACAGAACAATCACTGTCCTATTATTAAAGGACTGACCATAAATTACCTACAGAACAATCACGGTCCAATTATAAAAGGACTGACCGTAAATCACCGACAGAACAATCACTGTCCAATTACTAAAGGACTGACTATAAATCACAGACAGAGCAATCACAGTCCTGTTATTAAAGGACTGACCATAAATCACCGACAGAACAATCACTATCCAATTATTAAAGGACTGAACATAAATCACCTACAGAACAATCACTGACCAATTATAAAAGGACTGACCATAAATCCCCTACAGAACAATCACTGTCCTATTATTAAAGGACTGAACATAAATCACCGACAGAACAATCACTGTCCAATTATTAAAGGACTGACCGTAAATCACCGACAGAACAATCACTGTCCAATTATTAAAGGACTGACCATAAATCACCTACAGAACAATCACTGTCCAATTATTAAAGCCTGACCATAAGTCACCTACAGAACAATCACTGACCAATTATTAAAGGACTGACCATAAATGACCTACGGAACAATCACTGTCCTATTATTAAAGGACTGACCATAAATCACCTACAGAACAATCACTGTCCAATTATTAAAGAACTGAGCGTAAATCACCGACAGAACAATCACTGTACAATTATTAAAGGACTGACCGTAAATCACCGACAGAACAATCACTGACCAATTATTAAAGGACTGACCATAAATCACCTGCAGAACAATCACTGTCCAATTATTAAAGGACAAACCGTAAATCACCTACAGAACAATCATTGTCCAATTATTAAAGGACTGACCATAAATCACCCACAGAACAATCACTGTCCAATTATTAAAGGAATGACCATAAATCACCTACAGAACAATCACTGTTCTATTATTAAAGTACTGACCACAAATCACCTACAGAACAATCACTGTCCTATTATTAAAAGACTGACCATAAATAACCTACAGAACAATCACTGTCCACTTATTAAAGGACTGACCATAAATCACCTACAGAACAATTACTGTCCATTAATTAAAGGACTGACCATAAACCACCCACAGAACAATCACTGTCCAATTATTAAAGGACTGACCATAAATCACCTACAGAACAATCACTGTTCTGTTATTAAAGTACTTACCACAAATCACCTACAGAACAATCACTGTCCTATTATTAAAAGACTGACCATAAATAACCTACAGAACAATCACTGTCCACTTATTAAAGGACTGACCATAAATCACCTACAGAACAATCACTGTCCAATTATTAAAGGACTGACCGTAAATCACCTACAGAACAATCACTCTCCAATTATTAAAGGACTGACCGTAAATCACCGACAGAGCAATCACTGTCCTATTATTAAAGGACTGACCGTAAATCACCTACAGAACAATCACTGTCCAATTATTAAAGGACTGACCGTAAATCACCGACAGAACAATCACTGTCCAATTATTAAAGGACTGACCGTAAATCACTCGCAGAACAATAACTGTCCAATTATTGAAGGACTGACCGTAAATCACCTACAGAACAATCACAGTCCAATTATTAAAGGACTGACCAGATATCACCTTCAGAACAATCACTGTGCAAATATTAAAGGAATGTCCGTAAATCACCTACAGAACAATCACTCTCCAATTATTAAAGGACGGACCATAAATCACCTACAGTGCAATCACTGTCCAATTATTAAAGGACTGACCATAAATCACCGACAGAACAATCACTGTCCAATTATTAAAGGACTGTCCGTAAATCACCTACAGAACAATCACTCTCCAATTATTAAAGGACGGACCATAAATCACCTACAGAGCAATCACTGTCCAATTATTAAAGGACTGACCGTAAATCACCGACAGAACAATCACTGTCCTATTATTAAAGGACTGACCATAAATTACCTACAGAACAATCACGGTCCAATTATAAAAGGACTGACCGTAAATCACCGACAGAACAATCACTGTCCAATTACTAAAGGACTGACTATAAATCACAGACAGAGCAATCACAGTCCTGTTATTAAAGGACTGACCATAAATCACCGACAGAACAATCACTATCCAATTATTAAAGGACTGAACATAAATCACCTACAGAACAATCACTGACCAATTATAAAAGGACTGACCATAAATCCCCTACAGAACAATCACTGTCCTATTATTAAAGGACTGAACATAAATCACCGACAGAACAATCACTGTCCAATTATTAAAGGACTGACCGTAAATCACCGACAGAACAATCACTGCCCAATTATTAAAGGACTGACCATAAATCACCTACAGAACAATCACTGTCCAATTATTAAAGACTGACCATAAGTCACCTACAGAACAATCACTGACCAATTATTAAAGGACTGACCATAAATGACCTACGGAACAATCACTGTCCTATTATTAAAGGACTGACCATAAATCACCTACAGAACAATCACTGTCCAATTATTAAAGAACTGAGCGTAAATCACCGACAGAACAATCACTGTACAATTATTAAAGGACTGACCGTAAATCACCGACAGAACAATCACTGACCAATTATTAAAGGACTGACCATAAATCACCTGCAGAACAATCACTGTCCAATTATTAAAGGACAAACCGTAAATCACCTACAGAACAATCATTGTCCAATTATTAAAGGACTGACCATAAATCACCCACAGAACAATCACTGTCCAATTATTAAAGGAATGACCATAAATCACCTACAGAACAATCACTGTTCTATTATTAAAGTACTGACCACAAATCACCTACAGAACAATCACTGTCCTATTATTAAAAGACTGACCATAAATAACCTACAGAACAATCACTGTCCACTTATTAAAGGACTGACCATAAATCACCTACAGAACAATTACTGTCCATTAATTAAAGGACTGACCATAAACCACCCACAGAACAATCACTGTCCAATTATTAAAGGACTGACCATAAATCACCTACAGAACAATCACTGTTCTGTTATTAAAGAACTTACCACAAATCACCTACAGAACAATCACTGTCCTATTATTAAAAGACTGACCATAAATAACCTACAGAACAATCACTGTCCACTTATTAAAGGACTGACCATAAATCACCTACAGAACAATCACTGTCCAATTATTAAAGGACTGACCGTAAATCACCTACAGAACAATCACTCTCCAATTATTAAAGGACTGACCGTAAATCACCGACAGAGCAATCACTGTCCTATTATTAAAGGACTGACCGTAAATCACCTACAGAACAATCACTGTCCAATTATTAACGGACTGACCGTAAATCACCGACAGAACAATCACTGTCCAATTATTAAAGGAATGACCGTAAATCACCTGCAGAACAATCACTGTCCAATTATTGAAGGACTGACCGTAAATCACCTACAGAACAATCACTGTCCAATTATTAAAGGACTGACCAGATATCACCTTCAGAACAATCACTGTCCAAATATTAAAGGACTGTCCGTAAATCACCTACAGAACAATCACTGTCCAATTATTAAAGGACAGTCCATAAATCACCGACAGAACAATCACCGTCCAATTATTAAAGGAATGACCGTAAATCACCTTCAGAACAATCACTGTCCAATTATTAAAGGACTGTCCGTAAATCACCTACAGAACAATCACTCTCCAATTATTAAAGGACTGACCATAAATCACCTACAGAGCAATCACTGTCCAATTATTAAAGGACTGACCGTAAATCACCTACAGAACAATCACTGTCCAATTATTAAAGGACTGACCGTAAATCACCTACAGAACAATCTCTGTCCTATTATTAAAGGACTGACCATAAATCACCGACAGAGCAATCACTGTCCTGTTAATAAAGGACTGACCATAAATCACCGACAGAACAATCAATATCCAATTATTAAAGGACTGAACATAAATCACCTACAGAACAATCACTGACCAATTATAAAAGGACTGACCATAAATCACCTACAGAACAATCACTGTCCTATTATTAAAGGACTGAACATAAATCACCTGCAGAACAATCACTGTCCAATTATAAAAGGACTGACCGTAAATCACCGACAGAACAATCACTGTCCAATTATTAAAGGACTGACCGTAAATCACCGACAGAACAATCACTGTCCAATTATTAAAGGACTGACCATAAATCACCTACAGAATAATCACTGTCCAATAATTAAAGGACTGACCATAAATCACCTACAGAACAATCAGTGACCAATTATAAAAGGACTGACCATAAATCACCTACAGAACAATCACTATCCAATTATTAAACGACTGACCGTAAATCACCGACAGAGCAATCACTGTCCTGTTATTAAAGGACTGACCATAAATCACCGACAGAACAATCACTATCCAATTATTAAAGGACTGAACATAAATCACCTACAGAACAATAACTGACCAATTATAAAAGGACTGACCATAAATCACCTACAGAACAATCACTGTCCAATTATTAAAGGACTGACCGTAAATCACCGACAGAACAATCACTGGCCAATTATTAAAGGACTGACCGTAAATCACCTACAGAACAATCACTGTCCAATTATTAAAGGACAGACCATAAATCACCAACAGAACAATCACTATCCAATTATTAAAGGACTGACCAGATATCACCTTCAGAACAATCACTGTCCAAATATTAAAGGACTGTCCGTAAATCACCTACAGAACAATCACTGTCCAATTATTAAAGGACTGTCCATAAATCACCGACAGAACAATCACTGTCCAATTATTAAAGGAATGACCATAAATCACCTACAGAACAATCACTCTCCAATTATTAAAGGACTGACCGTAAATCACCTACAGAACAATCACTGTCCAATTATTAAAGGACTGACCGTAAATCACCTACAGAGTAATCACTGTCCAATTATTAAAGGACTGACCATAAATCACCGACAGAACAATCTCTGTCCTATTATTAAAGGACTGACCATAAATTACCTACAGAACAATCACGGTCAAATTATTGAAGGACTGACCATAAATCACCTACAAAACAATTACTGTCCAATTATTAAAGGACTGACCAGAAATCACCTACAGAACAATCACGGTCCAATAATAAAAGGACTGAAAGTGAATCACTGACAGAACAATCACTATCCAATTATTAAAGGACTGACTATAAATCACCGACAGAACAATCACTATCCAATTATTAAAGGACTGACCGTAAATCACCTACAGAACAAACACTGTCCTATTATTAAAGGACTGACCGTAAATCACCGACAGAACAATCACTGTCCAATTATTAAAGGACTGACCGTAAATCACCGACAGAACAATCACTGTCCAATTATTAAAGGACTGACCATAAATCACCTACAGAACAATCACTGTCCAATTATTAAAGGCCTGACCATAAGTCACCTACAGAACAATCACTGTCCAATTATTAAAGGTCTGACCGTAAATCTCCGACAGAACAATCACTGTCCAATTATTAAAGGACTGACCATAAATCACCGACAGAACAATCACTGTCCTATTATTAAAGGACTGACCATAAGTCACCGACAGAACAATCACTGTCCAATTATTAAAGGACTGACCGTAAATCACCTACAGAACAAACACTATCCAATTATTAAAGGACTGACCGTAAATCACCAACAGAACAATCAAGGTCCAATTATTAAAGGACTGACCATAAATTACCTACAGAACAATCACTGTCCAATTATTAAAGGACTGACCATAAATCACCTACAGAACAATCACTGTCCAATTATTAAAGGACTGACCATAAGTCACCTACAGATCAATCACTGTCCAATTATTAAAGGACTGACCGTAAATCTCCGACAGAACAATCACTGTCCAATTATTAAAGGACTGACCATAAATCACCGACAGAACAATCACTGTCCAATTATTAAAGGACTGACCGTAAATCACCTACAGAACAAACACTATCCAATTATTAAAGGACTGACCATAAGTCACCGACAGAACAATCACTGTCCAATTATTAAAGGACTGACCGTAAATCACCTACAGAACAAACACTATCCAATTATTAAAGGACTGACCGTAAATCACCAACAGAACAATCAAGGTCCTATTATTAAAGGACTGACCATAAATTACCTACAGAACAATCACTGTCCAATTATTAAAGGACTGACCATAAGTCACCTACAGAACAAACACTATCCAATTATTAAAGGACTGACCGTAAATCACCAACAGAACAATCAAGGTCCTATTATTAAAGGACTGACCATAAATCACCTACAGAACAATCACTGTCCAATTATTAAAGGACTGACCGTAAATCTCCGACAGAACAATCACTGTCCAATTATTAAAGGACTGACCATAAATCACCGACAGAACAATCACTGTCCTATTATTAAAGGACTGACCATAAGTCACCGACAGAACAATCACTGTCCAATTATTAAAGGACTGACCGTAAATCACCTACAGAACAAACACTATCCAATTATTAAAGGACTGACCGCAAATCACCGACAGAACAATCACTGTCCTGTTATTAAAGGACTGACCGTAAGTCACCTACAGAACAATCGCAGTCCAATTATTAAAGGACTGACCGTAAGTGACCGACAGAACAATCACTGTCCAATTATTAAAGGACTGACCATTAATCACCGAGAGAACAATAACTATCCTATTATTAAAGGACTGACCATAAATCACATGCAGAACAATCACTGTCCAATTTTTAAAGGACTGTCCATAAATCACCTACAAAACAATCACAGTCCAATTATAAAAGGACAGACCATAAGTCACCTACAGAACAATCACTATCCAATTATTAAAGGACTGACCATAAATCACCGACAGAACAATCACTGTCCAATTATTAAAGGACTGACCATAAATCACCTACAGAGCAATCACTGTCCAATTATGAAAGGACTGACCATAAATCAGCTACAGAACAATCACTCTCCAATTATTAAAGGACTGACCATAGATCACCTACAGAGCAATCACTGTCCAATTATTAAAGGACTGACCATAAATCACCGACAGAACAATCACTGCCCAATTATTAAAGGACTGACCGTAAATCACCTACAGAACAATAACTGTCCAATTATTAAAGGACTGACCATAAATCACCTCCAGAACAATCAGTGTCCAATTATTAAAGGACTGACCATAAATCACCTCCAGAACAATCACTGCCCAATTATTAAAGGACTGACCGTAAATCACCTACAGAACAATAACTGTCCAATTATTAAAGGACTGACCATAAATCACCTCCAGAACAATCAGTGTCCAATTATTAAAGGACTGTCCATAAATCACCTACAAAACAATCACAGTCCAATTATAAAAGGACAGACCATAAGTCACCTACAGAACAATCACTATCCAATTATTAAAGGACTGACCATAAATCACCGACAGAACAATCACTGTCCAATTATTAAAGGACTGACCATAAATCACCTACAGAGCAATCACTGTCCAATTATGAAAGGACTGACCATAAATCAGCTACAGAACAATCACTCTCCAATTATTAAAGGACTGACCATAGATCACCTACAGAGCAATCACTGTCCAATTATTAAAGGACTGACCATAAATCACCGACAGAACAATCACTGCCCAATTATTAAAGGACTGACCTTAAATCACCTACAGAACAATAACTGTCCAATTATTAAAGGACTGACCATAAATCACCTCCAGAACAATCAGTGTCCAATTATTAAAGGACTGACCATAAATTACCTACAGAACAATCACGGTCCAATTATTAAAGGACGGACCATAAATCACCTCCAGAACAATCACTATCCAATTATTCAAGGACTGACCATAAATCAACTCCAGAACAATCACTGTCCAATTATTAAAGGACTGACCGTAAATCTCCTCCAGAACAATCAGTGTCCAATTATTAAAGGACTGACCATAAATCACCTCCAGAACAATCAGTGTCCAATTATTAAAGGACTGACCATAAATTACCTACAGAACAATCACTGTCCAATTATTAAAGGACTGACCATAAATCACCTACAGAACAATCACAGTTCAATTATTAAAGGACTGACCATAAATCACCTACAGAACAATCACGGTCCAATTATTAAAGGACTGACCATAAATCACCTCCAGAACAATCACTATCCAATTATTAAACGACTGACCGTAAATCATCTCCAGAACAATCACTATCCAATTAATAAAGGACTGACCATGAATCATCTCCAGAACAATCACTATCCAATTATTAAAGGACTGACCATAAATCATCTCCAGAACAATCACTATCCAATTAATAAAGGACTGACCATGAATCATCTCCAGAACAATCACTATCCAATTATTAAAGGACTGACCATAAATCACCTCCAGAACAATCACTATCCAATTATTAAACGACTGACCGTAAATCATCTCCAGAACAATCACTATCCAATTAATAAAGGACTGACCATAAATCATCTCCAGAACAATCACTATCCAATTAATAAAGGACTGACCATAAATCATGTCCAGAACAATCACTATCCAATTATTAAAGGACTGACCGTAAATCACCTACAGAACAATCACTGTCCAATTATTAAAGGACTGACCATAAATCACCTACAGAACAATCACTGTCCAATTTCAAGGACTGACCATAAATCACCTACAGAACAATCACTGTCCAATTATTAAAGGACTGACCATAAATCACCTACAGAACAATCACTGTCCAATTATTAAAGGACTGACCATAAATCATCTCCAGAACAATCACTATCCAATTAATAAAGGACTGACCATAAATTACCTACAGAACAATCACTGTCCAATTATTAAAGGACTGACCATAAATCAACTGCGGAACAATTACTGTCCAATTATTAAAGGACTGACCGTAAATCACCGACAGAACAATCACTATCCAATTATTAAAGGACTGACCATAAATCACCGACAGAACAATCACTGTCCTATTATTAAAGGACTGACCATAAGTCACCGACAGAACAATCACTGTCCAATTATTAAAGGACTGACCGTAAATCACCTACAGAACAAACACTATCCAATTATTAAAGGACTGACCGTAAATCACCAACAGAACAATCAAGGTCCTATTATTAAAGGACTGACCATAAATTACCTACAGAACAATCACTGTCCAATTATTAAAGGACTGACCATAAGTCACCTACAGAACAATCACTGTCCAATTATTAAAGGACTGACCGTAAATCTCCGACAGAACAATCACTGTCCAATTATTAAAGGACTGACCATAAATCACCGACAGAACAATCACTGTCCTATTATTAAAGGACTGACCATAAGTCACCGACAGAACAATCACTGTCCAATTATTAAAGGACTGACCGTAAATCACCTACAGAACAAACACTATCCAATTATTAAAGGACTGACCGCAAATCACCGACAGAACAATCACTGTCCTGTTATTAAAGGACTGACCGTAAGTCACCTACAGAACAATCGCAGTCCAATTATTAAAGGACTGACCGTAAGTGACCGACAGAACAATCACTGTCCAATTATTAAAGGACTGACCATTAATCACCGAGAGAACAATAACTATCCTATTATTAAAGGACTGACCATAAATCACATGCAGAACAATCACTGTCCAATTTTTAAAGGACTGTCCATAAATCACCTACAAAACAATCACAGTCCAATTATAAAAGGACAGACCATAAGTCACCTACAGAACAATCACTATCCAATTATTAAAGGACTGACCATAAATCACCGACAGAACAATCACTGTCCAATTATTAAAGGACTGACCATAAATCACCTACAGAGCAATCACTGTCCAATTATGAAAGGACTGACCATAAATCAGCTACAGAACAATCACTCTCCAATTATTAAAGGACTGACCATAGATCACCTACAGAGCAATCACTGTCCAATTATTAAAGGACTGACCATAAATCACCGACAGAACAATCACTGCCCAATTATTAAAGGACTGACCGTAAATCACCTACAGAACAATAACTGTCCAATTATTAAAGGACTGACCATAAATCACCTCCAGAACAATCAGTGTCCAATTATTAAAGGACTGACCATAAATCACCTCCAGAACAATCACTGCCCAATTATTAAAGGACTGACCGTAAATCACCTACAGAACAATAACTGTCCAATTATTAAAGGACTGACCATAAATCACCTCCAGAACAATCAGTGTCCAATTATTAAAGGACTGTCCATAAATCACCTACAAAACAATCACAGTCCAATTATAAAAGGACAGACCATAAGTCACCTACAGAACAATCACTATCCAATTATTAAAGGACTGACCATAAATCACCGACAGAACAATCACTGTCCAATTATTAAAGGACTGACCATAAATCACCTACAGAGCAATCACTGTCCAATTATGAAAGGACTGACCATAAATCAGCTACTGAACAATCACTCTCCAATTATTAAAGGACTGACCATAGATCACCTACAGAGCAATCACTGTCCAATTATTAAAGGACTGACCATAAATCACCGACAGAACAATCACTGCCCAATTATTAAAGGACTGACCGTAAATCACCTACAGAACAATAACTGTCCAATTATTAAAGGACTGACCATAAATCACCTCCAGAACAATCAGTGTCCAATTATTAAAGGACTGACCATAAATTACCTACAGAACAATCACGGTCCAATTATTAAAGGACGGACCATAAATCACCTCCAGAACAATCACTATCCAATTATTCAAGGACTGACCATAAATCAACTCCAGAACAATCACTGTCCAATTATTAAAGGACTGACCGTAAATCTCCTCCAGAACAATCAGTGTCCAATTATTAAAGGACTGACCATAAATCACCTCCAGAACAATCAGTGTCCAATTATTAAAGGACTGACCATAAATTACCTACAGAACAATCACTGTCCAATTATTAAAGGACTGACCATAAATCACCTACAGAACAATCACAGTTCAATTATTAAAGGACTGACCATAAATCACCTACAGAACAATCACGGTCCAATTATTAAAGGACTGACCATAAATCACCTCCAGAACAATCACTATCCAATTATTAAACGACTGACCGTAAATCATCTCCAGAACAATCACTATCCAATTAATAAAGGACTGACCATGAATCATCTCCAGAACAATCACTATCCAATTATTAAAGGACTGACCATAAATCATCTCCAGAACAATCACTATCCAATTAATAAAGGACTGACCATGAATCATCTCCAGAACAATCACTATCCAATTATTAAAGGACTGACCATAAATCACCTCCAGAACAATCACTATCCAATTATTAAACGACTGACCGTAAATCATCTCCAGAACAATCACTATCCAATTAATAAAGGACTGACCATAAATCATCTCCAGAACAATCACTATCCAATTAATAAAGGACTGACCATAAATCATGTCCAGAACAATCACTATCCAATTATTAAAGGACTGACCGTAAATCACCTACAGAACAATCACTGTCCAATTATTAAAGGACTGACCATAAATCACCTACAGAACAATCACTGTCCAATTTCAAGGACTGACCATAAATCACCTACAGAACAATCACTGTCCAATTATTAAAGGACTGACCATAAATCACCTACAGAACAATTACTATCCAATTATTAAAGGACTGACCATAAATCATCTCCAGAACAATCACTATCCAATTAATAAAGGACTGACCATAAATTACCTACAGAACAATCACTGTCCAATTATTAAAGGACTGACCATAAATCAACTGCGGAACAATTACTGTCCAATTATTAAAGGACTGACCGTAAATCACCGACAGAACAATCACTATCCAATTATTAAAGGACTGACCATAAATCACCTCCAGAACAATCACTATCCAATTATTAAAGGACTGACCATAAATCACCTCCAGAACAATCACTATCCAATTATTAAAGAACTGACCATAAATTACCTACAGAACAATCACTGTCCAATTATTAAAGGACAGTCCATAAATCACCCACAGAACAATCACTGTTCTATTATTAAAGGACTGACCACAAATCACCGACAGAACAATCACGGTCCTATTATTAAAGGACTGACCGTAAGTCACCTACAGAACAATCGCAGTCCAATTATTAAAGGACTGACCGTATGTGACCGACAGAACAATCACTTTCCAATTATTAAAGGACTGACCATTAATCACCGAGAGAACAATCACCATTCCTATTATTAAAGGACTGACCATAAATCACCAACAGAACAATCACTGTCCATTTTTTAAAGGACTGACCATAAATCACCCACAAAACAATCACAGTCCAATTATTGAAGGACTGACCGTAAATCACCGAGAGAACAATCACTGTCCTATTATTAAAGGACTGACCATAAATCACCTACAGAACAATCACTGTCCAATTATTAAAGGACTGACTGCAAATCACCGACAGAACAATCACTGCCCTATTATTAAAGGACTGACCGTCAGTCACCTACAGAACAATCACAGTCCAATTATTAAAGGACTGACCGTAAGTCACCTCCAGAACAATCACTGTCCAATTATTAAAGGACTGACCATAAATCACCTACAGAACAATCACTGTCCAATTATTGAAGGACTGACCGTAAATCACCGAGAGAACAATCACTGTCCTATTATTAAAGGACTGACCATAAATCACCTGCAGAGCAATCACTGTCCAATTATTAAAGGACTGACCATCAATCACCGACAAAACAATCACTGTCCAATTATTAAAGGACTGACCGTAAATCACCTACAGAACAATCACTGTCCAATTATTAAAGGACTGACCATAAATCACCTCCAGAACAATCACTGTCCAATTATTGAAGGACTGACCATAAATTACCTACAGAACAATCACGGTCCAATTATTAAAGGACTGACCGTAAATCACCTACAGAACTATCACTGTCCAATTATTAAAGGACTGACCGTAAATCACCTACAGAACAATCACTGTCCAATTATTAAAGGACTGACCATAAATCACCTCCAGAACAATCACTATCCAATTATTCAAGGACTGACCATAAATCACCGACAGAACAATCACTGTCCAATTATTAAAGGACTGACCATAAATCACCTCCTGAACAATCACTATCCAATTATTAAAGGACTGACAATAAATCACCTCCAGAACAATCACTGTCCAATTATTAAAGGACTTGACCTGAAATCACCTCCAGAACAATCACTCTCCAATTATTAAAGGGCTGACCATAAATCAACTCCAGAACAATCACTATCCAATTATTAAAGGACTGACCGTAAATCATCTCCAGAACAATCACAATCTAATTAATAAAGGATTGACCATAAATTATCTACAGAACAATCACGGTCCAATTATTAAAGGACTGACCATAAATCACCTCCAGAACAACCACTATCCAATTATTAAAGGACTGACCATAAATCAACTCCAGAACAATCACTATCCAATTATTAAAGGACTGACCGTAAATCATCTCCAGAACAATCACTATCTAATTAATAAAGGATTGACCATAAATTATCTACAGAACAATCACGGTCCAATTATTAAAGGACTGACCATAAATCACCTCCAGAACAACCACTATCCAATTATTAAAGGACTGACCATAAATCACCTCCAGAACAATCACTATCCAATTATTAAAGAACTGACCATAAATTACCTGCAGAACAATCACAGTCCAATTATTAAATGACTGACCATAAATCACCTCCTGAACAATCACCATCCAATTATTAAAGGACAGACCATAAATCACCGACAGCACAATCACTGTCCTATTATTAAAGGACTGACCATAAATCACCTACAGAACAATCACTGTCCAATTATTAAAGGACAGTCCATAAATCACCTACAGAACAATCACTGTTCTATTATTAAAGGACTGACCACAAATCACCTACAGAACAATCACTGTCCTATTATTAAAAGACTGACCATAAATAACCTACGGAACAATCACTGTCCAATTATTAAAGGACTGACCATAAATCACCTATAGAACAATCACTGTCCAATTATTAAAGGACTGACCGTGAATCACCGACAGAACAATCACTATCCAATTATTAAAGGACTGACCGTAAATCACCTACAGAACAATAACTATCCAATTATTAAAGGACTGACCGTAAATCACCTACAGAACAATCACTGTCCAATTATTAAAGGACTGACCGTAAATCACCGACAGAGCAATCACTGTCCTATTATTAAAGGACTGACCGTAAATCACCTACAGAACAATCACTGTCCAATTATTAAAGGACTGACCGTAAATCACCTACAGAACAATCACTGTCCAATTATTAAAGAACTGTCCGTAAATCACCTGCAGAACAATCACTGTCCAATTATTAAAGGACTGACCGTAAATCACCTACAGAACAATCACTGTCCAACTATTAAAGGACTGACCGTAAATCACCTACAGAACAATCACTATCCAATTATTAAAGGACTGACCGTAAATCACCTACAGAACAATCACTGTCCAACTATTAAAGGACTGACCGTAAATCACCTACAGAACAATCACTATCCAATTATTAAAGGACTGACCGTAAATCACCTACAGAACAATCACTGTCCAATTATTAAAGGACTGACCGTAAATCACCTACAGAACAATCACTATCCAATTATTAAAGGACTGACCGTAAATCACCTACAGAACAATCACTATCCAATTATTAAAGGACTGACCGTAAATAACCTACAGAACAATCACTATCCAACTATTAAAGGACAGTCCATAAATCACCTACAGAACAATCACTGTTCTATTATTAAAGGACTGACCACAAATCACCTACAGAACAATCACTGTCCTATTATTAAAAGACTGACCATAAATAACCTACGGAACAATCACTGTCCAATTATTAAAGGACTGACCATAAATCACCTACAGAACAATCACTGTCCAATTATTAAAGGACTGACCGTGAATCACCGACAGAACAATCACTATCCAATTATTAAAGGACTGACCGTAAATCACCTACAGAACAATAACTATCCAATTATTAAAGGACTGACCGTAAATCACCTACAGAACAATCACTGTCCAATTATTAAAGGACTGACCGTAAATCACCGACAGAGCAATCACTGTCCTATTATTAAAGGACTGACCGTAAATCACCTACAGAACAATCACTGTCCAATTATTAAAGGACTGACCGTAAATCACCTACAGAACAATCACTGTCCAATTATTAAAGAACTGTCCGTAAATCACCTGCAGAACAATCACTGTCCAATTATTAAAGGACTGACCGTAAATCACCTACAGAACAATCACTGTCCAACTATTAAAGGACTGACCGTAAATCACCTACAGAACAATCACTATCCAATTATTAAAGGACTGACCGTAAATCACCTACAGAACAATCACTGTCCAACTATTAAAGGACTGACCGTAAATCACCTACAGAACAATCACTATCCAATTATTAAAGGACTGACCGTAAATCACCTACAGAACAATCACTGTCCAATTATTAAAGGACTGACCGTAAATCACCTACAGAACAATCACTATCCAATTATTAAAGGACTGACCGTAAATCACCTACAGAACAATCACTATCCAATTATTAAAGGACTGACCGTAAATCACCTACAGAACAATCACTATCCAACTATTAAAGGACTGACCGTAAATCACCTACAGAACAATCACTATCCAATTATTAAAGGACTGACCGTAAATCACCTACAGAACAATCACTGTCCAACTATTAAAGGACTGACCGTAAATCACCTACAGAACAATAACTATCCAATTATTAAAGGACTGACCGTAAATCACCTACAGAACAATCACAGTCCAATTATTAAAGGACTGACCATAAATCACCTACAGAACAATCACTGTCCAATTATTAAAGGACTGACCGTAAATCATCAACAGAACAATCACTATCCAATTATTAAAGGACTGACCGTAAATCACCTACAGAACAATCACTGTCCGATTATTGAAGGACTGACCGTAAATCACCTACAGAACAATCACTGTCCAATTATTAAAGGACTGACCATAAATCACCTTCAGAACAATCACTGTCCAAATATTAAAGGACTGACCGTAAATCACCAACAGAACAATCACTATCCAATTATTAAAGGACTGACCGTAAATCACCTACAGAACAATCACTGTCCAATTATTAAAGGACTGACCGTAAATCACCGACAGAACAATCACTGTCCAATTATTAAATTACTTACCGTAAATCACCTTCAGAACAATCACTGTCCAATTATTAAAGGACTGACCGTAAATCACCAACAGAACAATCACTATCCAATTATTAAAGGACTGACCGTAAATCACCTACTGAACAATCACTGTCCAATTATTGAAGGACTGACCGTAAATCACCTACAGAACAATCACTGTCCAATTACTAAAGGACTGACCATAAATCACCTTCAGAACAATCACTGTCCAAATATTAAAGGACTGACCGTAAATCACCTACAGAACAATCACTGTCCAATTATTAAAGGACTGTCCGTAAATCACCTACATCGCAATCACTGTCCAATTTTTAAAGGAATGACCGTAAATCACCTTCAGAACAATCACTGTCCAATTATTAAAGGACTGTCCGTAAATCACCTACAGAACATTCACTCTCCAATTATGAAAGGACTGACCATAAATCACCTACAGAGCAATCACTGTCCAATTATTAAAGGACTGACCGTAAATCACCTACAGAACAATCACTATCCAATTATTAAAGGACTGACCGTAAATCACCTACAGAACAATCACTATCCAATTATTAAAGGACTGACCGTAAATCACCTACAGAAAAATCACAATCCAACTATTAAAGGACTGACCGTAAATCACCTACAGAACAATCACTATCCAATTATTAAAGGACTGACCGTAAACCACCTACAGAACAATCACTGTCCAACTATTAAAGGACTGACCGTCAATCACCTACAGAACAATCACTATCCAATTATTAAAGGACTGACCGTAAATCACCTTCAGAATAATCACTGTCCAATTATTAAAGGACTGACCGTAAATCACCAACAGAACAATCACTATCCAATTATTAAAGGACTGACCGTAAATCACCTACAGAACAATCACTGTCCAATTATTGAAGGACTGACCGTAAATCACCTACAGAACAATCACTGTCCAATTATTAAAGGACTGACCAGATATCACCTTCAGAACAATCACTGTCCAAATATTAAAGGACTGTCCGTAAATCACCTACAGAACAATCACTCTCCAATTATTAAAGGACGGACCATAAATCACCTACAGAGCAATCACTGTCCAATTATTAAACGACTGACCATAAATCACCGACAGAACAATCACTGTCCAATTATTAAAGGACTGTCCGTAAATCACCTACAGAACAATCACTCTCCAATTATTAATGGACGGACCATAAATCACCTGCAGAGCAATCACTGTCCAATTATTAAAGGACTGACCGTAAATCACCGACAGAACAATCACTGTCCTATTATTAAAGGACTGACCAAAAATTACCTACAGAACAATCACGGTCCAATTATTGAAGGACTGACCATAAATCACCTACAGAACAATCACTGTCCAATTATAAAAGGACTGACCGTAAATCACCGACAGAACAATCACAGTCCAATTACTAAAGGACTGACTATAAATCACCGACAGAGCAATCACTGTCCTGTTATTAAAGGACTGACCATAAATCACCGACAGAACAATCACTATCCAATTATTAAAGGACTGAACATAAATCACCTACAGAACAATCACTGACCAATTATAAAAGGACTGACCATAAATCCCCTACAGAACAATCACTGTCCTATTATAAAAGGACTGAACATAAATCACCGACAGAACAATCACTGTCCAATTATTAAAGGACTGACCGTAAATCACCGACAGAACAATCACTGTCCAATTATTAAAGGACTGACCATAAATCACCTACAGAACAATCACTGTCCAATTATTAAAGACTGACCATAAGTCACCTACAGAACAATCACTGACCATTTATTAAAGGACTGACCATAAATGACCTACGGAACAATCACTGTCCTATTATTAAAGGACTGACCATAAATCACCTACAGAACAATCACTGTCCAATTATTAAAGAAATGAGCGTAAATCACCGACAGAACAATCACATTCCAATTATTAAAGGACTGACCGTAAATCACCGACAGAACAATGACTGACCAATTATTAAAGGACTGACCATAAATCACCTGCAGAACAATCACTGTCCAATTATTAAAGGACTAACCGTAAATCACATACAGAACAATCATTGTCCAATTATTAAAGGACTGACCATAAATCACCCACAGAACAATCACTGTCCAATTATTAAAGGAATGGCCATAAATCACCTACAGAACAATCACTGTTCTATTATTAAAGTACTGACCACAAATCACCTACAGAACAATCACTGTCCTATTATTAAATGACTGACCATAAATAACCTTCAGAACAATCACTGTCCACTTATTAAAGGACTGACCATAAATCACCTACAGAACAATTACTGTCCATTTATTAAAGGACTGACCATAAATCACCCACAGAACAATCACTGTCCAATTATTAAAGGACTGACCATAAATCACCTACAGAACAATCACTGTTCTGTTATTAAAGTACTTACCACAAATCACCTACAGAACAATCACTGTCCTATTATTAAAAGACTGACCATAAATAACCTACAGAACAATCACTGTCCACTTATCAAAGGACTGACCATAAATCACCTACAGAACAATCACTGTCCAATTATTAAAGGACTGACCGTAAATCACCTACAGAACAATCACTCTCCAATTATTAAAGGTCTGACCGTAAATCACCGACAGAGCAATCACTGTCCTATTATTAAAGGACTGACCGTAAATCACCTACAGAACAATCACTGTCCAATTATTAACGGACTGACCGTAAATCACCGACAGAACAATCACTGTCCAATTATTAAAGGAATGACCGTAAATCAACTGCAGAACAATCACTGTCCAATTATTGAAGGACTGACCGTAAATCACCTACAGAACAATCACTGTCCAATTATTAAAGGACTGACCAGATATCACCTTCAGAACAATCACTGTCCAAATATTAAAGGAATGTCCGTAAATCACCTACAGAACAATCACTCTCCAATTATTAAAGGACTGTCCATAAATCACCGACAGAACAATCACTGTCCAATTATTAAAGGAATGACCGTAAATCACCTTCAGAACAATCACTGTCCAATTATTAAAGGACTGTCCGTAAATCACCTACAGAACAATCACTCTCCAATTATTAAAGGACTGACCATAAATCACCTACAGAGCAATCACTGTCCAATTATTAAAGGACTGACCATAAATTACAGACAGAGCAATCACTGTCCTGTTATTAAAGGACTGACCATAAATCACCGACAGAACAATCAATATCCAATTATTAAAGGACTGAACATAAATCACCTACAGAACAATCACTGTCCAATTATTAAAGGACTGACCGTAAATCACCTACAGAACAATCAATGTCCAATTATTAAAGGACTGACCGTAAATCACCGACAGAACAATCACTGTCCAATTATTAAAGGACTGACCATAAATCACCTACAGAACAATCAGTGACCAATTATAAAAGGACTGACCATAAATCACCGACAGAACAATCAGTGTCCAAGTATTAAACGACTGACCGTAAATCACTGACAGAGCAATCACTGTCCTGTTATTAAAGGACTGACCATAAATCACCGACAGAACAATCACTATCCAATTATTAAAGGACTGAACATAAATCACCTACAGAACAATCACTGACCAATTATAAAAGGACTGACCATAAATCACCTACAGAACAATCACTGTCCAATTATTAAAGGACTGACCGTAAATCACCGACAGAACAATCACTGGCCAATTATTAAAGGACTGACCGTAAATCACCGACAGAACAATCACTGTCCAATTATTAAAGGACTGACCATAAATCACCTACAGGACAATCACTGTCCAATTATTAAAGGACAGACCGTAAATCACCAACAGAACAATCACTATCCAATTATTAAAGGACTGACCAGATATCACCTTCAGAACAATCACTGTCGAAATATTAAAGGACTGTCCGTAAATCACCTACAGAACAATCACTGTCCAATTATTAAAGGACTGGCCATAAATCACCGACAGAACAATCACTGTCCAATTATTAAAGGAATGACCATAAATCACCTACAGAACAATCACTCTCCAATTATTAAAGGACTGACCGTAAATCACCTACAGAACAATCACTATCCAATTATTAAAGGACTGACCGTAAATCACCTACAGAGTAATCACTGTCCAATTATTAAAGGACTGACCATAAATCACCAACAGAACAATCAAGGTCCTATTATTAAAGGACTGACCATAAATTACCTACAGAACAATCACTGTCCAATTATTAAAGGACTGACCGCAAATCACCGACAGAACAATCACTGTCCTGTTATTAAAGGACTGACCGTAAGTCACCTACAGAACAATCGCAGTCCAATTATTAAAGGACTGACCGTAAGTGACCGACAGAACAATCACTGTCCAATTATTAAAGGACTGACCATTAATCACCGAGAGAACAATAACTATCCTATTATTAAAGGACTGACCATAAATCACCTGCAGAACATTCACTGTCCAATTTTTAAAGGACAGTCCATAAATCACCTACAAAACAATCACAGTCCAATTATAAAAGGACTGACCATAAATCACCTACAGAACAATCACTATCCAATTATTAAAGGACTGACCATAAATCACCGACAGAACAATCACTGTCCAATTATTAGAGGACTGACCATAATTAACCTACAGAACAATCACTATCCAATTATTAAAGGACTGAGCGTAAATCACCAACAGAACAATCGCTCTCCAATTATTAAAGGACTGACCATAAATCACCTACAGAGCAATCACTGTCCAATTATGAAAGGACTGACCATAAATCAGCTACAGAACAATCACTCTCCAATTATTAAAGGACTGACCATAAATCACCTCCAGAACAATCACGGTCCAATTATTAAAGGACTGACCATAAATTACTTACAGAACAATCACGGTCCAATTATTAAAGGACTGACCATAAATCACCTCCAGAACAATCACTATCCAATTATTCAAGGACTGACCATAAATCAACTCCAGAACAATCACTATCCAATTATTAAACGACTGACCGTAAATCATCTCCAGAACAATCACTATCCAATTAATAAAGGACTGACCATAAATCATCTCCAGAACAATCACTGTCCAATTATTAAAGGACTGACCGTAAATCACCTCCAGAACAATCACTGTCCAATTATTAAAGGACTGACCGTAAATCACCTACAGAACAATCACTGTCCTGTTATTAAAGGACTGAACATAAATCATCTCCAGAACAATCACTGTCCAATTATTAAAGGACTGACGGTAAATCATCTCCAGAACAATCACTGTCCAATTATTAAAGGACTGACCATAAATCACCTCCAGAACAATCACTGTCCAATTATTAAAGGACTGACCGTAAATCACCTACAGAACAATAACTGTCCAATTATTAAAGGACTGACTGTAAATCACCTCCAGAACAATCAGTGTCCAATTATTAAAGGACTGACCATAAATTACCTACAGAACAATCACGGTCCAATTATTAAAGGACTGACCATAAATCACCGCCAGAACAATCACTATCCAATTATTCAAGGACTGACCATAAATCAACTCCAGAACAATCACTATCCAATTATTAAACGACTGACCGTAAATCATCTCCAGAACAATCACTATCCAATTAATAAAGGACTGACCATAAATCACCTCCAGAACAATCACTATCCAATTATTCAAGGACTGACCATAAATCATCTCCAGAACAATCAGTGTCCAATTATTAAAGGACTGACCATAAATTACCTACAGAACAATTACGGTCCAATTATTAAAGGACTGACCGTAAATCATCTCCAGAACAATCACTATCCAATTAATAAAGGACTGACCATAAATCATCTCCAGAACAATCACTATCCAATTAATAAAGGACTGACCATAAATCACCTCCAGAACAATCACTATCCAATTATTCAAGGACTGACCATAAATCTTCTCCAGAACAATCACTATCCAATTATTAAAGGACTGACCGTAAATCACCTACAGAACAATCACTGTCCAATTATTAAAGGACTGACCATAAATCACCTGCGGAACAATTACGATCCAATTATTAAAGGACTGACCATAAATCATCTCCAGAACAATCACTATCCAATTAATAAAGGACTGACCATAAATTACCTACAGAACAATCACTGTCCAATTATTAAAGGTCTGACCATAAATCATCTCCAGAACAATCACTATCCAATTATTCAAGGACTGACCATAAATCACCTACAGAACAATCACTGTCCAATTATTAAAGGACTGACCATAAATCACCTACAGAACAATTACTATCCAATTATTAAAGGACTGACCGTAAATCACCTCCAGAACAATCACTATCCAATTAATAAAGGACTGACCATAAATCACCTGCGGAACAATTACTGTCCAATTATTAAAGGACTGACCGTAAATCACCGACAGAACAATCACTATCCAATTATTAAAGGACTGACCATAAATCACCTCCAGAACAATCACTATCCAATTATTAAAGGACTGACCATAAATTACCTACAGAACAATCACAGTCCAATTATTAAAGGACTGACCATAAATCACCTCCAGAACAATCACTATCCAATTATTAAAGGACTGACCATAAATTACCTACAGAACAATCACAGTCCAATTATTAAAGGACTGACCATAAATCACCTCCAGAACAATCACTATCCAATTATTAAAGAAATGACCATAAATTACCTACAGAACAATCACAGTCCAATTATTAAAGGACTGACCATAAATCACCTCCTGAACAATCACTATCCATTTATTAAAGGACAGACCATAAATGACCGACAGCACAATCACTGTCCTATTATTAAAGGACTGACCAAAATCACCTACAGAACAATCACTGTCCAATTATTAAAGGACAGTCCATAAATCACCCACAGAACAATCACTGTTCTATTATTAAAGGACTGACCACAAATCACCGACAGAACAATCACTGTCCTATTATTAAAGGACTGACCGTAAGTCACCTACAGAACAATCGCAGTCCAATTATTAAAGGACTGACCGTATGTGACCGACAGAACAATCACTGTCCAATTATTAAAGGACTGACCATTAATCACCGAGAGAACAATCACGATCCTATTATTAAAGGACTGACCATAAATCACCAACAGAACAATCACTGTCCATTTTTTAAAGGACTGACCATAAATCACCCACAAAACAATCACAGTCCAATTATTGAAGGACTGACCATAAATCACCTACAGAACAATCACTATCCAATTATTAAAGGACTGACCGTAAATCACCGACTGAACAATCACTGTCCAATTATTAAAGGACTGACCATAATTTAACTACAGAACAATCACTATCCAATTATTAAAGGACTGACCGTAAATCACCTACAGAACAATCACTCTCCAATTATTAAAGGACTGACCGTAAGTCACCTACAGAACAATCGCAGTCCAATTATTAAAGGACTGACCGTATGTGACCGACAGAACAATCACTGTCCAATTATTAAAGGACTGACCATAAATCACCAACAGAACAATCACTGTCCATTTTTTAAAGGACTGACCATAAATCACCCACAAAACAATCACAGTCCAATTATTGAAGGACTGACCATAAATCACCTACAGAACAATCAGTATCCAATTATTAAAGGACTGACTGTAAATCACCGACTGAACAATCACTGTCCAATTATTAAAGGACTGACCATAATTTACCTACGGAACAATCACTATCCAAATATTAAAGGACTGACCGTAAATCACCTACAGAACAATCACTGTCCAATTATTAAAGGACAGACCGTAAATCACCAACAGAACAATCACTGTCCAATTATTAAAGGACTGACCAGATATCACCTTCAGAACAATCACTGTCCAAATATTAAAGGACTGTCCGTAAATCACCTACAGAACAATCACTGTCCAATTATTAAAGGACTGTCCATAAATCACCGACAGAACAATCACTGTCCAATTATTAAAGGAATGACCATAAATCACCTACAGAACAATCACTCTCCAATTATTAAAGGACTGATCGTAAATCACCTACAGAACAATCACGATCCAATTATTAAAGGACTGACCGTAAATCACCTACAGAACAATCACTGTCCAATTATTAAAGGACTGACCGTAAATCACCTACAGAGCAATCACTGTCCAATTATTAAAGGACTGACCATAAATAACCGACAGAACAATCTCTGTCCTATTATTAAAGGACTGACCATAAATTACCTACAGAACAATCACGGTCAAATTATTGAAGGACTGACCATAAATCACCTACAAAACAATCACTGTCCAATTATTAAAGGACTGACCAGAAATCACCTACAGAACAATCACTGTCCAATTATAAAAGGACTGACCGTGAATCACCGACAGAACAATCACTATCCAATTATTAAAGGACTGACTATAAATCACCGACAGAACAATCACTATCCAATTATTAAAGGACTGACCGTAAATCACCTACAGAACAAACACTGTCCTATTATTAAAGGACTGACCGTAAATCACCGACAGAACAATCACTGTCCAATTATTAAAGGACTGACCGTAAATCACCGACAGAACAATCACTGTCCAATTATTAAAGGACTGACCATAAATCACCTACAGAACAATCACTGTCCAATTATTAAAGGACTGACCATAAGTCACCTACAGAACAATCACTGTCGAATTATTAAAGGACTGACCGTAAATCTCCGACAGAACAATCACTGTCCAATTATTAAAGTACTGACTATAAATCACCGACAGAACAATCACTGTCCTATTATTAAAGGACTGACCATAAGTCACCGACAGAACAATCACTGTCCAATTATTAAAGGACTGACCGTAAATCACCTACAGAACAAACACTATCCAATTATTAAAGGACTGACCATAAATCACCAACAGAACAATCAAGGTCCTATTATTAAAGGACTGGCCATAAATTACCTACAGAACAATCACTGTCCAATTATTAAAGGACTGACCGCAAATCACCGACAGAACAATCACTGTCCTGTTATTAAAGGACTGACCGAAAGTCACCTGCAGAACAATCGCAGTCCAATTATTAAAGGACTGACCGTAAATCACCAACAGAACAATCACTATCCTATTATTAAAGGACTGACCATAAATCACCTGCAGAACAATCACTGTCCAATTTTTAAAGGACTGTCCATAAATCACTTACAAAACAATCACAGTCCAATTATTAAAGGACTGACCATAAATCACCTACAGAACAATCACTATCCAATTATTAAAGGACTGACCATAAATCACCGACAGAACAATCACTGTCCAATTATTAAAGGACTGACCATAATTTACCTAAAGAACAATCACTATCCAATTATTAAAGGACTGACCGTAAATCACCAACAGAACAATCACTGTCCAATTATTAAAGGACTGACCATAAATCACCGACCGAACAATCACTGTCCAATTATTAAAGGACTGACCGTAAATCACCTACAGAACAATAACTGTCCAATTATTAAAGGACTGACCATAAATCACCTCCAGAACAATCAGTGTCCAATTATTAAAGGACTGACCATAAATTACCTACAGAACAATCACGGTCCAATTATTAAAGGACTAACCATAAATCACCTCCAGAACAATCACTATCCAATTATTCAAGGACTGACCATAAATCAACTCCAGAACAATCACTATCCAATTATTAAGGACTGACCATAAATCATCTCCAGAACAATCACTATCCAATTAATAAAGGACTGACCATAAATTACCTACAGAACAATCACTGTCCAATTATTAAAGGACTGACCATAAATCACCTGCGGAACAATTACTATCCAATTATTAACGGACTGACCGTAAATCACCGACAGAACAATCACTATCCAATTATTAAAGGACTGACCGTAAATCACCTCCAGAACAATCACTATCCAATTATTAAAGGACTGACCATAAATCACCTCCTGAACAATCACTATCCAATTATTAAAGGACAGACCATAAATGACCGACAGCACAATCACTGTCCTATTATTAAAGGACTGACCAAAATCACCTACAGAACAATCACTGTCCAATTATTAAAGGACAGTCCATAAATCACCCACAGAACAATCACTGTTCTATTATTAAAGGACTGACCACAAATCACCGACAGAACAATCACTGTCCTATTATTAAAGGACTGACCGTATGTGACCGACAGAACAATCACTGTCCAATTATTAAAGGACTGACCATTAATCACCGAGAGAACAATCACGATCCTATTATTAAAGGTCTGACCATAAATCACCAACAGAACAATCACTGTCCATTTTTTAAAGGACTGACCATAAATCACCCACAAAACAATCACAGTCCAATTATTGAAGGACTGACCATAAATCACCTGCAGAACAATCACTATCCAATTATTAAAGGACTGACCGTAAATCACCGACTGAACAATCACTGTCCAATTATTAAAGGACAGACCATAATTTACCTACAGAACAATCACTATCCAATTATTAAAGGACTGACCCTCAATCACCTACAGAACAATCACTCTCCAATTATTAAAGGACTGACCGTAAGTCACCTACAGAACAATCGCAGTCCAATTATTAAAGGACTGACCGTATGTGACCGACAGAACAATCACTGTCCAATTATTAAAGGACTGACCATTAATCACCGAGAGAACAATCACTATCCTATTATTAAAGGACTGACCATAAATCACCAACAGAACAATCACTGTCCATTTTTTAAAGGACTGACCATAAATCACCCACAAAAGAATCACAGTCCAATTATTGAAGGACTGACCATAAATCACCTACAGAACAATCACTATCCAATTATTAAAGGACTGACCGTAAATCACCGACTGAACAATCACTGTCCAATTATTAAAGGACTGACCATAATTTACCTACAGAACAATCACTATCCAAATATTAAAGGACTGACCGTAAATCACCTACAGAACAATCACTCTCCAATTATTAAAGGACTGACCATAAATCACCTACAGAACAATCACTATCCAATTATTAAAGGACTGACCGTAAATCACCTACAGAACAATCACTCTCCAATTATTAAAGGACTGACCATAAATCACCTACAGAGCAATCACTGTCCAATTATTAAAGGACTGACCATAAATCACCGACAGAACAATCACTGTCCAATTATTAAAGGACTGACCGTAAATCACCTCCAGAACAATCACTGTCCAATTATTAAAGGACTGACCATAAATTACCTACAGAACAATCACGGTCCAATTATTAAAGGACTGACCATAAATCACCTCCAGAACAATCACTATCCAATTATTCAAGGACTGACCATAAATCACCGACAGAACAATCGCTGTCCAATTATTAAAGGACTGACCATAAATCACCTCCTGAACAATCACTATCCAATTATTAAAGGACTGACCATAAACCACCTCCAGAACAACCACTCTCCAATTATTAAAGGACTAGACCAGAAATCACCGACAGAACAATCACTGTCCAATTATTGACGGACTGACCATAAATCACCTCCAGAACAATCACTCCCCAATTATTAAAGGGCTGACCATAAATGAACTCCAGAACAATCACTGTCCAATTATTAAAGGACTGACCGTAAATCATCTCCAGAACAATCACTATCTAATTAATAAAGGACTGACCATAAATTACCGACAGAACAATCACGGTCCAATTATTAAAGGACTGACCATAAATCACCTGCGGAACAATTACTATCCAATTATTAAAGGACTGACCATAAATCACCTGCGGAACAATTACTATCCAATTATTAAAGGACTGACCATAAATCACCTCCAGAACAATCACTGTCCAATTATTAAAGGACTGACCATAAAACACCTGCGGAACAATCACCATCCAATTATTAAAGGACTGACCATAAATCACCTCCAGAACAATCACTATCCAATTATTAAAGGACTGACCATAAATCACCTCCAGAACAATCACTATCCAATTATTAAAGGACTGACCATAAATCACCTCCTGACCAATCACTATCCAATTATTAAAGGACAGACCATAAATCACCGACAGCACAATCACTGTCCTATTATTAAAGGACTGACCATAAATCACCTACAGAACAATCGCTGTCCAATTATTAAACGACAGTCCATAAATCACCTACAGAACAATCACTGTTCTATTATTAAAGGACTGACAACAAATCACGCACAGAACAATCACTGTCCTATTATTAAAAGACTGACCATAAATAACCTACGGAACAATCACTGTCCAATTATTAAAGGACTGACCGTAAATCACCTACAGAACAATCACTGTCCAATTATTAAAGGACTGACCGTGAATAACCGACAGAACAATCACTATCCAATTATTAAAGGAATGACCGTAAATCACCGACAGAGCAATCACTGTCCTATTATTAAAGGACTGACCGTAAATCACCTACAGAACAATCACTGTCCAATTATTAAAGGACTGACCGTAAATCACTGACAGAACAATCACTGTCCAATTATTAAAGGACTGACCGTAAATCACCTGCAGAACAATCACTGTCCAATTATTAAAGGACTGTCCGTAAATCACCTGCAGAACAATCACTGTCCAATTATTGAAGGACTGACCGTAAATCACCTTCAGAACAATCACTGTTCAAATATTAAAGGACTGTCCGTAAATCACCTACAGAACAATCACTGTCCAATTATTAAAGGACTGTCCGTAAATCACCTACATAACAATCACTGTCCAATTTTTAAAGGAATGACTGTAAATCAGCTTCAGAACAATCACTGTCCAATTATTAAAGGACTGTCCGTAAATCACCTACAGAACAATCACCCTCCAATTATGAAAGGACAGACCGTAAATCACCTACAGAGCAATCACTGTCCAAATCTTAAAGGACAGACCATAAATCACCGACTGAACAATCACTGTCCAATTATTAAAGGACAGACCATAATTTACCTACAGAACAATCACTATCCAATTATTAAAGGACTGACCCTAAATCACCTACAGAACAATCACTCTCCAATTATTAAAGGACTGACCGTAAGTCACCTACAGAACAATCGCAGTCCAATTATTAAAGGACTGACCGTATGTGACCGACAGAACAATCACTGTCCAATTATTAAAGGACTGACCATTAATCACCGAGAGAACAATCACTATCCTATAATTAAAGGACTGACCATAAATCACCAACAGAACAATCACTGTCCATTTTTTAAAGGACTGACCATAAATCACCCACAAAAGAATCACAGTCCAATTATTGAAGGACTGACCATAAATCACCTACAGAACAATCACTATCCAATTATTAAAGGACTGACCGTAAATCACCGACTGAACAATCACTGTCCAATTATTAAAGGACTGACCATAATTTACCTACAGAACAATCACTATCCAAATATGAAAGGACTGACCGCAAATCACCTACAGAACAATCACTCTCCAATTATTAAAGGACTGACCATAAATCACCTACAGAACAATCACTATCCAATAATTAAAGGACTGACCGTAAATCACCTACAGAACAATCACTCTCCAATTATTAAAGGACTGACCATAAATCACCTACAGAACAATCACTGTCCAATTATTAAAGGACTGACCATAAATCACCGACAGAACAATCACTGTCCAATTATTAAAGGACTGACCATAAATCACCTCCAGAACAATCACTATCCAATTATTCAAGGACTGACCATAAATCACCGACAGAACAATCGCTGTCCAATTATTAAAGGACTGACCATAAATCACCTCCAGAACAATCACTCTCCAATTATTCAAGGACTGACCATAAATCACCTCCAGAACAATCACTGTGCAATTATTGACGGACTGACCATAAATCACCTCCAGAACAATCACTCCCCAATTATTAAAGGGCTGACCATAAATGAACTCCAGAACAATCACTATCCAATTATTAAAGGACTGACCGTAAATCATCTCCAGAACAATCACTATCTAATTAATAAAGGACTGACCATAAATTACCGACAGAACAATCACGGTCCAATTATTAAAGGACTGACCATAATTCACCTCCAGAACAATCACTGTCCAATTATTAAAGGACTGACCATAAAACACCTGCGGAACAATCACCATCCAATTATTAAAGGACTGACCATAAATCACCTCCAGAACAATCACTATCCAATTATTAAAGGACTGACCATAAATCACCTCCAGAACAATGACTATCCAATTATTAAAGGACTGACCATAAATCACCTCCTGAACAATCACTATCCAATTATTAAAGGACAGACCATAAATCACCGACAGCACAATCACTGTCCTATTATTAAAGGACTGACCATAAATCACCTACAGAACAATCGCTGTCCAATTATTAAACGACAGTCCATAAATCACATACAGAACAATCACTGTTCTATTATTAAAGGACTGACCACAAATCACGCACTGAACAATCACTGTCCTATTATTAAAAGACTGACCATAAATAACCTACGGAACAATCACTGTCCAATTATTAAAGGACTGACCGTAAATCACCTACAGAACAATCACTGTCCAATTATTAAAGGACTGACCGTGAATAACCGACAGAACAATCACTGTCCAATTATTAAAGGAATGACCGTAAATCACCGACAGAGCAATCACTGTCCTATTATTAAAGGACTGACCGTAAATCACCTACAGAACAATCACTGTCCAATTATTAAAGGACTGACCGTAAATCACTGACAGAACAATCACTGTCCAATTATTAAAGGACTGACCGTAAATCACCTGCAGAACAATCACTGTCCAATTATTAAAGGACTGTCCGTAAATCACCTGCAGAACAATCACTGTCCAATTATTGAAGGACTGACCGTAAATCACCTTCAGAACAATCACTGTCCAAATATTAAAGGACTGTCCGTAAATCACCTACAGAACAATCACTGTCCAATTATTAAAGGACTGTCCGTAAATCACCTACATAACAATCACTGTCCAATTTTTAAAGGAATGACCGTAAATCAGCTTCAGAACAATCACTGTCCAATTATTAAAGGACTGTCCGTAAATCACCTACAGAACAATCACTCTCCAATTATGAAAGGACAGACCATAAATCACCTACAGAGCAATCACTGTCCAAATCTTAAAGGACTGACCATAAATCACCGACAGAACAATCTCTGTCCTATTGTTAAAGGACTGACCATAAATTACCTCCAGATCAATCACTGTCCAATTATTAAAGGACTGACCATAAATCACCTCCAGAACAATCACTATCCAATTATTCAAGGACTGTCCGTAAATCACCTACAGAACAATCACTGTCCAATTATTAAAGGACTGTCCGTAAATCACCTACATAACAATCACTGTCCAATTTTTAAAGGAATGACTGTAAATCAGCTTCAGAACAATCACTGTCCAATTATTAAAGGACTGTCCGTAAATCACCTACAGAACAATCACCCTCCAATTATGAAAGGACAGACCGTAAATCACCTACAGAGCAATCACTGTCCAAATCTTAAAGGACAGACCATAAATCACCGACTGAACAATCACTGTCCAATTATTAAAGGACAGACCATAATTTACCTACAGAACAATCACTATCCAATTATTAAAGGACTGACCCTAAATCACCTACAGAACAATCACTCTCCAATTATTAAAGGACTGACCGTAAGTCACCTACAGAACAATCGCAGTCCAATTATTAAAGGACTGACCGTATGTGACCGACAGAACAATCACTGTCCAATTATTAAAGGACTGACCATTAATCACCGAGAGAACAATCACTATCCTATAATTAAAGGACTGACCATAAATCACCAACAGAACAATCACTGTCCATTTTTTAAAGGACTGACCATAAATCACCCACAAAAGAATGACAGTCCAATTATTGAAGGACTGACCATAAATCACCTACAGAACAATCACTATCCAATTATTAAAGGACTGACCGTAAATCACCGACTGAACAATCACTGTCCAATTATTAAAGGACTGACCATAATTTACCTACAGAACAATCACTATCCAAATATGAAAGGACTGACCGTAAATCACCTACAGAACAATCACTCTCCAATTATTAAAGGACTGACCATAAATCACCTACAGAACAATCACTATCCAATAATTAAAGGACTGACCGTAAATCACCTACAGAACAATCACTCTCCAATTATTAAAGGACTGACCATAAATCACCTACAGAACAATCACTGTCCAATTATTAAAGGACTGACCATAAATCACCGACAGAACAATCACTGTCCAATTATTAAAGGACTGACCATAAATCACCTCCAGAACAATCACTATCCAATTATTCAAGGACTGACCATAAATCACCGACAGAACAATCGCTGTCCAATTATTAAAGGACTGACCATAAATCACCTCCAGAACAATCACTCTCCAATTATTGACGGACTGACCATAAATCACCTCCAGAACAATCACTCCCCAATTATTAAAGGGCTGACCATAAATGAACTCCAGAACAATCACTATCCAATTATTAAAGGACTGACCGTAAATCATCTCCAGAACAATCACTATCTAATTAATAAAGGACTGACCATAAATTACCGACAGAACAATCACGGTCCAATTATTAAAGGACTGACCATAATTCACCTCCAGAACAATCACTGTCCAATTATTAAAGGACTGACCATAAAACACCTGCGGAACAATCACCATCCAATTATTAAAGGACTGACCATAAATCACCTCCAGAACAATCACTATCCAATTATTAAAGGACTGACCATAAATCACCTCCAGAACAATGACTATCCAATTATTAAAGGACTGACCATAAATCACCTCCTGAACAATCACTATCCAATTATTAAAGGACAGACCATAAATCACCGACAGCACAATCACTGTCCTATTATTAAAGGACTGACCATAAATCACCTACAGAACAATCGCTGTCCAATTATTAAACGACAGTCCATAAATCACATACAGAACAATCACTGTTCTATTATTAAAGGACTGACCACAAATCACGCACGGAACAATCACTGTCCTATTATTAAAAGACTGACCATAAATAACCTACGGAACAATCACTGTCCAATTATTAAAGGACTGACCATAAATCACCGACAGAACAATCACTGTCCAATTATTAATGGACTGACCATAAATCACCTCCAGAACAATCACTGTCCAATTATTAAAGGACTTGACCAGAAATCACCGACAGAACAATCACTGTCCAATTATTGAAGGACTGACCATAAATCACCTCCAGAACAATCACTCTCCAATTATTAAAGGGCTGACCGTAAATCACCTCCAGAACAATCAGTATCCAATTATTAAAGAACAAACCATAAATTACCTACAGAACAATCACAGTCCAATTATTAAAGGACAGACCATAAATCACCTACAGAACAATCACAGTCCAATTATTAAAGGACTGACCATAAATCACCGACAGCACAATCACTGTCCAATTATTAAAGGACTGACCATAAATCACCTACAGAACAATCACTGTTCTATTATTAAAGGACTGACCACAAATCACCTGCAGAACAATCACTGTCCTATTATTAAATGACTGACCATAAATAACCTACGGAACAATCACTGTCCAATTATTAAAGGACTCACCATAAATGACCTACAGAACTATCACTGTCCAATGATTAAAGGACTGACCGTGAATCACCGACAGAACAATCACTATCCAATTATTAAAGGACTGACCGTAAATCACCTACAGAACAATCACTGTCCAATTATTAAAGGACTGACCGTAAATCACCTACAGAACAATCACTGTCCAATTATTAAAGGACTGTCCATAAATCACCTGCAGTACAATCACTGTCCAATTATTAAAGGACTGACCGTAAATCACCTACAGAACAATCACTGTCCAATTATTAAAGGACTGACCGTAAATCACCTACAGAACAATCACTGTCCAATTATTAAAGGACTGACCGTAAATCACCTACAGAACAATCACTGTCCAATTATTGAAGGACTGACCGTAAATCACCTGCAGAACAATCACTGTCCAATTATTAAAGGTCTGACCATAAATCACCAACAGAACAATCACTGTCCAATTTTTAAAGGAATGACCGTAAATCACCTTCAGAACAATCACTGTCCAATTATTAAAGGACTGTCCGTAAATCACCTACAGAACAATCACTCTCCAATTATTAAAGGACTTACCATAAATCACCTGCAGAACAATCACTGTCCAATTCTTAAAGGACTGACCATAAATCACCGACAGAACAATCTCTGTCCTATTATTAAAGGACTGACCATAAATTACCTACAGAACAATCACAGTCCAATTATTGAAGGACTGACCATAAATCACCTGCAGAACAATCACTGTCCAATTATTAAAGGACTGACCATAAATCACCTCCAGAACAATCACTGTCCAATTATTAAAGGACAGTCCATAAATCACCGACAGAGCAATCACTGTCCTGTTATTAAAGGACTGACCATAAATCACCGACAGAACAATCACTGTCCAATTATTAAAGGACTGAACATAAATCACCGACAGAACAATCACTGACCAATTATTAAAGGACTGACCAAAAATCAACTACAGAACAATCACTGTCCTATTATTAAAGGACTGACCATAAATCACATACAGAACAATCACTGTCCAATTATTAAAGGACTGACCGTAAATCACCGACAGAACAATCACTGTCCAATTATTAAAGGACTGACCGTCAATCACCGACAGAACAATCACTGACCAATTATTAAAGGACTGACCAAAAATCACCTACAGAACAATCGCTGTCCTATTATTAAAGGACTGAACATAAATCACCGACAGAACAATCACTGTCCAATTATTAAAGGACTGACTGTAAATCACCTACAGAACAATCACTGTCCAATTATTAAAGGACTGACCGTAAATCACCGACAGAACAATCACTGTCCAATTATGAAAGGACTGACCATAAATCACCTACAGAACAATCACTGTCCAATTATTAAAGGACTGACCATAAGTCACCTACAGAACAATCACTGTCCTATTATTAAAGGACTGACCATAAATTACCTACAGAACAATCACGGTCCAACTATTAAAGGACTGACCATAAATCACCTACAGAACAATCACTGTCCAATTATTAAAGGACTGACCGCAAATCACCGACAGAACAATCACTGCCCTATTATTAAAGGACTGACCGTCAGTCACCTACAGAACAATCACAGTTCAATTATTAAAGGACTGACCGTAAATCACCTACAGAACAATCACTGTCCAATTATTAAAGGACTGATCAGAAATCACCTCCAGAACAATCACTGTCCAATTATTAAAGGACTGACCATAAATTACCTACAGAACAATCACGGTCCAATTATTAAAGGACTGACCATAAATCACCTCCAGAACAATCACTCTCCAATTATTCAAGGACTGACCATAAATCACCTCCAGAACAATCACTCTCCAATTATTCAAGGACTGACCATAAATCACCTCCAGAACAACCACTGTCCAATTATTAAAGGACTTGACCAGAAATCACCGACAGAACAATCACTGTCCAATTATTGACGGACTGACCATAAATCACCTCCAGAACAATCACTCTCCAATTATTAAAGGGCTGACCATAAATGAAGTCCAGAACAATCACTATCCAATTATCAAAGGACTGACCGTAAATCATCTCCAGAACAATCACTATCTAATTAATAAAGGACTGACCATAAATTACCTACAGAACAATCACGGTCCAATTATTAAAGGACTGACCATAAATCACCTCCAGAACAATCACTGTCCAATTATTAAAGGACTGACCATAAAACACCTGCGGAACAATCACCATCCAATTATTAAAGGACTGACCATAAATCACCTCCAGAACAATCACTATCCAATTATTAAAGGACTGACCATAAATCACCTCCAGAACAATCACTATCCAATTATTAAAGGACTGACCATAAATCACCTCCTGAACAATCACTATCCAATTATTAAAGGACAGACCATAAATCACCTACAGAACAATCACTGTCCAATTATTAAAGGACAGTCCATAAATCACCTACAGAACAATCACTGTCCTATTATTAAAAGACTGACCATAAATAACCTACGGAACAATCACTGTCCAATTATTAAAGGACTGACCGTAAATCACCTACAGAACAATCACTGTCCAATTATTAAAGGACTGACCGTGAATCACCGACAGAACAATCACTATCCAATTATTAAAGGACTGACCGTAAATCACCGACAGAGCAATCACTGTCCTATTATTAAAGGACTGACCGTAAATCACCTACAGAACAATCACTGTCCAATTATTAAAGGACTGACCGTAAATCACTGACAGAACAATCACTGTCCAATTATTAAAGGACTGACCGTAAATCACCTGCAGAACAATCACTGTCCAATTATTAAAGGACTGTCCGTAAATCACCTGCAGAACAATCACTGTCCAATTATTGAAGGACTGACCGTAAATCACCTTCAGAACAATCACTGTCCAAATATTAAAGGACTGTCCGTAAATCACCTACAGAACAATCACTGTCCAATTATTAAAGGACTGTCCGTAAATCACCTACATAACAATCACTGTCCAATTTTTAAAGGAATGACCGTAAATCACCTTCAGAACAATCACTGTCGAATTATTAAAGGACTGTCCGTAAATCACCTACAGAACAATCACTCTCCAATTATGAAAGGACTGACCATAAATCACCTACAGAGCAATCACTGTCCAAATCTTAAAGGACTGACCATAAATCACCGACAGAACAATCTCTGTCCTATTATTAAAGGACTGACCATAAATTACCTCCAGATCAATCACGGTCCAATTATTAAAGGACTGACCATAAATCACCTCCAGAACAATCACTTTCCAATTATTCAAGGACTGACCGTAAATCACCTACAGAACAATCACTGTCCAATTATTAAAGGACTGACCATAAATCACCGACAGAACAATCGCTGTCCAATTATTAAAGGACTGACCATAAATCACCTCCAGAACAATCACTATCCAATTATTAATGGACTGACCATAAATCACCTCAAGAACAATCACTGTCCAATTATTAAAGGACTTGACCAGAAATCACCGACAGAACAATCACTGTATAATTATTGAAGGACTGACCATAAATCAACTCCAGAACAATCACTATCCAATTATTAAAGGACTGACCGTAAATCACCTACAGAACAGTTACTGTCCAATTATTAAAGGACTGACCGTAAATCACCTCCAGAACAATTACTATCCAATGATTAAAGGACTGACCATAAATCACCTGCAGAACAATCACTATCCAATTATTAAAAGACTGACCATAAATCACCGACAGAACAATCACTATCCAATTATTAAAGTTCTGACCATAAATCACCTCCAGAACAATCACTATCCAATTATTAAAGAACAAACCATAAATTACCTACAGAACAATCACAGTCCAATTATTAAAGGAATGACAATAAATCACCTCCTGAACAATCACTATCCAATTATTAAAGGACAGACCATAAATCACCGACAGCACAATCACTGTCCTATTATTAAAGGACTGACCATAAATCACCTACAGAACAATCACTGTTCTATTATTAAAGGACTGACCACAAATTACCTACAGAACAATCACTGTCCTATTATTAAATGACTGACCATAAATAACCTACGGAACAATCACTGTCCAATTATTAAAGGACTGACCATAAATGACCTACAGAACAATCACTGTCTAATTATTAAAGGACTGACCGTAAATCACCTACAGAACAATCACTGTCCTATTATTAAAGGACTGACCGTAAATCGCTGACAGAACAATCACTATCCAATTATTAAAGGACTGACCATAAATCACCTCCAGAACAATCACTATCCAATTATTAAAGGACTGACCGTAAATCACCTACAGAACAATCACTGTCCTATTATTAAAGGACTGACCATAAATTACCTACAGAACAATCACGGTCCAATTATTAAAGGACTGACCATAAATCACCTACAGAACAATCACTGTCCAATTATTAAAGGACTGACCGCAAATCACCGACAGAACAATCACTGCCCTATTATTAAAGGACTGACCGTCAGTCACCTACAGAACAATCACAGTTCAATTATTAAAGGACTGACCGTAAATCACCTACAGAACAATCACTGTCCAATTATTAAAGGACTGATCAGAAATCACCTCCAGAACAATCACTGTCCAATTATTAAAGGACTGACCATAAATTACCTACAGAACAATCACGGTCCAATTATTAAAGGACTGACCATAAATCACCTCCAGAACAATCACTCTCCAATTATTCAAGGACTGACCATAAATCACCTCCAGAACAATCACTCTCCAATTATTCAAGGACTGACCATAAATCACCTCCAGAACAACCACTGTCCAATTATTAAAGGACTTGACCAGAAATCACCGACAGAACAATCACTGTCCAATTATTGACGGACTGACCATAAATCACCTCCAGAACAATCACTCTCCAATTATTAAAGGGCTGACCATAAATGAAGTCCAGAACAATCACTATCCAATTATTAAAGGACTGACCGTAAATCATCTCCAGAACAATCACTATCTAATTAATAAAGGACTGACCATAAATTACCTACAGAACAATCACGGTCCAATTATTAAAGGACTGACCATAAATCACCTCCAGAACAATCACTGTCCAATTATTAAAGGACTGACCATAAAACACCTGCGGAACAATCACCATCCAATTATTAAAGGACTGACCATAAATCACCTCCAGAACAATCACTATCCAATTATTAAAGGACTGACCATAAATCACCTCCAGAACAATCACTATCCAATTATTAAAGGACTGACCATAAATCACCTCCTGAACAATCACTATCCAATTATTAAAGGACAGACCATAAATCACCTACAGAACAATCACTGTCCAATTATTAAAGGACAGTCCATAAATCACCTACAGAACAATCACTGTCCTATTATTAAAAGACTGACCATAAATAACCTACGGAACAATCACTGTCCAATTATTAAAGGACTGACCGTAAATCACCTACAGAACAATCACTGTCCAATTATTAAAGGACTGACCGTGAATCACCGACAGAACAATCACTATCCAATTATTAAAGGACTGACCGTAAATCACCGACAGAGCAATCACTGTCCTATTATTAAAGGACTGACCGTAAATCACCTACAGAACAATCACTGTCCAATTATTAAAGGACTGACCGTAAATCACTGACAGAACAATCACTGTCCAATTATTAAAGGACTGACCGTAAATCACCTGCAGAACAATCACTGTCCAATTATTAAAGGACTGTCCGTAAATCACCTGCAGAACAATCACTGTCCAATTATTGAAGGACTGACCGTAAATCACCTTCAGAACAATCACTGTCCAAATAATAAAGGACTGTCCGTAAATCACCTACAGAACAATCACTGTCCAATTATTAAAGGACTGTCCGTAAATCACCTACATAACAATCACTGTCCAATTTTTAAAGGAATGACCGTAAATCACCTTCAGAACAATCACTGTCGAATTATTAAAGGACTGTCCGTAAATCACCTACAGAACAATCACTCTCCAATTATGAAAGGACTGACCATAAATCACCTACAGAGCAATCACTGTCCAAATCTTAAAGGACTGACCATAAATCACCGACAGAACAATCTCTGTCCTATTATTAAAGGACTGACCATAAATTACCTCCAGATCAATCACGGTCCAATTATTAAAGGACTGACCATAAATCACCTCCAGAACAATCACTTTCCAATTATTCAAGGACTGACCGTAAATCACCTACAGAACAATCACTGTCCAATTATTAAAGGACTGACCATAAATCACCGACAGAACAATCGCTGTCCAATTATTAAAGGACTGACCATAAATCACCTCCAGAACAATCACTATCCAATTATTAATGGACTGACCATAAATCACCTCAAGAACAATCACTGTCCAATTATTAAAGGACTTGACCAGAAATCACCGACAGAACAATCGCTGTCCAATTATTAAAGGACTGACCATAAATCACCTCCAGAACAATCACTATCCAATTATTAATGGACTGACCATAAATCACCTCAAGAACAATCACTGTCCAATTATTAAAGGACTTGACCAGAAATCACCGACAGAACAATCACTGTCCAATTATTAAAGGACTGACCATAAATCAACTCCAGAACAATCACTATCCAATTATTAAAGGACTGACCGTAAATCACCTACAGAACAGTTACTGTCCAATTATTAAAGGACTGACCGTAAATCACCTCCAGAACAATTACTATCCAATGATTAAAGGACTGACCATAAATCACCTGCAGAACAATCACTATCCAATTATTAAAAGACTGACCATAAATCACCTCCAGAACAATCACTATCCAATTATTAAAGTTCTGACCATAAATCACCTCCAGAACAATCACTATCCAATTATTAAAGAACAAACCATAAATTACCTACAGAACAATCACAGTCCAATTATTAAAGGAATGACAATAAATCACCTCCTGAACAATCACTATCCAATTATTAAAGGACAGACCATAAATCACCGACAGCACAATCACTGTCCTATTATTAAAGGACTGACCATAAATCACCTACAGAACAATCACTGTTCTATTATTAAAGGACTGACCACAAATTACCTACAGAACAATCACTGTGCTATTATTAAATGACTGACCATAAATAACCTACGGAACAATCACTGTCCAATTATTAAAGGACTGACCATAAATGACCTACAGAACAATCACTGTCTAATTATTAAAGGACTGACCGTAAATCACCTACAGAACAATCACTGTCCTATTATTAAAGGACTGACCGTAAATCGCTGACAGAACAATCACTGTCCAATTATTAAAGGACTGACCGTAAATCACCTACAGAACAATCACTGTCCAATTATTAAAGGACTGACCGTAAATCACCTGCAGAACAATCACTGTCCAATTATTAAAGGACTGTCCATAAATCACCTGCAGAACAATCACTGTCCAATTATTAAAGGACTGACCGTAAATCACCTACAGAACAATCACTGTCCAATTATTTAAGGACTGACCGTAAATCACCTGCAGATCAATCACTGTCCAATTATTAAAGGACTGACCATAAATCACCTACAGAACAATCACTGTCCAATTTTTAAAGGACTGACCGTAAATCACCTGCAGAACAATCACTGTCCAATTATTAAAGGACTGTCCATAAATCACCTGCAGAACAATCACTGTCCAATTATTAAAGGACTGACCGTAAATCACCTACAGAACAATCACTGTCCAATTATTAAAGGAATGACCGTAAATCACCTTCAGAACAATCACTGTCCAATTATTAAAGGACTGTCCGCAAATCACCTACAGAACAATCAATCTCCAATTATTAAAGGACTGACCGTAAATCACCTACAGAACAATCACTGTCCAATTATTAAAGGAATGACCGTAAATCACCTTCAGAACAATCACTGTCCAATTATTAAAGGACTGTCCGCAAATCACCTACAGAACAATCACTCTCCAATTATTAAAGGACTGACCATAAATCACCTACAGAACAATCACTGTCCAATTATTAAAGGACTGACCGTAAATCACCTACAGAACAATCACTGTCCTATTTTTAAAGGACTAACCATAAATTACCTACGGAACAATCACGATCCAATTATTGAAGGACTGACCATAAATCACCTGCAGAACAATCAATGTCCAATTATAAAAGGACTGACCGTGAATCATCGACAGAACAATCACTATCCAATTATTCAAGGACTGACCGTAAATCACCGACAGAACAATCACTGTCCAATTATTAAAGGACTGACCGTAAATCACCTACAGAACAATCACTGACCAATTATTAAAGGACTGACCGTAAATCACCGACAGAACAATCACTGTCCAATTATTAAAGGACTGACCAAAAATCACCTACAGAACAATCACTGTCCTATTCTTAAAGGACTGAAAGTAAATCACTGACAGAACAATCACTGTCCAATTATTAAAGGACTGACCGTAAATCACCTACAGAACAATCACTGTCCAATTATTAAACTACTGACCGTAAATCACCAACAGAACAATCACTGTCCAATTATTAAAGGACTGACCGTAAATCACCTACAGAACAATCACTGTCCAATTATTAAAGGAATGACCGTAAATCACCTTCAGAACAATCACTGTCCAATTATTAAAGGACTGTCCGCAAATCACCTACAGAACAATCACTCTCCAATTATTAAAGGACTGACCAAAAATCACCTACAGAACAATCACTGTCCAATTATTAAAGGACTGACCGTAAATCACCTACAGAACAATCACTGTCCTATTTTTAAAGGACTAACCATAAATTACCTACGGAACAATCACGATCCAATTATTGAAGGACTGACCATAAATCACCTGCAGAACAATCAATGTCCAATTAAAAAAGGACTGACCGTGAATCATCGACAGAACAATCACTATCCAATTATTCAAGGACTGACCGTAAATCACCGACAGAACAATCACTGTCCAATTATTAAAGGACTGACCGTAAATCACCTACAGAACAATCACTGACCAATTATTAAAGGACTGACCGTAAATCACCGACAGAACAATCACTGTCCAATTATTAAAGGACTGACCAAAAATCACCTACAGAACAATCACTGTCCTATTCTTAAAGGACTGAAAGTAAATCACCGACAGAACAATCACTGTCCAATTATTAAAGGACTGACCGTAAATCACCTACAGAACAATCACTGTCCAATTATTAAACTACTGACCGTAAATCACCAACAGAACAATCACTGTCCAATTATTAAAGGACTGACCGTAAATCACCGACAGAACAATCACTGTCCAATTATTAAAGGACTGACCGTAAATCACCGACAGAACAATCACTGTCCAATTATTAAAGGACTGACAGTAAATCACCGACAGACCAATCACTGTCCAATTATTAAAGGACTGACCGTAAATCACCGACAGAACAATCACTGTCCAATTATTAAAGGACTGACCATAAATCACCGACAGAACAATCACTGTCCAATTATTAAAGGACTGACCAAAAATCACCGACAGAACAATCACTGTCCTATTATTAAAGGACTGAACATAAATCACCGACAGAACAATCACTGTCCAATTATTAAAGGACTGACCGTAAATCACCGACAGAACAATCACTGTCCAATTATTAAAGGACTGACCGTAAATCACCGACAGACCAATCACTGTCCAATTATTAAAGGACTGACCGTAAATCACCGACAGAACAATCACTGTCCAATTATTAAAGGACTGACCATAAATCACCGACAGAACAATCACTGTCCAATTATTAAAGGACTGACCATAAATCACCTACAGAACAATCACTGTCCAATTATTAAAGGACTGACCGTAAATCACCGACAGAACAATCACTGTCCAATTATTAAAGGACTGACCGTAAATCACCGACAGAACAATCACTGTCCAATTATTAAAGGACTGACCGTAAATCACCGACAGAACAATCACTGTCCAATTATTAAAGGACTGACCATAAATCACCTACAGAACAATCACTGTCCAATTATTAAAGGACTGACCATAAGTCACCTACAGAACAATCACTGTCCTATTATTAAAGGACTGACCATAAATTACCTACAGAACAATCACGGTCCAATTATTAAAGGACTGACCATAAATCACCTACAGAACAATCACTGTCCAATTATTAAAGGACTGACCGCAAATCACCGACAGAACAATCACTGCCCTATTATTAAAGGACTGACCATAAATCACCTACAGAGCAATCACTGTCCAATTATTAAAGGACTGACTGCAAATCACCGACAGAACAATCACTGCCCTATTATTAAAGTACTGACCGTCAGTCACCTACAGAACAATCACAGTCCAATTATTAAAGGACTGACCGTAAGTCACCTCCAGAACAATCACTGTCCAATTATTAAAGGACTGACCATAAATCACCTACAGAACAATCACTGTCCACTTATTGAAGGACTGACCGTAAATCACCGAGAGAACAATCACTGTCCTATTATTAAAGGACTGACCATAAATCACCTACAGAGCAATCACTTTCCAATTATTAAAGGACTGACCATCAATCACCGACAGAACAATCACTGTCCAATTATTAAAGGACTGACCGTAAATCACCTACAGAACAATCACTGTCCAATTATTAAAGGACTGACCATAAATCACCTCCAGAACAATCACTGTCCAATTATTGAAGGACTGACCATAAATTACCTACAGAACAATCACGGTCCAATTATTAAAGGACTGACCGTAAATCACCAACAGAACAATCACTGTCCAATTATTAAAGGACTGACCGTAAATCACCTACAGAACAATTACTGTCCAATTATTAAAGGACTGACCGTAAATCACCTGCAGAACAATCACTGTCCAATTATTAAAGGACTGTCCATAAATCACCTGCAGAACAATCACTGTCCAATTATTAAAGGACTGACCGTAAATCACCTACAGAACAATCACTGTCCAATTATTAAAGGACTGACCATAAATCACCGACAGAACAATCACTGTCCAATTATTAAAGGACTGACCATAAATCACCTACAGAACAATCACTGTCCTATTATTAAAGGACTGAACATAAATCACCGACAGAACAATCACTGTCCAATTATTAAAGGACTGACCGTAAATCACCGACAGAACAATCACTGTCCAATTATTAAAGGACTGACCAAAAATCACCGACAGACCAATCACTGTCCAATTATTAAAGGACTGACCGTAAATCACCGACAGAACAATCACTGTCCAATTATTAAAGGACTGACCATAAATCACCGACAGAACAATCACTGTCCAATTATTAAAGGACTGACCATAAATCACCTACAGAACAATCAATGTCCAATTATTAAAGGACTGACCGTAAATCACCGACAGAACAATCACTGTCCAATTATTAAAGGACTGACCGTAAATCACCGACAGAACAATCACTGTCCAATTATTAAAGGACTGACCGTAAATCACCGACAGAACAATCACTGTCCAATTATTAAAGGACTGACCATAAATCACCTACAGAACAATCACTGTCCAATTATTAAAGGCCTGACCATAAGTCACCTACAGAACAATCACTGTCCTATTATTAAAGGACTGACCATAAATTACCTACAGAACAATCACGGTCCAATTATTAAAGGACTGACCATAAATCACCTACAGAACAATCACTGTCCAATTATTAAAGGACTGACCGCAAATCACCGACAGAACAATCACTGCCCTATTATTAAAGGACTGACCGTCAGTCACCTGCAGAACAATCACAGTCCAATTATTAAAGGACTGACCGTAAGTCACCTCCAGAACAAACACTGTCCAATTATTAAAGGACTGACCATAAATCACCTACAGAACAATCACTGTCCAATTATTGAAGGACTGACCGTAAATCACCGAGAGAACAATCACTGTCCTATTATTAAACGACTGACCATAAATCACCTACAGAACAATCACTGTCCAATTATTAAAGGACTGACTGCAAATCACCGACAGAACAATCACTGCCCTATTATTAAAGGACTGACCGTCAGTCACCTACAGAACAATCACAGTCCAATTATTAAAGGACTGACCGTAAGTCACCTCCAGAAAAATCACTGTCCAATTATTAAAGGACTGACCATAAATTACCTACAGAACAACCACGGTCCAATTATTAAAGGACTGACCGTAAATCACCAACAGAACAATCACTGTCCAATTATTAAAGGACTGACCGTAAATCACCTACAGAACAATCACTGTCCAATTATTAAAGGACTGACCGTAAATCACCTGCAGAACAATCACTGTCCAATTATTAAAGGACTGTCCATAAATCACCTGCAGAACAATCACTGTCCAATTATTAAAGGACTGACCGTAAATCACCTACAGAACAATCACTGTCCAATTATTTAAGGACTGACCGTAAATCACCTACAGATCAATCACTGTCCAATTATTAAAGGACTGACCATAAATCACCTACAGAACAATCACTGTCCAATTTTTAAAGGACTGACCGTAAATCACCTGCAGAACAATCACTGTCCAATTATTAAAGGACTGTCCATAAATCACCAACAGAACAATCACTGTCCAATTATTAAAGGACTGACCGTAAATCACCTACAGAACAATCACTGTCCAATTATTAAAGGAATGACCGTAAATCACCTTCAGAACAATCACTGTCCAATTATTAAAGGACTGTCCGCAAATCACCTACAGAACAATCACTCTCCAATTATTAAAGGACTGACCGTAAATCACCTACAGAACAATCACTGTCCAATTATTAAAGGAATGACCGTAAATCACCTTCAGAACAATCACTGTCCAATTATTAAAGGACTGTCCGCAAATCACCTACAGAACAATCACTCTCCAATTATTAAAGGACTGACCATAAATCACCAACAGAACAATCACTGTCCAATTCTTAAAGGACTGACCATAAATCACCGACAGAACAATCACTGTCCAATTATTAAAGGACTGACCGTAAATCACCTACAGAACAATCACTGTCCTATTTTTAAAGGACTAACCATAAATTACCTACGGAACAATCACGGTCCAATTATTGAAGGACTGACCATAAATCACCTGCAGAACAATCACTGTCCAATTATAAAAGGACTGACCGTGAATCATCGACAGAACAATCACTATGCAATTATTAAAGGACTGACCGTAAATCACCGACAGAACAATCACTGTCCAATTATTAAAGGACTGACCGTAAATCACCTACAGAACAATCACTGACCAATTATTAAAGGACTGACCGTAAATCACCGACAGAACAATCACTGTCCAATTATTAAAGGACTGACCAAAAATCACCTACAGAACAATCACTGTCCTATTATTAAAGGACTGACCGTAAATCACCGACAGAACAATCACTGTCCAATTATTAAAGGACTGACCGTAAATCACCTACAGAACAATCACTGTCCAATTATTAAACTACTGACCGTAAATCACCAACAGAACAATCACTGTCCAATTATTAAAGGACTAACCGTAAATCACCGACAGAACAATCACTGTCCAATTATTAAAGGACTGACCGTAAATCACCTACAGAACAATCACTGTCCAATTATTAAAGGACTGACCATAAATCACCGACAGAACAATCACTGTCCAATTATTAAAGGACTGACCAAAAATCACCTACAGAACAATCACTGTCCTATTATTAAAGGACTGAACATAAATCACCGACAGAACAATCACTGTCCAATTATTAAAGGACTGACCGTAAATCACTGACAGAACAATCACTGTCCAATTATTAAAGGACTGACCGTAAATCACCGACAGACCAATCACTGTCCAATTATTAAAGGACTGACCGTAAATCACCGACAGAACAATCACTGTCCAATTATTAAAGGACTGACCATAAATCATCGACAGAACAATCACTGTCCAATTATTAAAGGACTGACCATAAATCACCTACAGAACAATCACTGTCCAATTATTAAAGGACTGACCGTAAATCACCGACAGAACAATCACTGTCCAATTATTAAAGGACTGTCCGTAAATCACCGACAGAACAATCACTGCCCTATTATTAAAGGACTGACCGTCAGTCACCTGCAGAACAATCACAGTCCAATTATTAAAGGACTGACCGTAAGTCACCTCCAGAACAATCACTGTCCAATTATTAAAGGACTGACCATAAATCACCTACAGAACAATCACTGTCCAATTATTGAAGGACTGACCGTAAATCACCGAGAGAACAATCACTGTCCTATTATTAAAGGACTGACCATAAATCACCTACAGAACAATCACTGTCCAATTATTAAAGGACTGACTGCAAATCACCGACAGAACAATCACTGCCCTATTATTAAAGGACTGACCGTCAGTCACCTACAGAACAATCACAGTCCAATTATTAAAGGACTGACCGTAAGTCACCTCCAGAACAATCACTGTCCAATTATTAAAGGACTGACCATAAATCACCTACAGAACAATCACTGTCCAATTATTGAAGGACTGACCGTAAATCACCGAGAGAACAATCACTGTCCTATTATTAAAGGACTGACCATAAATCACCTACAGAGCAATCACTGTCCAATTATTCAAGGACTGACCGTAAATCACCTACAGAACAATCACTGTCCAATTATTAAAGGACTGACCATAAATCACCGACAGAACAATCACTGTCCAATTATTAAAGGACTGACCATAAATCACCTCCAGAACAATCACTATCCAATTATTAATGGACTGACCATAAATCACCTCCAGAACAATCACTGTCCAATTATTAAAGGACTTGACCAGAAATCACCGACAGAACAATCACTGTCCAATTATTGAAGGACTGACCATAAATCAACTCCAGAACAATCACTATCCAATTATTAAAGGACTGACCGTAAATCACCTACAGAACAGTTACTGTCCAATTATTAAATGACTGAACATAAATTACCTCCAGAACAATTACTATCCAATGATTAAAGGACAGACCATAAATCACCTCCAGAACAATCACTGTCCAATTATTAAAGGACTGACCATAAATCACCTGCAGAACAATCACGATCCACTTATTAAAGGACTGACCATAAATCACCTCCAGAACAATCACTATCCAATTATTAAAGGACTGACCATAAATCACCTCCAGAACAATCACTATCCAATTATTAAAGAACAAACCATAAATTACCTACAGAACAATCACAGTCCAATTATTAAAGGACTGACCATAAATCACCTCCTGAACAATCACTATCCAATTATTAAAGGACAGACCATAAATCACCGACAGCACAATCACTGTCCTATTATTAAAGGACTGACCATAAATCACCTACAGAACAATCACTGTTCTATTATTAAAGGACTGACCACAAATTACCTACAGAACAATCACTGTCCTATTATTAAATGACTGACCGTAAATCGCTGACAGAACAATCACTGTCCAATTATTAAAGGACTGACCGTAAATCACCTACAGAACAATCACTGTCCAATTATTAAAGGACTGACCGTAAATCACCTGCAGAACAATCACTGTCCAATTATTAAAGGACTGTCCATAAATCACCTGCAGAACAATCACTGTCCAATTATTAAAGGACTGACCGTAAATCACCTACAGAACAATACTGTCCAATTATTTAAGGACTGACCGTAAATCACCTACAGATCAATCACTGTCCAATTATTAAAGGACTGACCATAAATCACCTACAGAACAATCACTGTCCAATTTTTAAAGGACTGACCATAAATCACCTGCAGAACAATCACTGTCCAATTATTAAAGGACTGTCCATAAATCACCTGCAGAACAATCACTGTCCAATTATTAAAGGACTGACCGTAAATCACCTACAGAACAATCACTGTCCAATTATTAAAGGAATGACCGTAAATCACCTTCAGAACAATCACTGTCCAATTATTAAAGGACTGTCCGCAAATCACCTACAGAACAATCACTCTCCAATTATTAAAGGACTGACCGTAAATCACCTACAGAACAATCACTGTCCAATTATTAAAGGAATGACCGTAAATCACCTTCAGAACAATCACTGTCCAATTATTAAAGGACTGTCCGCAAATCACCTACAGAACAATCACTCTCCAATTATTAAATGACTGACCATAAATCACCTACAGAACAATCACTGTCCAATTATTAAAGGACTGACCGTAAATCACCAACAGAACAATCACTGTCCTATTTTTAAAGGACTAACCATAAATTACCTACGGAACAATCACGGTCCAATTATTGAAGGACTGACCATAAATCACCTGCAGAACAATCACTGTCCAATTATAAAAGGACTGACCGTGAATCATCGACAGAACAATCACTATCCAATTATTAAAGGACTGACCGTAAATCACCGACAGAACAATCACTGTCCAATTATTAAAGGACTGACCGTAAATCACCTACAGAACAATCACTGACCAATTATTAAAGGACTGACCGTAAATCACCGACAGAACAATCACTGTCCAATTATTAAAGGACTGACCGTAAATCACCTACAGAACAATCACTGTCCAATTATTAAAGGACTGACCATAAATCACCGACAGAACAATCACTGTCCAATTATTAAAGGACTGACCAAAAATCACCTACAGAACAATCACTGTCCTATTATTAAAGGACTGAATATAAATCACCGACAGAACAATCACTGTCCAATTATTAAAGGACTGACCGTAAATCACCGACAGAACAATCACTGTCCAATTATTAAAGGACTGACCGTAAATCACCGACAGACCAATCACTGTCCAATTATTAAAGGACTGACCGTAAATCACCGACAGAACAATCACTGTCCAATTATTAAAGGACTGACCATAAATCACCGACAGAACAATCACTGTCCAATTATTAAAGGACTGACCATAAATCACCTACAGAACAATCACTGTCCAATTATTAAAGGACTGACCGTAAATCACCGACAGAACAATCACTGTCCAATTATTAAAGGACTGACCGTAAATCACCGACAGAACAATCACTGTCCAATTATTAAAGGACTGACCGTAAATCACCGACAGAACAATCACTGTCCAATTATTAAAGGACTGACCATAAATCACCTACAGAACAATCACTGTCCAATTATTAAAGGACTGACCGCAAATCACCGACAGAACAATCACTGCCCTATTATTAAAGGACTGACCGTCAATCACCTACAGAACAATCACTGTCCAATTATTAAAGGACTGACCGCAAATCACCGACAGAACAATCACTGCCCTATTATTAAAGGACTGACCGTCAGTCACCTGCAGAACAATCACAGTCCAATTATTAAAGGACTGACCGTAAGTCACCTCCAGAACAATCACTGTCCAATTATTAAAGGACTGAGCATAAATCACCTACAGAACAATCACTGTCCAATTATTGAAGGACTGACCGTAAATCACCGAGAGAACAATCACTGTCCTATTATTAAAGGACTGACCATAAATCACCTACAGAGCAATCACTGTCCAATTATTAAAGGACTGACCATCAATCACCGACAGAACAATCACTGTCCAATTATTAAAGGACTGACCGTAAATCACCGACAGAACAATCACTGTCCAATTATTAAAGGACTGACCATAAATCACCTCCAGAACAATCACTGTCCAATTATTGAAGGACTGACCATAAATTACCTACAGAACAATCACGGTCCAATTATTAAAGGACTGACCGTAAATCACCAACAGAACAATCACTGTCCAATTATTAAAGGACTGACCGTAAATCACCTACAGAACAATCACTGTCCAATTATTAAAGGACTGACCGTAAATCACCTGCAGAACAATCACTGTCCAATTATTAAAAGACTGTCCATAAATCACCTGCAGAACAATCACTGTCCGTTTATTAAAGGACTGACCGTAAATCACCTACAGAACAATCACTGTCCAATTATTTAAGGACTGACCGTAAATCACCTACAGATCAATCACTGTCCAATTATTAAAGGACTGACCATAAATCACCTACAGAACAATCACTGTCCAATTTTTAAAGGACTGACCGTAAATCACCTGCAGAACAATCACTGTCCAATTATTAAAGGACTGTCCATAAATCACCTGCAGAACAATCACTGTCCAATTATTAAAGGACTGACCGTAAATCACCTACAGAACAATCACTGTCCAATTATTAAAGGAATGACCGTAAATCACCTTCAGAACAATCACTGTCCAATTATTAAAGGACTGTCCGCAAATCACCTACAGAACAATCACTCTCCAATTATTAAAGGGCTGACCGTAAATCACCTACAGAACAATCACTGTCCAATTATTAAAGGAATGACCGTAAATCACCTTCAGAACAATCACTGTCCAATTATTAAAGGATTGTCCGCAAATCACCTACAGAACAATCACTCTCCAATTATTAAAGGACTGACCATAAATCACCAACAGAACAATCACTGTCCAATTCTTAAAGGACTGACCATAAATCACCTACAGAACAATCACTGTCCAATTATTAAAGGACTGACCGTAAATCACCTACAGAACAATCACTGTCCTATTTTTAAAGGACTAACCATAAATTACCTACGGAACAATCACGGTCCAATTATTGAAGGACTGACCATAAATCACCTGCAGAACAATCACTGTCCAATTATAAAAGGACTGACCGTGAATCATCGACAGAACAATCACTATCCAATTATTAAAGGACTGACCGTAAATCACCGACAGAACAATCACTGTCCAATTATTAAAGGACTGACCGTAAATCACCTACAGAACAATCACTGACCAATTATTAAAGGACTGACCGTAAATCACCGACAGAACAATCACTGTCCAATTATTAAAGGACTGACCAAAAATCACCTACAGAACAATCACTGTCCTATTATTAAAGGACTGACCGTAAATCACCGACAGAACAATCACTGTCCAATTATTAAAGGACTGACCGTAAATCACCTACAGAACAATCACTGTCCAATTATTAAACTACTGACCGTAAATCACCAACAGAACAATCACTGTCCAATTATTAAAGGACTGACCGTAAATCACCGACAGAACAATCACTGTCCAATTATTAAAGGACTGACCGTAAATCACCTACAGAACAATCACTGTCCAATTATTAAAGGACTGACCATAAATCACCGACAGAACAATCACTGTCCAATTATTAAAGGACTGACCAAAAATCACCTACAGAACAATCACTGTCCTATTATTAAAGGACTGAACATAAATCACCGACAGAACAATCACTGTCCAATTATTAAAGGACTGACCGTAAATCACCGACAGAACAATCACTGTCCAATTATTAAAGGACTGACCGTAAATCACCGACAGACCAATCACTGTCCAATTATTAAAGGACTGACCGTAAATCACCGACAGAACAATCACTGTCCAATTATTAAAGGACTGACCATAAATCACCGACAGAACAATCACTGTCCAATTATTAAAGGACTGACCATAAATCACCTACAGAACAATCACTGTCCAATTATTAAAGGACTGACCGTAAATCACCGACAGAACAATCACTGTCCAATTATTAAAGGACTGACCGTAAATCACCGACAGAACAATCACTGTCCAATTATTAAAGGACTGACCGTAAATCACCGACAGAACAATCACTGTCCAATTAGTAAAGGACTGACCATAAATCACCTACAGAACAATCACTGTCCAATTATTAAAGGACTGACCATAAGTCACCTACAGAACAATCACTGTCCTATTATTAAAGGACTGACCATAAATTACCTACAGAACAATCACGGTCCAATTATTAAAGGACTGACCATAAATCACCTACAGAACAATCACTGTCCAATTATTAAAGGACTGACCGCAAATCACCGACAGAACAATCACTGCCCTATTATTAAAGGACTGACCGTCAGTCACCTGCAGAACAATCACAGTCCAATTATTAAAGGACTGACCGTAAGTCACCTCCAGAACAATCACTGTCCAATTATTAAAGGACTGACCATAAATCACCTACAGAACAATCACTGTCCAATTATTGAAGGACTGACCGTAAATCACCGAGAGAACAATCACTGTCCTATTATTAAAGGACTGACCGTAAATCACCTACAGAACAATCACTGTCCAATTATTAAAGGACTGACTGCAAATCACCGACAGAACAATCACTGCCCTATTATTAAAGGACTGACCGTCAGTCACCTACAGAACAATCACAGTCCAATTATTAAAGGACTGACCGTAAGTCACCTCCAGAACAATCACTGTCCAATTATTAAAGGACTGACCATAAATCACCTACAGAACAATCACTGTCCAATTATTGAAGGACTGACCATAAATCACCGAGAGAACAATCACTGTCCTATTATTAAAGGACTGACCATAAATCACCTACAGAGCAATCACTGTCCAATTATTAAAGGACTGACCATCAATCACCGACAGAACAATCACTGTCCAATTATTAAAGGACTGACCGTAAATCACCTACAGAACAATCACTGTCCAATTATTAAAGGACTGACCATAAATCACCTCCAGAACAATCACTGTCCAATTATTGAAGGACTGACCATAAATTACCTACAGAACAATCACGGTCCAATTATTAAAGGACTGACCGTAAATCACCAACAGAACAATCACTGTCCAATTATTAAAGGACTGACCGTAAATCACCTACAGAACAATCACTGTCCAATTATTAAAGGACTGACCGTAAATCACATACAGAACAATCACTGTCCAATTATTAAAGGACTGACCATAAATCACCTCCAGAACAATCACTATCCAATTATTCAAGGACTGACCATAAATCACCGACAGAACAATCACTGTCCAATTATTAAAGGACTGACCATAAATCACCTCCTGAACAATCACTATCCAATTATTAAAGGACTGACAATAAATCACCTCCAGAACAATCACTGTCCAATTATTAAAGGACTTGACCAGAAATCACCGACAGAACAGTCACTGTCCAATTATTGAAGGACTGACCATAAATCACCTCCAGAACAATCACTATCCAATTATTAAAGGACTGACCATAAATCACCTACAGAACAATCACTGTCCAATTATTAAAGGACTGACTGCAAATCACCGACAGAACAATCACTGCCCTATTATTAAAGGACTGACCGTCAGTCACCTACAGAACAATCACAGTTCAATTATTAAAGGACTGACCGTAAGTCACCTCCAGAACAATCACTGTCCAATTATTAAAGGACTGACCATCAATCACCGACAGAACAATCACTGTCCAATTATTAAAGGACTGACCGTAAATCACCTACAGAACAATCACTGTCCAATTATTAAAGGACTGACCATAAATCACCTCCTGAACAATCACTGTCCAATTATTGAAGGACTGACCATAAATTACCTACAGAACAATCACGGTCCAATTATTAAAGGACTGACCGTAAATCACCAACAGAACAATCACTGTCCAATTATTAAAGGACTGACCATAAATCACCTACAGAACAATCACTGTCCAATTATTAAAGGACTGACCATAAATCACCTCCAGAACAATCACTATCCAATTATTCAAGGACTGACCATAAATCACCGACAGAACAATCACTGTCCAATTATTAAATGACTGACCATAAATCACCTCCTGAACAATCACTATCCAATTATTAAAGGACTGACAATAAATCACCTCCAGAACAATCACTGTCCAATTATTAAAGGACTTGACCAGAAATCACCTCCAGAACAATCACTCTCCAATTATTAAAGGGCTGACCATAAATCAACTCCAGAACAATCACTATCCAATTATTAAAGGACTGACCGTAAATCATCTCCAGAACAATCACTATCTAATTAATAAAGGACTGACCATAAATTTCCTACAGAACAATCACGGTCCAATTATTAAAGGACTGACCATAAATCACCTCCAGAACAATCACTATCCAATTATTAAAGGACAGACCATAAATCTCCTGCGGAACAATCACTGTCCAATTATTAAAGGACTGACCATAAATCACCTCCAGAACAACCACTATCCAATTATTAAAGGACTGACCATAAATCACCTCCAGAACAATCACTATCCAATTATTAAAGAACTGACCATAAATTACCTACAGAACAATCACAGTCCAATTATTAAATGACTGACCATAAATCACCTCCTGAACAATCACCATCCAATTATTAAATGATAGACCATAAATCACCGACAGCACAATCACTGTCCTATTATTAAAGGACTGAGCATAAATCACCTACAGAACAATCACTGTCCAATTATTAAAGGACAGTCCATACATCACCTACAGAACAATCACTGTCCAATTATTAAAGGACAGTCCATAAATCACCTACAGAACAATCACTCTCCTATTATTAAAAGACTGACCATAAATCACGTACAGAACAATCACTGTCCAATTATTAAAGGACTGACCGTGAATCACCGACAGAACAATCACTATCCAATTATTAAAGGACTGACCGTAAATCACCTACAGAACAATCACTATCCAATTATTAAAGCACTGACCGTAAATCACCTACAGAACAATCACTGTCCAATTATTAAAGGACTGACCGTAAATCACCGACAGAGCAATCACTGTCCTATTATTAAAGGACTGACCGTAAATCACCTACAGAACAATCACTGTCCAATTATTAAAGGACTGACCGTAAATCACCTACAGAACAATCACTGTCCAATTATTAAAGAACTGTCCGTAAATCACCTGAGAAAAATCACTGTCCAATTATTAAAGGACTGACCGTAAATCACCTACAGAACAATCACTGTCCAACTAATAAAGGACTGACCGTAAATCACCTACAGAACAATCACTATCCAATTATTAAAGGACTGACCGTAAATCACCTACAGAACAATCACTGTCCAACTATTAAAGGACTGACCGTAAATCACCTACAGAACAATCACTATCCAATTATTAAAGGACTGACCGTAAATCACCTACAGAACAATCACTGTCCAATTATTAAAGGACTGACCGTAAATCACCTACAGAACAATCACTATCCAATTATTAAAGGACTGACCGTAAATCACCTACAGAACAATCACTATCCAATTATTAAAGGACTGACCGTAAATCACCTACAGAACAATCACTATCCAACTATTAAAGGACTGACCGTAAATCACCTACAGAACAATCACTATCCAATTATTAAAGGACTGACCGTAAATCACCTACAGAACAATCACTGTCCAACTATTAAAGGACTGACCGTAAATCACTTACAGAACAATAACTATCCAATTATTAAAGGACTGACCGTAAATCACCTACAGAACAATCACTGTCCAATTATTAAATTACTGACCGTAAATCACCTTCAGAACAATCACTGTCCAATTATTAAAGGACTGACCGTAAATCACCAACAGAACAATCACTATCCAATTATTAAAGGACTGACCGTAAATCACCTACAGAACAATCACTATCCAATTATTAAAGGACTGACCGTAAATCACCTACAGAACAATCACTATCCAATTATTAAAGGGCTGACCGTAAATCACCTACAGAACAATCACTATCCAACTATTAAAGGACTGACCGTAAATCACCTACAGAACAATCACTATCCAATTATTAAAGGACTGACCGTAAATCACCTACAGAACAATCACTGTCCAATTATTAAAGGACTGACCATAAATCACCTTCAGAACAATCACTGTCTAAATCTTAAAGGACTGTCCGTAAATCACCTACAGAACAATCACTGTCCAATTATTAAAGGACTGTCCGTAAATCACCTACATCGCAATCACTGTCCAATTTTTAAAGGAATGACCGTAAATCACCTTCAGAACAATCACTGTCCAATTATGAAAGGAATGACCATAAATCACCTACAGAGCAATCACTGTCCAATTATTAAAGGACTGACCGTAAATCACCTACAGAACAATCACTATCCAATTATTAAAGGACTGACCGTAAATCACCTACAGAACAATCACTATCCAATTATTAAAGGGCTGACCGTAAATCACCTACAGAACAATCACTATCCAACTATTAAAGGACTGACCGTAAATCACCTACAGAACAATCACTATCCAATTATTAAAGGACTGACCGTAAATCACCTACAGAACAATCACTGTCCAACTATTAAAGGACTGACCGTAAATCACCTACAGAACAATCACTATCCAATTATTAAAGGACTGACCGTAAATCACCTTCAGAATAATCACTGTCCAATTATTAAAGGACTGACCGTAAATCACCAACAGAACAATCACTATCCAATTATTAAAGGACTGACCGTAAATCACCTACAGAACAATCACTGTCCAATTATTGAAGGACAGACCGTAAATCACCTACAGAACAATCACTGTCCAATTATTAAAGGACTGACCATAAATCACCTTCAGAACAATCACTGTCCAAATATTAAAGGACTGTCCGTAAATCACCTACAGAACAATCACTGTCCAATTATAAAAGGACTGTCCGTAAATCACCTACATAACAATCACTGTCCAATTTTTAAAGGAATGACCGTAAATCACCTTCAGAACAATCACTGTCCAATTATTAAAGGACTGTCCGTAAATCACCTACAGAACAATCACTCTCCAATTATGAAAGGACTGACCATAAATCACCTGCAGAGCAATCACTGTCCAATTCTTAAAGGACTGACCATAAATCACCGACAGAACAATCTATGTCCTATTATTAAAGGACTGACCATAAATTACCTACAGATCAATCACGGTCCAATTATTAAAAGACTGACCATAAATCACCTCCAGAACAATCACTATCCAATTATTCAAGGACTGACCATAAATCACCGACAGAACAATCACTGTCCAATTATTAAAGGACTTGACCAGAAATCACCTACAGAACAATCACTGTCCAATTATTAAAGGACTGTCCGTAAATCACCTACATAACAATCACTGTCCAATTTTTAAAGGAATGTCCGTAAATCACCTTCAGAACAATCACTGTCCAATTATTAAAGGACTGTCCGTAAATCACCTACAGAACAATCACTCTCCAATTATGAAAGGACTGACCATAAATCACCTACAGAGCAATCACTGTCCAATTCTTAAAGGACTGACCATAAATCACCGACAGAACAATCTCTGTCCTATTATTAAAGGACTGACCATAAATTACCTACAGATCAATCACGGTCCAATTATTAAAAGACTGACCATAAATCACCTCCAGAACAATCACTATCCAATTATTCAAGGACTGACCATAAATCACCTCCAGAACAATCACTGTCCAATTATTAAAGGACTTGACCAGAAATCACCGACAGAACAATCACTGTCCAATTATTGAAGGACTGACCATAAATCACCTCCAGAACAATCACTGTCCAATTATTAAAGGACTGACCATAAATCACCTGCAGAACAATCACTATCCAATTATTAAAGGACTGACCATAAATCACCTCCAGAACAATCACTATCCAATTATTAAAGAACTGACCATAAATCACCTCCAGAACAATCACTATCCAATGATTAAAGAACAATCCATAAATTACCTCCTGAACAAACACTATCCAATAATTAAAGGACTGACCATAAATCACCTACAGAACAATCACAGTCCAATTATTAAAGGACTGACCATAAATCACCTCCAGAACAATCACCGTCCAATTATTAAAGGACGGACCATAAATCACCTCCAGAACAATCACTATCCAATTATTAAAGAACAAACCATAAATTACCTACAGAACAATCACAGTCCAATTATTAAAGGAATGACCATAAATCACCTCCTGAACAATCACTATCCAATTATTAAAGGACAGACCATAAATCACCGACAGCACAATCACTGTCATATTATTAAAGGACTGACCATAAATCACCTACAGAACTATCACTGTCCAATTATTAAAGGACAGTCCATAAATCATCTACAGAACAATCACTGTTCTATTATTAAAGGACTGACCACAAATCACCTACAGAACAATCACTGTCCAATTATTAAAGGACTGACCATAAATGACCTACAGAACAATCACTGTCCAATTATTAAAGGACTGACCGTGAATCACCGACAGAACAATCACTATCCAATTATTAAAGGACTGACCGTAAATCACCGACAGAGCAATCACTGTCCTGTTATTAAAGGACTGACCATAAATCACCGACAGAACAATCTCTGTCCTATTATTAAAGGACTGACCATAAATTACCTACAGAACAATCACGGTCCAATTACTGAAGGACTGACCATAAATCACCTACAGAACAATCACTGTCCAATTATTAAAGGACTGACCGTAAATCACCTACAGAACAATCACTGTCCAATTATAAAAGGACTGACCATGAAACATCGACAGAACAATCTCTGTCCTGTTATTAAAGGACTGACCATAAATCACCGACAGAACAATCACTATCCAATTATTAAAGGACTGAACATAAATCACCGACAGAACAATCACTGACCAATTATTAAAGGACTGACCAAAAATCACCTACAGAACAATCACTGTCCTATTATTAAAGGACTGAACATAAATCACCGACAGAACAATCACTGTCCAATTATAAAAGGACTGACCGTAAATCACCGACAGAACAATCACTGTCCAATTATTAAAGGACTGACCGTAAATCACCGACAGAACAATCACTGTCCAATTATTAAAGGACTGACCATAAATCACCTACAGAACAATCACTGTCCTATTATTGACGGACTGACCATAAATTACCTACAGAACAATGACGGTCCAATTATTAAAGGACTGACCATAAATCACCTGCAGAACAATCACTGTCCAATTATTAAAGGACTGACCATGAAACATCGACAGAACAATCTCTGTCCTGTTATTAAAGGACTGACCATAAATCACCGACAGAACAATCACTATCCAATTATTAAAGGACTGAACATAAATCACCGACAGAACAATCACTGACCAATTATTAAAGGACTGACCAAAAATCACCTACAGAACAATCACTGTCCTATTATTAAAGGACTGAACATAAATCACCGACAGAACAATCACTGTCCAATTATAAAAGGACTGACCATAAATCACCGACAGAACAATCACTGTCCAATTATTAAAGGACTGACCGTAAATCACCGACAGAACAATCACTGTCCAATTATTAAAGGACTGACCATAAATCACCTACAGCACAATCACTGTCCAATTATTAAAGGACTGACAATAAGTCACCTACAGAACAATCACTGTCCTATTATTAAAGGACTGACCATAAATTACCTACAGAACAATGACGGTCCAATTATTAAAGGACTGACCATAAATCACCTGCAGAACAATCACTGTCCAATTATTAAAGGACAGACCATAAATGACCGACAGCACAATCACTGTCCTATTATTAAAGGACTGACCAAAATCACCTACAGAACAATCACTGTCCAATTATTAAAGGACAGTCCATAAATCACCTACAGAACAATCACTGTTCTATTATTAAAGGACTGACCACAAATCACCGACAGAACAATCACTGTTCTGTTATTAAAGGACTGACCGTATGTCACCTACAGAACAATCGCAGTCCAATTATTAAAGGACTGACCGTAAGTGACCGACAGAACAATCACTGTCCAATTATTAAAGGACTGACCATTAATCACCGAGAGAACAATCACTATCCTATTATTAAAGGACAGACCATAAATCACCAACAGAACAATCATTGTCCATTTTTTAAAGGACTGACCATAAATCACCCACAAAACAATCACAGTCCAATTATTGAAGGACTGACCATAAATCACCTACAGAACAATCATTATCCAATTATTAAAGGACTGACCGTAAATCACCGACTGAACAATCACTGTCCAATTATTAAAGGACTGACCATAATTTACCTACAGAACAATCACTATCCAATTATTAAAGGACTGACCGTAAATCACCAACAGAACAATCACTCTCCAATTATTAAAGGACTGACCATAAAACACCTGCGGAACAATCACCATCCAATTATTAAAGGACTGACAATAAATCACCTCCAGAACAATCACTATCCAATTATTAAAGAACTGACCATAAATCACCTCCTGAACAATCACTATCCAATTATTAAAGGACTGAACATAAATCACCGACAGAACAATCACTGACCAATTATTAAAGGACTGACCAAAAATCACCTACAGAACAATCACTGTCCTATTATTAAAGGACTGAACATAAATCACCGACAGAACAATCACTGTCCAATTATAAAAGGACTGACCGTAAATCACCGACAGAACAATCACTGTCCAATTATTAAAGGACTGACCGTAAATCACCGACAGAACAATCACTGTCCAATTATTAAAGGACTGACCATAAATCACCTACAGAACAATCACTGTCCTATTATTAAAGGACTGACCATAAATTACCTACAGAACAATGACGGTCCAATTATTAAAGGACTGACCATAAATCACCTGCAGAACAATCACTGTCCAATTATTAAAGGACAGACCATAAATGACCGACAGCACAATCACTGTCTTATTATTAAAGGACTGACCAAAATCACCTACAGAACAATCACTGTCCAATTATTAAAGGACAGTCCATAAATCACCTACAGAACAATCACTGTTCTATTATTAAAGGACTGACCACAAATCACCGACAGAACAATCACTGTCCTGTTATTAAAGGACTGACCGTAAGTCACCTACAGAACAATCGCAGTCCAATTATTAAAGGACTGACCGTAAGTGACCGACAGAACAATCACTGTCCAATTATTAAAGGACTGACCATTAATCACCGAGAGAACAATCACTATCCTATTATTAAAGGACAGACCATAAATCACCAACAGAACAATCATTGTCCATTTTTTAAAGGACTGACCATAAATCACCCACAAAACAATCACAGTCCAATTATTGAAGGACTGACCATAAATCACCTACAGAACAATCATTATCCAATTATTAAAGGACTGACCGTAAATCACCGACTGAACAATCACTGTCCAATTATTAAAGGACTGACCATAATTTACCTACAGAACAATCACTATCCAATTATTAAAGGACTGACCGTAAATCACCAACAGAACAATCACTCTCCAATTATTAAAGGACTGACCATAAATCACCTACAGAGCAATCACTGTCCAATTATTAAAGGACTGACCATAAATCACCGACAGAACAATCACTGTCCAATTATTAAAGGACTGACCGTAAATCACCTACAGAACAATCACTGTCCAATTATTAAAGGACTGACCATAAATCACCTCCAGAACAATCACTGTCCAATTATTAAAGGACTGACCATAAATTACCTACAAACAATCACGGTCCAATTATTAAAGGAATGACCATAAATCACCTCCAGAACAATCACTATCCAATTATTCAAGGACTGACCATAAATCACCGACAGAACAATCGCTGTCCAATTATTAAAGGACTGACCATAAATCACCTCCTGAACAATCACTGTCCAATTATTAAAGGACTTGACCAGAAATCACCGACAGAACAATCACTGTCCAATTATTGAAGGACTGACCATAAATCAACTCCAGAACAATCACTCTCCAATTATTAAAGGGCCGACCATAAATCAACTCCAGAACAATCACTGTCCAATTATTAAAGGACTGACCGTAAATCACCTACAGAACAATCACTGTCCAATTATAAAAGGACTGACCATGAAACATCGACAGAACAATCTCTGTCCTGTTATTAAAGGACTGACCATAAATCACCGACAGAACAATCACTATCCAATTATTAAAGGACTGAACATAAATCACCGACAGAACAATCACTGACCAATTATTAAAGGACTGACCAAAAATCACCTACAGAACAATCACTGTCCTATTATTAAAGGACTGAACATAAATCACCGACAGAACAATCACTGTCCAATTATAAAAGGACTGACCGTAAATCACCGACAGAACAATCACTGTCCAATTATTAAAGGACTGACCGTAAATCACCGACAGAACAATCACTGTCCAATTATTAAAGGACTGACCATAAATCACCTACAGAACAATCACTGTCCTATTATTGACGGACTGACCATAAATTACCTACAGAACAATGACGGTCCAATTATTAAAGGACTGACCATAAATCACCTGCAGAACAATCACTGTCCAATTATTAAAGGACTGACCATGAAACATCGACAGAACAATCTCTGTTCTGTTATTAAAGGACTGACCATAAATCACCGACAGAACAATCACTATCCAATTATTAAAGGACTGAACATAAATCACCGACAGAACAATCACTGACCAATTATTAAAGGACTGACCAAAAATCACCTACAGAACAATCACTGTCCTATTATTAAAGGACTGAACATAAATCACCGACAGAACAATCACTGTCCAATTATAAAAGGACTGACCATAAATCACCGACAGAACAATCACTGTCCAATTATTAAAGGACTGACCGTAAATCACCGACAGAACAATCACTGTCCAATTATTAAAGGACTGACCATAAATCACCTACAGCACAATCACTGTCCAATTATTAAAGGACTGACAATAAGTCACCTACAGAACAATCACTGTCCTATTATTAAAGGACTGACCATAAATTACCTACAGAACAATGACGGTCCAATTATTAAAGGACTGACCATAAATCACCTGCAGAACAATCACTGTCCAATTATTAAAGGACAGACCATAAATGACCGACAGCACAATCACTGTCCTATTATTAAAGGACTGACCAAAATCACCTACAGAACAATCACTGTCCAATTATTAAAGGACAGTCCATAAATCACCTACAGAACAATCACTGTTCTATTATTAAAGGACTGACCACAAATCACCGACAGAACAATCACTGTCCTGTTATTAAAGGACTGACCGTAAGTCACCTACAGAACAATCGCAGTCCAATTATTAAAGGACTGACCGTAAGTGACCGACAGAACAATCACTGTCCAATTATTAAAGGACTGACCATTAATCACCGAGAGAACAATCACTATCCTATTATTAAAGGACAGACCATAAATCACCAACAGAACAATCATTGTCCATTTTTTAAAGGACTGACCATAAATCACCCACAAAACAATCACAGTCCAATTATTGAAGGACTGACCATAAATCACCTACAGAACAATCATTATCCAATTATTAAAGGACTGACCGTGAATCACCTACTGAACAATCACTGTCCAATTATTAAAGGACTGACCATAATTTACCTACAGAACAATCACTATCCAATTATTAAAGGACTGACCGTAAATCACCAACAGAACAATCACTCTCCAATTATTAAAGGACTGACCATAAAACACCTGCGGAACAATCACCATCCAATTATTAAAGGACTGACAATAAATCACCTCCAGAACAATCACTATCCAATTATTAAAGAACTGACCATAAATCACCTCCTGAACAATCACTATCCAATTATTAAAGGACTGAACATAAATCACCGACAGAACAATCACTGACCAATTATTAAAGGACTGACCAAAAATCACCTACAGAACAATCACTGTCCTATTATTAAAGGACTGAACATAAATCACCGACAGAACAATCACTGTCCAATTATAAAAGGACTGACCGTAAATCACCGACAGAACAATCACTGTCCAATTATTAAAGGACTGACCGTAAATCACCGACAGAACAATCACTGTCCAATTATTAAAGGACTGACCATAAATCACCTACAGAACAATCACTGTCCAATTATTAAAGGACTGACAATAAGTCACCTACAGAACAATCACTGTCCTATTATTAAAGGACTGACCATAAATTACCTACAGAACAATGACGGTCCAATTATTAAAGGACTGACCATAAATCACCTGCAGAACAATCACTGTCCAATTATTAAAGGACAGACCATAAATGACCGACAGCACAATCACTGTCTTATTATTAAAGGACTGACCAAAATCACCTACAGAACAATCACTGTCCAATTATTAAAGGACAGTCCATAAATCACCTACAGAACAATCACTGTTCTATTATTAAAGGACTGACCACAAATCACCGACAGAACAATCACTGTCCTGTTATTAAAGGACTGACCGTAAGTCACCTACAGAACAATCGCAGTCCAATTATTAAAGGACTGACCGTAAGTGACCGACAGAACAATCACTGTCCAATTATTAAAGGACTGACCATTAATCACCGAGAGAACAATCACTATCCTATTATTAAAGGACAGACCATAAATCACCAACAGAACAATCATTGTCCATTTTTTAAAGGACTGACCATAAATCACCCACAAAACAATCACAGTCCAATTATTGAAGGACTGACCATAAATCACCTACAGAACAATCATTATCCAATTATTAAAGGACTGACCGTAAATCACCGACTGAACAATCACTGTCCAATTATTAAAGGACTGAACGTAAATCACCAACAGAACAATCACTCTCCAATTATTAAAGGACTGACCATAAATCACCTACAGAGCAATCACTGTCCAATTATTAAAGGACTGACCATAAATCACCGACAGAACAATCACTGTCCAATTATTAAAGGACTGACCGTAAATCACCTACAGAACAATCACTGTCCAATTATTAAAGGACTGACCATAAATCACCTCCAGAACAATCACTGTCCAATTATTAAAGGACTGACCATAAATTACCTACAAACAATCACGGTCCAATTATTAAAGGAATGACCATAAATCACCTCCAGAACAATCACTATCCAATTATTCAAGGACTGACCATAAATCACCGACAGAACAATCGCTGTCCAATTATTAAAGGACTGACCATAAATCACCTCCTGAACAATCACTGTCCAATTATTAAAGGACTTGACCAGAAATCACCGACAGAACAATCACTGTCCAATTATTGAAGGACTGACCATAAATCAACTCCAGAACAATCACTCTCCAATTATTAAAGGGCCGACCATAAATCAACTCCAGAACAATCACTATCCAATTATTAAAGGACTGACCGTAAATCATCTGCAGAACAATCACTATCTAATTAATAAAGGACTGACCATAAATTACCTACAGAACAATCACGGTCCAATTATTAAAGGACTGACCATAAATCACCTCCAGAACAATCACTATCCAATTATTAAAGGACAGACCATAAATCACCTCCAGAACAATCACTGTCCAATTATTAAAGGACTGACCATAAAACACCTGCGGAACAATCACCATCCAATTATTAAAGGACTGACCATAAATCACCTCCAGAACAATCACTGTCCAATTATTAAAGGACAGACCATAAATCACCTCCAGAACAATCACTGTCCAATTATTAAAGGACTGACCATAAATCACCTACAGAACAATCACCATCCAATTATTAAAGGACTGACCATAAATCACCTCCAGAACAATCACTGTCCAATTATTAAAGGACTGACCATAAATCACCTACAGAACAATCACCATCCAATTATTAAAGGACTGACCATAAATCACCTCCAGAACAATCACTGTCCAATTATTAAAGGACTGACCATAAATCACCTCCAGAACAATCACTATCCAATTATTAAAGGACTGACCATAAATCACCTCCAGAACAATCACTGTCCAATTATTAAAGGACTGACCATAAAACACCTGCGGAACAATCACCATCCAATTATTAAAGGACTGACCATAAATCACCTCCAGAACAATCACTATCCAATTATTAAAGGACAGACCATAAATCACCAACAGAACAATCACTGTCCAATTATTAAAGGACTGACCATAAAACACCTGCGGAACAATCACCATCCAATTATTAAAGGACTGACCATAAATCACCTCCAGAACAATCACTGTCCAATTATTAAAGGACTGACCGTAAATCACCTCCAGAACAATCACTATCCAATTATTAAAGGACTGACCATAAATCACCTCCAGAACAATCACTGTCCAATTATTAAAGGACTGACCGTAAATCACCTCCTGAACAATCACTGTACAATTATTAAAGGACAGACCGTAAATCACCGACAGCACAATCACTGTCCTATTGTTAAAGGACTGACCATAAATCACCTACAGAACAATCACTGTCCAATTATTAAAGGACAGTCCATAAATCACCTCCTGAACAATCACTATCCAATTATTAAAGGACAGACCATAAATCACCGACAGCACAATCACTGTCCTATTATTAAAAGACTGACCATAAATAACCAACAGAACAATCACTGTCCAATTATTAAAGGACTGACCGGAAATCACCTACAGAACAATCACTGTCCAATTATTAAAGGACTGACCGTAATTCACCGACAGAACAATCACTATCCAATTATTAAAGGACTGACCGTAAATCACCGACAGAGCAATCACTGTCCAATTATTAAAGGACTGACCGTGAATCACCGACAGAACAATCACTATCCAATTATTAAAGGACTGACCGTAAATCACCGACAGAGCAATCACTGTCCTATTATTAAAGGACTGACCGTAAATCACCTACAGAACAATCACTGTCCAATTATTAAAGGACTGACTGTAAATCACCCACAGAACAATCACTATCCAATTATTAAAGGACTGACCGTGAATCACCGACAGAAGAATCACGGTCCAATTATTAAAGGACTGACCGTAAATCACCTGCAGAACAATCACTGTCCAATTATTAAATGACTGACCATAAATCACCTCCAGAACAATCACTGTCCAATTATTAAAGGACTGACCATAAATTACCTACAGAACAATCACGGTCCAATTATTAAAGGAATGACCATAAATCACCTCCAGAACAATCACAATCCAATTATTCAAGGACTGACCATAAATCACCGACAGAACAATCGCTGTCCAATTATTAAAGGACTGACCATAAATCACCTCCTGAACAATCACTATCCAATTATTAAAGGACTGACCATAAATCACCTCCAGAACAACCACTGTCCAATTATTAAAGGACTTGACCAGAAATCACCGACAGAAGAATCACTGTCCAATTATTGAAGGACTGACCATAAATCAACTCCAGAACAATCACTCTCCAATTATTAAAGGGCTGACCATAAATCAACTCCAGAACAATCACTATCCAATTATTAAAGGACTGACCATAAATCACCTCCAGAACAATCACTATCCAATTATTAAAGGACTGACCATAAAACACCTGCGGAACAATCACCATCCAATTATTAAAGGACTGACCATAAATCACCTCCAGAACAATCACTGTCCAATTATTAAAGGACAGACCATAAATCACCTCCAGAACAATCACTGTCCAATTATTAAAGGACTGACCATAAATCACCTACAGAACAATCACCATCCAATTATTAAAGGACTGACCATAAATCACCTCCAGAACAATCACTGTCCAATTATTAAAGGACTGACAATAAATCACCTACAGAACAATCACCATCCAATTATTAAAGGACTGACCATAAATCACCTCCAGAACAATCACTGTCCAATTATTAAAGGACTGACCATAAATCACCTCCAGAACAATCACTATCCAATTATTAAAGGACTGACCATAAATCACCTCCAGAACAATCACTGTCCAATTATTAAAGGACTGACCATAAAACACCTGCGGAACAATCACCATCCAATTATTAAAGGACTGACCATAAATCACCTCCAGAACAATCACTATCCAATTATTAAAGGACAGACCATAAATCACCTCCAGAACAATCACTGTCCAATTATTAAAGGACTGACCATAAAACACCTGCGGAACAATCACCATCCAATTATTAAAGGACTGACCATAAATCACCTCCAGAACAATCACTATCCAATTATTAAAGGACAGACCATAAATCACCTCCAGAACAATCACTGTCCAATTATTAAAGGACTGACCATAAAACACCTGCGGAACAATCACCATCCAATTATTAAAGGACTGACCATAAATCACCTCCAGAACAATCACTGTCCAATTATTAAAGGACTGACCGTAAATCACCTCCAGAACAATCACTATCCAATTATTAAAGGACTGACCATAAATCACCTCCAGAACAATCACTGTCCAATTATTAAAGGACTGACCGTAAATCACCTCCTGAACAATCACTGTACAATTATTAAAGGACAGACCGTAAATCACCGACAGCACAATCACTGTCCTATTGTTAAAGGACTGACCATAAATCACCTACAGAACAATCACTGTCCAATTATTAAAGGACAGTCCATAAATCACCTCCTGAACAATCACTATCCAATTATTAAAGGACAGACCATAAATCACCGACAGCACAATCACTGTCCTATTATTAAAAGACTGACCATAAATAACCTACAGAACAATCACTGTCCAATTATTAAAGGACTGACCGGAAATCACCTACAGAACAATCACTGTCCAATTATTAAAGGACTGACCGTAATTCACCGACAGAACAATCACTATCCAATTATTAAAGGACTGACCGTAAATCACCGACAGAGCAATCACTGTCCAATTATTAAAGGACTGACCGTAAATCACCGACAGAACAATCACTGTCCTATTATTAAAGGACTGACCGTAAATCACCTACAGAACAATCACTGTCCAATTATTAAAGGACTGACCGTGAATCACCGACAGAACAATCACTATCCAATTATTAAAGGACTGACCGTAAATCACCGACAGAGCAATCACTGTCCTATTATTAAAGGACTGACCGTAAATCACCTACAGAACAATCACTGTCCAATTATTAAAGGACTGACTGTAAATCACCCACAGAACAATCACTATCCAATTATTAAAGGACTGACCGTGAATCACCGACAGAAGAATCACGGTCCAATTATTAAAGGACTGACCGTAAATCACCTGCAGAACAATCACTGTCCAATTATTAAATGACAGACCATAAATCACCTCCAGAACAATCACTGTCCAATTATTAAAGGACTGACCATAAATTACCTACAGAACAATCACGGTCCAATTATTAAAGGAATGACCATAAATCACCTCCAGAACAATCACAATCCAATTATTCAAGGACTGACCATAAATCACCGACAGAACAATCGCTGTCCAATTATTAAAGGACTGACCATAAATCACCTCCTGAACAATCACTATCCACTTATTAAAGGACTGACCATAAATCACCTCCAGAACAACCACTGTCCAATTATTAAAGGACTTGACCAGAAATCACCGACAGAAGAATCACTGTCCAATTATTGAAGGACTGACCATAAATCAACTCCAGAACAATCACTCTCCAATTATTAAAGGGCTGACCATAAATCAACTCCAGAACAATCACTATCCAATTATTAAAGGACTGACCGTAAATCATCTCCAGAACAATCACTATCTAATTAATAAAGGACTGACCATAAATTACCTACAGAACAATCACGGTCCAATTATTAAAGGACAGACCATAAATCACCTCCAGAACAATCACTGTCCAATTATTAAAGGACTCAATATAAAACACCTGCGGAACAATCACCATCCAATTATTAAAGGACTGACCATAAATCACCTCCAGAACAATCACTATCCAATTATTAAAGGCTGACCATAAATCACCTCCAGAACAATCACTATCCAATTATTAAAGGACTGACCATAAATCACCTCCTGAACAATCACTATCCAATTATTAAAGGACAGACCGTAAATCACCGACAGCACAATCACTGTCCTATTATTAAAGGAGTGACCATAAATCACCTACAGAACAATCACTGTCCAATTATTAAAGGACAGTCCATAAATCACCTCCTGAAGATTCACTATCAAATTATTAAAGGACAGACCATAAATCACCGACAGCACAATCACTGGCCTATTATTAAAAGACTGACCATAAATAAACTACAGAACAATCACTGTCAAATTATTAAAGGACTGACCGGAAATCACCTACAGAACAATCACTGTCCAATTATTAAAGGACTGACCGTAATTCACCGACAGAACAATCACTATTAAATTATTAAAGGACTGACCGTAAATCACCGACAGAGCAATCACTGCCCTATTATTAAAGGACTGACCGTCAGTCACCTACAGAACAATCACTGTCCAATTATTAAAGGACTGACCGTAAGTCACCTCCAGAACAATCACTGTCCAATTATTAAAGGACTGACCGTAAATCACCTACTGAACAATCACTGTCCAATTATTGAAGGACTGACCGTAAATCACCGAAGAACAATCACTGTCCAATTATTAAAGGACTGACCGTAAATCACCGAGAGAACAATCACTGTCCAATTATTAAAGGACTGACCGTAAATCACCTACAGAACAATCACTGTCCAATTATTAAAGGACTGACCGTAAATCACCTACAGAACAATCACTCTCCAATTATTAAAGGACTGACCATAAATCACCTACAGAGCAATCACTGTCCAATTATTAAAGGACTGACCATAAATCACCGACAGAACAATCACTGTCCAATTATTAAAGGACTGACCGTAAGTCACCTACAGAACAATCACTGTCCAATTATTAAAGGACTGACCGTAAATCACCTACAGAACAATCACTGTCCAATTATTAAAGGACTGACCGTAAATCACCTACAGAACAATCACTGTCCAATTATTAAAGGACTGACCGTAAATCACCGACAGAACAATCACTGTCCAATTATTAAAGGACTGACCGTAAATCACCTACAGAACAATCACTGTCCAATTATTAAAGGACTGACCATAAATCACCTCCTGAACAATCACTGTCCAATTATTAAAGGACAGACCATAAATTACCTACAGAACAATCACGGTCCAATTATTAAAGGACTGACCATAAAGCACCTCCAGAACAATCACTATCCAATTATTCAAGGACTGACCATAAATCACCGACAGAACAATCACTGTCCAATTATTAAAGGACTGACCATAAATCACCTCCTGAACAATCACTATCCAATTATTAAAGGACTGACAATAAATCACCTCCAGAACAACCACTGTCCAATTATTAAAGGACTGACCGTAAATCACCTACAGAACAATCACTGTCCAATTATTAAAGGACTTGACCAGAAATCACCGACAGAACAATCACTGTCCAATTATTGAAGGACTGACCATAAATCACCTCCAGAACAATCACTCTCCAATTATTAAAGGGCTGACCATAAATCAACTCCAGAACAATCACTGTCCAATTATTAAAGGACTGACCGTAAATCACCTACAGAACAATCACTATCCAATTATTAAAGGACTGACCGTAAATCATCTCCAGAACAATCACTATCTAATTAATAAAGGACTGACCATAAATTACCTGCAGAACAATCACGGTCCAATTATTAAAGGACTGACCATAAATCAACTCCAGAACAATCACTGTCCAATTATTAAAGGACTGACCATAAATTACCTACAGAACAATCACTGTCCAATTATTAAAGGACAGACCATAAATCACCTGCGGAACAATCACTGTCCAATTAATAAAGGACTGACCATAAATTACCTACAGAACAATCACGGTCCAATTATTAAAGGACTGACCATAAATCAACTCCAGAACAATCACTATCCAATTATTAAAGGACTGACCATAAATCACCTCCAGAACAATCACTATCCAATTATTAAAGAACTGACCATAAATTACCTACAGAACAATCACAGTCCAATTATTAAAGGACTGACCATAAATCACCGACAGCACAATCACTGTCCTATTATTAAAGGACTGACCATAAATCACCAACAGAACAATCACTGTCCAATTATTAAAGGACAGTCCATAATTCACCTACGGAACAATCACTGTTCTATTATTAAAGGACGGACCACAAATCACCTACAGAACAATCACTGTCCTATTATTAAAGGACTGACCGTCAATCACCGACAGAACAATCACTATCCAATTATTAAAGGACTGACCGTAAATCACCTACAGAACAATCACTGTCCTATTATTAAAGGACTGACCGTAAATCACCTACAGAACAATCACTGTCCAATTATTAAAGGACTGACCGTAAATCACCGACAGAGCAATCACTGTCCTATTATTAAAGGACTGACCGTAAATCACCGACAGAACAATCACTATCCAATTATTAAAGGACTGACCGTAAATCACCGACAGAGCAATCACTGTCCTATTATTAAAGGACTGACCGTAAATCACCGACAGAACAATCACTGTCCAATTATTAAAGGACTGACCGTAAATCACTGACAGAACAATCACTGTCCAATTATTAAAGGACTGACCGTAAATCACCTGCAGAACAATCACTGTCCAATTATTAAAGGACTGACCGTAAATCACCTACAGAACAATCACTGTCCAATTATTAAAGGACTGACCGTAAATCACCGACAGAACAATCACTGTCCAATTATTAAAGGACTGACCTTAAATCACCTACAAAACAATCACTGTCCAATTATTAAAGGATTGACCGTAAATCACCTACAAAACAATCACTGTCCAATTATTAAAGGACTGTCCGTAAATCACCTGCAGAACAATCACTGTCCAATTATTGAAGGACTGACCGTAAATCACCTACAGAACAATCACTGTCCAATTATTAAAGGACTGACCATAAATCACCTTCAGAACAATCACTGTCCTATTATTAAAGGACTGACCATAAATTACCTACAGATCAATCACGGTCCAATTATTCAAGGACTGACCATAAATCACCGACAGAACAATCACTGACCAATTATTAAAGGACTGACCATAAATCACCTCCAGAACAATCACTGTCCAATTATTAATGGACTGACCATAAATCACCTCCAGAACAATCACTGTCCAATTATTAAAGGACTTGACAAGAAATCACCGACAGAACAATCACTGTCCAATTATTGAAGGACTGACCATAAATCACCTCCAGAACAATCACTGTCCAATTATTAAAGGACAGACCATAAATCATCTGCAGAACAATCACTATCCAATTTTTAAAGGACTGACCATAAATCACCTACAGAACAATCACCGTCCAATTATTAAAGGACTGACCATAAATCACCTCCTGAACAATCACTATCCAATTTTTAAAGGACAGACCATAAATCACCTACAGAACAATCACTGTCCAATTATTAAAGGCCAGTCCATAAATCACCTACAGAACAATCACTGTTCTATTATTAAAGGACTGACCACATTTCACCTACAGAACAATCACTGTCCTATTATTAAATGACTGACCATAAATAACCTACGGAACAATCACTGTCCAATTATTAAAGGACTAACCATAAATGATCTACAGAACAATCACTATCCAATTATTAAAGGACTGACCGTGAATCACCGACAGAACAATCACTATCCAATTATTAAAGGACTGACCGTAAATCACCGACAGAGCAATCACTGTCCTATTATTAAAGGACTGACCGTAAATCACCTACAGAACAATCACTGTCCAATTATTAAAGGACTGACCGTAAATCGCTGACAGAACAATCACTGTCCAATTATTAAAGGACTGACCATAAATCACCGACAGAACAATCTCTGTCCTATTATTAAAGGACTGACCATAAATTACCTACAGAACAATCACGGTCCAATTATTGAAGGACTGACCATCAATCACCTACAGAACAATCACTGTCCAATTATTAAAGGACTGACCATAAATCACCTACAGATCAATCACTGTCCAATTATAAAAGGACTGACCGTAAATCACCTACAGAACAATCACTGTCCAATTATTAAAGGACTGACCATAAACCACCTACAGAACAATCACTGTCCAATTATTCAAGGACTGAACATAAATCACCTACAGAACAATCACTATCCAATTAATAAAGGACTGACTATAAATCACCGACAGAGCAATCACTGTCCTGTTATTAAAGGACTGACCATAAATCACCGACAGAACAATCACTATCCAATTATTAAAGGACTGACCATAAATCACCTACAGAACAATCACTGTCCTATTATTAAAGGACTGAACATAAATCACCGACAGAACAATCACTGACCAATTATTAAAGGACTGACCAAAAAACACCTACAGAACAATCACTGTCCTATTATTAAAGGACTGAACATAAATCACCGACAGAACAATCACTGTCCAATTATTAAAGGACTGACCGTAAATCACCGACAGAACAATCACTATCCAATTATTAAAGGACTGACCGTAAATCACCGACAGAACAATCACTGTCCAATTATTAAAGGACTGACCATAAATCACCTACAGAACAATCACTGTCCAATTATTAAAGGACTGACCATAAGTCACCTACAGAACAATCACTGTCCTATTATTAAAGGACTGACCATAAATTACCTACAGAACAATCACTGTCCAATTATTAAAGGACTGACCGTAAATCACCGAGAGAACAATGACTGTCCTATTATTAAAGGACTGACCATAAATCACCTACAGAACAATCACTGTCCAATTATTAAAGGACTGACCATAAGTCACCTACAGAACAATCACTGTCCTATTATTAAAGGACTGACCATAAATTACCTACAGAACAATCACTGTCCAATTATTGAAGGACTGACCGTAAATCACCGAGAGAACAATGACTGTCCTATTATTAAAGGACTGACCATAAATCACCTACAGAACAATCAATGTCCAATTATTAAAGGACCGACCGTAAATCACCGACAGAACAATCACTGACCTATTATTAAAGCACTGAACATAAATTACCTACAGAACAATCACGGTCCAATTATTAAAGGACTGACCGTAAATCACCTCCAGAACAATCACTATCCATTTATTAAAGGACAGACCATAAATCACCGACAGAACAATCACTGTCCAATTATTAAAGGACTGACCATTTATCACCTCCAGAACAATCACTATCCAATTATCAAAGGACTGACCGTAAATCACCTCCTGAACAATCACTATCCAATTATTAAAGGACAGACCATAAATCACCGACAGCACAATCACTGTCCATTTATTAAATGACTGACCATAAATCACCTCCAGAACAATCACTGTCCAATTATTAAAGGACTGACCGTAAATCACCTACAGAACAATCACTATCCAATTATCAAAGGACTGACCGTAAATCACCTCCAGAACAATCACTGTCCAATTATTAATGGACTGACCGTAAATCACCCACAGAACAATCACTATCCAATTATCAAAGGACTGACCGTAAATCACCGACAGAGCAATCACTGTCCTATTATGAAAGGACTGACCGTAAATCACCGACAGAACAATCACTATCCAATTATTAAAGGACTGACCGTAAATCGACGACAGAGCAATCACTGTCCTATTATTAAAGGACTGACCGTAAATCACCTACAGAACAATCACTGTCCAATTATTAAAGGACTGACCGTAAATCACTGACAGAACAATCACTGTCCAATTATTAAAGGACTGACCGTAAATCACCTGCAGAACAATCACTGTCCAATTATTAAAGGACTGACCGTAAATCACCTACAGAACAATCACTGTCCAATTATTAAAGGACTGACCGTAAATCACCGACAGAACAATCACTGTCCAATTATTAAAGGACTGACCGTAAATCACCTACAAAACAATCAATGTCCAATTATTAAAGGATTGACCGTAAATCACCTACAAAACAATCACTGTCCAATTATTAAAGGACTGTCCGTAAATCACCTGCAGAACAATCACTGTCCAATTATTGAAGGACTGACCGTAAATCACCTACAGAACAATCACTGTCCAATTATTAAAGGACTGACCATAAATCACCTTCAGAACAATCACTGTCCAAATATTAAAGGACTGTCCGTAAATCACCGACAGAACAATCACCATCCAATTATTAAAGGACAGTCCGTAAATCACCTACATAACAATCACTGTCCAATTTTTAAAGGAATGACCGTAAATCACCTTCAGAACAATCACTGTCCAATTATTAAAGGACTGTCCGTAAATCACCTACAGAACAATCACACTCCAATTATGAAAGGACTGACCATAAATCACCTACAGAGCAATCACTGTCCAATTCTTAAAGGGCTGACCATAAATCACCGACAGAACAATCTCTGTCCTATTATTAAAGGACTGACCATAAATTACCTACAGATCAATCACGGTCCAATTATTAAAGGACTGACCATAAATCACCTCCTGAACAATCACTATCCAATTATTCAAGGACTGACCATAAATCACCGACAGAACAATCACTGACCAATTATTAAAGGACTGACCATAAATCACCTCCAGAACAATCACTGTCCAATTATTAAAGGACTTGACAAGAAATCACCGACAGAACAATCACTGTCCAATTATTGAAGGACTGACCATAAATCATCTGCAGAACAATCACTATCCAATTTTTAAAGGACTGACCATAAATCACCTCCAGAACAATCACAGTCCAATTATTAAAGGACTGACCATAAATCACCTCCTGAACAATCACTATCCAATTTTAAAAGGACAGACCATAAATCACCGACAGCACAATCACTGTCCTATTATTAAAGGACTGACCATAAATCACCTACAGAACAATCACTGTCCAATTATTAAAGGACAGTCCATAAATCACCTACAGAACAATCGCTGTTCTATTATTAAAGGGCTGACCACAAATCACCTACAGAACAATCACTGTCCTATTATTAAATGACTGACCATAAATAACCTACGGAACAATCACTGTCCAATTATTAAAGGACTAACCATAAATGACCTACAGAACAATCACTATCCAATTATTAAAGGACTGACCGTGAATCACCGACAGAACAATCACTATCCAATTATTAAAGGACTGACCGTAAATCACCGACAGAGCAATCACTGTCCTATTATTAAAGGACTGACCGTAAATCACCTACAGAACAATCACTGTCCAATTATTAAAGGACTGACCGTAAATCGCTGACAGAACAATCACTGTCCAATTATTAAAGGACTGACCATAAATCACCGACAGAACAATTTCTGTCCTATTATTAAAGGACTGACCACAAATTACCTACAGAACAATCACGGTCCAATTATTGAAGGACTGACCATAAATCACCTACAGAACAATCACTGTCCAATTATTAAAGGACTGACCATAAATCACCTACAGATCAATCACTGTCCAATTATAAAAGGACTGACCGTAAATCACCTACAGAACAATCACTGTCCAATTATTAAAGGACTGACCATAAACCACCTACAGAACAATCACTGTCCAATTATTAAAGGACTGAACATAAATCACCTACAGAACAATCACTATCCAATTAATAAAGGACTGACTATAAATCACCGACAGAGCAATCACTGTCCTGTTATTAAAGGACTGACCATAAATCACCGACAGAACAATCACTATCCAATTATTAAAGGACTGAACATAAATCACCGACAGAACAATCACTGACCAATTATTAAAGGACTGACCAAAAAACACCTACAGAACAATCACTGTCCTATTATTAAAGGACTGAACATAAATCACCGACAGAACAATCACTGTCCAATTATTAAAGGACTGACCGTAAATCACCGACAGAACAATCACTATCCAATTATTAAAGGACTGACCATAAATCACCGACAGAACAATCACTGTCCAATTATTAAAGGACTGACCATAAGTCACCTACAGAACAATCACTGTCCTATTATTAAAGGACTGACCATAAATTACCTACAGAAAATCACTGTCCAATTATTAAAGGACTGACCATAAATCACCTACAGAACAATCAATGTCCAATTATTAAAGGACCGACCGTAAATCACCGACAGAACAATCACTGACCTATTATTAAAGCACTGAACATAAATTACCTACAGAACAATCACGGTCCAATTATTAAAGGACTGACCGTAAATCACCTCCAGAACAATCACTATCCATTTATTAAAGGACAGACCATAAATCACCGACAGAACAATCACTGTCCAATTATTAAAGGACTGACCATTTATCACCTCCAGAACAATCACTATCCAATTATTAAAGGACTGACCTTAAATTACCTACAGAACAATCGCAGTCCAATTATTAAAGGACTGTCCATAAATCACCGACAGAACAATCACTATCCAATTATCAAAGGACTGACCGTAAATCACCTCCTGAACAATCACTATCCAATTATTAAAGGACAGACCATAAATCACCGACAGCACAATCACTGTCCATTTATTAAATGACTGACCATAAATCACCTCCAGAACAATCACTGTCCAATTATTAAAGGACTGACCGTAAATCACCTCCAGAACAATCACTGTCCAATTATTAAAGGACTGACCGTAAATCACCCACAGAACAATCACTGTCCAATTATTCAAGGACTGACCGTAAATCACCCACAGAACAATCACTGTCCAATTATTAAAGGACTGACCGTAAATCACCCACAGAACAATCACTGTCCAATTATTAAAGGACTGACCGTAAATCACCTACAGAACAATCACTGTCCAATTATTAAAGGACTGACCGTAAATCACCTACAGAACAATCACTGTCCAATTATTAAAGGACTGACCGTAAATCACCTACAGAACAATCACTGTCCAATTATTAAAGGACTGACCGCAAATCACCGACTGAACAATCACTGTCCAATTATTAAAGGACTGACCGTAAATCACCTACAGAACAATAAGTATCCAAATGTTAAATGTTCCAAGTTTTAGAAGCTTCAGGCGGGATGGAGGGAGATGTAAAAGGTGTGGGGGAGTTGCATTAATGGTTACGGAGAATATCACAACAGTACTGCAGGAGGACGCCTCAGAGGGGTCGTGCAGCGAGGCAATATGGGTGGAGCTCAGGAATAGAAAGGGTGCATTCACGATGTTTGGGGTTTACTACAGGCCTCCCAACAGCCAGCGGGAGGTAGTGGAGCAGATATGCAGACAAAGTTTGGAAAGACGTAAAGATAACAGGGTTGTCGTCGTGGGTGATTTTAACTTCCCCAATATTGACTGGGACTCACTTAGTGCTTGGGGCTTGGATGGGGCAGTATTTGTGAGCAGAATCCAGGAGGGCTTCTTGAAACAGTATGTCGATAGTCCAACTCGGGATGGGGCCATTCTGGACCTGTGATTGGGGAAAGAGTCCGGCCAGGTGGTCTAAGTTTCAGTGGGGGAGCATTCCAAGAGTAGTGACCATAATTCCATAAGTATTAAGGTACTTGTGGATAAGGATAAGATTCGTCCTTGGGTGAAGGTGCTAAATTGGGGGAAGGCTAATTGGGGCGGCACAGTGGCGCAGTGGTTAGCACCGCAGCCTCACAGCTCCAGGGACCCGGGTTCGATTCCAGGTACTGCCTGTGTGGAGTTTGCAAGTTCTCCCTGTGTCTGCGTGGGTTTTCTCCGGGTGCTCCGGTTTCCTCCCACAAGCCAAAAGACTTGCAGGTTGATAGGTAAATTGGCCATTATAAATTGTCACTAGTATAGGTAGGTGGTAGGGAAATATAGGAACAGGTGGGGATGTTTGGTAGGAATATGGGATTAGTGTAGGATTAGTATAAATGGGTGGTTGATGTTCGGCACAGACTCGGTGGGCCGAAGGGCCTGTTTCAGTGCTGTATCTCTAATCTAATCTAATCTAATATTAGGCAGCAACTGAAGAATTTAGATTGGGGGTGGTTGTTTGAGGGTAAATCAACATCTGTCATGTGGGAGTCCTTCAAACGTCAGTTGATTGGAATCCAGGACCAGCATGTTCCTGTGAGCAAGAAAGACAAGTTTCGCAAGTTTCAAGAAGCTTGGATGACAGGGGATATTGCGAGCCTAGTCAAAAAGTAAAAGGAAGTATTTGTAAGGGCTGGAAGGCGAGGAACAGATGAAGCACTTGAGGAATATAAAGACAGTAGGAAGGAACTGAAGCAAGAAGTTAGGAGGGCTAAAAGGGGACATGAAAACGCATTGGCAAACAGGATTAAGGAAAATCCCAAGGCTTTTTATACATATATAAAGAGCAAGAGGGTAACCAGGGAAAAGGTTGGCCCACACAAAGACAGAGATGGGAATCTTTGCGTGGAGCCAGAGGACATTGGCGAGGTGCTAAGTGAGTACTTTGCATCAGCTTTAACCAAGGAGATGGCCTTGGTGGATGATGAGCCGAGGGAAGGGAGTGCAGATAGCCACAGTCATCTCATTATCAAAAATGAGGAGGTGTTGGGTGTCTTGCAAAGCATTAAGGTAGATAAGTCCCCAGGGCCTAATGGGATCTATCCTAGAATACTGAAGGAGGCAAGGGAAGAAATTGCTGGGGCTTTGACAGAAATCTTTGCATCCTCATTGGCTACAGGAGAGGTCCCAGAGGACTGGAGAATAGCCAATGTTGTTCCTTTGTTTAAGAAGGGTGGCAAGGATAATCCAGGAAAAAATAAGCCGGTGAGCCTTACGTCAGTGGTAGGGAAACTATTAGAGAGGATTCTTCGGGACAGGATTTATCCCATTTGGAAACAAATGAACTTATTAGCGAGAGACAGCATGGTTTTGTGAGGGGGAGGTCGTGTCTTACTAATCTGATTGAGTTTTTTGAGGAAGTGACGAAGATGATTGATGAGGGAAGGGTGGTGGATGTTGTCTATATGGACTTTAGTAAAGCCTTTGACAAGGTCCCGCATGGCAGACTGGTGCAAAAGGTGAAGTCACACGGGATCACAGGTGAGTTAGCAAGATGGATACAGAACTGGCTTGGTCACAGAAGACAGAGGGTAACAGTGGATGGTTGTTTTTCTGAATGGAGGGATGTGACTAGTGGTGTTCCACAAGGATCAGTGCTGGGACCTTTGCTGTTTGTAGTATATATAAATGATTTGGAGGAAAATTTAGCTGGTCTGATTAATAAGTTTGCGGACGACACAAAGGTTGGTCGGGTTGCGGATAATGATGAGGATTTTCAGAGGATATAGCAGGATATAGATCAGTTGGAGACTTGGGCAGAGAAATGACAGATGGAGTTTAATCTGGACAAATGTGAGGTAATACATTTTGGAAGGTCGAATGCAGGTGTGAGGTATACAGTAAATGACAGAACCCTTAGGGGTATTGACAGGCACAGAGATCTGGGCGTACAGGTCCACATGTCACTGAAAGTGGCAACGCAGGTGGATAAGGTAGTCAAAGCGACATATGGCATGCATGCCTTCATCGGTTGGGGCATAGAGTATAAAAATTGGCAAGTCATGTTGCAGCTGTACAGAACCTTATTGCGTGCAATTCTGGTCGCCACACTACCAGAAGGACGTGCAGGCTTTGGAGAGGGTACAGATGAAGTTTACCAGGATGTTGCCTGCTCTGGAGGGCATTAGCTATGAGGAGAGGGTGGAAAACTCGGATTGTTTTCACTGGAACAATGGAGGTGGAGGGGCGACATGATAGAGGTTTACAAAGTTATGAGCGGCATGGACAGAATGGTTAGTAAGAAGCGTATTCCCAGAGTGGAAGAATCAGTTACTCGGGGACATAGGTTTCAGGTGCAAGGGGCAAAGTTTATAGGGGATGTGCGAGGCAAGTTTTTCTACACAGAGGGTGCTGAGTCCCTGGAACTTGCTGCCAGGGGAGGTGGTGGAAGCAGATACGATAGCGACATTTAAGAGACATCTTGACAAATATATGAATAGAAGGGAATAGAGGGATATGGGCCCAAGAAGTGCAGAAGGTGTTAGTTTTGGCAGGCATCAAGACCGGCGCAGGCGTGGAGGGCCGAATGGCCTGTTCCTTTGCTGTTCTGTTCTTTGTTCTTTGTTCAATTAAGAAAGGACTGACTGTAAATCACCAACAGAACAATCACCATCTGAAGAACAGGGAACAGTCTATAAAACTCCTGTGAAACCATTTTGAGTTATATATTAAGGGAATGATCATTAATGTTCATTGGAGCAGTCTCTGCACCTGTGATGGCTGAGCGGTTCTCACCTGGTATGGTACTGAGCCTCACATTGTGAACAGGAAAATCGCAGGCTCAATTCCCAGCCTGTGCTGTGTGAGCTGCTTTTATCTGTTGTGATACTGAGCCCCACTTGATGAACAGGAAGATCCCAGGCTCCAGCTCCAGCCTGTTCTGTGTGAGCTGATTTTTTCTATTGTGATACTGAGGCCCACATAGTGAACAGGAAGGTCCAGGCTCCATCTCCCTCCTGTGTTGTGTAGTACTGAGCTCTATTCTTTGTGCTTACAAGCTCCATGACCCATCCCATACCGATGCTGAGTTGGCTCCCTGCTCTATTGTATGTTATCAGGGGGTGATCTTACCTCACTGCAGAGTGTATCAAAGGCTGGACTCCTCAATCTCCTGCATCAATACAGCTGCTAATCCAACTTGCTGATGCGTCATGTGGGGACAGGAACAGGACATTCTGCTCAGTCAGGAATTCCCAAACTAACTGCAAGACAGAGAGGCAGCAATTAGACCCACACAATGAGAGGTACATAACCAGTGTGATACTGGGTCACACACAGAGCAGGAAGATCCCAGGATCCATCCCCAGCCTGTGCTGTACTTCCCCCCACTCGACCCTCTGTTCACTGTGGGTGATTTTACCTCACTGTGGTGTGTATGAAGACTCGATTTATCCATCTCCTGCATCACTGTCAGTGTGTCGGCCAGCTTCAATGTGGGCGATAATGGAATGGGACAGAACAATCTGTTCACTCAGGTACACACACAGACTGACTGCAAGAGAGAGAGGTGGGAATTAGACAGATATAATTAAAGGTATGTACCCAGTCTGGTACTGAGCTCCAAACAGAGCACAGGAAGATCCCAGGCTCTACCACCAGCCTGTGCTGTGTTTCTCCCCACTCTGCGTTCTGTTCACGGTGGGTGATTTTACCTCACTGTGGTGTATATGAAGACTCGATTTATCCATCTCCTGTATCACTGTCAGTGTGTCTTCAATGTCATGGAGTCTGAGTTATACAGCACAGGAACAGGCCCTTCGGCCCATCGTGTATATGTCGGCCATTAGGCACCTATCTATTCTAATCCCATTTTCCAGCATTTGGTCGCAGCCTTGTATTCTATGGCGTTTCAAGTGGTCATCTAAATACTGAAATGTGAGTGTTTCTTCCTGTACCACCTTCTCGCAGTTCGTTGCAGATTCCAACCACCCTCTGGGTGAAAACATGTTTTCCTCAAATCCCCTTTAAACCTCCTGCCCCTTACCTTAAATCTATGCCACTTGGTTATTGACCCCTCTGATAAAGGAAAATATTTCTTCCTGTCTAATCTGTCAGTGACTTTCAGAATTTTGTTTACCTCAATCATGTTCCCACTCAGTCTTCTGCACACTAAGGTAAACAACCCAAGCCTTTTCAGTCTCTCTTCATAGCTGAAATGCTCCAGCCCAGGCAACCTCCTGGTGAATATCCTCTGCACCCTCTCCGGTGCCATCACATCCTTCCTGTAGTATAGATTTCACGAGAGAAGGTGCAGATGAGATTCACCAGGATGTTGCCTGGCCTGGAGCATTTCAGCTATATAGACAGACGGAATAAGCTGGGGTTGTTCTCTTTCCAGCAGAGAAGTCTGAATGGGGATATGATTGAGGTATATGAGGGGCATTGATAGGATAGATAGGAAGAAACATTTTCCCATAGCAGAGGTGTCAATAACCAGGGGATATCGATTTAAGGTTAGGGGCAGGAGATACAGAGGAGATTTGAGGCAAAGTGTTTTCACCCAGAGGGTGGTTGGAATCTGGAACACACTGTCTGAAGAGGTGGTCGAGGCCAGAACACTCAACATTTAAGAAGCATTTAGAAGAGCACTTGAAATGCCATTGTATACAAGGCGACAGGCCAAGTGCTGGAAAATGGGATTAGAATAGATAGGTGCTTGATGGCCGGCACAGACACAATGGGCCGAAAGGGCTGCTTCTGAGCTGAATAACTCTATCACTCTCTGACATTAATAAGGTAGAATTCATTTTCAACCCATATAACTACAAAATCTGACCACATTTTCTGTGAGAAATGATAATTTTAGGTTGTCGTGGAGCAGTCACTGATCGGTTCATTGGACACCTGATTTGCAAACAAAGGATTCCGGCTCTGAGACTCTCACCTTACAACATCATATTACTGACAGTCAGATAAACACAACAGTATCAACAGAACACGGTATATTAAAATAGAAATATGAAGGAGGGACAGACAGAACAAACAAATAATGCAATCCCTGTCACTTCAAACATCAAACTGTCTGATTGGACAACCCTGAGACATTGGTGACAATGAGACAGGTAAACTGACCTGTTTAACTGCATGGGTCAGGGTCAATAATGGAAAATCAATTCACTGCAGTGGGAAACAAGTTCCTGCTTCTCAAAAAAACTTGCTTTTTAAAGATAACGTCTCACAAAATAGAACTTAATCCAAACTCATTCTTTATAATGCTGAATAGTGGATAATAATTTATATCTGAGTTAGTGACTGCAGGGAGAGCCCTTTCTTCTGGAAAAGTGTCAGCTCAGCGTCAGGTACACACAGATACAGAAATAGATTCTCATCTGTGTACCTGTGGCTCAAAGAGATTCAACAAATAATAGAAATGGAAATCACATCACAACAAATAAGACACTGTCCAGGAAGCAACTCGAGAGAATTCTCCATCATAGTATAAGAGGGATTGTCGAAAAGCACCAATAGGCGAATCAAAATGTTTTTAAAACTTCCAATGGACAATTATCTGTCAATTTAAATGATAAGAGCTGGTCACAATTCTTCTACAGAGAAATATCAACCCAAACAGTAAAGGACTGACCGCAAATCACCTACAGATCAATCACTATCCAATTATTAAATGACTGACAGTACATCACCTACATAACAATCACTATCCAATCATTAAAGGACTGACCGTAAATCACCTACAGAACAATGACTGTCCAATTATTAAAGGACTGACTGTAAATCACATACAGAACAATCACCATCCAATTATTAAAGGACTGACCGTAAATAACCTACAGAACAATGACTGTCCAATTATTAAAGGACAGACTGTGAATCACATACAGAACAATCAGCATCCAATTATTAAAGGACTGACCGTAAATCACCTGCAGAACAATCACTATCTAATTATTAAAGGACTGGCTGTAAATCACCAACAGAACAATCACTCTCCAATAATCAAAGGACTGACTGTAAATCACCGACAGAACAATCACTATCCAATTATTAAAGGACTGACCGTCAATCACCTACAGAACAATCACTGTCCAATTATTGAAGGACTGACCGTAAATCACCTACAGAACAATCACTGTCCAATTATTAAAGGACTGACCGTAAATCACCGACAGAAGAATCACTGTCCAATTATTAAAGGACTGACCGTAAATCACCGACAGAACAATCACGCTCCTTTTATTAAAGGACTGACCGCAAATCACCTCCAGAACTTACACTCTACAATTATTAAAGGACTGACTGTAAATCACCTTCAGAACAATCAAGTCCAAGTATTAAAGGACTGACCGTAAATCTCCTACAGAACAAAAACTATCCAATTATTAAAGGACTGACCGGAAATCTGCTCCAGAACCATAACTATCCAATTATTAAAGGACTGACCGTAAGTCACCGACAGAACAATCACTGTCCAATTATTAAAGGACTGAACGTAAATCACCTACAGAACAATCACTGTCCATTTATTAAAGGACTGACCGTAAATCACCTACAGTGCAATCACTCTCCAATTATTAAAGGACTGACCGTAAAGCAACTACAGAACAATCACTCTCCAATCATTAAAGGACTGACCGTAAATCAACGACAGAACAATCACTCTCCAATTATTAAAGGAATGACCGTAAATCACCTACAGAACAATCACTCTCCAATTATTAAAGGACTGACCGTAAATCACCTACAGAACAATCACTCTCCAATTATTAAAGGACTGACCGTAAATCACCTACAGAACAATCACTGTCCAATTATTAAATGACTGACCGTAAATAACCTACAGAACAATCACAGTCCAATTATTAAAGGACTGTCTGTAAATCACCTACAGAACAATCACTATCCAATTATTAAAGGACTGACTGTACATCACCTACATAACAATCACCATCCAATTATTAAAGGACTGACCGTAAATCACATACAGAACAATCACTATCCAATTGTTGAAGGACTGACCGTAAATCACCGACAGAACAATCACTATCTAATTATTAAAGGACTGACCGGAAATCTGCTCCAGAACCATAACTATCCAATTATTAAAGGACTGACCGTATATCACCTACAGAACAATCACTGTCCAATTATTAAAGGACTGAACGTAAATCACCTACAGAGCAATCATTATCCAATTATTAAAGGACTGACGGTAAATAACCTACAGAACAATTAATGTCCATTTATTGAAGGACTGACTGTAAATCACCTACAGTGCAATCACTCTCCAATTATTAAAGGACTGACCGTAAATCAACTACAGAACAATCACTCTCCAATTATTAAAGGACTGACCGTAAATCACCTACAGAACAATCACTGTCCAATTATTAAAGGACTGACCGTAAATCACCTACAGAACAATCACTGTCCAATTATTAAATGACTGACCGTAAATAACCTACAGAACAATCACAGTCCAATTATTGAAGGACTGTCTGTAAATCACCTACAGAACAATCACTATCCAATTATTAAAGGACTGACTGTACATCACCTACATAACAATCACCATCCAATTATTAAAGGACTGACCGCAAATCACCTACAGAACAATCACTGTCCAATTATTAAAGGACTGACTATAAATCACATACAGAACAATCACTATCCAATTGTTGAAGGACTGACCGTAAATCACCTGCAGAACAATCACTGTCCAATTATTAAAGGACTGACCGTAAATCACCTACAGAACAATCACTGTCCAATTATTAAAGGACTGACTATAAATCACATACAGAACAATCACTATCCAATTGTTGAAGGACTGACCGTAAATCACCTGCAGAACAATCACTGTCCAATTATTAAAGGACTGACTATAAATCACATACAGAACAATCACTATCCAATTGTTGAAGGACTGACCGTAAATCACCTGCAGAACAATCACTGTCCAATTATTAAAGGACAGACTGTAAATCACCAACAGAACAATCACTATCCAATTATTAAAAAACTGACCATAAATCACCTACAGAACAATCACTATCTAATTATTAAAGGACAGACTGTAACTCACTAACAAAACAATCACTCTCCAATTATTAAAAAACTGACCATAAATCACCTACAGAACAATCACTGTCCAAATATTGAAGGACTGACCGTGAATCACCTACAGAATAATCACTATCCAATTATGAAAGGACTGACCGTAAATCACCTACAGAACAATCACTGTCCAATTATTAAAGGACTGACTGCAAATCACCCACAGAACAATCACCATCTGAAGAAGAGGGAACAGTCTGTAAATCTCCTGTGAAACCATTTTGAGTTATATATTAAGGGAATGATCATGAATATTCATTGGAGCAGTCTCTACACCTGTGATGACTGGTATGGTACTGAGCCCGAAATGTGCACTGGAAGATCCCAGGCTCCATTCCCAGCCTGTGCTGTGTGAGCTGCTTTTATTTGTTGTGATACTGAGCCCCACACAGTGAAAGGAAGATCCCAGGGTCCATCTCCCTCCTGTGTTGTGTAGTACTGAGCTCTGTTCTTTATGTGCTTACAAGTTCCATGACCCATCCCATACCGATGTTGAGTTGGCTCCCTGCTCTTTTGTATGTTATCAGGGAGTGATCGTACCTCACTGCAGAGTATATCAAAGGCTCGGCTCCTCAATCTCCTGCATCAATACAGCCACTCATCCAACTTGCTGGTGTTTCATGTGGGGACAGGAACAGGACATTCTGCTCAGTCAGGAATTCCCAAACTAAATGCAAGACAGAGAGGCAGCAATTAGACCCACACAATGAGAGGTACAGAACCAGTGTGATACTGGGTCACACGATCCCAGGAACCATCCTCAGTCTGTGCTGCACTTCCCCCGACTATACCCTCTGTTCACTGTGGGCGATTTTACCTCACTGTGGTGTGTATGAAGGCTCAATTTACCCATCTTCTGTTTCACTGTCAGTGTGTCGGCCATCTTCAATGTGGGCGATAAGGGAATGGGGCAGAACAATCTGTTCACTCAGGTACACACAGTCTGACTGCAAGAGGGAGAGGTGGGAATTAGATGGATATAATTAAAGGTATGTACCCAGTCTGGTACTGAGTTCCAACCAGAGCACAGGAAGATCCCAGGCTCCACCACCAGCCTGTGCTGTGTTTCTCCCTACTCTACTCTCTGTTCACTGTGGGTGCTTTTACCTCACTGTGGTGTGTATGACGACTCGATTTAACCATCTCCTGTACAACTGTCAGTGTGTCTTCAATGTCACAGAATCAGAGTTATACAGCACAGATACAGGCCCTTCGGTCCATCGTGTCTATGTCGGCCATTGGGCACCTATGTATTCTAATGCCATTTTCCAGCATTTGGTCGTAGCCTTGTATGCTATGGCGTTTCAAGTGGTCACCTAAATACTTAAATGTGAGTGTTTGTACCTGTACCACCCTCCTGGCAGTTCGTTGCAGATTCCAACCACCCTATGGGTGAAAAAATGTTTTCCTCAAATCCCCTTTAAACCTCCTGCCCCTTAACTTAAATCTATGCCACCTGGTTGTTGTCCCCTCTGAGAAGGGAAAAGATTTCTTCCTGTCTAACCTATCAGTCCCTCTCATAATTTTGTATACCTCAATCATGCTCCCACACAGTCTTCTGCGCTCTAAGGTAAACAACCCAAGCCTTTTCAGTCTCTCTTCATAGCTGAAATGCTCCAGCCCATGCAACCTCCTGTTGAATCTCCTCTGCACCCTCTCCATTGCAGTCACATCCTTCCTATAGTATAGATTGCACAAGAGAAGGGACAGATGAGTATCACCAGGATGTTGCCTGGCCTGGAGCATTTCAGCTGATTAGAAAGACGGGATAAGCTAGGGTTGTTTTCCTTACAGCAGAGAAGTCTGAGCAGGGACATGATTGAGGTATATGAGGGGCATTGATAGGATAGATAAGAAGAAACATGTTCCCATAGCGGAGGTGTCAATAACCAGGGGACATCGATTTAAGGTTTGGGGCAGGAGATACAGAGGAGATTTGAGGCCAAGTGTTTTCACCCAGATGTTGGTTGCAATCTGGAACACACTGCCTGAAGAGGTGGTCGAGGCAGGAACACTCAACATTTAAGAAGTATTTGGAAGAGCACTTGAAATGCCATAGTATACAAGGCTGCAGGCCAAGTGCTGGCAATGGGAGTAGAATAGATAGGTGCTTGATGGCTGGCACAGACACAATGGGCCGAAAGGGCTGCTTCTGAGCTGAACAACTCTATCACTCGATGACAATATTAAGGTCGAATTAATTTTACATCAATATAACTGCAAAATCTGACCACATTTTCCGTGAGAAATGATGTTTTTAGTTTGTCGTGGAGCAGTCACTGATCGGTTCATTGGACGCCTGATTTGCAAACAAAGGATTCCTGCTTTGAGACTCTCACCTTACAACATCATATTACTGACAGTCAGATAAACACAGCAGTATCAATAGAACACGGTATATTAAAATAGAATTATGAAGGAGGGACACACACAACAAACAAATAATGCAATCCCTGTCACTTCAAACATCAAACTGTCTGATTGGACAACCATAAGAGCTGACACTGAGACAGGTAAACTGACCTATTTAACTGCATGGGTCAGGGTCAATAATGAAAATTCAATTCCCTGCAGTGGGAAACAAGTTCCTGCTTCTCAGAAAAACCTGCTTTTTAAAGATAATGCCTCACAAAATAGAACTTAATCCAACCTCATTCTTTATTAAGATGAATAATGGATAATAATTTATATCTGAGTTAGTGACTGCAGGGAGAGCACTTTCTACTGGAAAAGTGTCAGCTCAGCGTCAGGTACACACAGATACAGAAATAGATTCTCATCTGTGTACCTGTGGCTCAAAGAGATTCGACAAATAATAGAAATGGAAATCACATCACCACAAATAAGACACTGTCCAAGAAGCAACTCGAGAGAATTCTCCATCATAGGTTAAGAGGGATTGTCGAAAAGCACCAATAGGCGAATCAAAATTTTTTTTAAACTTCCAATGGACAATTATCTGTCAATTTAAATGTTAAGGGCTGGTCACAATTCTTCTACAGAGAAATATCAACCCAAACAGTAAAGGACTGACCGCAAATCACCTACAGAACAATCACTGTCCAATTATGAAAGGACTGACTGTAAATCACCTACAGAATAATCACTATCCAATTATTAAATGACTGACCGTCAATCACCTACAGAACAATCACTATCCAATTATTAAAGGACTGACCATAAATCACCGACAGAACAATCATTTTCCAATTATTAAAGGACTGGCTGCAAATCACCGACAGAATAATCACTATCCAATTATTAATGGACTGACCGTAAATCACCTACAGAATAATCACCATCTGAAGAACAGGGAACAGTCCATAAATCTCCTGTGAAACCATTTGGAGTTATATATTAAGGGTATGATCATGAATATTCATTGGAGCAGTCTTTACACCTGTGATGACTGGTATGGTACTGAGCCCCACATAGTGAACAGGAAGATCCGAGGATCCATTCCTATACTGTGCTGTGTGAGCTGCTTTTATCTGTTGTCATACTCAGGCCCACACAGTGTACAGGATGATCCCAAGGCTCCATCTCCCTCCTGTGTTGTATAGTACTGAGCTCTATGCTCTATGTGTTTACAAGCTCCATGACCCATCCCATACCGATGCTGAGTTAGCCCCCTGCTCTATTGTATGTTATCAGGGGGTGATCTTACCTCACTGCAGAGTGTATCAAAGGCTCGGCTCCTCAATCTCCTGCATCAATACAGCCGCTCATCCAACTTGCTGGTGTTTCATGTGGGGACAGGAACAGGACATTCTGCTCAGTCAGGAATTCCCAAAAAAACTGCACGACAGAGAGGCAGCAAATAGACTCACACAATGAGAGGTACATAACCAGTGTCATAGTGGCTCACTCACAGAGCAAGAAGATCCCAGGATCCATCCCCACCTTGAATGATAGCAGCAAAGAATTCTGAAAGGACAGACGGAGGCCATTCAGCCCCCCTGTCCATGCTATCTATGTAAGAGACACACAGCTGAATCCTCTCCCCAGTACATTCTCCATAGTGCCAGGCAATGACCATCTCCAACAAGAGAGAATCTAACCATCTCCTCTTGACATTCAACGACATTACCATCGCTGAATCCCCAACTGTCAACATGCTAGGGGCTACCATTGACCAGAAACTGAACTGGAGTAGTCATATAAATACCATGACGGCAAGAACAAGTCAGAGGCGAGGCATCCAGCGGCGAGTATCATTAATAACTGATCCTAACATCAGTAACTGGGGAACTGCGCTATCTTACTTCCTCCAGTCTAAATAACAACAGGTCATCACAACACTCTGTTTCCTCTCACTCAACCCATTTCCTATTCGTTCTGCTTCTGTCATTTTTATTCCATGGGTTGCAGTTTTGCTGGTAATTTTATCACATGTCACTGAACCGAACATCTTTTGGAAATCCAGATACACCACATCAAAAACATTCCACTCAATAACCCTTCCCGAAACGTGCAGCTCGAGATCATCCAGCTGAATACACTTCATGTAAATGTGTTCAAAGACACAATATGTACAGGAAATCTATACAGTGAACAGGAAGATCCCAGGCTCCATCGACAGCCTGTGCTGTGAACTATTCTGAGTAAGTGTGGCACTGAACACCATACACAGAGCACAGGAAGATCCCGGGGTCCATCCCAAGCCTGTGCTGATTTAGCTGCTCTCACATAATGTGGTACTGATCACCATTCTCAGAGCACAGGAAGATCCCATTCTCCATTCCCGGCCTCTGCTGAGTTAACACCCTGTTGTACCAGTTGTTATCAGTGTGTGATCTTACCTCACTCTGGAGTGGATGGAAGGCTGGAGTTCTCCATCTCCTGCATCATCACCAGCAGCTCATCCAACTTGAGTGTGTGTGATGTGGGGAAAGGATCAGGACATTGTGATCAGTCAGTAACTCCCAGACCCACTGCAAGAGAGAGAGAGTCGGCAATTAGAACCACACAATGAGGGTTAACCACACGGTACTGTACTGAACGCAACAAAGAACACAGGGAGGTCCCAGACTCCATCCACAGCCTCTGATGAGTGAGCACAGGAAGATCCAGACTCCATCCCCAGCCTGTGCTGAGTGAGCTGCTCTCAGCCAGTCTGCTACTGAGCCCCACCCACAGAGCACAGGAAGACCCCAGGCTCCATCACCAGCCTGTGCTGTGTTACTCCCTACTCTACGCTCTGTAAACGGAGGGTAATTTTCCCTCATTGTGGTGTGTATGAAGACTCGATTTATCCATCACCTGTATCACTGTCAGTGTACCTTCAATGTCATAGAGTCAGTGTTCTCCAGCACAGAAACAGGCCCTTCGGCCCATCATGTCTGTGCTGGCCATCAAGCACCTGTCTATTCTTATCTCACTTTTCCATCACATGGTCTGTATACTATGGCGTTTCAAGTGTTCATCTAAATATTTAAATGTTGTGAGGGTTCCTGCCTCGACCAACCCTTCAGGCAGTGCATTCCAGATTCCAACCACCCTCTAGGAGAAAAATATTTTCCTGAAATCCCCTTTAAACCTCCGGCCCCTAACCTTAAATCTATGCCCGCTGTTTATTGAACCCTCTGAGAAGGGAAAACGTTTCTTCCTATCTAACCTATCAATGCCCCTCATAGTTTTGCTTTCCTCAATCATGTCCCACCTCAGAGTTTTCTGCTTCACGGAAAACATCCCGGCCCTTTCAGTCTCTCTTCATCGCTGAAATGTTCCAGCCCAGGCAACATCCTGGTGAATCTCCTCTGACCTTCTGCACTTTCTAGTGTCCGACCATCCATTGTATATTCCCTTGCCTTGTTAGTCCTCCCCAAATGCGTTCACCTCACACTTCTCAGGATTAAATTCCATTTCCCACTGCTCTGCCCATCTTACCAGCCCATCTATATCGTCCTTTAATCTAAGGCTTTCCTCCTCACTATTGTCGACACCACTAATTTTCGTGTCACCTGCCAACTTACTGATCATACCTCCTATATTCACGTCCAAATTATTAATGTACACAACAAATAGCAAGTGTCCCAGCACCGATCACTGTGGTACACCACTGGTCACAGGCTTCCAATCGCAAAAACAACCTTCACCCATTGCCCTCTGCCTCCTGCCACAAAGCCATTTTTGGATCCAATTTGACAAATTGCCCTGGATCCCATGTGCTCTTACCTTCTTAACCAACGTCCCATGCGGGACCTTATCAAAAGCCTTACTGAAGTCCATGTCGACTACATCAACTGCTTTGCCCTCTTCTACACATCTGGTCACCTCCTCGAAAAATTCAGATCAAGTTTGTCAGACACGATCTCCCCTTGACAAATCCATGCTGACCATACCTGATCAATCCCTGCCTCTCGTGGAGATTAATCCTGTCCCTCAGATTTTTTTCCAATAGTTCCCCAACCGCTGGTGTTAGACTCACTAACCTGTATTTACCTAGCTAATCCCTGCTACCCTTCTTAAATAATGTTAACACATTCGCTGCCCTCTGGTCCTCTGGTACCTCTCCTGTGGCCAAAGAGGGTTTGCAAATTTGTGTCAGAGGCCCTGCTATCACCTCCCTTGCCTCAGATAATAGCCTGGGATACATTTCATCTGAGCCTGGGGATTTATCCACTTTCAAGCCCGCTGAAACAGCGAATAGTTACTCCCTTTCAATGCTAATATGCTTAAGTTCATCACAATCCCCCTCCCCAATTTCTACACCGACATTGTCCTCCTCCATAATGAGCACAGATGAAAAATAATCATTTAAACCCTCACCTATGTCCTCCGGTTCCACAAACGGATTGCCACTTTGGTTCCCTCATGGGATCTAATCTTTCCCTGGTTATCTTCTTGCCCTTGACATACTGATAAAACATTTTTGGATTTTCCTTTATCTTGTCTGCCAGTGTTTCTTCATGCGCCCTCCCCACTCTCCGAATTACTTTTTTTAAGTACCCTCCTGCACTTTCTATACTCCTCTAGTGCTCTGAATCTGCCTTAAGCCTCCTATGTCTGCCTGATCTAATCCTCTACATCCCTTAACATCCAGGGTTCCTTGGGCCTGTTAGTCCTACCCTTCACCTTAACGGGTACATGTTGACTCTGAACTCTCACTATTTCCTCTTTGAAAGACTCCCACTGATCTGATGTCGACTTTCATAGAACATAGAACAGTACAGCACAGTACAGTCCCCTCGGCCCACGAGGTCGTGCCGAACCTTTAACCTACTCTAAGATCAAACTAACTCCCTACCCTTCATTCTACTATCATCCATGTACCTATCCAAGAGTTGCTTAAATGTCCCTAATGTATCTGCTTCTACCAACACCGCTGGCAGCGCATTCCACGCACCCACCACTCTCTGTGTAAAGAACCTACCTCTGACATCTCCCCGAAACCATCCTTCAATTATCTTAAAATTATGCCCCCTGGTGATAGCCCTTTCCACCCTGGGAAAAAGTCTCTGGCTATCCACTCTATCTATGTCTCTCATCATCTTGGAGCCCTCTATCAAGTCACCTCTCATCCTTCTTCGCTCCAATGAGAAAATCCCTAGCTCCCTCAATCTTTCTTCGTAACACATGCCCTCCAGTCCAGGCAGCATCCTGGTAAATCTCCTCTGCACCCTCTCTAAAGCTTCCACATCCTTCCCATAATGAGGCGACCAGAACTGAACACAATATTCCAACTGTGGTCGAACCAGGGCCTTATAGATCTGCAGGATAACCTCGCAGCTCTTAAACTCAATCCCCCTGTTAATGAAATCCAACACACCATACGCCTTCTTAACAACACTATCAACTTGGGTGGCAAATTTGAGCGATCTATGGACATGAAACCCGAGATCCCGCTGTTCCTCCACACTACCAAGAATCCTGTCTTTAAGCCTGTATTCCGCATTCATATTCGACCTTCCAAAATGAATCACTTCACACTTTTCCAGGTTGAACTCCATCTGCCACTTCTCAGCCCAGCTCTGCATCTGGTCAATGTCCCTTTGGAACCTACAACAGCCTTCCACACTATCCACAGCTCTAGCAACCTTCGTGTCATCGGCAAACTTGCTAACCCAGCCTTCCACTTCCTCATCCAAGTCATTTATAAAAATCACAAAGAGCAGAGGTCCCAGAACAGATCCTTGTGGAACACCACTGGTCACCGAGCTCCATGCTGAATACTTTCCATCTACTACCACCCTCTGTCTTCTATGGGCCAGCCAATTTTGTATCCAGAAAGCCAACTTTCCCTGTATCCCATGCCTCCTCACTTTCTGAATGAGCTTACCATGGAGAACCTTATCAAACGCCTTGCTAAAATCCATATACATCACATCCACCGCTCTTCCTTCATCAATGTGTTTTGTCACATCTTCAAAGAATTCAATAAGGCTTGTGAGGCATGACCTGCCCCTCACAAAGCCATGCTGACTGTCTTTAATCAAACTATGCTTTTCAAAATAATCATAAATCCTGTCTCTCAGAATCCTCTCCAATAATTTGCCCACTACCGATGTAAGACTGACTGGTCTATAATTCCCAGGGTTATCCCTATTCCCTTTCTTGAACAAGGGAACAACATTTGCCAAACTCCAATCATCCGGTACTACTCCAGTGGACAGTGAAGATGCAAAGATCATCGCCAAAGGCGCAGCAATCTCTTCCCTCACTTCCCGTAACATCCTTGGGTATATCCCGTCTTGCCCCGGGGACTTATCTGTCCTCATATCATTCAAAATTGCCAACACATCCTCCCTCTTAACCTGAACCTGTTCGAGCATATCAGCCTGTTCCACGCTGTCCTCACAAACGACCAGGTCCCTCTCACTAGTGAATACTGAAGCAAAGTATTGATTTCGGACCTCCCCTACCTCCTCCGACTCCAGGCACAAGTTCCCTCCAATATCCCTGATCGGCGCTACCCTCACTCTCGCCATCCTCTTGTTCCTCACATAAGTGTAGAACGCCTTGGGATTTTCCTTAATCCTACCCGCCAAGACTTTTTCATGTCCCCTTCCAGCTCTCCTAAGTCCATTCTTCAGTTCTTTCCTGGCTACCTAGTAACCCTCGAGAGCCCTGTCTGATCCTTGCTTGCTCAACCTTAAGTAAGCTTCCTTCTTCCTCTTGACTAGCTGTTCCACATCTCTTGTCATCCAAGGTTCCTTCACCCGACCATCCCTTCCTTGCCTCATTGGGACAAACCTATCCAGCAGTCGCAGCAAATTTTCCCTAAACAACCTCCACATTTCTGTCGTGCATTTCCCGGAGAAGATCTGTTCCCAGTTTATGCTCCCCAGTTCTTGCCTAATAGCATTGTAATTCCCCCTCCCCCAATTAAATATTTTCCCATCCCGTCTGCTCCTGTCCCTCTCCATGACTATAGTAAAGGTCAGGGAGTTGTGATCACTATCACCGAAATGCTCTCCCACCGAGAGATCTGCCACCTGGCCTGGTTCGTTGCCAAGCACTAAGTACAACATAGTCTCCCCTCTAGTCGGCCTATCTACATATTGAGTCAGGAAACCTTCCTGGACACACTGACAAAAACTGCTCCATCCAAACTATTTGCACTCAGGAGGTTCCAATCAATACTAGGGAAATTGAAGTCACCCATGACAACAACCCTGTTACTTCAGCACCTTTCCAAAATCTGCCTCCCAATCTGTTCCTCCGTGTCTCTGTTGCTATTGGGGGGTCTATAGAACACTCCCAACAAAGTGACTGCTCCTTTCCTGTTTCTGACTTCCACCCATAATGACTCAGTAGACAAACCCTCCTCGACGACGTCCCTTTCTTCAGCTGTGATACTATCCCTGATTAGCAATGCCACTCCCCCACCTCTTTTATCTCCCTCCCTATTCCTTTTGAAACATCTAATCCCCGGAACATCCAACATCCATTCCTGCCCCTGTGATATCCAAGTCTCCGTAATGGCCACAACATCGTAGCTCCAAGTACTGATCCATGCTTTAAGTTCATCACCCTTATTCCTAACACTTCTTGCGTTAAAATAGACACACTTCAACCCATCATACTGCTGCAACTTTGCCCTGTCAACTGTCTAACCTTCCTCACAGAATCTCTGCAATCTGTATCCGCCTGTTCACCAGCGACCCCATCTACTGATTCATAGCTCCGGTTCCCATCTCTCTGCCAAACTAGTTTAAACCCTCCCGAAGAGCGCTAGCAAACCTCCCGCCCAGGATATTGGTGCCCTTCCAGTTCAGAAGCAACCCGTCCTACTTGTACAGGTCCCACCATCCCCAGAAGGTATCCCAATGATCCACATACCTGAAGCCCTCCGTCCTACACCACTAGCCTCACTAGCACGTGGCACCGGTATCACTCCAGAGAATACTATCCTGCTGGTACTGCCTTTCAGCTTCCAACCTAACTCCCTATATTCGCTTTTCAGGTCCTCATCCCTTTTCCTCGCTATGTCATTGGTACAAATGTGTACCACGACTTCTGGTTGCTCCCCCTCCCCAGTAAGAATCCTGTAGACTCGATCCGAGTCATCCCTGACCCTAGCACCCGGGAGGCAACATACCATCCGGGAGTCTCGTTCGCGACCACAGAATCTCCTGTCTGTTCCCCTAACCATTGAATCCCCTATCACTATCGCTCTCCTATTCTCCCCCTTCCCTTCTGAGCCACAGAGCCAGGCTCAGTGCCAGAGACCTGGCCGCTGTGTCTTTCCCCTGGTAGGTCGTCCACGCCAACCGTATCCAAAACGGTATACTTGTTATTGAGGGGAACAGCCACAGGGGATCCCTGCACTGTGCGCCTATTCCCTTTCCCTCCCCTGACGGTCGCCCAGCTACCTTGATCCTGTAATTTAGGTGTCACTACTTCCCGATAACAGCTCTCTATCACCCCCTCAGCCGCCTGAATAATCCGAAGTTCATCCAGCTCCAGCTCCCGTTCCCTAATGTGGTCTGTGAGGAGCTGGAGTTGGGTGCACTTCTCACAGGTGACGTCAGCAGGGACACAAGTGGTGACCCGTACCTCCCATATCCTGCAAGAGGAGCATGAAACTGCCCTAGCTTCCATCCCCTCTGCTCTGACAACAATGGGTCAGAATCTGTGAACAATAGAATTTTACAACAAAGTTTCTCATCGGATCTTTAGTATCTTTCTACAAGTTATTATTGGTTACCATTAGACTATCGGATCCTATATGCACTTGAGATTATTCAATACATTTACTATCCCATCCTGGCTATTGTCGGTGTACCTGTTCAGTCAGTCTACATAGCTATTAATTCTATAAACCATATGTACCTACATTTTTGTTCTTTTAATTCACATGGCCGTCCTTGCTTCTGTTGTTATTCCTGGTGAATATATCAAAATATTAGCCCTCTAAACCATGGCTAATTGTATTAGCGTTCTTGTCATTTACTCTCTCATCTTTGTTGCTGTTTGTCCGATGGTAAGACTCTATTCCCAGCTTAGAGATCTGTAAACCCTGTTTCAATGAAATATTGTTCTGTAATGTAAATTTTGGGAAGACTGAAGCCAGTGGCATCGGTGTCCATCACAAACTCTATCCTCTTTCTGTGAATCACCTACCCTAGCCAATGTCTGAGGCTAACTCAGACTGTTTGCAATCTCTGTGTTCTATTTATACCTGAGCTGAGTTCATCTCCAAATTCTTTCCATCACCAACCCTGCTGACAACTACCTCTTTAATATCACTCGTCTCCACGTCTGCCTCAGTCAATCTGCTGCATAAACGCTTATCTGTGCCTTTGTTAAACCATACTTGACTATTCAAATTCTATCCTGGTCACTCTTCCAGTTAAAAACCTCCATAAACCACAGCCCTTCCAGAACTCTGCTGCCTGAATCCTAACTCACTCCAAATCCCGATCACCTATCACCTCATTGTTCACTGATCTACAGTGGCTCCCGGTCTGCCAGCAACTTAATTTTAATATTCTCATTATTGTACTTACATTCCTTCATGGCCTCACGCCTCCAAGGCCTCTGTCGATTTCCTATATTCCAGAAAATCTTTTGCATTCTAGTGAACTTCCGTGTCCCGTTTTAAAGTGAATTTCCTTCCCTCTCTATCTCTCCCTGGTGATGATTTTCGACTCTACAGCACCACTATTGCTCACACTATGGAAATCTGTATCCATAAAAGGGTGTGAGCTGAGCTACCAGCCACTTCTGGTGTGGTCTACACACTGTCCCCTGCTGTGCAGCGCTCTATCCCGGATGTACATTGTGTGCACTCGTAGCATGAGCAGAGGTAGAATGTCACGTCAAACTTCTATTCCAGCAACTTGGATGTACGTCTTTGAAACTTGGTCTGTGCATGTCCACTGACTGCCTGTGTTAGTCACTCTCAGTTGAACATACATTCAGCAGCGTGAGGAAACCCCTCTAATGTTATTGAAAAGTCCAGGCATCCAACTTACAGCTGAGGGGCTTTTGACTTACTTCTATTATTGTAAAGTTAGTGGAAGTGCTGTGGATGGTTTGCTGGAGGTTGTGTTGTGCGCTGCTGCAGAAATTAAGAGAGGACAGAAGATTTGGTGACCAAACTCTGGGCGAAGTATGCAGACTGTAGTTACAGTGTCTCTGGGTCTGTAACATGACCAACAAATGGAGCAGAGGCTGCAGACAGGGGAAGCTCTGTAAAGAGAGAGGAGGAAGGGCTCTGCCCTATCCAACAAGAGTTTTCCAAGAGCACTTTTCATATCTACACCTAACCTAGGAGCAGTGTGTCAGGTGTCTCTGATGCGAAAATGAGGTGGTCACAGAACTGTGTCACCTGCAACGTGACCTTGAGCCTCACACTAGGAGGAAGACGGAGCTGTCCGTGGCCGTTAAGGTCACAGTTTCATTGAACTTCTGTGTCATACGGTAATAGAGTTATACAGTACAGAAATAGGCCCTTCGGCCCGTCATGTCTGTGCTGGCCATACAGCATCCAACTATTCTAATTCCATATCCCTGCACTTGCCCTGTAGCATTGTATGCTTTGGCGATTCAAATGCTCATCTAAATATTTCTTAAAAGTTGTGAGGGTTCCTGCCTCCACTATCTCTTCAGGCAGTGCGTTCCAGATTCCAACCACCCTTTGGATGATAAAATGCGCCCTCAAGCCCCCCATAAAACTCTTGCACCCTACCCTAAATCTATGCCACTGGTTCTTGACCACTCACGAAGGGAAAGAGGTTATTCCTATCTAACCTATCAATGCCCCTCATAATCTTGTAGTCATCAATCATGTTCCCCACCCCCCCCCCCCCCCACCACCACCACCACCACCCCTCAGCCTTTTATGCTCCAAGGAAAACACCTCCAGCCTTTTCAGTCTATCTTCATAGCTGAGATTCTCCAACCCAGGAAACACCCAGGTGAATCTCATCTGCACCCTCTCCAGTTGCAATCACATCCTTCCTGTAGTTTGGTGACCAGAACTGTACACAGTACACCAGCTGTGGACTAACTAGCTCCATCGTAACCTCCCTGCTCTTATACTGCATGCCTCAGCTAATAAAGGCAAGTATCCCATATGCCTTCCTAACTACCTTATCTACCTGTGCTTTTTTAAAAATTCATTCCTGGGATGTGGACTTCACTGGCTATGCCAGCATTTAAAGCCCATCCCTAATTGCCCTTGAGAAGGTGGTAGTGAGCTGCCTTCTTGAACCGCTGCAGTCCATTTGGGGTAGGTACACCCGCAGTGCTGTGAGGAAGGGAGATAAAGGATTTTGACCCAGCGACAGTGAAGGAACGGCGACATAGTTCCAAGTCAGGGTGGTGGGTGATTTGGACGGGAACATGCAGGTGGTGATGTTTCCTTGCATCTGCTGCTCTTGTCCTTCGAGGTTGTAGAGATGGGCGGGTTTGGAAGGTGCTGCCTAAGGAGGCTTGGTGCATTGCTGCAGTGCATCTTGCAGATGGTACACACTGCTGCCACTGTGCGTCAGTGGTGGAGGGAGTGAATGTTTGTAGATGGGTTGCCAATCAGGTGGGCTGCGTTTTTCTGGATGGTGTCGAGCTTCTTGAGTGTTGTTGGAGCTGCACACATCCAGGCAAGTGGAGAGCATTCCATCACATTCCTGACGTGTGCTTTGTTGATAGTGAACTGGCTTAGGTGAGTTGGGAGGCGAATTGCGCGCCTCAGGATTCCTAGCCTCTGACCTGCTCTTGTAGCCATGATATTTATATGGCTACTTCAGTTCAGTTTCTGGTTAATGGTAGCCCCTTGGATGTTGATAGTGGGGGATTCAGCGATGGCAGTTCCATTGAATGTTAAGGGGAGATGATTAGATTCTCTCTTGTTAGAGATGGCCATTGCCTGGCACTTGTGTGGCGCGCATGTTATTTGCCACTTATCAGCCCGAGCCTGGATATTATCCAGGTCTTGCTGCATTTCGACACGGACTGCATCAGTATCTGAGGAGTCGCGAATGGTGCTGAACATTGTGCAATTATCAGCGAACATCCCCACTTCTGACCTTATGATTGAAGGAAGGCCATTGATGAAGCAGCTGAAGATGGTTGGGCTTCGAACACTAACCTGAGGAACTCCCGCAGTGATGTCCTGGAGCTCAGATCATTGCCCTACAACTGCCACAGCCATCGTCCTTCACGCTAGGTATGAATCCAACCAGCAGAGAGTTTCCCCCCTGATTCTCATTGACTCTAGTTTTGCTCGGGCTCCTTGATGCCATACTCGGTCAAATGCTGCCTTGATGTCAAGAGCAGTCACTCTCACCTCACCCCTTGAGTTCAGCTCTTTTGTTCATGTTGGAACCAAGGCTGTGATGAGGTCAGGAGCTGAGTGGTCCTGGCGGAGCCCAAACTGAGCATCACTGAGCAGGTTATTGCTAAGCAAGTGCCGCTTGATGGCACTGTTGATGACACCTTCCATCACTTTACTGATGATTGATAGTAGACTGATGGGGATGTAATTGGCCGGGTTGCATTGTCCTGCATTTTGTGTACAGGACATCCCTGGGCAAACTTTCACATTGGTGGGTAGATACCAGTGTTGTAGCTGTACTGAAACAGCTTGGCTATGGCGTGGCAAGTTCTGGAGCACAGGTCTTCCATACTATTGCCGGAATATTGTCAGGGCCCATAGCTTTGGCAATATCCAGTGCCTTCAGTCGTTTCTTGATATCACGCAGAGTGAATCGAATTGGCTGATGTCTTGCATCTGTGATGCTGCGGACTTCAGGACGAGGCCGAGATGAATCATCAACTCGGCACTTCTGGCTGAAGATTGTTGCAAATGCTTCAGACTTATCTGCCTCCTGCCAAAAAGGCAGTTTTGGATCCAACTTGTCAAATTGCCCTGGATCCCATGGGCTCTTACCTTCTTCACCAATCTCCTGTGCGGGTCCTTATCAAAAGCCTTACTGAAATCCGTGTAAACTACATCTACTGCTTTACCCTCATCGATACATCTAGTCACCTCCTCGAAAAATTCAATCAAGTTAGTTAGACAAGGTCGCCGCCACAACCCACACCGGCCCCTGAAAAAGCCATGTTGACTATTGCTGATCAATCCCCGCCTTCTAGTGGAGATTAAATATGTCCCTCAGAATTTTTTCCAACATATTCCCAACCACTGATGTTGGATTCAGCGGCCTGTAATTACCAGGTTTATTCCTACCGCCCTTCTTGAATAATGACACCTCATTCCCTGTCTTCCAGTCCTCTGGTACCTCACCTGTGGCTAGAGAGGATTTGAAAATTTGTCTCAAAGCCCCTGCTGTCTCCTCCCTTGCCTCACATAACAGCCTGGGATAAATCTCATCTGGGCCTGAGGATTTATCCACTTTTAAGCCCGCTATAATAGCTGATATTTCCTCCCTTTCGATGTTAATATGTTCAACTATACCGCAATCCCCCTCCCTAATCTCTACACCAACATCGTCCTTCTCCATCGTGAACACAGATGAAAAGTAATAATTTAAAACTTCGCCTATATCTTCCGGCTCCACTCAAACATTGGCAAGTTGGTCCCCAATGAGCCCTACTCTTTCCCTGGTTATCCTCTTTTTCCTAATATATTAATAAAACGCCTTGGGATTTTCCTTTATCTTGCCCGCCAGTGTTTTTTCATGTTCCCTCTTCGCTCTCCTAATTACTTTTTTCCAGTACCCCCTACACTTTCTAAACTCCTTTAGGTCCTCCACTGTTCCCAGCACTTGGGATCTGCCATAAGCCTCCTTTTTTTCCTGATCCAATCCTCCACATCCCATGACATCCAGGGTTCCCTGGGCTTATTGGGGGTACATGTTTAGCTCTGAACTCTCACAATTTCCTCTTTGAATGACTCCCACTGATGTGCTGCAGACGTTCCTCCAAGTAGCTGCTCCCAGTCCACTTTGGCCAGATTGTGATTTATCATATTGACATCGGCCTTCCTCCAATTCAGTACCTTTATTTTTGGTCCATCTTTGTTTTTTTTTCCATAATTACCTAAAATCCTACATAGTTATGGTCACTATCCCCGAAATGGTCCCCAATGACACTTCTAACACTTGACCTTCGTCACTCCCTAGGATTAGGTCCAGTACTGCCCCTTCTCTTGCAGGAGTTTCAACATACTGGCTCAAAAAGCTCTCCTGCATGCATTTTAAGAATTGCGGCCCTTTTAAGCCTTTTGCATTGAGATTATCCCAGTTAATATTGGTGAAGTTAAAATCTCCTACTATTATTACCCTATTATTTTTACACCTCTCCGAGAATTGCCGACACAACTGCTCTTCTATCCCTTACTGACTGTTTGGAGGCCTGTAGCACACGCCCAGCCAAGTGATTGCCCCTTTTTCTTTTTAATTTCTACCCAAATCGCCTCTTTTGAGGAACCTTCTAAGATGTCATCCCTCCTTACTGCAGTAAATGACTCCTTGATGAACAGTGCAATGCCATCCCCTGTTTTATCCCCTCCTCTGTCCCGGCTGAAGATTCTTTACCCTGGAATATTGAGCTGTCAGTCCTGCCTCTCCCTTAACCATGTCTCTGTGATAGCAATAATTTCATAATGCCATGTGCTAATCAACGCCATCAATTTATCTGCCTTCCTAGTACAACTCCTTGCATTGAAAATCGATGCACTCCAACCTTGCATTTTTACCCTGTGCCTTATCAGGTCTATATTTGCTCTGCCTTCCAGGCAAACTCACCTTACCTTCGATAATACCCCCTACTGTACCTCCACTCTTTATCCCCCCCATGCCAAATTAGTTTAAATACCCCGCCCCATCCCCCAACAGAACTAACAAATCTCCCAGCAGGGATGCTTGTCACATTCTGGTTCAAGTGCAACCTTTCCAACTTGTACAGGTCCCACTTTTGCCAGAAACAGACCCAGCGATCCAGGAGACTAAAACCCTCCCTTCTGCACCATCTCCTAAGCCGCGCATTCATCTGCTCTATCCTTCTATTTCTAAACTCACTAGCAGGTGGCACCGGGAGTAATCCAGAGATTGCAACATTAGAGGTGCTGCTTTTTAATCTGCTACCTAGCTGCTTAAATTCTTGTTGCAGGTCCTCATCCCTCTTTTTTCCTATGTCGGTGGTACCAATGTGTATCACAACCTCTGGTTGCGCCCCCTCCCCTTTCAGAATGTCCTGCAGCCGCTGCGTGACCTCCTTGACCCTAGCACCAGGGAGGCAACATACAATCATGGTGTCACATTTGCGGCCACGTGTATCTAGATCTTTCCAGGCAGGAGCAGGAGACATATCAAACGTAGATTCATAGAGTGATGGAGTCATTCACAACACAGAAGGAGGCCTTTCGCCCCCTCCATGCCAGCTCTCTGTGGAACAATCCAGTCATTCCCACTCTCCAGCTCAATCCCCATATCCCTGCAAGTGCATTTCCTTCAGGTGCCCATCCAGTTTCCTTTTGAAATCATTGATTGTCTCGGCTTCCACCCCCCTCATGGGCTGTGAGTTCCAGCTCATTACCTTCCACTGCGTAAAAAAGCTCTTCCTCACATTCCCCCTACATCTCCTACCCAAAACCTTCCATCTGTGTCCCCTAGTCCGTGTTTTATCAGTTAATGGGAACAGTTTTTCCTTATCTATCTTATCTAAGTCTATAATAATCTTGTACACCTCTATCAAATCTCTCTCAATCTCCTTTTGTCCTGGGAGAACAATTTCAGCTTCTCCAAACTAACCTTGTAGCTAACGCACCCCCGACCCCCGAACATTCTGGTAAATCTCCTCTGCACCCTCTCAAGGACCTTAACATCCTTCTTAAAGTGTGGTGACCAGAACTGGACACAGCTCTCTAGATGGGGCCTGACCAAAGTTTTATAAAGTCTCAGCATAACTTCCCTGCTTTTGTATCTTTGCCTCTAATGATGAAGACCAAGATCTGATATGCTTCGCTAAACACTCTCCTAATATGTTCTGCCACCTTCAAAGATCAATGCATAAGGAGGCCCTGTTCCCTCTGGTACTGCACACCTTTAGAACTGTGTCATTAAGTCTATATTGCCTTCCTATTCCTTCTGACAAAGTGCGTCACCACACACTCCTTTGTATTAAATTCCACCTGCCACTTCTCTGTCCATTGTGCTAGCCTATCTATATCCTGTTGCAGGCAGTTTGTATCATCCTCACTGTTTACCACTCCTCCAAGTTTGGTAACATCGTAAGACTGAAGTTCTACTCTGTATTCAAAGATCCACGTCATTTATATTTAGCAAAATATACAGTTGCCCTAGCACTGGCCCTTGGGGAACATCACTGCCTACCATACTCTAGTCTAAAAAAAAACAACCATTTACCACGACTCGCTCTTTTCTGTAATAAAAGCAAAATACTGCGGATGCTGAAAATCTGAAACAAAAACAAGAAATGCTGGAATCACTCAGCAGGTCTGGCAGCATCTGTGGAAAGAGAAGCAGAGTTAACATTTCGGGTCAGTGACCGAAGTCACTGTTCCAGAGTTCCGACGAAGGGTCACTGACCCGAAACGTTAACTCTGCTTCTCTTTCCACAGATGCTGCCAGACCTGCTGAGTGATTCCAGCATTTCTTGTTTTTGTTCGCTCTTTTCTGTACTTTAGACAATGTTTGATCCAATTGGATGCTATTCCACGAGCTTCAATTTTGTTAACCAACCTTTGGTATGGTACTTCATCAAATACTTTCATAAAAGCCATGTAGACAACATCCACCACATTCCCTTCATCAACCGTCTCTGTTACTTCAGCAAAATAAAACAATTAGTTTAGTCAGGCATGATCTGCCTTTTAGAAATCCGTGCTGACAATCCTTAATTAAATCAAACCTCTCCAAGTGTGTGCTGATTTTCTTCCCCTGATTATTGCTTCTAAAACCTTCCTCACAACTGATGTTAAACTAACTGACCAGTAGTTACTAGGCCTGTGTGTTGTCCATTGATAATTCTGGGAGGTGAGGGTGACCATCTATGACATCATTTTCTCCCTCAGCAGGGAGAAGCAGGATGAGAGATTCCGTGGCTTTGTCAGGATAGCGGGATACCTGATGATGGAGGTAGCTCTGCGGGGGCCCCATGTCAATATGGAGAGGTACAGGAACTTAAAGAACTCTCGCTCCATTAATGTACAGTTGGTGTGTGAGCATGCCCAGTGCATAATGTTGGTGAATGTCCACTATCCTGGCAGCAGCATCCTCATAAATCTCCTCTGCACCCTCTCTAGTGCAATTACATCCTTTCTGTAATGAGGTGACCAGAACTGCACAAAGTATTCAAGTTGTGGCTTAACCAATGAGTTATACAGTTCCACCATAACCTCCTGCTCTTATATTCTATACCTGACCTAAAAAAGGAAAGGATTCCTTATGCCTTTTAACCACCTTATCGGCCTCTCTGGCTTCCTTCAGGGATCTGTGGACATTCACTCCAAGGTCATTCCTCACTTCCTCTGCACTTCTCAGCATTTTGCCATTTATCCTTTGCCTTGATTGACCTCCCCAAGAGCATCAATTCTCCAATTTTAATTCAATTTACCCCTTTTCTGCACATCTGACCAGACCATCAATATCATCCTGCAGCTTACAGCTATCCTCCTCACTTTCTGCCACATGGCCAATCTTTGTGCCGTCTGACAACATCTTGATCATGCTTCTCCAGTTACGTCCAAATCGTGAAAGTATACCACAAAAAGCAGGGGACCCAGTATTCAGCCCTGTGGAACGCCACTGGAAACAGTCCTCCAGTTTCAAAAACATCTCTCAACAATTACCCTTTGTTTCCTGCCACTGAGCCAATTTTTAGTATCCACCTTGCTATATTTCCTTGGATCCCATGGAATTTTAGTTTGTTAACTAGTCTTCCATGTTGGCCCTTTTCAAAGGCCTTGATAAAATCCATGTATATCACATCTACTACATGACCCTCATCTATCTTCCTTGTTACTTTTTCAAAAATGCATACATTTTGTCTGACAGGATCTTCCCTTAACAAATCCAAACTGACTATCCTTGATTAAACTGTGCCTTTCTAAGTGACTTTTATCCTTGTCCCTCAGAATAGATTTCAATAATATGCACACTGCTGAGGTTAGACTGGCTGACCTGTAGTTATTCGGTCTATCCTTCTCTCCCTTTCTAAACAGAGGTACAATGTTAGCAGTTCTCCGATCTTCTGGCACCACACCTGTATTAAGTCAGGACTGGAAAATGATGTTCAGACCCTTTGCTATTTCGTCTCTTGCTTCTTTTGACAGCCTGGGATATATTTCATCTGATTTATTACTTTCAACGATGCTAATACAATTAATAATTCCTGTCTCCCTACCTTAATCACATCTAATACTTCACACCCCCCTCCTTAACTACAATATCTGCATCGCCCCCCTCTTTTGAGAAGTCGGACGCAAAGTGTCCATTAAGAACCATGGCAATGTCTTCCTCTCCTACACATAGGGCACTGCTCCCCCTGGGGATGATGACTACCCGTCCAATCCCCCTCACAAGGGCCTTCCAGACAGCCACAAATGACCAAACACACACACCGATCAGACCGCAGGCACTGTACCAGACAGATATACAAACACATACAGACACAAACAGACAGACAGATACACACACATACACAACGATCAGACCACAGGCACTGAGCCAACAAATATACAAACACACACACACGCACACACACACACACACTCACACTAGCACTCACACTAGCACTCACAAAGATCAGACCTCAGGCAATCAGCCAGACAGATATACAGGCAGAAACAGAGACACACAAGCACAGTCACACACACATACACACACACACACACACACACACACACACACACACACACACACACACACACACACACACACACACACATGCACACACATGTATGCACACGCATCAGACCCCAGGCACAGAACCCGACAGTTATACAAAGACACTCACACAAACACAGACAGACAGAAACGCACACACACCAGTTCACACCTACACACGTACACCGATCACACCTCAGGCACTGAACCAGACAAATATACAAACACAAAATTATAGAAAGACACACACACATCGATCAGACCCCACGCACTGAACCAGACAGATATACAAACACATACATACACACACACACATACACAGACACCACAAATATCCACACACTTACACTTACACGCATGCACACACAGGTATGCAGACATACACGCAAACACATACACATATTCACACACATGTATGCATACCCAGACACACACACAGACAGCACAAATATCCACATACACACTTCCACATAACCCATGGACTCAGAGGTACGCACACACACGCATCAGACCCCAAGCACTGAACCAGATTTTTTATATAAAACATACAGACAAACACAGACAGACACACACACACATCCACACATACACTGATCAGATCCCAGGAACTGAACCAGACAGATATACAAACACACACAAACACAAAAATACAGAAAGACATACACACATCGATCAGACCCCAGGCACTGAGCCAGACAGATACACAAACACTTACATACAAACACAGACAGTGACACACATGCACACACATACACTCACACTGCTCAGACCCCACCCACTGAGCCAGACACACAAAGATCGCACCCCAGCACTGTGCAAAACGCACGCACGCACACACCCACATCACATCATAGGCACTGAGCCCGATACACACACAGAACACACCACAGACGTTGGGATAGACACACGAACAAACACACAAACACATTATTTATACACCGGGCACTGAGCCAGTACAAACAGACACGCACACTCAGGCACACACAGATCATAACCCAGGCAAATACAAAAACAGAAACAGAAAGCTCACCCCAGGTACTGAGCCAGAAACAAACACACACACACACACACACACAATCAAACAGGCACAGAGACACAAATAGACATACTGCACAACTCCCACAAACAAACGTACACACACACACACACACACACACACACACACACACACACACACACACACACACACACACACACACACACACACACAGCAAAACACCGGCCACGAGGCACACACGCAAACACAGGCACAGAGACACAAATAGATGCATAGTACAAGCCAGGCCATCACAAATACACACAGACAAGCGTCACATCCGAGGCACTGAACCGGATAAATATACAGGGATAGGATTAATCTCCACTTGGAAAGGCAGGGAATAATAAGGAATAGTCACCATGACTTTGTCAGGTGTAGATCGTGTCGAACGAAATTGGTTGAATTTTTCGAGGTGGTGACCAGATGTGTACATGACGGTAAATAAGTTGATGTAGTCTACATGGGCTTCAGAGTGGCTTTTGATCAAGTCCCGCATGGGAGATTAGTTCAGAAGATAGGGTGGGAGGTGTGGTGAGGATGGATAGAGTGAATGGATGGGGTGTTGGGAAGGTTGGCGTGAGGCGAGGGCGGTGGGGAGGGTTTGACTAAGCAGGTGGCGCTTTGGAGGGTTGGCGTGAGGGGGGCGGTGGTGGGGATGGTTGCAGTGAGGAGCGGGGTGGTGGGGAGGCTTGGAGTTAGGGCCCAGGCTGCATGTTGGAATAAGGGGAGGGAGGGGTTGAGCAGAAGGGCCCTGGGGAGGGTTGGAATGAAGGTTGGGGTGTGGGTAGTATTGGAGTGAGGAGAGGGTTGGTGGGGAGTGTTGGAATGAGTGGAGTGTCTGTTGGGAGTGTTGGAGTGAGGGTAAGTGCAGTGGGGATGTTTGGAGTGAGGGGAAAGATTGTGTCGATGCTTGAGCTGAAGTAAGTGGTGGTGCGAATGGTTGTCATGAGCGGAGGCACAGTTGGGAGTTTTGGGTTGAGGGGAGTGGTGGTGGAAATGTTGGGTTGAGGGGAGAGGCAGTGGGGAGTGTTGGAGTGAGTGAAGGGGCAGCGGCGATAGTTGGAGTGACAGGAAGGGCCGGTGTTGTGGGTTTAGTTTTGGGGAGGGGCAGTAGTGAGGTTCGGAGTGAGGACAGGTGTGGTGGTGAGGGTTGGAGTGAGAGGTGGGCCAGTGGGGAGTGTTGGATTGAAAGGAGGTGCAGTGAGGAGTGTTGGACTGAGGGGTGGGACGATAGGGAGGCTTAAGTTTGGGCTAGGGAGGTGGGAAATGTGGAGCAGATGGGGAAGGCGGGTTGAAGGGTTGGAGCGAGTGGAGGGGCAGTGGTGAGGGTTGTTGTGAGGGGGTGTTGGTGAAGGGAGTTGGACAGACGGGAGCGTCGTTGGGTGGATGAGAATGAGGGGAGCGGCGATGGGTAGGGGTTGACAGAAGGGAGGTGTGATAGGAGGGGTTGGAGTGAGGGGAGGGCCGGTAGGGATCGTTAGAGAGAGGGGCGGGTCTGTGCAGATCTTTGGAGTGAGGGGTGGGGTTCTGTGTAACGTTGAAAGGAGAGGAGTGGTGGTGGGAAGGGTTGGACTGCGGGGAGTGGTGGTGGGGATTGTTGGAGTGAGAGGCGGTGTGATGGGGAGGGTTGGAGTTACGGCCCGGGATGAGAGCTCGGTTGGAATGAGGTGAGTGTTGGGTTGCGTGGAGGTGCGGGGGGAAGGGTTGGAGTGAGGAGAGAGGGCAGTGGTGTCGACTGGGATGTGTGGCGGGGCGGTGGGGAGGGCTGGAGTGCAGATGGTCGATAGGGAGTGTTGGAGTGAGTGGAGGGATTGTGGGGAAGGCTGGGGTGAGGTGAGGGGCGCTGCAGAGGGATGGAGTGAGAGGAAGGGCGGTGGGGAGGTTAGGAGTGAAGGGAGGGGCCAGTATTGAAGGTTGATTGTGTGGAGTGTCGGTGGGGATGTTTAGAGAGAGGGGAAGCGCAGTGGGGAGGTTTGGATTGATGAGACTGGTGGTGGGGAGGGTTCGAAAGAGGGGAGGAGCTGTGCCGATGGTGTGTTAAGAGGAGTGACGGTGGGAACGGTTTGAGTGTGGGGAGGTGTGGTGAGGAGCAATTGAGTGAGGAGAGGTGTTCTGGAAAGAGTTGGAGTGAGGAGTGGTTGTGGCGAGTGTTGGAATGAGGGGAGTGGTTTTGGGGAGACTTGGAGTGAGGGGAGATGCAGTGATAAGGGTACAATTGTGGGGAAGTGTGGTACGGATGTTTGAATTGATGGCATGGGCGGTGGCGAGGTTCTGAGTGACGGGACATGCGGGGGTGGTTTTGGAGTGAGGGCAGGAGCAGTGGCGAGGATGTCGTGTTGTGAGTGGCGGTGGGGATGTTTTGAGTGCGGGTAGGTGCGGTGGGGAGTATTGGAGTGAGGGGAGTGGTGGTCAGCAGGACTGGAGTGAGGGGAGGACGATGGTGAGGTTTAGGTTGAGGGAGGAAGATTGGAAAGTGTGCGGTTGAGGGGAGAGGCGGTGGGGAAGGTCGGGTTGAGGGGAGGTGCGGTGGGGAGTGTTAAATTGAGGGGTGTGGTGGTTGAGAGCATTGGAGTGTTAGGATGGACGATGGAGAGTCTTAGGATTGTGGAAGGGCAGTGGGAAGGGTGGTGGTATCGGGTGTTGTGGTGGGGAGGGATGGAGTTAGGGGAGGGATGATGGGGAGGGGTGGAATGAGAGGAGTGTTAGAGTATGGGGAGCGGCTCTGGGGCAGGTTGGGGTGAGGGGAAGGGCAGTGGGGAGAGTTGGAGAGAGGGGAAGGACGGTGGGGAGGTTTGAAGTGAGAGGAGGGTGGTGCAGAGGGTTGGAGTGATGGACGGGTGGTGGGGAGAGGTGCAGTGAGCGCAGAGGTGACAGGGAGAGTTGGAGGGAGGACAGGGGCAGTAGGGAGGTTTGGAGTGAAAGGTGGGTGGTGTGGAGGGTTGGAGTGAGAGGAGGATGGTGCGGAGGGTTTGAGTGATGCGAGGGGCTGCGGGAGCATAGCAGTGAGGGGGAGATGGAAGTTTAGATTGAAGGAACTGGTCGTAGGAAGGATTGGTGTGAGGGGAGGGGTTGTGGAGAAGGTTGGAGTGGGAAGGGGCGATTGGAATTGTTGCAGTGAGGGGAGAGGCAGAGGCGTCTGTTGGGTAGAGGCGGGCGATGGGGAGTGTTGGAGTGAGTTGAAGGTTGGTGCGGAGATTTGCAGTGAAAGGTGGGGCTGTAGGGTATGCTGGGGTGACGGGAGTGGCGTTGCTGAGGGTTGCAGTGAAGGACAGTTGGTGGGGAAGGTTGGAGTGGGGAGGGGCAATGGGGAGTGTTGGAATGAGGGGATGGGCACTGGGGACTGTTGTAGTGAGGTGAGGTGTGGTGGGGTGCGTTGGCGTGAGGGGATGGTCGGTGGGGATTGTTGGACTGAGAGAAGAGGCTGTGGGGGCTTTTCGGGTGAGGCTAGGGGCGGTGGGTCGAGTTGGGGTGAGGGGAGAAGTGGGCGGTGGGGACTGTTAGATAGAGAGGAGGGTTGGTGGGGAGCTTTGCACTGAGTGGATGGGCTGTATGGTAGGCTGGATTCAGGGGCGTGGCGTTTCTGAGGTTTGGAGTAGAGGGGTGGTGGGGAAGGTTGGAGTGGAGAGGGGTAATAGGGATAGATGGCCGGACGGGTGGGGCAGTGGGGAAGTTTGGGGGGAGCAGAGGGGCAGTGGGTGTGTTGGAGTGAGGTTAGGTCTGGAGGGGCGGGTTGGAGTGAGAGGAGGGGCGGTGGGGAGTCTTGGAATCAGGTGAGGGGCTGCGGGGAGTGTTGGGGTGAGGGCAGTGGCAGTCGGGAGGGTTGGAGTGAGGGGAGGTGTGGTGGGGTGTGTTGGAGCGATGGGGAGGGGCGGTGGGGAGTGTTCGAGTGAGGGGCAGGGCGGTGGTGAGGATTGGAGTGAGGTGAGGGGCGGTGGGGTGTGTTGGAGTGAGGGGCAGGGTGGGGTTGAGATGAGGGTCAGTTGGAAGGGTTGGAGTGGGGGCAGGTGCGGTGGAGAGGGTTGGAGTGACGGGAGTGGTGATTGGTAGGTTGGAGTGAGAGGTGGGGCGGTGGCGAGTGAGGGGAGGTGCCGTGGGGTTGGTTGATGTGAGGAGAGGGGCGCTAGTAGGGTTGGAGTTTGGGGAGAGTGGTGGGGAGGATTGGAGTAAGTGGAGGGGCAGTGGGGAGTGTTGGAGTGTGGGAAGTGATGGTAGGGTGAGTTGGAGTGAGGAGAGGGGTGATGACGTGGGTTGCAATCAGCCGAGGGGCGCTAAGTAGGGTTGGAATGAGAGGATGGACGGTGGGGAGGTTTGGAGTAAGCGGAGCGATGTTAGGGAGATTTTGAGTGAGGGGAGTGATGGCGGGGTGGGTTGGAATGAGGGCAGTGTTGGCGGGGTGGTGTGGAGTGAGGGGAGTGGTGAAGGGCTGGTTTGGTGTGAGGGGAGTGGTGGTGGGGTAGGTTGGAGTGCGGTGAGTGTTTGTAGGGAGATTTAGAGTGAGGAGAGTGATGGTGGGTTGGCTTGGAGTTAGGTGAGTCGTGGCGGGGTTGTTTGCAGTGAGGGGAGTGGTGGCGGGGTGGTTTGGAGTGAGAGGGACGATGATAGGGAGATTTGGAGTGAGGGGAGTGGTGGCGGGGTGGTTTGGCGTGAGTGGAGTGGTATTGGGGTGTTTTGGAGTGAGGGGAGTGGTAGTTGGGTGGGTTGGAGAGAGGGGAGTGGTGGCTGGAAGATTTGGAGAGAGGGGATTGGTGGTGGGGTAGTTTGGAGTGAGGATAGTGGTGACGGCCTTGTTTGGAGTGAGCTGAGTGGTGGTGGGGAGATTTGTTGTGATGGGAGTGATGGTGGGGTGGTTTGGATTGAGGGGAGTGGTGGCGGGAAGATTTGGAGTGAGGGGATTGGTGGTGGGGTGGTTTGAAGTGAGGGGAGTGGTGGCGGGGAGATTTGGAGTTAGGGGAATGGTTGTAGCGAAATAGAAGTGTCTGGAGTGGTGGAGTGGTGTCTTGGAGTGCGGGCGTGGTGGTGGGGAGATATGGAGTGAGGTGAGTGGTGGTGGGTTGGTTTGGAGTTAGGGGAGGTGTGGCGGGGTGGTTTGGATTGAGGGAAGTGGTGGCAGGGTGGTTTAGAGTGAGGGGAGTGGTGGGAGTGGTTTGGAGTGAGAGGGCGATGGTAGGGAGATTTGGAGTGAGGAGAGTGGTGGCGGGGTAGGGTGGGGTGAGGGGAGTGATGGCGGGGTGTTTTAGAGTGAGGGGAGTGGTGGCGGGGTGGTTTGGAGTGATGGGAGTTGTGGCGGGGTGGTTTGGAGTGAGGGGAGTGGTGGCGGGGTGGCTTGGAGTAAAGAGAGTAGTGGCGGGGTGGTTTGGAGTGAGGGGAGTGGTGGCGGGAAGATTTCGAGTGAGGGGAGTGGTGGTGGGGAGCTTTGGAGTGAGGGGAGTGGTGGCGGGGTGGTTTGGAATGAGGGAAGTGATGGTAGGGAGATATGGAGTGAGGGGAGCGATGGTAGGGAGATTTGGAATGAGGGGAGTGGTGAGGGGGTAGGGTGGTGTGATGGGAGTGGTTATAGCGAGATTTGAATTGAGTGGATTGGTAGTGGGGTGTCTTGGAGTGAGTGGAGTGGTGGCAGGGAGATAAGGAGTGAGGGGAGTGGTGGTGGGGTGGTTTGGAGTTAGGGGAGGCGTGGCTGGGTGGTTCGGAATGAGGGGAGTGGTGGTGGGCTGGCTTGGAGTGAGGGGAGTGGTGGCGGGGAGATTTGGAGTGAGGGGAGTGGTGGCGGGGTGGTTTGGAATGAGGGAAGTGATGGTAGGGAGATATGGAGTGAGGGGAGCGATGGTAGGGAGACCTGGAGTGAGGATAGTGGTGGCAGGGTGGTTTGGAGTGAGGTGAGTGGTTGTAGCGAGATTTGAAGTGAGTGGAGTGTTAGTGGGGTGTCTTGGAGTGAGGGGAGTGGCGGTAGGGAGATATGGAGTGAGGGGTGTGGTGGTGGGTTGGTTTGGAGTTAGGGGAGGCGTGGCAGGGTGTTTTGGATTGAGGGGAGTGGTGGCGGGGAGGTTTGGAGTGGGGGGAGTGGTGGCGGTGTTGTTTGCTTGATGGGAGAGATGGTAGGGAGATTCGGAGTGAGGGGAGTGGTGGCGGGGTGATTTGGGTTGAGGGGAGTGGTGGCGGGGTGGTCTGGAGTGAGGGGAATGGTGGCGGGGTGGTCTGGAGTGAGGGCAGTGGTGGCAGGAAGATTTAGAGTAAGAGGTGTGGTGGTAGGGCGATATGGAGTGAGGAGAGTGGTGACGGGGTGATTTGGATTGAGGGGAGTGGTGGTAGGGAGATATGGAGTGAGGGGAGTGGTGGCGGGGTGGTTTTGTTTGCGGGGAGTGGTGGTAGGGAGATATGGAGTGAGGGGAGTGGTGGCGGGGTGGTTTGGAGTGAGGGCATTGGTTGCGGGAAGATTTGGAGTGAGGGGAGTGGTGGTGGGGAGATACGAAGTGAGGGGAGTGGTGGTGGGGTGGTTTGGATTGAGGGGAGTGGTGGCGGGAAGGTTTGGAGTGAGGGGATTGTTGGTGGGGTGGTTCGGAGTGAGGGGAGTGGTGGTGGGCTGGCTTGGAGTGAGGGGAGTGGTGGCGGGGAGATTTGGAGTGAGGGGAATGGTGGCGGGGAGATTTGGATTGAGGATAGTGGTGGCGGGGTGGTTTGGAGTGAGGGGAGTGGTTATAGCGAGATTTGAATTGAGTGGAGTGGTAGTGGGGTGTCCTGGAGTGAGGGGAGTGGTGGTAGGGAGATATGGAGTGAGCGGTGTGGTTGTGGTGTGGTTTGGAGTTAGGGGAGGCGTGGCAAGGTGGATCGGAATGAGGGGAGTGGTGGCAGGGTGGTTTGGAGTGAGGGAGTGGTGGCGGTGTGATTTGCTGTGAGGGGAGCGATGGTAGGGAGATTTGGAATGAGGGGAGTGGTGGCGGGGTAGGGTGGTGTGATGGGAGTGGTTACAGCGAGATTTGAATTGAGTGGATTGGTAGTGGGGTGTCTTGGAGTGAGTGGAGTGGTGGCAGGGAGATAAGGAGTGAGGGGAGTGGTGGTGGGGTGGTTTGGAGTTAGGGGAGGCGTGGCTGGGTGGTTCGGAATGAGGGGAGTGGTGGTGGGCTGGCTTGGAGTGAGGGGAGTGGTGGCGGGGAGATTTGGAGTGAGGGGAGTGGTGGCGGGGTGGTTTGGAATGAGGGAAGTGATGGTAGGGAGATATGGAGTGAGGGGAGCGATGGTAGGGAGACCTGGAGTGAGGATAGTGGTGGCAGGGTGGTTTGGAGTGAGGTGAGTGGTTGTAGCGAGATTTGAAGTGAGTGGAGTGTTAGTGGGGTGTCTTGGAGTGAGGGGAGTGGCGGTAGGGAGATATGGAGTGAGGGGTGTGGTGGTGGTTTGGTTTGGAGTTAGGGGAGGCGTGGCAGGGTGTTTTGGATTGAGGGGAGTGGTGGCGGGGAGGTTTGGAGTGGGGGGAGTGGTGGCGGTGTTGTTTGCTTGATGGGAGAGATGGTAGGGAGATTCGGAGTGAGGGGAGTGGTGGCGGGGTGATTTGGGTTGAGGGGAGTGGTGGCGGGGTGGTCTGGAGTGAGGGGAGTGGTGGCAGGAAGATTTGGAGTGAGAGGAGTGGTGGTAGGGAGATATGGAGTGAGGCGAGTGGAGGCGGGGAGATTTGGATTGAGGGGAGTGGTGGTAGGGAGATATGGAGTGAGGGGAGTGGTGGCGGGGTGCTTTGGTTAGAGGTGAGTGGTGGTAGGGAGATATGGAGTGAGCGGAGTGGTGGTGGGGAGATACGAAGTGAGGGGAGTGGTGGTGGGGTGGTTTGGATTGAGGGGAGTGGTGGCGATAAGATTTGGAGTGAGGGGATTGTTTGTGGGGTGGTTGGGAGTGAGGGGAGTGGTGGCGGGCTGGCTTGGAGTGTGGGGAGTGGTGGTGGGGAGATTTGGAGTGAGGGGAATGGTGGCGGGGAGATTTGCAGTGAGGGGAATGGTGGTGGGGTGATTTGGAGTGAGGGGAATGGTGGCGGGGAGATTTGGAGTGAGGGGAATGGTGGCGGGGAGATTTGGATTGAGGATAGTGGTGGCGGGGTGGTTTAAAGTGAGGGGAGTGGTGGCGGGGAGATTTGGAGTGAGGGGAATGGTGGCGGGGAGATTTGGAGTGAGGGGAATGGTGGCGGGGAGATTTGGATTGAGGATAGTGATGGCGGGGTGGTTTGGAGTGTGGGGAGTGGTTATAGCGAGATTTGAATTGAGTGGAGTGGTAGTGGGGTGTCTTGGAGTGAGGGGAGTGGTGGCATGGAGATATGGAGTGAGGGGAGTGGTGGTGGGGTGGTTTGGAGTTAGGGCAGGCGTGGCGGGGTGTCTTGGAGTGAGGGGAGTGGTGGTAGGGAGATATGGAGTGAGGGGAGTGGTGGTGGGGTGCTTTGGAGTTAGGGGAGGCGTGGCGGGGTGTCTTGGAGTGAGGGGAGTGGTGGTAGGGAGATATGGAGTGAAGGGAATGGTGGCGGGGTGTTTTGGAGTGAGGGGAGTGGTGGCGGTGTGGTTTGCTTGATGGGAGCGATGGTAGGGAGATTTTGAGTGAGGGGAGTGGTGGCGGGGTGATTTAGAGTGAGAGGAGTGGTGGCGGGGTGGTCTGGAGTGAGGGCAGTGGTGGCAGGAAGATTTAGAGTAAGAGGTGTGGTGGTAGGGCGATATGGAGTGAGGAGAGTGGTGACGGGGTGATTTGGATTGAGGGGAGTGGTGGTAGGGAGATATGGAGTGAGGGGAGTGGTGGCGGGGTGGTTTTGTTTGCGGGCAGTGGTGGTAGGGAGATATGGGGTGAGGGGAGTGGTGGCGGGGTGGTTTGGAGTGAGGGCAGTGGTTGCGGGAAGATTTGGAGTGAGGGGAGTGGTGGTGGGGAGATTTGGATTGAGGATAGTGATGGCGGGGTGGTTTGGAGTGTGGGGAGTGGTTATAGCGAGATTTGAATTGAGTGGAGTGGTAGTGGGGTGTCTTGGAGTGAGGGGAGTGGCGGTAGGGAGATATGGAGTGAGGGGTGTGGTGGTGGTTTGGTTTGGAGTTAGGGGAGGCGTGGCAGGGTGTTTTGGATTGAGGGGAGTGGTGGCGGGGAGGTTTGGAGTGGGGGGAGTGGTGGCGGTGTTGTTTGCTTGATGGGAGAGATGGTAGGGAGATTCGGAGTTAGGGGAGTGGTGGCGGGGTGATTTGGGTTGAGGGGAGTGGTGGCGGGGTGGTCTGGAGTGAGGGGAGTGGTGGCAGGAAGATTTGGAGTGAGAGGAGTGGTGGTAGGGAGATATGGAGTGAGGCGAGTGGAGGCGGGGAGATTTGGATTGAGGGGAGTGGTGGTAGGGAGATATGGAGTGAGGGGAGTGGTGGCGGGGTGCTTTGGTTAGAGGTGAGTGGTGGTAGGGAGATATGGAGTGAGCGGAGTATTGGTGGGGAGATACGAAGTGAGGGGAGTGGTGGTGGGGTGGTTTGGATTGAGGGGAGTGGTGGCGGTAAGATTTGGAGTGAGGGGATTGTTTGTGGGGTGGTTGGGAGTGAGGGGAGTGGTGGCGGGCTGGCTTGGAGTGTGGGGAGTGGTGGTGGGGAGATTTGGAGTGAGGGGAATGGTGGCGGGGAGATTTGCAGTGAGGGGAATGGTGGTGGGGTGATTTGGAGTGAGGGGAATGGTGGCGGGGAGATTTGGAGTGAGGGGAATGGTGGCGGGGAGATTTGGATTGAGGATAGTGGTGGCGGGGTGGTTTAAAGTGAGGGGAGTGGTGGCGGGGAGATTTGGAGTGAGGGGAATGGTGGCGGGGAGATTTGGAGTGAGGGAAATGGTGGCGGGGAGATTTGGATTGAGGATAGTGATGGCGGGGTGGTTTGGAGTGTGGGGAGTGGTTATAGCGAGATTTGAATTGAGTGGAGTGGTAGTGGGGTGTCTTGGAGTGAGGGGAGTGGTGGCATGGAGATATGGAGTGAGGGGAGTGGTGGTGGGGTGGTTTGGAGTTAGGGCAGGCGTGGCGGGGTGTCTTGGAGTGAGGGGAGTGGTGGTAGGGAGATATGGAGTGAGGGGAGTGGTGGTGGGGTGCTTTGGAGTTAGGGGAGGCGTGGCGGGGTGTCTTGGAGTGAGGGGAGTGGTGGTAGGGAGATATGGAGTGAAGGGAATGGTGGCGGGGTGTTTTGGAGTGAGGGGAGTGGTGGCGGTGTGGTTTGCTTGATGGGAGCGATGGTAGGGAGATTTTGAGTGAGGGGAGTGGTGGCGGGGTGATTTAGAGTGAGAGGAGTGGTGGCGGGGTGGTCTGGAGTGAGGGCAGTGGTGGCAGGAAGATTTAGAGTAAGAGGTGTGGTGGTAGGGCGATATGGAGTGAGGAGAGTGGTGACGGGGTGATTTGGATTGAGGGGAGTGGTGGTAGGGAGATATGGAGTGAGGGGAGTGGTGGCGGGGTGGTTTTGTTTGCGGGCAGTGGTGGTAGGGAGATATGGGGTGAGGGGAGTGGTGGCGGGGTGGTTTGGAGTGAGGGCAGTGGTTGCGGGAAGATTTGGAGTGAGGGGAGTGGTGGTGGGGAGATTTGGATTGAGGATAGTGATGGCGGGGTGGTTTGGAGTGTGGGGAGTGGTTATAGCGAGATTTGAATTGAGTGGAGTGGTAGTGGGGTGTCTTGGAGTGAGGGGAGTGGTGGCATGGAGATATGGAGTGAGGGGAGTGGTGGTGGGGTGGTTTGGAGTTAGGGCAGGCGTGGCGGGCTGTCTTGGAGTGAGGGGAGTGGTGGTAGGGAGTTATGGAGTGAAGGGAATGGTGGCGGGGTGTTTTGGAGTGAGGGGAGTGGTGGCGGTGTGGTTTGCTTGATGGGAGCGATGGTAGGGAGATTTTGAGTGAGGGGAGTGGTGGCGGGTTGATTTGGAGTGAGGGGAGTGGTGGCGGGGTGGTCTGGAGTGAGGGCAGTGGTGGCAGGAAGATTTAGAGTAAGAGGTGTGGTGGTAGGGCGATATGGAGTGAGGAGAGTGGTGACGGGGTGATTTGGATTGAGGGGAGTGGTGGTAGGGAGATATGGAGTGAGGGGAGTGGTGGCGGGGTGGTTTTGTTTGCGGGGAGTGGTTGTAGGGAGATATGGGGTGAGGGGAGTGGTGGCGGGGTGGTTTGGAGTGAGGGCAGTGGTTGCAGGAAGATTTGGAGTGAGGGGAGTGGTGGTGGGGAGATACGAAGTGAGGGGAGTGGTGGTGGGGTGGTTTGGATTGAGGGGAGTGGTGGCCGGAAGGTTTGGAGTGAGGGGATTGTTGGTGGGGTGGTTCGGAGTGAGGGGAGTGGTGGTGGGCTGGCTTGGAGTGAGGGGAGTGGTGGCGGGGAGATTTGGAGTGAGGGGAATGGTGGCGGGGAGATTTGGATTGAGGATAGTGTTGGCGGGGTGATTTGGAGTGAGGGGAGTGGTTATAGCGAGATTTGAATTGAATGGAGTGGTATGGGGGGTCCTGGAGTGAGGGGAGTGGTGGTAGGGAGATATGGAGTGAGCGGTGTGGTGGTGGTGTGGTTTGGAGTTAGGGGAGGCGTGGCGGGGTGGATCGGAATGAGGGGAGTGGTGGCAGGGTGGTTTGGAGTGAGGGAGTGGTGGCGGTGTGATTTGCTGTGAGGGGAGCGATGGTAGGGAGATTTGGAATGAGGGGAGTGGTGGCGGGGTAGGGTGGTGTGATGGGAGTGGTTAGAGCGAGATTTGAATTGAGTGGAGTGGTAGTGGGGTGTCTTGGAGTGAGTGGAGTGGTGGCAGGGAGATAAGGAGTGAGGGGAGTGGTGGTGGGGTGGGTTGGAGTTAGGGGAGGCGTGGCTGGGTGGTTCGGAATGAGGGGAGTGGTGGCAGGGTGGTTTGGAGTGAGGGAGTGGTGGCGGTGTAATTTGCTGTGAGGGGAGCGACGGTAGGGAGATTTGAAATGAGGGGAGTGGTGGCAGGGTAGGGTGGTTTGAGGGGAGTGGTGGCGGGGTATTTTGGAGTGTGGGGTGCTTTGGCGGGTTTGTTTGCAGAGAGAGGAGTGGTGGCGGGAAGATTTGGAGTGAGGGGAGAGGTGGTGAGGAGATTTGGTGTCAGGGGAGTGGTGGCGGGGTGAATTGGATTGAGGAAAGTGATGGTAGGGTGATCTGGAGTGAGGAGAGTGGTGGTGGGTTGTTTGGATTCAGGGGAGTGGTGGTAGAGAGATATCGAGTGAGGGGAGTGGTGCCGGGGTGGTTTGGAATGAGGGAAGTGGTTGCGGGAAGATGTGGAGTGAGGGGAGTGGTGGTGGGGAGATTTGGAGTGAGGGGAGTGGCGGTGCGGTGGTTTGGATTGAGGGGTATGGTGGCGGGAAGATTTGGAGTGAGGGGATTGGTGGTGGGGTTGTTTGGAGTGAGGGGAGTGGTGGCGGGGAGATTTGGAGAGAGGGGAATGGTGGTGGGGTGGTTTGGAGTGAGGGGAGTGGTGGCGGGCTGGCTTGGAGTGAGGGAAGTGGTTGCGGGGAGATTTGGAGAGAGGGGAATGGTGGCGGGGAGATTTGGAGTGAGGATAGTGGTGGCGGGGTTGTTTGGAGAGAGTTGTGCAGTTGTAGCGAGATTTGAAGTGAGTGGAGTGGTTGGGGGTGTCTTGGAGTGAGGGGAGTGGTGGTAGGGAGATATGGAGTGAGGGGAGTGGTGGTGGGGTGGTTTGGAGTTAGGGGAGGCGTGGCGGGGTGTTTTGGATTGAGGGGAGTGGTGGCGGGGTGGTTTGGAATGAAGGGAGTGCTGGCGGTGTGGTTTGCTGTGAGGGGAGCGATGGTAGGGAGATTTGGAGTGAGGGGAGTGGTGGCGGGGTGATTTGGAGTGAGTGGAGTGGTGGCGGTGTGGTTTGGAGTGAGGGGAGTGGTGGCGGGAAGATCTGGAGTGAGTGGAGTGGTGATAGCGAGATATGGAGTGAGTGGAGTGGTGGTGGGGTGTTTTGGAGTTCGGGGAGTAGTGTTAGGGAGATTTGGATTGAGGATAGTGGTGGCGGGGCGGTTTTAGTGAGGGGAGTGGTTATAGCGAGATTTGAATTGAGTGGGTTGGTAGTGGGGTGTCATGGAGTGAGGGGAGTGATGGTAGGGAGATATGGAGTGAGGGGAGTCGTGGTGGGGTGGTTTGGAGTTAGGGGAGGTGTGGCGGGGTGGTTCGGAAGGACGGGAGTTGTGGCAGCGTGGTTTGGAGTGAGAGAGTGGTGGCGGTGTGATTTGCTGTGAGGGGAGCGATGGTAGGGAGATTTGGAATGAGGGTAGTGGTGGCGCGGTAGGATAGTGTGAGGGGAGTGGTGGCGGTGTATTTTGGAGTGTGGGGAGCTTTGGCGGGTTTGTTTGCAGAGAGAGGAGTGGTGGCGGGAAGATTTGGAGTGAGGGGAGAGGTGGTGAGGAGAATTGGAGTCAGGGGAGTGGTGGCGGGGTGATTTGGATTGAAGGAAGTGGTGGTAGGGAGATATGGAGTGAGGAGAGTGGTGGTGGGTGGTTTGGATTGAGGGGAGTGGTGGTAGGGAGATATGGAGTGAGGGGAGTGGTGGCGGGGTGGTTTGGAATGAGGGGAGTGGTTGCGGGAAGATGTGGAGTGAGGGGAGTGGTGGTGGGGAGATTTGGAGTGAGGGGAGTGGTGGCGGGGTGGTTTGGAATGAGGGGAGTGGTTGCGGGAAGATGTGGAGTGAGGGGAGTGGTGGTGGGGAGATTTGGAGTGAGGGGAGTGGTGTTGCGGTGGTTTGGATTGACGGGAGTGGTGGCGGGCTGGCTTGGAGTGAGGGAAGTGGTTGCGGGCAGATTTGGAGAGAGGGGAATGGTGGTGGTGTGGTTTGGAGTGAGGGGAGTGGTGGCGGGCTGGCTTGGAGTGAGGGAAGTGGTTGTGGGGAGATTTGGAGAGAGGGGAATGGTGGCGGGGAGATTTGGAGTGAGGATAGTGGTGGCGGGGTTGTTTGGAGAGAGGTGAGTGGTTGTAGCGAGATTTGAAGTGAGTGGAGTGGTTGGGGGTGTCTTGGAATGAGGGGAGTGGTGGTAGGGAGATATGGTGTGAGCGGAGTGGTGGTGGGGTGGTTCGGAGTTAGGGGAGGCGTGGCGGGGTGTTTTGGATTGAGGGGAGTGGTGGCGGGGTGGTTTGGAGTGAGGGGCGTGCTGGCGGTGTGGTTTGCTGTGAGGGGAGCGATGGTGGAGAGATATGGAGTGAGGGGAGTGGTGGCGGGGTGATTTGGAGTGAGGGGAGTGGTGGCGATGTGGTTTGGAGTGAGGGGAGTGGTGGTGGGAAGATCTGGAGTGAGTGGAGTGGTGATAGCGAGATATGGAGTGAGCGGAGTGGTTGTGGGGTCGTTTGGAGTTAGGGGAGTGGTGGCGGGGTGGTTTGGATTGAGGGGGTTGGTGGTAGGGTGGTGTGGGTTGCGGGGAGTGGTGGCGGGGTGTTTTGGAGTGAGGAGAGTGGTGGTAAGGTGGTTGAGAATGAGGGGTGTGGTAGCGGGGAGGTTTGGAGTGAAGGGAGTGGACGCGGGGAAGTTTCGGAGTAAGGGGAGTGCTGGAGCCGGGTTTGGAATGAGAGGAGTGGTGGCGGTGTGGTTTGGTGTGAGGGGAGTGGTGGCGAGGTTGTTTGGAGTAAAGGGAGTGGTTGCGAGGTGGTTTGGTGTGAGAGGAGTGGTGGCGGGGTGCTTTGGAGTGAATGTAGCGATTGTAGGAAGATTTGGAGTGTGGGAGTGGTGGGGGTGTTTGGAGTAAGGGGAGTTGTTTTGGGGTAGTTTGGAGTGTGGGGAGTGGTGGCGGTGATGTTTGGATTGAGGGGAGTGGTGGTGGGGTGTTTTGGAGTGAGGGGAGTGGTGGTGGCGTGGTTTGAAGTGAGGGGAGTGGTGGTGGGGTGTTTTGGAGTGAGGGGAGTGGTGGTGACGTGGTTTGGAGTGAGGGGAGTGGTGGCGGCGATGTTTGGACTGAGGGGATAGTTGGCGGGGTGGTTTGGAGTGAGGGGAGTGGTCCCGGGATGGTTTGCAGTGAGGGGAGTGGTAATTGGGTGTTTTGGAGTGAGGGGAGTGGTGGCGGGGTGGTTTGGATTGAGGGGAGTGATGGCTGGGAGATTTGGAGTGATGGGGGTGGTGGCTGGGTGGTTTGGAGTGAGGGGGGTGGCATTGGGGAATGTTGGAGTGAGGGGAGGAGTTGAGGAGAAGGTTGGAGATGGGGAGGGGCACTGGGAGATTTTGGGTCAGTGAAGGGGCGGTGGGGAGTATTGTGTGGTGAGAGGTGCGATTGGGATTATTGGAGTGATGGGAGGGTCTGTGGGGTTGGTTAGGGTGAGGGGAGGGGTGGTCGGAAGGTTCGGGTTGTGGAAAGGGCGGTAGGATGTTTGGAGTGAATGGAGGGGTGGGGAAGTGGTTTGGCCTGAGTGGAGGGGCATTGGGGAGGGATGGGGTATAGGGAGGGGTGGAGGGTATTTTGGAGTTTGTGGAGGAGCGGTGGGTGTGAGGGAGCGAGGGAAGCGGCGATGGGGAGAGTTGGAGTGAGGGGAAGGCCGATGGGTAATGTTGGATTGTGGCGAAGGGTGGTAGGAAGGTTGGAGTGAAGAGAGGGTTGGTGAGGAGGGTTGGACTGAGGGGAGGGGCATTGGGAAGGGATGGAGTGAGGGGAGGGGCAGTGGGGATCTTGGAGTTTGTGGAGGAACGGTGGGGAGGGATGGAGTGAGGGGAGGGGCAGTCGGGAGGGATGGAGTGAGGGGAGGGTCGGTACGGATTTTTGGAGTGAGGTGAGTAATGGCAGGGAGGGGTGTATTGATGGTGCTGCAGAGGGGAGTGTTGGAGGGAGCGGAGGAGCCATGTTTATAAAGGTGCAAAGCACAATCAATCTTGCTCCACATGTATGTCATCTCTTTCTAAGTTGACGACAGTAATTTAAAAGTTACAATGTCTGAGTGTAAATAGAGATCAAAGTAACTGAGGAATAGCATTTATTACTGAAGCTAAATCTGCAGTAAAATCTTTTAAAATGTTTTAAATGTGTAATGAAATATCCCTTTAATGAATCGGATCAATTTGTAAATGTTTACGGCAGTTATCAGATTTGGTATCCAATTTTATTGATATTTTTAACAATATATCTTTTGTTTCAGTTATGCACACAGAGAGCTGATACGCCTTGAGAGGTTTCACAGTGTCCACAGTGCATTACACTGAAATGTTCACAACACAGAGAGCTAATAGATTAGGAGAGGTTTCATATTGTTCCACAGTGCATTACATTGAAGTCTTTACAAACATAGAGAGCTGATAGACCATGGGAGGCTTCAGTCTGTTCCACAGTGCATTACACATAAGTGCTTATGAACACAGAGAGCTAATGCAATATGAGGGGCTTCACAGGGGTCCACAGTGCATTACACTAAAGTGTTTACAAACACACAGGGCTGATACACCATGAGAGGTTTCACAGTGTCCACAGTGCATTGCACTGAAATGTTTACAACACAGGCAGCTGGTAGACTATGAGAGGTTTCACAGTGTCCACAGTGCATTACACTGAAATGTTAACAAACACAGGGAGCGGATACACCGTGATAAGCTTCGCAGTGTTCCACAGTGCATTAAATTGACGTGATTGTGAACAAAGGGAGCTGATACACCATGAGAGGCTTCACAGTGTGCCACAGTGCTTCACACTGAAGTGATTACAACGCAGGGAGCTGATACACCATGAGAGGCTTCAAAGTGTTACACAATGCATGCCACAGAATGGTTTACAAACACAGAGAGCTGATAGGCCATGACAGGCGTCAAAGAGCTCCACAGAACATAATATTGAAATGTTCACAAACACAGAGAGCTGAGTCACCATGAGAGGCTTCACGGAGTTCCACAGCGCATTACGCGGAAGTGTTGACAAACCCGGAGAGCTGATGCAACATCAGAGGCTTCACTGTGTAGAACAGTGCATTACACTGAAGTGTTAACCAACACATGGACCTGAAAAACCATGAGAGGCTTCACAGAGTTCCACAGCGCATTACGCGGAAGTGTTGACAAACACAGGCAGCTGATAGACAATGCGAAGCTTCACAGTGATCCACAGTACATTTCACAGAAGTGTTTACAAACACGGAGAGCTAATGCAATATCAGAGGCTTCACTGTGTAGAACAGTGCATTACACTGAAGTGTTAACAAACACATGGACCTGAAAAACCATGAGAGGCTTCACAGTGTTCCACAGCGCATTACGCGGAACTGTTGACAAACACAGGCAGCTGATCGATCATGCGAAGCTTCACAGTGTTCCACAGTACATTTCACAGAAGTGTTTACAAACACGGAGAGCTGATGCAACATCAGAGGCTTCACTGTGTAGAACAGTGCATTACACTGAAGTGTTAACAAACACATGGACCTGAAAAACCATGAGAGGCTTCACAGTGTTCCACAGTGCATGACACGGACGTGTTTGCAAACACTGAGGGCTGATCGACCATGAGAGGCTTCAAAGCGTTCAACAGTGTAATACACTGAAGTGTTTACACACACAGAGGGCTGATAAACCATCAAAGGCTTCTTGTGCTCCACAGCGCACGAGAGAGCTGATAGACCATGGGAGGACTCACAATGTTCCAAAGTGCATTACACCGAAGTGTTAAACAAACACAGAGATCTGATGCACCATGAGAGGGTTTTCAGTGCTCCACAGTGCATTATACTAAAATGTTTACAAGCACCAAGAACTGATAGACCACGGGAGGCTTCATAGTGTTCCACAGTGCATTACGCTGAAGTGTTTATAAACACAGAAAGCAGATACACCAGGAGAGGCTTCACAGTGTTGAGACTCAGTCATTCTGGAAGGCAGAATAAATATAGATCTGTTAAGGCACATGTGAAAGATGCAAGGCTCATTCAGAAAGTGTGGAGGCATGGGATATAGGGAAAGTTGGCTGTATGGATACAAAATTGGCTGGCCCATAGAAGACAGAGGGTGGTAGTAGATGGAAAGTATTTAGCATGGAGCTCGGTGACCAGTGGTGTTCCGCAGGGATCTGTTCTGGGACCTCTGCTCTTCGTGATTTTTATAAATGACTTGGATGAGGAAGTGGAAGGCTGGGTTAGCAAGTTTGCCGATGACACGAAGGTTGCTGGAGTTGTGGATAGTGTGGAAGGCTGTTGCAGGTTGCAACGGGACATTGACAGGATGCAGAGCTGGGCTGAGAAGTGGCAGATGGAGTTCAACCTGGAAAAGTGTGAAGTGATTCATTTTGGAAGGTCGAATTTGAATGCAGAATACAGGTTTAAAGACAGGATTGTTGGTAGTGTGGAGGAACAGAGGGATCTTGGGGTCCATCTCCATAGATCGCTCAAAGTTGCCACCCAAGTTGATAGGGTTGTTAAGAAGGCGTATGGTGTGTTGGCTTTCATTAACAGGGGGATTAAGTTTTAGAGCCGTGAGGTTATGCTGCAGTGCTATAAGGACATGATTCGAGCACACTTGGAATATTGTGTTCAGTTCTGGTCGCCACATAATAGGAAGGATGTGGAAGCTTTAGAGAGGGTGCAGAGGTGATTTACCAGGATGCTACCTGGACTGGAGGGCATGTCTTACGAAGAAAGATTGAGGGAGCTAGGGCTTTTCTCATTGGAGCGAAGAAGGATGAGAGGTGACTTTATAGAGGGGTACAAGATGATGAGAGGCAGAGATAGAGTGCATAGCCAGAGACTTTTTCCCAGGGTGGAAAGGGCTATCACCAGGGGGCATAATTTTAAGGTGATTGGATGAAGGTTTCAGGGAGATGTCAGAGGTAGGTTCTTTACACAGAGAGTGGTGGGTGCGTGGAATGCGCTGCCAGCGGTGGTAGTAGAAGCAGATACATTAGGGACATTTAAGCGACTCTTGGATAGGTACATGGATTATAGTACAATGAAGAGCAGGTAGTTCGTTTGATCTTAGAGTAGGTTAAAATTTCGGCACACATCGTGGGCCGAAGGGCCTGTACTGTGCTGTACTGTTCTATGTTCCAAGGCTGGATTGCATCTATTTATATGACAGAAGTCTTACTAGTAAGGCAGATGAATTGTGGGCGTTGATTGGCACATGGGATTATGATACTAAAGCTATCACAGAGACATGATTGAGGGAGGGGCAGAACTGGCAGCTCAATACTCCAGGGAATAGAACCTTCCGTTGTGCCAGGAAAAGGATAAAAACGGAGGTAGAATTTCACTGTTGATCAAGCAGTCAATTACTGCAGTAAGGAGGGATGATATCTTAGAAGATTCTTCAAATGAGGCCAAATGGTAGAACTTAAAAACAAAAAAAGGTGCAATAACTTGGCTGGGAGTGTACGACAGACCTCCAAACAGTCAGGGAGAGACAGAGGAGCAGGTATGTAGGAAACTCTCAGAGAGGAGTAAACATAATAGGGTAATAATAGTAGGGGATTTCAACTTACCTAATATCAACTGGGATAGTCTTATTGCAAAGGGCTCAAACGGGGCAGAATTCTTAAAATGCATACAGGAGAGCTTTTTGAGGCAGTGCATTGAAAGTCCAACATGAAAAGGGACAATTATTGAACTAATCCGAGGAAATGAAGCTGGACAAGTAGTCGAAGTTTCAGCAGGGGAGCATTTCGATGACAGTGACCATAACTATGTAAGATTGAAGCTAGTTATGGAAAAGGACAAAGACAGGCCGGAAATAAAGGTACTAAATTCGGGGGAAGGCCGATTTAAATTTGATAAAACAGGATTTGGCCAAAGAGGACTGGCAACAGCTACTTGTAGGAAAGTCTGCATTAGGCCAGTGGAAGTCATTCCAAGAGAAAATAGTGAGAGTTCAGAGCCAACGTGCACATATTAAGCTGAAGGAGAAGACCAACAATTCCAGGGAACCCTGGATGTCAAGGGATATAGACAATTGTATGAGGAATGAATAGGAGTGTTATGGCAGATTCAGAGGGCTGAAAACAGCAGAGGCCTTAGAGTAGTATAGCAAGTGTAGGGAGGGTAATTAAGAAAGTAATTAGGAGAGCGAAGAGGGGGCATGAAAATACACTGGCGGGCAGGATAAACGAAAATCCTAAGGTCTTTTATAAGGATTTTAAGGGCAAAAGGATAAGCAGGGAAAGAGTAGGACCCATTAAGGATCAAAGTGGCAATCGGTGCCTGGAGGATATAGGTGAGCTTTTAAGCAATTACTTTTCATCTGTATTCACTGTGGAGAAGAACGACACAGGTGCAGAGATCAGGGAGGGGGATTTTAGAATTAGAACATTACAGCGCAGTACAGGCCCTTCGGCCCTCGATGTTGCGCCGACCTGTGAAACCATCTGACCTACACTATTCCATTTTCATCCATATGCCGATCCAATGACCACTTAAATACCCTTAAAGTTGGCGAATCTACTACTGTTGCAGGCAGGGCGTTCCACGCCCCTACTACTCACTGAGTAAAGAAACTACCTCTCACATCTCTCCTATATCTATCACCCATCAACTTGAAGCTATGTCCCCTCGTGTTTGCCATCACCATCCGAGGAAAAAGACGCTCACTATCCACCCTATCTAACCCTCTGATTATCTTATATGTCTCTATTAAGTCACCTCTCCTCCTCCTTCTCTCCAACGAAAACAACCTCAAGTCCCTCAGCCTTTCCTCGTAAGACCTTCCCTCCATACCAGGCAACATCCTAGTAAATCTCCTCTGCACGCTTTCCATAGCTTCCACATCCTTCCGATAATGCGGTGACCAGAACTGCACGCAATACTCCAGGTGCGGTCTCACCAGAGTTCTGTACAGCTGCAGCATGACCTCGTGGCTCCGAAACTCGATCCCCCTACGAATAAAAGCTAACACACCATATGCCTTCTTAACAGCCCTATTAACCTGGGTAGCAACCTTCAGGGATATATGCACCTGGACACCAAGATCTCTCTGTTCATCTACACTGCCAAGAATCTTCCCATTAGCCCAGTACTCTGCATTCCTGTTACTCCTTCCAAAGTGAATCACCTCACAGTTTTCCGCATTAAACTCCATTTGCCATCTCTCAGCCCAGCTCTGCAGCCTATCTATGTCTCTCTGTACCCTACAACATCCTTCGGCACTATCCACAACTCCACCGACCTTAGTGTCATCTGAAAATTTACTAACCCACCCTTCTACACCCTCTTCCAGGTCATTTATAAAAATGACAAACAGCAGTGGCCCCAAAACAGATCCTTGCGGTACACCACTAGTAACTATACTCCAGGATGAACATTTGCCATCAACCACCACCCTCTGTCTTCTTTCAGCTAGCCAATTTCTGATCCAAAGCTCTAAATCACCTTCAACCCCATACTTCCGTATTTTCTGCAATAGCCTACCGTGGGGAACCTTATCAAACGCCTTACTGAAATCCATATACACCACATCCACTGCTTTACCCTCATCCACCTGTTTGGTCACCTTCTGGAAAAACTCAATAAGGTTTGTGAGGCACGACCTACCCGTCACAAAACCGTGCTGACTATCTCTAATGAACGTATTCTTTTCAAGATGATTATAAATCCTGTCTCTTATAACCTTTTCCAACATTTTACCCACAACCGAAGTAAGGCTCACAGGTCTATAATTACCAGGGCTGTCTCTACTCACCTTCTTGAACAAGGGGACAACATTTGCTATCCTCCAGTCTTCCGGCACTATTCCTGTCGACAATGACGACATAAAGATCAAGGACAAAGGCTCTGCAATCTCCTCCCTAGCTTCCCAGAGAATCCTAGGATAAATCCCATCTGGCCCAGGGGACTTATCCATTTTCACACTTTCCAAAATTGATAACACCTCCTCCTTGTGAACCTCAATCCCATCTAGCCGAGTAGCCTGAATCTCAGTATTCTCAACAACATTTTCTTTCTCTACTGTAAATACTGACGCAAAATATTCATTTAACACTTCCCCTATCTCCTCTGATTCCACACACAACTTCCCACTACTATCCTTGATTGGCCCTAATCTAACTCTAGTAATTCTTTTATTCCTGATATACCTATAGAAAGCCTTAGGGTTTTCCCTGATCCTATCCACCAATGACTTCTCGTGCCCTCTCCTTGCTCTTCTTAGCTCTCCCTTTAGATCCTTCCTGGCTAGCTTGTAGCTCTCAAGCGCCCTAACTGAGCCTTCACGTCTCATCCTAACATAAGCCGCCTTCTTCCTCTTGACAAGCGCTTCAACTTCTTTAGTAAACCACGGCTCCCTCGCTCGACAACTTCCTCCCTGCCTCACAGGGACATACTTATCAAGGACACACTGTGGCTGCTCCTTGAATAAGCTCCAGATTTCGATTGTTCCCATCCCCTGCAGTTTCCTTCCCCGTCCTACGCATCCTAAATCTTGCCTAATCGCATCATAATTTCCTTTCCCCCAGCTATAATTCTTGCCCTGCGGTATATACCTGCCCCTGCCCATCGCTAAGGTAAACCTAACCGAATTGTGATCACTATCACCAAAGTGCTCACCTACATCTAAATCTAACACCTGGCCGGGTTCATTTCCCATTACCAAATCCAATGTGGCATCGCCCCTGGTTGGCCTGTCTACATACTGTGTCAGAAAACCCTCCTGCACACACTGGACAAAACCTGACCTATCTAAAGTACTCGAACTATAGTATTTCCAGTCGATATTTGGAAAGTTAAAGTCCCCCATAACAACTACCCTGTTACTCTCGCCCCTTTCGAGAATCATCTTCGCTATCCTTTCCTCTGCATAGCTGGAACTATTCGGAGGTCTATAAAAGACTCCCAACAGGGTAACCTCACCTCTCCTGTTTCTAACCTCGGCGCATACTACCTCAGTAGACGAGTCCTCAAACGTCCTTTCTGTTGCTGTAATACTCTCCTTGATTAACAATGCCACACCCCCCCCCCCCCCTTTTACCATCTTCCCTGTTCTTACTGAAACATCTAAATCCCGGAATCTGCAACATCCATTCCTGCCCCTGCTCTACCCATGTCTCCGAAATGGCCACTACATCGAGATCCCAGGTACCAACCCATGCTGCAAGCTCACCCACCTTATTCCGGATGCTCCTGGCGTTGAAGTAGACACACTTTAAACCAGTTTCTTGCTTGCCAGTGCCCTCTTGCGTCCTTGTAACCATATCCCTGACCTCACTACTCTCAACATCCTGCACACTGGCACCACAACTTAGGTTCCCATTCCCCTGCTGAATTAGTTTAAACCCCCCCCCCCCCGAAGAGCACTTGCAAATCTGCCCCCCCCCCCCCCAGGATATTGGTACCCCTCTGGTTCAGGTGAAGACCATCCTGTTTGTAGAGGTCCCACCTACCCCAGAAAGAGCCCCAATTATCCAAGAAACCAAAACCCTCCCTCCTGCACCATCCCTGCAGCCACGTGTTCAACTCCTCTCTCTCCCTATTCCTCGCTTCGCTATCACGTGGCACGGGCCATTGTGATATACATGAACGTATTAGCATTGAAAGGCAGGACATATCAGCGGTTTTAGCGGGCTTGAGAGTGGATAAATCCACAGATCGAGAGGAGATGTTTCCCAGGCTGTTATGTGAGGCAAGGGAGGAGATAGCTGGGGCTCTGGAACAACTTTTCAAATCTTCTCTGGCCACAGGAGAGGTTCCAGAGGACTAGAGGACAGTGAATGTGGTACCATTATTTAAGAAGGGATTAATCAGGGATAGTCAACATGGCTTTGTCAGGGAGTGATCGTGTCCAACTAACTTGATGGAATGTTTCGAGGAGGTAACTGGATGTGTAGATGAGGGTAAGGCTGTTCATGTAGTCTACATGGACTTCAGTAAGGCTTTTGATCAGGTCCGGCATGGGAGATTGGTTAAGAAGGTCAACGCCCATGGGATCCAGGGTAATTTGGCAAATTGGATCCAAAATTGGCTTAGTGGAAGGAGGCAGAGGGTAATGGTCGAGGGCTGTTTTCGCGAGTGGAAGCCTGAGACCGGTGGCGTACCACAGGGATCGGTGCTCGGACCCTTGCTGTTTGTAGTGTAACTTAATGATTTAGATGTGAATATAGGAGGTCTGATAAATAAGTTCGCAGATGACAGGAAAATTGGTGGTGGCGTAAATAGTGAGGAGGACAGCCTTAGATTACAGGACATTATAGATGGGCTGGTAAGATGGGCGGAGCAGTGGCAAATGGAATTTAATCCTGAGAGGTGTGAGGTGATGCATTTTGGGAGGACTAACAAGCAAGGGAACATACAATGAATGGTCGGACCCTAGGAAATACAGAAGGTCAGAGGGACCTTGGTGTACTTGTCCATGGATCGCTGAAGGAAGCAGCACAGTTGGATCTTGTGGTTAGGAAGGCATAGGGGATACGGAATCATACCTGACAGACAATGTCCCAGCCACTTCCATCACCATCCACAGGTATGCCCTGTCCCACTGGCAGGACAGATCCAGCAGAGGTGGTGGCACAGTGGTATACAATAGGGAGGGCGTTGCCCTGGGAGTCCTGAACATCGACTCTGGACACCATGAAGTCTCACGGCATCAGATTAAACATGGACCACGAAACCTCCTGCTGATTTCCACCTACCGCCCTCCCTCAGCTGATGAGTCAGTACTCCTCCATGTTGAGCAGCACTTGGAGGAAGCACTGAAGGTGGCGAGGGCACAGAATGTGCTCTGGGTTGGGGATTTCAATGTCCATCACCAAGAGTGGTTCGGTAGCACCACTAAAGACAGAGTTGGCCGAGTACTAAAGGACATCTCTGCTAGACTGGGTATGCAGCAGGTGGTGAGGAAACCAACAAGAGGGAAAACATACTTGACCACGTCCTCACCAATCTGCCTGCCGCAGATGCATCTGTCCATGAGTGTATTGGTAGGAGTGACCACCGCTCAGTCGTTGTGGAGACGAAGTCCTGCTTTCACATTGAGGATACCGTCCCTCGTGCTGTGTGGCACAACCACCGTGCTAAATGGGATAGATTTCGAACAGATCTAGCAATGCAAAACTGGACATCCATGAGGCGCTGTGGGCCATCATCATCAGCAGAGTTGTACTCAACCACAATTTGTAACCTCATGGCCCTGCATATCCCCCACGCTACCATTGGCATCAAGCCAGGAGACCATCCCTTGATCAATGAAGAGTGCAGGAGGGCATGCCAGGAACAGCAACAGATATACCTCAAAATGAGGTGTCAACCTGGTGAAGCTACAGCACAGGGCTATCTGCGTGAAGACTGCGTAAGCAGCATGCAATATACAGAGCTAAGTGATCCCAAACCAACGGATCAGTTCCAAGCTCTGCAGTCCTACCACATCCAGCCGTGCATGGTGGTGGACAATTAAACAACTAACTGGAGGAGGTGGCTCCACAAATATCTCCATGCTCAATAAAGGGAGCCCAGCACATCAGTGTGAAATATAAACTGAAGCAATTGCAACAATCTTCAGCCATAAGTGCTGTTGATGATCCATTTCAGCCTCGTCCTGAATTCCCCGAATCACAGATGCCAGACTTCAGCCAAATCGATTCACTCCACGTGATATCAAGAAACGACTGAAGACACAAAAGACACATATTGCAAAAGCTGTGGGCCCTGACAATATTCCGGCATTAGAACTGAATACCTGTGCTCCAGAACTTGCCGCGCTCCTTGCCAAGCTGTTCCAGTACAGCGACGACACTGGTATGTACCCTACAATGTTGGATATTGCCCAGGTATATTCAAGACACAAAAAAGCAGGACAAGTCCATCTCGGCCAATTACTGCTCCATCAGCCTCCTCTCAATCATCAGTAAAGTGATGGAAGGTGTCATCAAGAGTGCCATCAAGTGGCGCTTTCTTCGCAAGAACTGGGACAAAAGGTGAAGTCACACGGGATCAGAGGGGAGCTGGCAAGATGGATACCGAACTGGCTCGGTCAGAGAAGACAGAAGGTATCAGTGGATGGGTGTTTTTCTGAATGGAGGGATGTGACTAGTGGTGTTACGCAGGGATCAGTGCTGGGACCTTTGCTGTTTGTAGTCTATATAAATGATTTGGCGGAAAATGTAGCTGGTATGATTAGTAAGTTTCCGGACGACACAAAGGTTGGTGGAGTTGCGGATAATGATGAGGATTGTCAGAGAATACAACAGGATATGGATCGGTTGGAGACTATGGCGGAGAAATGGCAGATGGAGTTTAATTCGGACAAATGTGAGGTAATGCATTATGTCAGATGTAATGCAGGTGGGAGGTATGCAGTAAATGGCAGAACCCTTAGGAGTATTGACAGGCAGAGAGATCGGGGCATACAGGTCCACAGGTCACTGAAAGTGGCAACGCAGGTGGATAAGGTAGTCAAGAAGGCATACGGCATGCTTGCCTTCATTGGTCGGGGCATAGAGTATAAAAATTGGCAAGTCATGTTGCAAGTGTGCAGAACCTTAGTTAGGCCACACTTAGAATATTGCGTGCAATTCTGGTCGCCACACTACCAGAAGGACGTGGAGGCTTTGGAGTGGGTACAGTGGAGGTTTACCAGGATGTTGCCTGGTCTGGAGGGCATTAGCTATGAGGAGAGGTTGGAAAAACGCGGATTGTTTCCACTGGAACGAAGGAGGTGGAGGGGCGACATGATAGAGATTTACAACGTTATGAGCGGCATGGACAGACTGGATAGTCAGAAGCTTTTTCCCAGGGTGGAAGAGTCAGTTACTAGGGGACATAGGTTTAAGGTGCGAGGGGAAAAGTTTAGAGGGGATGTGCGAGGCACGTTTTTTGCATAGAGTGTGGTGAGTGCCTGGAACTTGCTGCCAGGGGAGGTGGTGGAAGCAGATACGATAGCGACGTTTAAGAGACATCTTGGAAACAAATGAATAGGAAGGGAAGAGAGGGATATGGGCCCCGGAAGTGTAGAAGGTGTTAGTTTAGGCAGCCATCAAGATCGGTGCAGGCTTGGAGGGCCGAATGGTCTGTTCCTGTGCTGTACTGTTCTTTATTGTTTGTTCTTTGCAATAACGAGCTCAGTGACGCTCAGTTTGGGTTCCGCCAGGGCCACTCAGCTCCTGACCTCATTATAGCCTTGGTTCAAGCATGAACACAAGAACTGAACTCAAGAGGTGAGGTGAGAGCGACTGCCCTTGACATCAAGGCAGCATTTGACCGATTATGGCATCAAGGAGCCCTAGCAAAACTGATGTCAATGGGAATCAGTGGGAAAACCGTCCACTGGCTGGAGTCATACCTAGCGCAAAGAACGATGGTTGAGGTTGTTTGAGGTCAATAATCTGAGCTCTAGGAGTTCTTCATGGAAGTGTCCTAGGCCCAATCATCTTCAACTGCTTCATTAATGACCTTCCTTCAATCATAAGGTCAGAAGTGGGGATGTTCGCTGATGTTTGCACAATGTTCAGCACCATTTGCAACTCATCGGTTACTGAAGCAGTCCGTGTATAAATGCAGCAAGACTGGACAATATCGAGGCCCTGGCTGATAAGTGGCAAGTAACATTCGCGCCACACAAGTGCCAGGCCATGACCATCTCCAACCAGAGAGAATCGAACCATCTCCCCTTGACATTCAACTGCATTACCATCGCTGAATTCCCCACTATCAACATCCAAGGGGCTACCATTGAGCAGAAACTGAACTGGACCAGTCATATAAATACCGTGGCTATAAGAGCAGGTCAGAGGCTAGGAATCCTGAGGCAAGTAACTCACCTTCTGACTCCCCAAAGCCTGGCCACCATCTACAAGGCACAAGTCATGAGTGTGATGGAATACTCTCCACTTTCCTGGATGGGTGCAGCTCCAACAACACTCAAGAAGCTCGACACCATCCAGAACAAAGCAGGCCGCTTTATTGGAACCCCATCTACAAACATTCACTCCCTCCACCACCGACGCAGTGGCAGCAGTGTGTACCATCTACAAGATGCACTGCCGCAATGCACCAAGGCTTCTTAGACAGCACCTTCCAAACCCACAACCTCTACCAACTAGAAGGACAAGGGCAGCAAATTCATGGGAACACCACCACCTGCAACTTCCCCTTCAAGTTGCACCCCATCCTGACTTGGAACTATACCGCCGTTCCTTCACTGTCGCTGGGTCAAAATCCTGAAACTCCCTTCCTAACAGCACTGTTGGTGTACCTACCCCAAACGGACTTCAGCGGTTCAAAATGGCTGCTCACCAACATCTTCTCAAGGGTAATTAGGGATGGGCAATAAATGGTGGCCTGGCCAGTGATGCCTCCATCCCATGATTGAACAATAAACTCTATTTTCACGACTCTTGGTAGTCTCCAGTAATAGTCTCTTTTCTCTCTCCTTATCAATTTTGTAGTCCTTTGCCAAAGTGTAAAACCCTCCCAATGTACAGGCTTATCATTCTTTTTGGCAACATTACAAACTTGTTCCTTTGATCAAACACTAGCCGATGTTGACCCACTTTTTCCCTGTTGTATTTGTGCTTTTGTAAACTAAGTATGAATTCTTTAAATACTAGTGATTGCTTGTGTACCACCATATGTTTTCATGTAGTTTCCCAAACTACCTTGGTCTTCTGCCCTCGTATAGCTATGTAGGCTGTTTTGTTTAGATTTAAGAACGTAGATTTGGACTTAAATTCATCACTTTCAAACTCTATTCCAGCTTATTATGGTCACTCTTCCCAAGACGCTCCATTACTGTATAACTAATTGAAGAATGAAAGTGATGCGGCCTTCCCTCACCTCCCCGTAGGCCTGTCTTGTCCTGTCACTGCTGCACCAGACCTTGTTCAGCTCGGCCAGGCCAAATAACATGGGGCAGTGGGTCTTATCTCACTCCTAGGGCCGGCTTGTTTCTCAACAGCGGCATTATTATTACATTGATAACACTGACAGTTCCCACCATCATTCTCCACGAACTCACAATTGCCTTACACTCGGCATGATGTTTCTATGAAGGGGTCCTTGTTATCCTGGCGAGAACAACCCGAATACCCTTGCTGGATAACTGTGAGGAGTACACGGTCCTAATATACCAGGAGGAGCCTCAGGGGAGAAGCCTTGGTAACCCTGTTAAATCGGGTGGGAGTAGGCCATTCTGCCCCTCGAGACTGTTTCACCATTCAATTGCACCGTTACTGATCTGCATCCCAGTTTCGTTTCGTTTCGTTTCATATTCTTTAATAATCTTCACCAACAGTTCATGATGACCAGTTTCAATGGCATCCATATTAACCAGCATTGACAGTGGGAGGGAATGTGGCATATTCCCACAGGAGGATACCGCGCAGCCACTGTGGCGGCCAGTTTATGCAACATGCGCAGTGTCTCCGTGTGAGTTTGATGCCCAGATGCAGCAGCGGCAAATGGATTGCGCTTCTGCAGTGACACTTGGCAGAAGTAGGAGAGGTATGGAACTGACAGCAGGGCCGAGAATGAACACCGGGTGTAGGCCGCAAGCCCCGAAGAAGAAGCTCCACAGCCCGCGTTGGCCGCTCAGCGGCTTCCCTCCTGGTAGCAGGCCTCGGGAAATGGCGGCTATCTTGGTAAAGGAAGTGAGAGGCTTATCCGCCGCCAACTTGGTGCCGGGGCAGCAGAGCGCAAGCGCATTGAGTGGGCATGGCATGGGGGTCCACTGTGTTTGGTTTGGAGCTGACACAGCACAAGCTGGAGATGGAGCCTGGGATGTTTCTGTGTTCTGTGTAAGATGCTCGGTGCCACACATTCTGAGAACAGTTAACAGCACAGGTTCAGGAGTGAGCCTGGGATCTTCCTGTGCTCTGTATAGACTTCCTGTACTTCTTGTGCCTTTGACCATCATTTGCATGAAGTGACATGGAGTGACTGTGGATGGCTAAAGAACCAATGGTGACAGGAGGAAAAACCTGTTTATGCAGCAAGTGGTTAGAATCTGTAAGGAACTGTCTGAGAGTGTGGAGGAGGCAGATTCAATTGTGGATTCCCTCAACACATATCTCGAAATTGTTTCAGAGGAGATTTATGGGCTTAGTTTTTAGTTTTAGTTTTAGAGATGCAGCACTGAAACAGGCCCTTCGGCCCACCGAGTCTGTGCCGACCATGGAATAACTGTTCCATGTTATTCGGATGGCGATTGTTCTGTATGTCATTTACGGTCAGCCGTTTAATAATTGGATCATGATTGTTCTGTAGGTGATTTATAGTCAGTCCTTTTAATAATTGGATAGTGATTGCTCTGTACCTGATTTATGGTCAATCCTTAAATAATTGGATAGTGATTGTTCTGCAGGTGATTAATGATTTATTGTTTGAATTGACATTTCTCTGAAGAAATGTGGACAGGCCCTAATCATTTAAATGGACAAATAATTCTCCATTGGAACTTTTTTTTAAAGTTTGGATTTTTCTAATGGTACTTTCTGGACACTTCCTCATAACCTGTGATGGAGAATTCTCTCGAGTTGCTTTGTGGACAGTGTCTTCTTTGTGGCAATGTGATTTCCATTTATGTGATTTGTGGAATTGCTTTGAGCCACAGGTACACAGATGAGAATCTATTTCTGAGCTGACACTGTTCCAGTAGAAAGGGTTCTCCATGCAGTCACTAACTCAGATATATAAATCATTACCATTATTCAGCTGCATAAAGAACGATGTTGGAATAAGTTCTCATTTCGTGAAACATTATCTCTAAAAATAACCATGTTTTTCTTTTCCTGAGAAGCAGTAACTTGTTGCCCGACTGCAGGGAATTGAATTTTCATTATTGATCCTGACCCATGCAGTTAAACAGGTCAGTTTTAGCCGTCTCAGCGTCACCTCTTAAAGTTGTCCAATCAGACATTTTGATGTTTGAAGTGATAAGGATTGCATTTTTGGATTGTTCTATGTGTCCCTCCTTTATAATGTGTTCTATTGATGCTGTTGTATTTAACTGACTGGAAGTAATAGGGTGATGTAAGCTGAGGATCTCAGAGCAGGTTTCTTTTGTGTGGAAATCAGGCGTCCAATGAACCAATTACTGACTGCTCCATGACAAACTAAAATCATTTCTCACAGAAAATGTAGTCAGATTTGGCAGTTATGTGGATTGTAGATGAATTCGAACTTAATATAACAAACACGTGAGTGAGTGTTTCGGAACAGGTTGAAACTGTGTAAATATTTATCCCATGATATCACTGTTCCTCTCCGACTGTCTGAGCATTTAGCTGCTTTGTTTTCAGCCCTTAAGCAGACTCAGTTTATATATGCTGCGTTAGGTGCTCATTCAGCACATGCAAGGAATGGAATCTGGGATTTTCCTGCTCTGTGGAGCTCCGTACCAACACCTCTGAAAAAACATCTCACTCTGCACAGGCCTGGGATGGAGCTTGGGATCTTCCTGTGTTCTCTGTATGGTGCTTAGTGCCACACTTCCTGAGATCAGTTCACAGCACAGGCTGAGGATGGAGCTTCCTTCGAGTGGGATGGAGGCAGATTCAATCGTGGCTATCAATAGGGAATGGGAATATTACCTGAAGATTTAAAAAAATGTTTGAAGCCAATGGAGAAAGTACCAGGGACCAAGTCAAACTATGTGGCTCTGACAGAGATAGCATGGACACGAGTGGATGAATGGCCGCCGTCTGTCCTTTTACCATTCTATGATGCAATCTTTTGAGGTGGGGATGGTGTCTGGGATCTTCCTGTCCTGTGTGTGTAGCCCAGTCTGTCACTGGCTATGTACCTCTCATTGTTTGGGTCTAATTGCTGCCCCTGTGTCTTGCAATTAGTATGGGAATTCCTGACTGAGCTGAATGTTCCGCGCCTGTCCCCACATCGCACACAATCAAAACGGATGATGCAGGGCATCGAGAACTCGAGTCTTCCTTGCACTCCGCAGTGAGGTTAGATCACTCCCTGATAATAGAGGGTGCAGGAACATGACAACTCGGCACAGGTTCCTTGCCTTTTTGTTCTGTGCGTACTGCTCACTACCACGAGTGAGAGCAGCTCTCTGAGCACAGGCTGGGGATGGAACCTGAGATCTTCCTATTCTGAGTGTACTGCTTACTAAAACATGAGTGAGAGCAGCTCTCTGAACACAAGCTGGGGATGGAAACTGGGGTCTTCCTGTTCTTTGTGTACTGCTCATTAAAACATGAGTGACAGCAGCTCTCTGAGCACAAGCTGGGGATGGAACCTGAGATCTTCCTATTCTGTGTGTACTGCTTACTAAAACATGAGTGAGAGCAGCTGTCTGAGCACAAGCTGGGGATTGAAACTAGGGTCTTCCTGTTCTGTGTGTACTGCTCACTAAAACATGAGTGGGAACAGCTCTCTGAGCAGAGGCAGGGGATGGAGCCTGGGATCTTACTGTTCTATGTGAGGCTGTGTCAAACACGAGGAATGCAATTCACTTGGCCCAAGCCTGGGCTCTTCCTGTACTCTGTGCCTGGGTGGGTCCCACTGCCACACGGAACGCATCCCAGTTTAAGCAATTATTTGCTGCTTCTCTCTCTCTCCTTCTATTTACCAGACTGTCTGAAAGTGCCTAACGGAGTGGAATGTCCCACTTCAAGATGGACGATGTTCTGGCTGTGATACTGCTTGGGGACCTCTCATTGTGTGAGTCTAATTGCCGCCTCACTGCCTTGCAGTTAGTTTGGGAATTCCTGACTGAGCAGAATGTCCTGTTTCTGACCCCACATGAAGCACCAGCAAGTTGGATGGGCGGCTGTATTGATGCAGGAGATTGAGGAGCCGAGCCTTCGATACATTCTTCAGCGAGATAAGATCATCCCCAGATAACATACAATAGAGCAGGGGGCCAACTCAGCATCGGTCGGGGAAGGGCATTGGAGCTCGTCTGCTCTTTGAGCATAGAGCTCAGTACTACACAGCACAGGACGGAGATGGAGCCTGGGATATTCCTGTTCACTGTGTGGGGCTCAGTATCACAATCGGTAAAAACAGCTCACATTGTACAGGCTTGGGATGGAGCCTGGGATCTTCCTGCTCACTCGTAGGGCTCAGTATCACAATAGATAAAAGCACTGAGAGGTAACTGAGTAATCCTAGGATTACAACCCGAGAGGTCCTGCTTTTTAACCTTTTGCCCCACTCCCTATATTCACTTTGCAGGACCTCATATTTCTTCCTGCCTATTTCGTTCGTACCAATATGGACCACGACGTCTGGCTGCTCACCCTCCCCTTTCACAATGCCCTGCAGCCGCTCCGCGACATCCTTGGCACTAGCACCAGGGAGGCAAGCAACATACATTCCTAGAGTCTCATTTGTGGCCACAGAAGCGCCTATCTGCACCCATTATGAAAGACCCCTCTACCGCTATAGCTCTTCCACCACTTTTGATTCCATGCTGTGCAGCAGAGCCCTCCATGGAGCCACGAACTTGGCTGTTGCTGCTTTCCCCTGGGAGGTCATACCCCACCCCAACCAACAGTATCCAAAGAGGTATATCTGGTGAGAGGGGGATGGCTACAAGGGACTCCTGCACTACCTGCCTGCGCTTACTACTCCGCCTGTTGGACATCCACCCCTTTTCTGCCGGTGCAGCCGATACCTGTGGTGTGACCATCTCACTAAACGTGCTATCCACGATGTCCTCAGCATCGCGGATGCTCCACAGTGAATCCACCCGTAGCTCTAGCTCCGTAATGTGGATGTTCAGTAGCTGCAGATGCATACACTTCCTGCATACATGGTTGTCAGGGACACCGGGAGCATCCCTGATTCCCGACATAGCGCAGGAGGAGCATACCACGAAACTGAGCTCTCCTGTCATGACTTATCTTTAGATTAATTAGTTATTTCCTTAATTCAAAAATAGCAGTTACACTAGGGGCCTTGTTCTTCCCACTCCAATCTAAAGTCCTTAAAAAAACACTTTGGTCGTACTGACCTTATCACCAGAGGTGTTTTGTTTCAACAAAACAAATGTTCCCCTTATGTTTTTACAGCTATTTAAATGCACTAACCAACCAACCAATCACCTTGCAGCTCTCCTCTGACGTCACTGTTGTTTTTTTCTGTCACTGTTTCTCTCCGGCTGTTGAGCATTCAGCTGCTTTGTTCTGAGCTCTTAAGCTTTAGTTTATATATGTTGGGTTCGGTGCTCATTCAGCACAGGCTGTGAATGGAGCCTGGGACCTTCGTGTGCTCTGTGTGAAGCTCAGTACCATATCATGTGAGATCAGCTCACTCTGCACAGACTGAGGATCGAGCCTGGGGTTTTCCTGGGACCGGCGTATGGGGCTCATTGCCATACTCTATACGTACCTTGAATTCTGTCCATCTAATTTCCATCTCTCTCACTTGCAGTCAGTCTGGGAGTACCTGAGTGAGCACAGTGCTCTGCCTGGTTCCCAAATCACACACATTGAAAAGGGCTGACACAATGATAGTGATAAAGGAGATGGATAAATAGAGTCTTCATACATATCACCGTTATGTACGATCACCCATAGTGAACAGAGGGTAGAGTAGGGGGGAACTCAACAAAGGCTGGGGATGGAGCCTGATGACTTCCTATTCTGTGAGTACTGCTCACTACCACATGAGTGAGAGGAGCTCTCTGAGCACAGGCTGGGGATGGAGTCTGGGTTCTTTCTTTCTGTGAGTACTGATCATTATCGCATGAGTGAAATCCACTATCAATACAAAGTGGAATAAATATACAGTTAATTGTTAAATAGAGGTACACAAACAATACACAGGGGCTAAATCTACAGATAATTATTAAATAGCTCACCACAACCAATACACAGATGGGCTAAATCTGCGGTTACATGTTAAAAAGAGGACGAAAGCCAACACACAGGGGATACATCTGGAGTTAATTGTTAAAAATAGATAACTACAATTAGTACACAGGAACCATTCTACTGTTAATTGTTAAATAGAGATCCAAAAACAAATACTCAGAGTATCAATCAACAGTTAATTGTTAAATAGAGATCCACAATCAATACACGGGATAAATCTACAGTTAATTGTTAAATAGAGATCCGCAGTCAATACACGGGATAAATCTACTGTTAATTGTTAAATAGAGATCCGCAGTCAATACACGGGATAAATCTACAGTTAATTGTTAAATGCAGATCCACAATCAATACACAGGATACATCGACTGTTAATTGTTAAATAGAGATCCGCAGTCAATACACGGGATAAATCGACAGTTAATTGTTAAATGCAGATCCACAATCAATACACAGGATACATCTACTGTTAATTGTTAAATAGAGATCCACAATCAATACACGGGATAAATCTACAGTTAATTGTTAAATAGAGATCCACAATCAATACACGGGATAAATCTACAGTTAATTGTTAAATAGAGATCCACAATCAATACACAGGATACATCTACTGTTAATTGTTAAATAGAGATCCGCAGTCAATACACGGGATAAATCTACAGTTAATTGTTAAATAGAGATCCGCAGTCAATACACGGGATAAATCGACAGTTAATTGTTAAATAGAGATCCACAATCAATACACAGGATACATCTACTGTTAATTGTTAAATAGAGATCCGCAGTCAATACACGGGATAAATCTACAGTTAATTGTTAAATAGAGATCCGCAGTCAATACACGGGATAAATCGACAGTTAATTGTTAAATAGAGATCCACAATCAATACACAGGATACATCTACTGTTAATTGTTAAATAGAGATCCGCAGTCAATACACGCGATAAATCTACAGTTAATTGTTAAATAGAGATCCACAACCTATCCACAGGGAGATAGATCGACAGTTAATTGTTAAATAGAGATCCGCAGTCAATACACAGGATAAATCTACAGTTAATTGTTAAATAGAGATCCGCAGTCAATACACGGGATAAATCTACAGTTAATTGTTAAATAGAGATCCACAACCTATCCACAGGGGGATAGATCGACAGTTAATTGTTAAATAGAGATCCGCAATCAATACACAGGATACATCTACTGTTAATTGTTAAATAGAGATCCGCAGTCAATACACGCGATAAATCTACAGTTAATTGTTAAATAGAGATCCACAACCTATCCACAGGGGGATAGATCGACAGTTAATTGTTAAATAGAGATCCACAATCAATACACAGGATACATCTACTGTTAATTGTTAAATAGAGATCCGCAGTCAATACACGCGATAAATCTACAGTTAATTGTTAAATAGAGATCCACAACCTATCCACAGGGGGATAGATCGACAGTTAATTGTTAAATAGAGATCCGCAATCAATACACAGGATGCATCTACTGTTAATTGTTAAATAGAGATCCGCAGTCAATACACGGGATAAATCTACAGTTAATTGTTAAATAGAGATGCGCAGTCAATACACGGGATAAATCGACAGTTAATTGTTAAATAGAGATCCACAATCAATACACAGGATACATCTACTGTTAATTGTTAAATAGAGATCCGCAGTCAATACACGCGATAAATCTACAGTTAATTGTTAAATAGAGATCCGCAGTCAATACACGCGATAAATCTACAGTTAATTGTTAAATAGAGATCCACAACCTATCCACAGGGGGATAGATCGACAGTTAATAGTTAAATAGAGATCCGCAATCAATACACAGGATACATCTACTGTTAATTGTTAAATAGAGATCCGCAGTCAATACACGCGATAAATCTACAGTTAATTGTTAAATAGAGATCCACAACCTATCCACAGGGAGATAGATCGACAGTTAATAGTTAAATAGAGATCCGCAATCAATACACAGGATAAATCTACAGTTAATTGTTAAACAGAGCTCCACAAGCAATACACAGGAGATAAATCTACAGTCAATAGTAAACTAGAGATCCACAATCAATACACAGGGGATAAAATACAGGTAATTGTTAAATTCAGATCCACAACCCATGCTCTGCGCCTAAAACTACAGTTAATTGTTAACCAGGTGTCCACAACAATTACACAGGGGGTTAATCTACAGTTGATTGTTAAATACGGATCCAGAATTAATACACGGTGGATAAATTTAATGTTAATTTGGAATAGAGATCGCAACAAATACACAGTGGTGGTGGGGGGGGGGGGGGGGGAGTAAATCTGCAGGTATTTGTTAAATAGAGATCCAAGCAAGTACACGGAGAGATAAACTACAGTTAACAGTTAACTGGAGATCAACAATCAATACACAGGGGATAAATCGACAGTTAATTGTTAAATAGAGATCCCACAAACAATACACGGGTAATAAATCTACAGTTAATTGTTAAATAGAAGCCACACCAATGCACGAAATGAATCTGAAGCTAATTGTTAAATAGATAATTATAATTAGTACACAGGGGACCATTCTACTGTTAATTGTTAAATAGAGATCCACAACCAATACACAGGGAGTTAAATCCACAGTTAATTGTTAAGCCGAGATAAACTATCAGTACACAGGATAAATCTACAGATAATTGTTAAATAGACATCCACAATCAATTCACAGTGAATAAATTTACAGTGAATTTTTTAACAGGGATATTTAGCCGATACACAGGGGGATAGATGTACTGTTAATTGTAAAATAGAGGTCTACAATCAATACACAAAACATAAATCTACAGATAATTATGAAATAGAGATCCACGCCAATGCACAGGATAGATCTACAGCTGTTATTTGAATAGTGTTCCACAGGCAATACACAGGGGAAAAAAATCTACAGTTAATTGTTAAATAGAGATCCACATACAATACACCGGGGATAAATCTAAAATTAATTGTTAAATAGAGATCCACAAACAATGCACAGGGGATAAATCGACAGTTAATTGTTAAACAGAGATCCACATACAATATACAGGGATAAATCTAAAGTTAATTGCTAAGTAGAGATCAGAATCAATACACGGGGATAAATTGAGTTAATTGTTAAATCGAGATCCACAACCAATACGCAGCCAAAACAGAGGGGATAGTCTTTCAGTCTTTGGCCTCCTTTACTCGAGAGACATTCGATAAGCGCCGAGAGGTGATCAATCAATGGCATGAGGAGCAGTGCCTGGATTGGCTATAAAGGCCATTTCTAGAATGACAGACTCTTCCACAGGCGCTGCCAATAAAATTGGTTGTCCGGGCGGTTACACAATTGGCTCTTTCCTTGCACTTCTGTCTTTTTTCCCTCCAACGGCTAAGTCTCTTCGACTTTCCACTCCTTATCCCCGCCTTTATGACTGTCTGCCAGCTCTGGATATCACAGGCAACTGACTTCCACGACTTGTGATCAATGTCACAGGACTTCATGTCGCGTTTGCAGGCGTCTTTAAAGCAAAGACATGGACGGCCTGTGGTTCTGATACCAGTGACGAGCTCGCTGTAGAATGCGTCCTTGGAGATCCTGCCATTTTGCATGCAGCTCACATGGTCAAGCCATCTCAAGCGCCGCTGGCTTAGTCGGATGTATATTCTGGGGTTGTTGACCGCCTCGCGTACTTCTGCATTGGAGGTAGGGTCTTGCCACCTGATGCCAAGGATTCTACAGAGACAATGAAGATGTAATGAGTTGAGATGTCGCTCTTGGCTGATGTACCTTGTCCAGGCCTCGCTGCTGTAGGGCAAGGTACTGAGGGCACAGGCTTGAAACACTCGGACTTTTGTGTTCCGTGTCAGTGCGCCATTTTCCCAGGCTCTCTTGGCCAGTCTGCACACAGCAGTTGACGCCTTTCCCGTGCACTTGTTGATTTCTGCATCGAGCAACAGGTTAGTGGTGACAGTTGAGCCTCGGCAGGTGAATTCATTAACCACTTCCAGAGCGTGGTCGCCAATATTGATGGATGGAGCATTTCTGACGTCCTGTCCCATGATGTCCGATTTATGAGGCTAATGGTTAGGCCAAAGTCATTGCACGCAGCCGCAATCCTGTCGATGAGTCTCTGCAGACGCTGTTCTGTGTGGGATGATAATGCAGCATCGTCAACAAAGTGGGGTTCCCTGATGTGAACTTTCCATACTTTGGTGTTCGCTCCAAGTCGGGAAAGGTTGAACAACCTGCCATCTGATCTTGTGTGGAGGAAAATTCCTTCTTCTGAAAGCAGCAGTGAGAGGAAGATCCCAAACATTGTAGGTGCGAGTATACAACCCTGTTTCACGCCACTTAGGATAGGAAAGGGGTCTGATGAGGCACCGCTGTGCTGAATTGTGCCTGTCAGATTGTCGTGGGGTGAGGTGATGATACTTAGTAGCTTTGGTGGACATCTGATCTTTGCCAGTAGTCTGAAGAGACAACGTCTGCTGTCGAGGTCAAATGCACAACCTATGCACAGGGAGATAAATCTACAGTTAATTGTTAAATAGAGATCCACAACCAATACACAAGGGGATAAATCTACAGTTAATTATTAAACAGAGAACTGCAATTAATACACAGGGGGGATAAATATTTAGTTAATTGTTAAATAGAGGACCACAACCAATGCACATGGGGATACATCTACTGTTAATTATTGAACAGAGATCCACAAGAAGTACACATCTGATAAATCTACTGTCAATTGTTAAATGGAGGTCGACAATCAATTCACAGGGAATAAATCTACTGTTAATTGTAAAATAGAGATACACATCAACTTCACAGGTGATAAACCTCCAGATAATTGTTAAATAGTTCTCCACAACCAATACACAGGGTATAAATCTACAGCTTTTTTAAAAATAGTGTTCCACAGCCAATACACAGGGGGTTATATCTGCAGTTAATTGTTAAATGGAGGTCTGCAACTGCTTCACAAACCACTGACCACCTCCAGGCGCTTACTCGTTGTCTCTCAAGACAAGGAGGCCAAAGAAGAAGAGATCCACAACCAATACACTGGGGGATAAATCTACAGATAATTGTTAAATAGAGATCCACAACCAATACACTGGGGGATAAATCTACAGATAATTGTTAAATAGAGATCCACAATCAATACACAGGTGATAAATCTACAGATAATTGTTAAATAGAGATCCACAATCAATACACAGGTGATAAATCTACAGATAATTGTTAAATAGAGATCCACAATCAATACACAGGTGATAAATCTACAGATAATTGTTAAATAGAGATCCACAATCAATACACAGGTGACAAATCTACATTAAATTGTTATATAGCCAATACACAGGCTAAATCTACAGTTAATTGTTAAATAGAGACAGACAATCAATACACAGGGGATATATCAACAGTTAATTGTTAGATGGAAATCCATAACCAATGCACAGGGGATTAGTCTGCAGTTAATTGTTAAATAGGGATCCACAAACAGTACACAGGGAGATACATCTACAGTAAATTGTTAAGTAGAAATCCACAACCAATACACACGGGGATAAATCTACAGTTGATTTTAAATAGAGATCAGAATCAATACACGGGGATAAATCTAGTTAATTGTTAAATTGAGATCCACAACCAATACGCAGCCAAAACAGCGGGGATAGTCTTTCATTCTTTGGCCTCCTTGTCTCGAGAGACAATCGGTAAACGCCTAGAGGTGATCAATCAATGGTTAGTGGAGCAGCACCTTGTTTGGCTATAAAATCCTATTCTAGAGTGACAGACTCTTCCATAGGCGCTGCCAATAAAATTGGTTGTGGGGCTGTTACACAGTTTAATCTCTCCTTGCACTTCTGTATTTTCTTCTTTCCAATGGCTAAGTCTCTTCGACTCACCACTCTTTATCCCTGCCTTTATGGCTGTCCGGCAGCTCCGGCAATCATGGCAACTGACTCCCACGACTTGTGATCAATGTCACAGGACTTCATGTCGCATTTGCAGGCGTCTTTAAAGCGAAGACATGGACGGCCTGTGGTTCTGATACCAGTGACGAGCTCGCTGTAGAATGCGTCCTTGGGGATCCTGCCATTTTCCATGCAGCTCACATGGTCAAGCTATCTCAAGCGCTGCTGGCTCAGTAGAATGTATATTCTGGGTTGTTGGCCGCCTCGCGGACTTCTGCATTGGAGGTAGGGTCTTGCCACTTGATGCCAAGAATTCTCCAGAGACAATGAAGATGGAATGAGTTGAGATGTCGCTCTTGGCTGACATACCTTGTCAGGCGTCGCTGCTGTAGGGCAAGGTACTGAGGACACAGGCTTGAAACACTCGGACCTTTGTGTTCCGTGTCAGTGCGCCATTTCTCCACGCTCTCTTGGCCAGTCTGCATACAGCAGTGGAAGCCTTTCCCATGCCCTTGTTGATTTTTGCATCGATAGACAGCTTACTGATAACAGTTAAGCCTAGGCAGGTGATCTCTTTAACCAGTGCCAGAGCCTGGTCGCCAATATTGATGGATGGAGCATTTCTGACGTCTTGTCCCATGATGCTCGATTTCTGAGGCTGATGGTTAAGCCAAATGCGTTGCACGCAGCCATAATCCTGTCGATGAGTCTGTGCAGCCACTGTTCTGTGTGGGATGATAATGCAGCATCGTCAACAAAGAGGGGTTCCCTGACGTGAACTTTCCATACTTTGGTGTTCGCTCTAAGTCGGGCAAGGTTGAACAACCTACCATCTGATCGTGTGTGGAGGAAAATTCCTTCTTCTGAAGACTTGAACGCATGTGAGAGCAGCAGTGAGAGGAAGATCCCAAACAGTGTATGTGCGAGAACACAGCTCTGTTTCACGCCACTTAGGATAGGAAAGTGGTCTGATCTGGCGCCGCTATGTTAAATTGTGCCTGTCAGATTGTCGTGGAATGAGGTGATGATGCTTAGTAGCTTTGGTGGACATCCGATCTTTGCCAGTCGTCTGAAGAGACCACGTCTGCTGACGAGGTCATATCCACAACCGATACACAGGGAGATAAATCTACAGTTAATTGTTAAATTGAGATCCACAATCAGTACACAGGTGATAAATCTAGATATAATTGTTAAAGAAAGGTCCACAACTAATACACAAGGGGATAAATCTACAGTTAATTGTTAAACAGAGAACTGCAATTAATACACAGTGGGTAAATAGATAGTTAACTGTTAAATAGAGGACCACAACCAGTACACAGGTTATAAATCTACATATAATTGTTAAAGAAAGGTCCACAACCAATACACAAGGGGATAAATCGACAGTTAATTGCGAAATAGAGAACTGCAATTAAGACACAGGGGGAAATATATAGTTAACTGTTAAACAGAGGACCACAACCGATGCACATGGGGATACATCTACTGTTACTTGTTAAATAGAGATCCACAACCAATACACCGGGGATATATCTACAGTTAATTGTTAAATTCTTTATAATTAGACCAAAAGAGGGGAATATAATTGTAACTAACTGTTCAATGAAATTGTTTAATGGAATATAGTAAATACACTTTATCATACAATTCATGAATTGTTAAATTTGTCTTGACAATAAGTGCAGAGTGTACAAAGCTACAAGTGGTTTTACAGTTAAATATGATAATTGAAATACTCTGTGTATAAGGTGACAAATTGTTAAATTGGACACAACAACTAATTGTCAAAGGCATATTTTTACTCTTGCTTACTACATTGGATCATGAATAGAGAGGCTAATACAAGAAAATAATTGTCATAGTGCTTATTGTAACCAGAGAACAGAGGTACACAACGAGTGTTCATGATTTAACTTGGGCTTGCGAGCCAATGCAGCTGTGAATGTTACAGCTAAGTGTTAAAATGGACATGGCGAAGAGAAGCTCGGAATAATGTCAGAAACTAACTTGGAAAGTGGCCTTTGTAAGCAATACACAGGGGATAAAATTATTTTTAATCCTTGAATTGAGCTTGACAATGAGGACACAGGGCAATCTGGATGCAGATAATTCTTAGGTAAAATAAGAACACAAATACGCAGAATATAATGTTTTAATTGTGAAAATAAACATGGTAACCAATACATTGGGGAATATCATTACACTTACTACAGATGTAACAGGATAACTAATGCACAGTTCAATAAGGTTATGATTAATTCGAGTCATTTAACGCGCAGAATGAGGCTATTCGGCCCATCTAGACCAAGCTACCTTTCTGGAGATCAATCTAGTCAGTCCCATTCCTCCGTTCTATTCCCATTGCCCTGCAATTTATTTCCCTCAAATGCACAGCCAATTTCCTTTTGAAATCTTATATATTTTCCACTTGTCGCACCCTTGTCGGCAGCGAGTTCGAAATACACTACTCCCTGCACCAGAAAGTTCTTCCTCACAAACCACCCTGCAGAAGTTCTGATAAAAGGTCACAGACCTGAAACGTTAACTCTTCTTCGCTCTCCACAGATGCTGACAGACCTGTTGAGTAAATGTAATTCCTTTATTCAAGAAAGGAAGCAGACAGGGAGCAGGAAACTATAGGCCAGTTATCTTATCATCTCTCATAGGGAAATTCCTAGAATACATTATTTAGGAGGTTATAGCAGGATAAATAGAAAATCAGAATGGTTTCAGGCAAAGTCAACATGGTTTTGTGAAAGGGAAATCGCACTTGACCGATTTATTAGAGTTCATCGAGGAAGTAACAAGCAAGGCTGATAAAGGGTTGATAAAAAAACATGTGGTGTACTTGGATTTCCAAAAGGCCTTTGATAAAGTGGCACATCAAAGGTTCCATCACAAGATAAGAGCACACGGTGTAGGGGTAACATATCAGTATGAATAAAGGACTGGTTAGCGAACAGGAAGCAGAGAATAGGGATTAATGGATCTTTTTCGGATTGGCAAATTGTATCTAGTGGAGTGCCACAGGGATCAATGCTGGCACCTCAACTATTTATAATCTATGACAATGACTTACACGAAAGGACTGAATGTATGGTAGCTAACCTTGCCGATGACAGCAAGATAGGAAAGAAAGTATGTTGTCAAGATGAGGTAAAGAGTCTATAAAGAGCTATTGTCAGATCAAGTGAGCGGGCAAAAAAATAACTGAAGGCGTATAATATGTGAATTTTCCAACTTTGACAGGCAGCATATAAAAGTTGTACACTATTTAAATGGAGAGAAATAGCAGAATGCAGTGGGACAGAAGTATCAGGGTGTCCTGATATATGAATCTTGAAAGGTTACTGTCCAGGTAAAGCAAGTGATTAGGAAGGAAAATTGGATTTTGTCATTTATTGCAAAGGGAATCGGGTACAAACGTAGGGAAGATTTACTGCTGCTGTACAGGACCTTTTTTGAGATCATACCTGGTGTACTGTGTACAGTTTTGGTCATTGTATATGAAAAAGGATGTAATTGCTTTAGAAGCAGTTCAGAGAAGGGTCACTCGACTAATTCCGGAGATGAAGAGATTACCTTATGAGGAAAGGTTGAACAGGTTAGGCCTATAACTGTTGGAGTTTAAAAGAATGAGAGGTGATCGTACTGAAACATGTAAGATCCGGTATGTATTGCATACTATTTTCAATTTAACAATGATTTGTAGCTCTGTACATCATGCAATCGTTAACGAATAAATCAACAATGAATTAATTATATCAGGCAGTGCCAAATACAGTTAACTGTTAAATCTATGATACGAATATACAGGTTGCAGTTAGTTATTACAGTAGGAACGAAATTTGCAATTACTTATAAAATTGTGTTTGATAGCAGTGCACTGGCACATTACAGTGCAGTTAGTTTTGTAACAAGATATGGTAAATATCCATGGGCGAATAACATTATAGATAATCGTTCAATTAATACAATGAATATACTGTCTAATACAATTAATTAATTGTTAACGTTGGCTTTAACGTTTGCATGCTATACAGAGCTAGTGTTAGTTACGTTGAAAATACTTTGCAACACACGAGGAATAAGGTAAAAATATATTGCTACTTATAAATGATGAGGCACACACAAGGGACTATATTAACACCGAACAACCACGTCTGATCAACTAATAGAACGGTAATTATATTAGTTAATTGCCAAATTGATCTTTACAACAAGTGCATGGGGTAAGAAATAACATTTACTGGTGACATTGGGCTCATGATCCAATAGACAGTGAGTAAAGGTACTGTTTTCTATTATATTGGCGTTAATAGTCAATAAAAAGGGAATAAAGTTACTGTTAATTGTTGCTATAAACTTGATAACGAATACACAGGCCAAACACAACGTCATTAATTGTTAAATTACAGATGAAAACTCATACACAGGTTATAACTTTCTGGTAAATAGTTAAATTTGATGTTATCCCTAATACACAGGGGATAATATTCTGTTAAATTGTTAAAACAGGAATGACAACTGATACACAGTTTCAAACGCTCCAGTTAATAGTTAAATTAGATCTCATCACCATCACACAGGGTAAAATATGATGGTTAATTAATAGTTAGATGTCATCACTAATACACAGGGTATAACATTCCAGTTAATTGTTAAATTAGATATCACCACTGATACACAGTGGATAATATTCTGGTTAAATGTTATATCAGATGTTAGAACTGATACACAGCATATAATATTCCGGTTAATTGTGAAATTAGATGTCATCACTCATACACAGGGTATAATATTCCAGTTAACATTTAAATTAGGTGTCATCACTAATACAAAGGGTCGAATATTCTGGTTAATTGTTAAGTTAGATGGCATCTCTAATACACAGGGTTTTATAGTCCGGGAAATTGTTAAATTAGTTGTCATCACTAATACACAGTGCATAACATTCTGATTAATTGTTAAATTAGATGTCATCAGTAATGCACAGTGTATAATATTCCCGTTAATTGTTAAAATAGATGACATAACTACCACACAGGGTATAATCTTCCTGTTAATTGTTAAATTAGATGTCGTCACGAATGCACAGGGGATAATATTCTGGTTAATTATAAGTTAGATGGCATCACTAATGCATAAGGTTTTAAATTCTGGTTAATTATTAAATTTGATGTCGTCACTAATACACAGTGTATAATATTCCAGTTAATTGATAAATTAGATGTCATCCCGAATACACAGTGTATAATATTCTAGTTAATTATTAAATCAGAGGTCATCACTTATACACAGTGCGTACTATTCTGGTTAATTGCTAAATTAGATGTCATCACTAATACACTGGGTAGAATATTCCAGTTAATAGTTAAATTAGATGACATCACTGAAACAAATTGTTTAATATTCCGATTCAGTGTTAAATTAGATGTCATCGGTAATACACAGGCTATAACATTCTGGTTAATTGTGAAATTAGATGTCATCACTAACACTCAGGGTATAATATTGTGGTTAATTGTGAAATTAGATGTCTTCTCTCATGCACAGCGTATAATATACCGCTAAATGGTTAAATTAGCTATTATCAATAATATATATGGTATAACATTCCAGTTCATAGTTAAATTGGACGTCATCACTAATACCAAAGGCATAATATTCTGGTTAATTGTTAAGTTAGATGTCATCAATAATACACAGGGTGTAATGTCGCAGTTAATTGTTAAATTAGGTGACATCACCAATGCACAGCGTATAATATCCCCGTTAATTCTAAAATTAGATGTCATCACTAGTACACAGGGTATAATATTCCAGTTCATAGTTAAATTAGATGTCGTCAGTAATACACAGTGTGTAATATTCGGTTAATTGTTTAATCAGGTGTCATCACTAATACACAGTGTATAATCCTCTGGTTAATTGTTAAATTAGATGTCATCACTAACACACTTGGTATAATAATGCAGTTAATAGTTAAATTAGATGTCATCAATAAAACACAGTGTTTAATGTTCCGATTCAGTGTTAAATTAGATGTCATCACGAATACACAGTGTCTTATATTCTGGTTAATTGTTAAATCAGATGTCATCACTAAGACACAGTGTTTAATATTCGGGTTAATTGTTTAATCTGATGTCATCACTAATACACAGTGTATAATCTTCTGGTTAATTGTTAAATTAGATGTTAGCACTAATATACTTGGTATAATATTCCAGTTAATAGTTAAATTGGATGTCATCAATAAAACATAGCGTACAATATTCCGATCCAGTGTTAAATTAGATTTCATCTCTAAGAGACAAGGTATAATATTCCGCTTAATTTTTAAATTAGATGTCATCACGAATACACAGTATATAATATTCCGGTCGATTGTTAAATTAGATATCATCACTAATACACAGGGTTTAATATTCCGATTCAGTTTTAAATTAGATGTCATCACGAATACACAGTATATAATATTCCGGTCGATTGTTAAATTAGATGTCATCTCTAATACACAGGGTTTAATATTCCGATTCAGTTTTAAATTAGATGTCATCACGAAGACACAGGGTAGAACATTCTGGTTAATTGTGACATTAGATGTCATCACTTGCACACAGGGTCGAATATTCTGGTTAATTGTGAACTTAGATGTCATCTCTCATGCACAGCGTATAATATTCCGGTTAATTGATAAATTAGCTATTATCACTAATATGTATGGTATAATATTCCAGTTCATAGTTAAATTTGATGTTATCACTCGTACCAAATTTATAATATTCTGGTTAATTGGTAAATTAGATGTCATCACGAATACAAAGGGTATAATATTCCGGTTAATTGTTAAATTAGATGTCATCACTAATACACCGGGTTGAATACTCCCGTTCAGTGTTAAATTAGATGTCATCACTCATCTTTTTTCTTTCTTTTGGGCCTCCTTATCTCGAGAGACAATGGATACGCACCTGGAGGTGGTCAGTGGTTTGTGAAGCAGCGCCTGGAGTGGCTATAAAGGCCAATTCTGGAGTGACAGGCTCTTCCACAGGTGCTGCAGAGAAATTTGTTTGTTGGGGCTGTTGCACAGTTGGCTCTCCCCTTGCGCCTCTGTCTTTTTTCCTGCCAACTACTAAGTCTCTTCGACTCGCCACAATTTAGCCCTGTCTTTATGGTTGCCCGCCAGCTCTGGCGAATGCTGGCAACTGACTCCCACGACTTGTGATCAATGTCACACGATTTCATGTCGCGTTTGCAGACGTCTTTATAACGGAGACATGGACGGCCGGTGGGTCTGATACCAGTGGCGAGCTCGCTGTACAATGTGTCTTTGGGGATCCTGCCATCTTCCATGCGGCTCACATGGCCAAGCCATCTCAAGCGCCGCTGACACAGTAGTGTGTATAAGCTGGGGATGTTGGCCGCTTCAAGGACTTCTGTGTTGGAGATATAGTCCTGCCACCTGATGCCAAGTATTCTCTGAAGGCAGCGAAGATGGAATGAATTGAGACGTCGCTCTTGGCTGGCATACATTGTCCAGGCCTCGCTGCCGTAGAGCAAGGTACTGAGGACACAGGCCTGATACACTCGGACTTTTGTGTTCCGTGTCAGTGCGCCATTTTCCCACACTCTCTTGGCCAGTCTGAACATAGCAGTGGAAGCCTTACCCATGCGCTTGTTGATTTCTGCATCTAGAGACAGGTTACTGGTGATAGTTGAGCCTAGGTAGGTGAACTCTTGAACCACTTCCAGAGCGTGGTCGCCAATATTGATGGATGGAGCATTTCTGACATCCTGCCCCATGATGTTCGTTTTCTTGAGGCTGATGGTTAGGCCAAATTCATTGCAGGCAGACGCAAACCTGTCGATGAGACTCTGCAGGCATTCTTCAGTGTGAGATGTTAAAGCAGCATCGTCAGCAAAGAGGAGTTCTCTGATGAGGACTTTCCGTACTTTGGACTTCGCTCTTAGACGGGCAAGGTTGAACAACCTGCCCCCTGATCTTGTGTGGAGGAAAATTCCTTCTTCAGAGGATTTGAACGCATGTGAAAGCAGCAGGGAGAAGAAAATCCCAAAAAGTGTGGGTGCGAGAACACAGCCCTGTTTCACACCACTCAGGATAGGAAAGGGCTCTCATCACTCATACACAGTGTATAACATTCTGGTTAATTGTTAAATAAGATGTCATCACTAACACACAAAGTATAATATTCTGGTTAATTGTTAAATTAGATGTCATCACTAATACACTGGGTATAATACTGCAGTTAATAGTTGAATTAGATGTCATCACTCTTACAAAGAGTTTAATATTCTGTTTCAGTGTTAAATTAGATGTCATCACTAATACAATGGGTATATTAGTCCAGTTAACTGTTAAATCAGATGTCATCACTAATACACAGGGTTTAAATTACGATTCACTGTTAAATTATATGCCATCATTAATACACAGGGTATAACATTCTGGTGAATTGTGAAATTGGATTTCATCACTGACAAACAGGGTATAATATTCTGTTTAATTTTTAAATTGGATGTCATCTCTCATGCACAGCATATACTATTCCGGTTAGTTGTTAATTTAGCTATTCTAATACAGATGGTATCATATTTCAGTTCATAGTTAAATTGGATGTCATCACTAATACACAGGGTAGAAATATTCTGGTATAATATTCCAGCCAAGAGCGATGTCTAAATTCATTCCATCTTCGCTGCCTCCGGAGAATACTTGGCATCAGGTGGCAGGACCGCACCTCCTAGACAGAAGTCCTGGAGGCGGCCAATATCTCCCGCTTATGCACACAACTGAGTCAGCGGCGCTTGAGATGGCTTGGCCATGTGAGTCGCATGGAAGATGGCAGGATCCCCAAAGACACATTGTACAGCGAGTTCGCCAATGGTATCGGACCCACCGGCCCATGTCTCCGCTTTAAAGACGTCTGCAAACGCGACATGAAATCCTGTGACATTGATCACAAGTCCTGGGAATCAGTTGCCAGCGTTCACCAGAACTGGCGGACAGCCATAAAGGCGGGGCTAAAGTTCGGCGAGTCGAAGAGACTTAGCAGTTGGCAGGAAAAACGAGAGAGGCGCAAGGGAAGAGCAAACTGTGTAACAGCCCCGACAACCAAATTTTTCTGCAGCACCTGTGGAAGAGACTGTCACTCCAGAATTGGCCTTTATCGCCACTCCAGGCGCTGCTCCACCCACCATGGACCACCTCCAGGCGCTTACCCATTGTCTCTCGAGATACGAAGGCCAAAGAGGATTAGTGGTGACGTCTATTTTTACAATTAACGGGAATATTATGCACTGTGCATTAGTGATGACATCTAATCTAACAATTAACCAGAATATTATACTCTCTGTATTCAGGCGCTGCTTCACAAACCACTGACCACCTCCAGGCGCTTATCCGTTGTCTCTCGAGATAAGGAGGCCAAAGAAGAATATTCCGGTTCAGTTTTAAATTAGATATTACCACTAATATCAAAGGTATAATCTTCTGGTTAATGGTTAAATTAGATGTCATCACTAATGCACAGTGTATAATCTTCTGGTTAATTGTTAAACCAGATGTCATCACTAACACACAGTGTATAATCTTCTGGTTAATTGTTAAATTAGATGTCATCACTAAAACACAGGGTATAATATTCTGGTTAATTCTCAAATAAGATGGCATCAACGCTACACAGTTTACAATATTCTGGTTTATTCTCAAATTAGATGTCATTACTAATACACTGGGTATTATATTCCAGTTAATAGTTAAATCAGATGTCATCACTAATACAAAGAGTTTAATATTCCGGTTCAGTGTTAAATTAGATGTCATCAAAAATACACAGGGCATAAAAGTCAGGCTAATTGTTAAAGTAGATGTCATCACTAAAACACTGCGTATAATAGTCCAGTTAACTGTTAAATTAGATATCATCACTAATACACAGGGTTTAATATTCTGGTGAATTGTGAAATTAGATGTCATCACTGACACACATGGTAGAATAATCTGTTTAATTGTTAAATTAGATGCCATCTCTCATGCACAGCGTATAATATTCTGGTTCATTGTTAAATTAGCAATTAGCACAAAAACACTGGGTATAATAGTCCAGTTAATAATTAAATTAGATGTCATCACTAATAAACAGGGTATAATATCCCCGTTAATAGTTAATTAAGATGTCGTCACTGATACGCAGTGTTTAATATTCCGGCTCAGTGTTCAATTAGTTGGCATCACTAGCACACAGGGTGCCATATTCTGGTTAATTGTTAAATTAGATGTCATAACTCACAAACAGGGGATAATATTCTGGTTAATTTTTAAATTAGATGTCATCACTAATACACTGGGAAAATATGCCACTTAATAGTTAAATTAGTTATGATCACTAATACACAGGGTTTAATATTCCGGTTCAGTGTTCAATTTGATGTCATCACCAATACACAGGGTATAATATTCTCGTTAATTGTAAAATAAAATGTCATCTCTTATAAACAGTGTATAATATTCGATTTAATTATAAAATTTGCTATTATCACGAACACACATGGTGTAATATTCCAGTTCATAGTTAAATTAGATGTCATCACTAATACAAAAGGTATAATATCCTGGTTAATTGTTAAATTGAATGTCATCACTAATACAAAGGGTATAATATTCCAGTTAATTATTAAATTAGATCTCATCACTAATACACAGGGTATAGTATTCTGCGTCAGTGTTAAATTAGATGTCATCACCAGTACAGAGTGTATAATATTTTGGTTAATTGTTAAGTTACATGTCATCATTAATACACAGAGTATAATATTCTCGTTAATTATTAATTTCGATGTCATCATGAATACACACGGTGTAATATTCTGGTTAATAGTTAAATTAGATGTCAATGCGAATGCACAGTGTATAATATTCGCGTTAATTGTAAAAATAGATGTTATCACTAATGCACAGTGTATAATATTCCCGTTAATTGTATATGGTATAATACATATGGTAAATTATTCCAGTTCATGGTTAAGTTGGATGTCATCACTAATACACAGGGTTTAATGTTCCAGCTAATAGTTGCATTAGATGTCATCACTAATACATAGCGTTTAATATTCCGGTTCAGTGCTAAATTAGATGTCATCACTAATACACAGGGTACAATATTCTGTGTAATTGTTAAATTAGATGTCATCTCCAATGCACAGCATATACTATTCCACCTAATTGTTAAATTTGATATTATCACTAATACATATGGTATAATATTCCAGTTCTTAGTTAAATTGGATGTCAACACTAATACACAGTGTATAATATTCCGGTTCAGTGTTAAATTAGATGCGATCAGTAATTCAAAAGGTATAATATTCCTTTTAATTGTTAAATTCGATGTCATCACTAATAAACTGGGTAACATGTTCCACTTAATAGTTAAATTCGATGTGATTACTAATACATAGGGTTTAATATTCCGGATTAATGCTAAATTAGAAGTCATCACTAATACACTGGGCATAATATCCCAGTTAATAGTTAAATTAGATGTCTTTACTAATACAATGGGTTAAATATTCCAGTTCAGAGTTAAATTAGATTCATCACTAATACACAGTGATTAATATTCTGCTTAATTGTTAAATTAGATGCCATCATTAATACACAGGGTATAATATTCCACTTGATTGTTCAATTAGATGCGATCACTATGACACAGGGTTTAATATTCCGGTTCAGTGTGAAATTAGATTTCATCACGAATACACTGGGTATAATATTCTGGTTAATTGATAAATTAGATGTCGTCACTTATACACAGTGTATATTATTCCATTTAATTGTAAAATTAGCTATTACCACTAATACACATAGTATAATATTCTTTTTCATAGTTAAATTAGATGCCGTCACTAATCCAAAAGTTATAATATTCTGATTAATTGTTAAATTACATGTCATTATTTATACACAGTGTATAATTTTCTATTTAATTGTAAAATTAGCTTTCTATCACGATTACACATGGTATAACATTCCAGTACATAGTTAAATTAGATGTCATCACTAATACAAAAGGGATAATATTCTGGTTAATTACTAAATTCGATGTCATCGCTAATACACAGTCTCTTGTATTCTGGTCAATGGTTAAATTAGATGTCATCTGTAATACACAGTATGTTATATTCTGGTTTATTGTTAAATTAGATGTCATCACTAATACACAGGGTATAATATTCGAGTTAATTTTTAAATTAGATGTCATCACTCGTACACGGTGTCTAACATTCTGTTTAATTGTAAAATTAGCTATTATCACGAATACACAAGGTATAATATTCCAGTTAATGGTCAAATTAAATGTCTTCACTGATACACATGGTATAATATTCCGCTTCAGTTCTACATTGGATGTCATCACTAATACAAAGGGTATAATACTCTGGTTAATTGTTAAATTAGATGTCATCACTAATGCACAGTATATAATATTCCAGTTAATTGTTAAATTAGATGTCGTCTCTGATACACAGGGTATCATATTCCAGTTAATTGTTAAATTAGATGTCATCTCTAATACACAGGGTATAATATTCCAGATAATTGTTAAATTTGATGTCATCACGAATACAGAGGGCATGAAGTTCCAGTTCATAGTTAAAGTTGATTTCATCACGAATACAGAGAGTATAATATTCTGGTTAATTGTTAGATTAGATGTCATCACTAATGCACAGTGCATAATATTCCCGTTAATCGTAAAATTAGACGTCACCACTAATCCTCTTTGGCCTTCGTATCTCGAGAGACAATGGGTAAGCGCCTGGAGGTGGTCCATGGTGGGTGGAGCAGCGCCTGGAGTGGCGATAAAGGCCAATTCTGGAGTGACAGTCTCTTCCACAGGTGCTGCAGAAAAATTTGGTTGTCGGGGCTGTTACACAGTTGGCTCTTCCCTTGCGCCTCTCTCGTTTTTCCTGCCAACTGCTAAGTCTCTTCGACTCGCCGAACTTTAGCCCCGCCTTTATGGCTGTCCGCCAGTTCTGGTGAACGCTGGCAACTGATTCCCAGGACTTGTGATCAATGTCAGAGGATTTCATGTCGCGTTTGCAGACGTCTTTAAAGCGGAGACATGGACGGCCGATGGGTCTGAGACCGGAGGCGAGCTCGCTGTGCAATGTGTCTTTGGGGATCCTGCGATCTTCCATGCGGCTCACATGGCCTAGCCATCTCAGGCGCCGCTGACTCAGTAGTGTGTATAAGCTCGGGATGTTGGCTGCCTCGATGACTTCTGTGTTGTAGATACGGTCCTGCAACATGATGCCTGCAACAAGTATTCTCCGGAGGCAGAGAAATTGGAATGAATTTAGACGTCGCTCTTGGCTGACATAGGTTCTCCAGGCCTGGCTGCCAAAGAGCAAGGTGCTGAGGACACAGGTTTGATACACTCGGACTTTGGTGTTCCGTGTCAATGTCATCACCAATACACAGGGTATAGAATTCTGGTTAATTGTTAAATTAGATGTCATCACTAACACACAGGGTATAATATTCTGTCTAATTCTTAAATTAGAGGTCATCACTGCTACACAAGGTATAATATTCCAGTTCATATTTAAATTAGATGTGATCACTAATACAAGGGGTGCAATATTCTGGTTAATTGTTAAATTCGATGACATCACTAATGCACAGTGTGTAATTTTCTGCATGATTGTTAAATTAGATGTCATCTTTAATACACAGGGTATAATATTCCAGTTAATAGTTAAATTAGATGTCATCACTAAAACACGGTGTATAATATTACTGTTAATTGTTAAATTAGATGGCATCACTAAAACAAAGGGTATAATATTCTGGTTAATTGTTAAATTGGATGTCATCTTTCATACACAGGGTATAATATTCCTGTTAATTGTTAAATTAGATGTCATCACTAAAACACGGTGTATAATATTACTGTTAATTGTTAAATTAGATGGCATCACTAAAACAAAGGGTATAATATTCTGGTTAATTGTTAAATTGGATGTCATCTTTCATACACAGGGTATAATATTCCGGTTAATTGTTAAATTAGATGTCATCACTAAAACACAGTGTATAATATTCTGTTCAATTGTAAAATTAGCTATTATCAGTAATACACATGGCATAATATTCCATTTCATAGTCAAATTAGATGTCATCACTTATACAAAAGGTGTAACATTATGGTTAATTGTTAAATTAGATGTCATCACTAATACACTGTGTATAATATTTCAATTAATTGTTAAATTAGATGTCATCACTAAGACACAGGGTATAATATTCCAGTTATTAGTTAAATTAGATGTCATCACAAATACACAGGGTATAACATTCTGGTTAATTGTTAAAGTAGAAGTCATCACTAAT